>NC_138770.1:54070391-54670391 GCF_965119305.1 Pelophylax lessonae | reverse complement strand
GCTGGTGATCCTCTGACAAGGAATCAATTATATCTGCAGGTTTCTCTTTGGTGATGTTCAGAGAAACCTTTTCTTCCTTCTCTATTCTGCGATAAAATGTCATTCTCCAATTCTGAGCGATATCAGATAATAGAAAACACGACACACAGCGATCGCTTCCTCTCTGATCACAAGACACAGAGTGAATGACCACCAACTGACGCACAGCTCCTTATATAGACCCACAGTGCCAGTGGGCGGGGCTTAAAGTCACATGACCATGCAGTGGGTGGGGCTGTGCAGTGGGCGGGGCTTAAAGTCACCTGACCATGCCGTTGCCTTGAATGTGTAAGCAAGTCTTTTAACAGACTCAATTCAAAATAAGCATAACATTGTTTTTTTTTTTTTTTTTTAAACAATGTCAGTTATTTTGAGCTGGCGATTAAATTTGAAAATAACACATGGCTGAAAATTCAAATCTTTATATTTGTATAGCAGCTCTATGAGTGTCTGCACATTGTATCTATATTTAAAGTAATTTTACATTACTTTAACTTTAAAGTAAATTGTATTTTTTTTTTTAATGATGACACCTCAATGCCATTTTTGGTAGAATACATAGATTGGTGAGATGATGTATAATTGATATAAACAGATTTATTTATTCTTTTTGCCTATGGATATTTTAATGGTAATGATAATGGTGATTGGATGAGGAGGACTGGACTAATACACATACAGGGATCAGTGCTATGTATATATACCGGGTCACTCATTAAAGGCTCATTTACATCACAATTCTGCATTTACTGTACCTTTCTGCATGCAGGTTTGCAGTGCTTTTTATGGAATAATTGATTAGTTTATTTCAATTTATCTTTTTTTTCTAAGTTACGTTTACATGTGTTTGTTCCTGTGCACCATGTCTGCAGTCTCTGAGCATCTCATATACCATTCAGGTATATTTTATGTGTGTACCCAGCGCTGTCTAACCATAAAGTGCTTAAATTGTATCTCTATTCATTATTTGTGCAGAAACATAAAATTTATATCACAATACATAATATTTATAAAAAATTAAAGTGCAATCAAAGCAAAAAATGTGCATGAATGATAAGTGCTTTAACCACTTTAGCCCCAGAAGATTTGGCTGCTCAATGACCAGGCCAGTTTTTTCAACTTGGAACTGTGCGAATTTAACTGACAATTGCGCGGTCATGCAACGCTGTACCCAAACTAAATTTACGTCATTTTTTTCACACAAACAGAGCTTTCTTTTGGTGGTATTTGATCACCTCTCCGCTTTTTATTTTTTGCGATATTAATAGAAAAAGAATGAAAATGTTGCGAAAAATTTACATTTTCTACTTTGACTGTAAAAAAATATCCAATATATTCAATTGTTGTCATATATTTAGGCCAAAATGTATTTAGCTACATGTCTTTGACAAGAAAAAATTTCAATGAGCGTATTTTTATCCGCTTTAAGACCAGAAGATTTTACCCCATTCCTTACCAGGCCATATTTTGCGATTCGGCACTGCGTTACGTTAACGGATAATTGCGCGGTCGTGTGACGCTGTACCCAAATTAAATTTACGTCCTTTTTTTCCCACAAATCAAGCTTTCTTTTGGTGGTATTTGACCACCTGTGTGATTTTTAATTTTTGAAAAAAAGAGCGACAATTTTGAAAAAAAAAACAATATTTTTCACATTCTGATATATAACACTCCCCAAAAAAGAATTTCAAAATCAAAATTTTTTTAACATTTTAGGGCAATTTGTTTTCTGCTACATATTTTTTGTAAAAAATATCGCAATAAGCGTATTTTGATTGGTTTGTGCAAATGTTATCGCGTTTACTAACTACGGGAAAGATTTGTAATTTTTATTGTTTTTTTTTTTCATTTTTTTTTACCAGTAATGACGGCGATCTGCGATTTTTTTTTTGCGGGACTGTGACATTGCGGCGGACAGATCGGAACCCCAACTGACATTTTTGACACTTTTGGGGGGACCAGTGACATTACTATAGTAATCAGTGCTAAAAATATGGACTATTACTATAATAATGACACTGGCAGGGAAGGGGTTAATACCGTTGGTGATCAAGGGGTTAAATGTATGCCTCATGCTTACTGATGTGTGTGGGGGGAGGAGGTTCTGTGACAGACAGAGATCGTAGGTTCAGCTATGCTGAATCCTGTGATCTCTCCCTGTCTGTCACAGAGAAGATCCGCCTGCTTTGTTTACACAAGCGGGCGGATTTTCTCACACTTTCCCTGACAATCAGGAAATAGAGGCGGTAATCTCCGCCTCTCCTCCTCCGGCCTGACTCCGGCTGTGTCTAAACACAGCGAGAGCGAGACTCCGGTGGAGCACGTGCGCTGCCGAGACCGATAGGAGTCCAGCGACGTAGATCTACGTCACTGGACCCAGGGGAGCCACTGTGCCACAGTAGCAGCAACGTGAGCAGTCGGCAAGTGGTTAAAGTGCTGGCTATCTTATTCTTCCAGTGCCAGTATGTTCTAACATGTATGTGTATATAGCAGTGATTCCAATATGTATATATAGCAGGGATCCTTGTATGTGTATATAACAGGAATCCCAGTATGTGTATATAGCAATGATCCCAGTATGTGTATATAGCAATGATCCCATTTTGTGTATATAGCAGTGATCACAGCATGTGTATATAGCAATCATCACGGTATGTGTATATAGCAGGGATCCCAGTATGTGTATATAGCAGTGATCCCAGTATGTGTATATAGCAATGAGCCCGGTATGTGTATATAGCAGGGATCCTGGTATGTGTATACAACAGCAGGGATCCCAGTATGTTTATAGAGCAATGATTCCCGTATGTGTATATAGCAATGATCCTGGTATGTGTATATAGCAGGGATCTCGGTATGTGTATATAGCAGGGATCCCAGTATGTGTATATAGCAGTGATCCCGGTATGTGTATATATAGCAGTGATCCTGGTATGTGTATATAGCAGGGATCCCGGTATGTGTATATAGCAGGGATCCCAGTATGTGTATATAGCAGTGATCCCGGTATGTGTATATATAGCAGTGATCCTGGTATGTGTATATAGCAGGGATCCCGGTATGTGTATATATAGCAGTGATCCTGGTATGTGTATATAGCAGGGATCCCGGTATGTGTATATAGCAGCGATCCCGGTATGTGTATATAGCAGGGATCCCAGTATGTGTATATAGCAGGGATCCCGGTATGTGTATATAGCAGGGATCCCAGTATGTGTATAAAGCAGTGATCCCAGTATGTGTCTATAGCAGGGATTCCGGTATGTGTATATAGCAGGGATCCCGGTATGTGCATATAGCAGTGATCCCGGTATGTGTATATAGCAGGGATCCCGGTATGTGTATATAGCAGGGATCCCGGTATGTGTATATAGCAGCAATCCCGGTATGTGTATAGAGCAGTGATCCCGGTATATGTATATAGCAGCGATCCCGGTATGTGTATATAGCAGGGATCCCGGTATATAGGAATGATCCTAGTATATGTATGTATAGCAATGTCCATGGTATGTATACAAGAGTGAGCCCAGTACATTGCAGAGTCTCAGATTATAACGATAACACAGCAGGATGGGGGATGGTAATTTTAGAAAAATGTCAGTTATTTTCAGTTGAGTCCAGTGAGATTTGAAAATGAGAAACCCATAGCTTTGTGAATGTTGCCTAAAATAGTAATATGTTTCTATAATGTGTGTGTTCTCCATTGGGACACATAAATGACATGTTTGGTGACATTATATATAAATGATGTACATTTCTGGGTTATTTTGTGTACAGATATTGTAATGGTAATGGTGGGGCTCAGTCAGTGGATGTCGGAGTTATTATTAGATTTCACTCACCATCCTCGCCTGTTGTAATTTCCTTCTTCTCTTTTTTCCCAAAACACGGGAAAACACATTTAAAAACTCTCTTTGCTCCGCGCTTAAACGCCCGCCACTTCCCCTTTTTTGGGGGGGTCGTAGCGTTTGGCATTTCAGCGGGCTGGTGATCCTCTGACAAGGAATCAATTATATCTGCAGGTTTCTCTTTGGTGATGTTCAGAGAAACCTTTTCTTCCTTCTCTATTCTGCGATAAAATGTCATTCTCCAATTCTGAGCGATATCAGATAATAGAAAACACGACACACAGCGATCGCTTCCTCTCTGATCACAAGACACAGAGTGAATGACCACCAACTGCTGCGCAGCTCCTTATATAGACCCACAGTGCCAGTGGGCGGGGCTTAAAGTCACATGACCATGCAGTGGGCAGGGCTGTGCAGTGGGCGGGGCTTAAAGTCACCTGACCATGCCGTTGCCTTGAGTGTGTAAGCAAGTCTAACAGACTCAATTCAAAATAAGCATAACATTGTTTTTTTTTGTTAAACAATGTCAGTTATTTTGAGCTGGGGATTAAATCTGAAAATGACACATGGCTGAAAATTCAAATCTTTATATTTGTATAACAGCTCTATGAGGGTCTGCACATTGTATCTATATTTAAAGTAATTTTACATTGCTTTAATTTTAAAGTAAATTGTATTTATTTATTTTTTTTAATGAGGACACCTCAATGTCATTTTTGGTACAATACATAGATTGGTGAAATGATGTATAATTGATATAAACAGATTTATTTATTCTTTTTGCCTATGGATATTTTAATGGTAATGATAATGGTGATTGGATGAGGAGGACTGGACTAATACACATACAGGGATCAGTGCTATGTATATATACCGGGTCACTCATTAAAGGCTCATTTACATCACAATTCTGCATTTACTGTACCTTTCTGCATGCAGGTTTGCAGTGCTTTTTATGGAATAATTGATTTGTTTATTTCAATTTATCTTTTTTTTCTAAGTTACGTTTACATGTGTTTGTTCCTGTGCACCATGTCTGCAGTCTCTGAGCATCTCATATACCATTCAGGTATATTTTATGTGTGTACCCAGCGCTGTCTAACCATAAAGTGCTTAATTTGTATCTCTATTCATTATTTGTGCAGAAACATAAAATTTAAATCACAATACATAATATTTATAAAAAAGTGCAATCAGAATAAAAAATGTGCATGAATGATAAGTCCTTTAACCACTTTAGCCCCGGAAGATTTGGCTGCTCAATGACCAGGCCACTTTTTTCAACTTGGCACTGCGCGAATTTACCTGACAATTGCGCGGTCATGCGACGCTGTACCCAAACTATATTTACGTCCTTTTTTTCCCACAAACAGAGCTTTCTTTAGGTGGTATTTGATCACTTCTGCGATTTTTATTTTTTGCAATATTAATAAAAAAAAGCGACAATTTTGCGAAAAATTGACATTTTCTACTTTGACTGTTAAAAATATCCAATATATTCAATTTTTGTCATATATTTAGGCCAAAATATATTTAGCTACATGTCTTTGACAAAAAAATTCTCAATGAGCGTATTTTTATCCACATTAAGACCGGAAGATTTTACCCCATTCCTGACCAGGCTATATTTTTCGATTCGGCACTGCGTTACTTTAACGGACAATTGCGCGGTCGTGTGACGCTGTACCCAAATGAAATTTACGTCCTTTTTTTCCCACAAATCGAGCTTTCTTTTGGTGGTATTTGATCACCTGTGCGATTTTTAATTTTTGATAAAAAAAGCAACAATTTTGAAGAAAAAAAACAATATTTTTCACCTTCTGATATATAACATTCCCCAAAAAAGAATTTCAAAATCAAAATTTTTTAACATTTTAGGGCAATTTGTTTTCTGCTACATATTTCTTGTAAAAAATATCGCAATAAGCGTATTTTGATTAGTTTGTGCAAATGTTATCGCGTTTACTAACTACAGGAAAGATTTGTCATTTTTATTGTTTTTTTTTTTACTAGTAATGGCGGCGATCTGCGATTTTTTTTTTTGCGTAACTGGGACAGATCGGACCCCTAACTCACATTTTTGACACTTTTGGGGGTACCAGTGACATTACTACAGTAATCAGTGCTAAAAATATGCACTGTTACTGTAATAATGACACTGGCAGGGAAGGGGTTAATACCGTTGGAGATCAAGGGGTTAAATGTATGCCTCATGCTTACTGACATGTGTGGGGGGAGGGGGTTCTGTGTACAGGAGTGACCCCAGTACATTGCAGAGTCTCCGATTATAAAGATAACACTGCAGGATGGGGGATGGTAATTTTAGAAAAATGTCAGTTATTTTCAGTTGAGTCCAGTGAGATTTGAAAATGAGACTCCCATAGCTTTGTGAATGTTGCCTAAAATAGTAATATGTTTCTATAATGTGTGTGTTCTCCATTGGGACACATAAATGACATGTTTGGTGACATTATATATAAATGATGTCAATTTCTGGGTTATTTTGTGTACAGATATTGTAATGGTAATGGTGGGGCTCAGTCAGTGGATGTCGGAGTTATTATTACATTTCACTCACCATCCTCGCCTGTTGTAATTTCCTCCTTCTCTTTTTTCCCAAAACACGGGAAAACACATTTAAAAATTCTCCTTGCTCCGCGCTTAAACGCCCGCCACTTCCCCTTTTTTGGGGGGGTCGTAGCGTTTGGCATTTCAGCGGGCTGGTGATCCTCTAACAAGGAATCAATTATATCTGCAGGTTTCTCTTTGGTGATGTTCAGAGAAACCTTTTCTTCCTTCTCTATTCTGCGATAAAATGTCATTCTCCAATTCTGAGCGATATCAGATAATAGAAAACACGACACACAGCGATCGCTTCCTCTCTGATCACAAGACACAGAGTGAATGACCACCAGCTGCTGCGCAGCTCCTTATATAGACTCACAGTGTCAGTGGGAGGGGCTTAGTCACATGACCATGCAGTGGGCGGGCCTGTGCAGTGGGCGGGGCTTAAATTCACATTACCATGCAGGTACCTTGAGTGTGTAAACAAGTCTGTTAACAGACGCAATTCAAAATAGGCATAACATTGTTGTTGTTTTTTTTTTTTTTTTTTTAAACAATGTCAGTTATTTTGAGCTGGGGATTAAATCTGAAAATGACACATCATTGTCCATCTGCACTGTGAAGCGCCGTCCAATGAGTTCTGAAGCATTGGGCTGAATATGAGCAGATAATATTGCCCGAAACACTTCAGAATTCATCCTGCTGCTTTTGTCAGCAGTCACATCATCAATAAATACAAGAGAACCAGTTCCATTGGCAGCCATACATGCCCACGCCATGACACTACCACCACCATGCTTCACTGATGAGGTGGTACGCTTTGGATCATGAGCAGTTCCTTTCCTTCTCCATACTCTTCTCTTCCCATCACTCTGATACAAGTTGATCTTGGTCTCATCTGTCCATAGGATGTTTTTCCAGAACTGTGAAGGCTTTTTTAGATGTTGTTTGGCAAACTCTAATCTGGCCTTCATGTTTTTGAGGCTCACCGATGGTTTACATCTTGTGGTGAACTCTCTGTATTCACTCTGGTGAAGTCTTCTCTTGATTGTTGACTTTGACACACATACACCTACCTCCTGGAGAGTGTTCTTGATCTGGCCAACTGTTGTGAAGGGTATTTTCTTCACCAGGGAAAGAATTCTTCGGTCATCCACCACAGTTGTTTTCCGTGGTCTTCCGGGTCTTTTGGTGTTGCTGAGCTCACCGGTGAGTTCTTTCTTTTTAAGGATGTTCCAAATAGTTGATTTGGCCACACCTTATGTTTTTGCTATCTCTCTGATGGGTTTGTTTTGTTTTTTCAGCCTAATGATGGCTTGTTTCACTGATAGTGACAGCTCTTTGGATCTCATATTGAGAGTTGACAGCAACAGATTCCAAATGCAAATAGCACACTTGAAATGAACTCTGGACCTTTTATCTGCTCCTTGTAAATGGGATAATGAGGGAAGAACACACACCTGGCCATGGAACAGCTGAGCAGCCAATTGTCCCATTACTTTTGGTCCCTTAAAAAGTGGGAGGCACATTTATATCACCTGATTTGGATGTTAATACCCTCAAATTAAAGCTGAAAGTCTGCAGGTAAAGCACATCTTGTTTGTTTCATTTCAAATCCATTGTGGTGGTGTATAGAGCCAAAAAGATTAGAATTGTGTTGATGTCCCAATATTTATGGACCTGACTGTATATACCAGGTCGCTCATTAACCACTTTCAGACTGGAGGATTTAGCTGCTCAAAGACCAGACCCCTTTTTTCAACTTGGCACTGCGTGACTTTAACTGACAATTGCGCGGTCATGCAATACTGTACCCAAACAAAATTAAGTCCTTTTTTTTCCCACAAACAGAGGTTTCTTTTGGTGGTATTTGATCACCAAAATGTATTTAGCTACATGTCTTTAACAAAAAAATCTCAATGAGCTTATTTTTATTGGTTTGCGCGTCAAGCTTATAGTTAAAGTTATAGCGTCTACAAACTATGGTGTACATACTGGCATTTATGCAGCTGTTACTTTTTGACTGCCCAATCAGAATCTCATTTCATGAAGTGCTAAAATGGCAGGGCAGTACAAATCCCCCCCCCCCCCCCAAATTAGCACTTTTTGGAAAGTAGACATCCTAAGGAATGTCATGAGAGACATGTTGAGCTCATTGAATATTTAATTTTTATGTCACAGGTGTTTGAAAAATGACTAAAAAAAAAAAAACACAGAGTTGTCATTGAAATGATATATTGCTCATGCTTGCCATGGGTATATGTGTAATTACACCCCAAAATATATTCTGCTGCTTCTCCTGAGTACAGGGATACCACATGTGTGAGACTTTTTGGTAGCCTAGCTGTGTACGGGACCCCAAAATCCAATCGCCACCTTCTGAATTTCAAAGAGCGTACATTTTTCATTGCATTTTCTCACTACCTATCACGGTTTAGGAGGCCCTAAAATGTCAAGATACCACAAAACCCCCCCAAATTACCCCATTTTGGAAAGTAGACACCCCAAGCTGTTTGCTGAGAGGCATGGTGAGTCCATGGAATATTTTATATTTTGCCACAAGTTTTGGGAAAATTACATTTTTGTTTTTCATTTTTTTATTAACACAAAGTTGTCACTAAATGATATATTGCTCACACATGCCATGGATATATGTGGAATGACACCCCAAAATACATTCTACTGCTTCTCCTGAGTACAGGGATACCACATGTGTGAGACTTTTTGGTAGCCTAGCTGTGTACGGGACCCCAAAAACCAATCACCACCTTCAGAATTTCAAAGAGCGTACATTTTTCATTGCATTTTCTCACTACCTATCACGGTTTAGGAGGCCCTAAAATGTCAAGATACCACAAAACCCCCCCAAATTACCCCATTTTGGAAAGTAGACACCCCAAGCTGTTTGCTGAGAGGCATGGTGAGTCCATGGAATATTTTATATTTTGCCACAAGTTTTGGGAAAATTACATTTTTGTTTTTAATTTTTTTATTAGCACAAAGTTGTCACTAAAAGATAAATTGCTCACACATGCCATGGATATATGTGGAATGACACCCCAAAATACATTCTACTGCTTCTCCTGAGTACAGGGATACCACATGTGTGAGACTTTTTGGGAGCCTAGCTGTGTACGGGACCCCGAAATCCAATCATCACCTTCAGGTTTTCTAATGGCGTAAATTGTGCATTTCACCTCTGCACTACCTGTCACAGTTTCAGAGGCCCTAAAATTTCAAGATAGCACAACCCCCCCCCCCCCCCCCAAATGACCCCATTTTGCAAAGTAGACACTCCAAGCTATTTGAAGAGGGGGGAGGGGGGTAGGGGGAATGGCGCTGCCTAATGGTGAGGTGTATAGACTGTCGAATGCCAGGTGAATGTGGCAATAAATAAATAGAATATAAGATAAAGGTGATGAATAAAATATGTATAAATAAGTAGAAGTGTATAAAAATGGGTAGGTAAGATATCAGTGGGTCAAAGTGACATATGCATGAACGTCCCTATAAAGTGACGTGTGCGTAGATGATCATAAATATAGACTCCACAGGATATGTAAAAAATGTAAACAGTGTTTGAAAGAGTAAATAAGTGGGTCAAAGTGACATATGCATAGACGTCCCTATAAAGTGACGTGTGCAAATATGATCATAAATATAGACTCCACAAGATATATATAAAAAATATAAACAATATTAGAACAAGTAGATAGGTGCAGATTACTCAAGGTGGGTCAGTAAATCAAAGTGACATGTGCAAAAACGTCCCGTACACAGCTAGGCTCCCAAAAAGTCTCACACATGGGGTATCCCTGTACTCAGGAGAAGCAGCAGAATGTATCTTGGGGTGTCATTTCACATATACCCATGGCATGCGTAAGCAATATATCATTTAGTGACAACTTTGTGTAAAAAAAAATAAAATTGTCACATTCCCGAAACTTAGGGCAAAATATAAAATACTCCACGGACTCAATATGCCTCTCAGCAAATAGCTTTGGGTGTCTACTTTTCAAAAAGGGGTAATTTAGGGGGTGTTCGAACTGTCCTGGCATTTTATGCTCAATCTTAGCCACACATCACCCACTCTTCTAACCACTTGAAAACCAAGCCTTTTCTGTGACTTTCTGTTTACATGAAAAAATATTTTTTTTTTACTAGATAATTACTTTGAACACCCAAACATTATATATTTTTAAAACAGAGGCCCTACAGAACAAAAATGGTGGATGCTGCAAATTTTTTTGTCACACGGTATTTGCGCACAGATTTTCCAAACGCAATTTCTTCGAAAAAATACATTTTTTTTAAATTGAATGCACAAATACATTATATAATTCCAAATTGCTAAAATTTAAAAGATCTCCTAAGTGACAGAAGGACAGATCGGATGTTCAGCTATGCCGAACACTCTGATCTGTCAGTCCCTGTCACTTAGGAGATCCGCCCGCTCTGTTTACACAGGAATGCACTGCGAGATGCATTTGTTTAATATGTTCCTAAAGCAATCCCATTTTTCCTCTGTGGTCAGGGATCCCAGGGTTATGCCGAGTACATAGATACCAAATATGACATGCTTTAAAAATTGTGCATGCCTGTGCAGCGGCAACAAACTACGTAATTTTTTAAAGCCTTTAACCACTTTACCCCCAGCCACTGTGCTGCTACTGCGGCACAGTGGCTCGTTCCCATCCAGCGACGTAGACCTACGTCGCTGGACTCCTCCCCCTGTAGGCGTTTTCATTCACAGCGGGAGTCGGGCCAGGGGAGGAGCGGCGGCGATCACCGCTGCTCTGCCCCGATCGTCGGGGAATCGAGTGAGGAGATCCGCCCGCCTGTGTAAACAGAGCGGGCGGATCTCCTAAGTGACAGGGACTGACAGATCAGAGTGTTCGGCATAGCTGAACATCCGATCTGTCCTTCTGTCACTCAGTCACCTCCCCCCCCACACGTCAGTAAGCACCAGGCATACATTAACCCCTCCCTCTCCAATAAAATTAACCCCTTCACTGCCAGTGTCATTTTTACAGTAACAGTGCATATATATAGCACTGATTACTGCAGTAATGTCACTGGTACCCCCAAAAGTGTCAAAAATGTCAGTCAAGGGTCCGATCTGTCCATCGCAATGTCGCAGTCCCGCAAAAAAAATAATCGCAGATCGCCGCCATTACGCGTTAAAAAAAACCCACCAAAAATGACAGAAATCTTTCCCTTAGTTAGTAAACGCAATAACTTTTGCGCAAACCAATCAAAATACGCTTATCGTGATTTTTTTTACCAAACATATGTAACAGAAAACAAATTGGCCAAACATTTTTAAAAAAATTGATTTTTACATTTTTTTGGGGGGGAATTTCATATAAAAAAAATGTTAAAATATTGTTATTTTTTCAAAATAAACGCTCTTTTTTTGTTTTTTTGTTTATAGCGCAAAAAGTAAAAATCGCACAGGTGATCAAATACCTCCAAAAGAAAGCTCTGTTTGTGGGAAAAAAAGGACGTAAATTTCGTTTGGGTATGGCGTCGCACGACCGCGCAATTGTCAGTTAAATTCGCACAGCGCCGAATCGCAAAAAGTGGCCTGGACGTAAGACAGCAAAATCCTCCGGTGGTAAAGTGGTTAAAGGTCTTTACAGGTTAACACTTTAGACTTACAGAGGAGGTCTACTGCAAGAATTATTCCCCTTGACCTGGCGTTCACGGCGATACCTCACATGCATGCTGCAATTGCGGTTTACATATGACACTAGACCAACGCTTGCGTGCGCCTTTGCGCGCAAACACAGGGGGACAGGGGTGCTTGATTTTTTTTTTTTTTTACTTTGCTTTTTTATGTTAATTTGACACCTTTCCTTTCATGTTTTTTTTTTTTTTAATCATTTTTATTGTTATCACAGTGAATTTAAATATCCCCTATGATAGCAATCTGTAGTGACAGGTACTCTTTTTTAAAAAAAAAAAAATTGGGGTCTTTTAGACTCTAGATCTCTCCTCTGACCTTAATGCATCTGACCACACCAAAATTGGTGTGATAAGATGCTTTCCCAATTTCCCAATGGCGCTGTTTATTTCTGGCGAAACAGAAAAAAGAGGGGGAGGGGTATGTCTCTATGTCAAGAACAATATAAAGGTGATAGAAAGGAGTGACATTACGGAAGGGATGAGTATGGAGTTAGAATCCGTGTGGGTAGAACTCCAGAGGGAAGGAGATAAGGGAAAAGTAATTGTGGGGGTTTGCTATAGGCCACCCAACCAAAGGGAGGAGGTAGAGCTGGAATTTATATCACTGTTGGGTAAAGTGGCAAAACTGGGATCAGTCATCATATTGGGGGACTTCAATTATCCCGACATTGACTGGGAAGAGGGGACTACACACTCACAGAAGGCCCGTCTATTCATGGAAACCTTACAGGACAACTACATGTCACAATTGGTGGATTCCCCTACCAGAGAAAACGCAGTCCTGGATCTATTGATCACTAATGACCCAGACATAATCTCGGAGGTAGGAGTCCAGGACAACCTGGGCTCTAGCGATCACAGGATGATCATATTTAGTGTAAATAACAATATAACAAGGCAAGTGGGGAACATAAGAACCCTAAACTTCAGAAGGGCAAACTTTCCAAAATTGTACTCATTGATGGAAAGGGTAAACTGGGACCTAACCCTGGGATCCCTGACCACAGAGGAAAAATGGGATTGCTTTAGGAACATATTAAACAAATGCATCTCGCAGTGCATTCCTATGGGAAATAAATTTAGAAGAGACAAAGCCAAACCTGGCTGGCTAAACCGTAATGTTAAAAAACGTATTAGGGGGACAAAAAATGGCCATCAAGAAATATAAATCAGAGGGCACAGTATCAGCTTTTGAGCAATACAAGGAGGCAAATAAGAAAAGTAAATACGAAATCAAAATGGCTAAAATCAACTTCGAGAGACAAATAGCGGAGGATAGTAAAAATATATCAACAGCAAAAAAGCTAGGGCAGAGCATATTGCACACATAATTAACGATGATGGGAGAATGGTTACAGAGGACATTAATGGCTGTGTGTTGAGTTATTTTTGAGAGGACAGAAAATTTACACTGTTAGTGCCGGTTCACACTATAGCGTGTGCGGCGATCGCATGTAATATCGGAGCGCACTGCTCCTTCATTACATGCGATCGGATGTGCAGTGCGAATTCAGCCATACACTTTGTATGGCTAAATTGCCTGCCACCAGATGCAGCGTGCCACTTTCCACCAATAGCCTGCCACCAGATGCAGCTTGTTACTTGTCACCGTTGCCTAGCATCAGAAATTGCTTGTTACATGCCACCGTTGCTTGCCGCCAGATGCAGCGTGCCACTTTCCACCCATAGTCTGCCACTAGATTCAGCTTGTTACTTGCCACTATTGCCTGCCACCAGAAACTGCTTATTTCTTGCCACTGTTGCCTGCCACCAGAAACTGCTTGTTACTTGCCACCCATAGTCTGCCACCAGATGCAGCTTGTTACTTGCCACCATATGCAGTGTGCCACTTGCCACCCATAGCCTGCCTGTAACAGTGCTGAAAATGGAAAAATGTCCTGGGCAGGAAGGGGGTGACACAGTCCGGGATTGAGGTGGGTAATATGTTGCTTTCCACCGTTGCATTCAGGCAGCCCATGCACATGAAAGGGGCGCCAATTCACCAGAAAAGGCCCAGAAAATCGGATACACGCTGTATATATTCGATGCGTTGGGTTGCTGATGATAATAAAATGCACGTTAACATGCATGTTCCTGTAACACAATTATGTAAAAAAGGTGTGACTAGGCCCGTACGGTGCTCACCATGAATATACTCCCTAAACGCAAGAAAACACACGTGATGTAATGTCTTCCTGTAATGCATTATGTGAATAAGGTGTGATTAGGCCCGTACAATGCTCACCATGAATAGGCTCCCGAAACGCATGAAAACACACGTGTGCTGAGGTAATGTCTTCCTGTAACACGTTATGTTAATTAGGTGTGACTAGGCCCGTATGATGCTCACCATGAATAGGCTCCCTAAACGCATGAAAACACACGTGTGCTGAGGTAATGTCTTCCTGTAACACGTTATGTTAATTAGGTGTGACTAGGCCCGTATGATGCTCACCATGAATAGGCTCCCTAAACGCATGAAAACACACGTGTGCTGAGGTAATGCCTCCTGTAACGCATTATGTGAATAAAGTGTGACTAGGCCCGTATGATGCTCACCATGAATAGGCTCCCTATGAAAACACACGTGTGCTGAGGTAATGTCTTCCTGTAACACGTTATGTTAATTAGGTGTGACTAGGCCCGTACGATGCTCACCATGAATAGGCTCCCTAAACGCATGAAAACACACGTGTGCTGAGGTAATGTCTTCCTGTAACACGTTATGTGAATAAGGTGTGACTAGGCCCGTATGATGCTCACCAGGAATAGGCTCCCTATGAAAACACACGTGTGCTGAGGTAATGTCTTCCTGTAACACGTTATGTAAATTAGGTGTGACTAGGCCCGTATGATGCTCACCAGGAATAGGCTCCCTATGAAAACACACGTGTGCTGAGGTAATGTCTTCCTGTAACACGTTATGTGAATAATGTGTGACTAGGCCCGTATGATGCTCACCAGGAATAGGCTCCCTATAAAAACATACGTTTGCTGAGGTAATGTCTTCCTGTAACACGTTATGTGAATAAGGTGTGACTAGGCCCGTACGATGCTCACCAGGAATAGGCTCCTTAAACGCATGAAAACACACGTGTGCTGAGGTAATGTCTTCCTGCAACACGTTATGTGAATTAGGTGTGACTAGGCCCGTACAATGCTCACCATGAATAGGCTCCCTAAATGCATGAAAACACACGTGTGCTGAGGTAATGCCTGCTGTAACGCATTATGTGAATAAAGTGTGACTAGGCCCGTATGATGCTCACCAGGAATAGGCTCCCTATGAAAATGCACGTGTGCTGAGGTAATGTCTTCCTGTAACACGTTATGTGAATTAGGTGTGACTAGGCAGTATGATGCTCACCATGAATAGGCTCCCTAAACGCATGAAAACACACGTGTGCTGAGGTAATGTCTTCCTGTAACACGTTATGTGAATAAGGTGTGACTAGGCCCGTATGATGCTTGTAGTGTATTAACACAGACAAGCTGTACAGGTTGCTTCTTTATTCACTGCACATCAGCATGCAACTAACTTCAGCCACACCCAGCTCCCAGACATATACATAATTGTAACATTTTGCAGACAGCAACTTAACCCGTTGCTTACCATACTACATTCCCTCCTCTCTTTGAATAAAACATAACATGCACAACGTATTAATAAGATTAACAAAATGCATGGATGAACAACTAAAAATTTAAACTATAAACTCCTGACTATACACATAGTCCTTAAGGTAGGCCGGTGGATTTGTTGCTCGTTTTTCTCTTGGCCATTCCGATGTGGATGGTTGTGGATTGAAGTCTGGATCACTGGCAGTATCATCACTACTCTTTGCCTGTTCGCCATCTTCCGATGCTTGACCTTCTGACTCAATAAATTTCTTCACAAATGAGGAATTACGCACTTTTGTGTGACCATCTAAATCCTCTAAAACCACTTGAGTACCTCTTTTCTCCTTTACAACATAAGGCTCAGGTTCAAAGGACGGAGCCAGTTTGTTAAACCGATCACTTTGAAGCAACACCTTATCACCCTGTTGAAGGCCACTAGGTTGACAATGGCGGCGGTGGTTTGCATACTGTTCAGCCCGGATCTTCCTTTCCTCATCAATATGCCGAAAAGGTTTCTGACTTGTAGGAGGACCCCCAATGTCTGGCAATTTTGTCCTGAATTTGCGACCACAAAGAAGTTCCGCAGGACTAACGCCAGTGACAGTATGCGGAGTTGTGCGATAAGCCAAAAGAAAACACCACAGTTCCTTTTTCCAGTCTCTTCTCTCTAAATGAGCAATCCGCAAAGCTTTCAGCAAGGTTCGATTCTGGCGTTCCACTTCCCCGTTAGCCTGTGGCCAGTATGGAGTTGTACGATGATGTTCAATAGCATTTGATTTCAGATAATCCTGAAATTCCTGAGAAGTAAATTGGGCTCCATTATCACTCACAATCCGTTTAGGCAACCCATGAGATGCAAAAATGCTCTCCAACCCCTCAATTACAGTTGATGATGTAGCTTTAGTGAGAACTACCACCTCTTGCCACCTTGAATAATAGTCCACAACAACTAAAAGATGGTGTCCAGATGGAATGTCGCACAGATCAATGGCTAAATCTTCCCATGGTCCCTCAGGTAGAACAGTGTGAGTTACTGGTTCTGGTTTAGGTTTGCTGCCCACCAACTGACATGCTCGACATGAAGAAACCAAACGTTCCACATCCTTGTCAATTCCTGGCCACCAGACTTTCTCACGTAATCTTTGTTTGGTGCGTACAATGCCTTGATGGCCCTCATGGGCTAAATGTAATGTACGTTTCCGTAAGTCTTTAGGCATCACAATACGATTGCCACGTAGAACTAGTTGTCCTGCAATACTCAGCTCTTGTTTGATTCTGTGATAGCTTGGGTCACAATCCACCCAAACCCCTTGTCTTACACATTTCCTCAACCGAGCAATTTCCGGATCCACAGATGACAATTCTTCAACCTCCCGCGGTGTCAATGCCTGAGGCATGGCGTTAGTAGCCACAAAACGAATGTACTCTTCTGCCAGGTTATGAACAGGTGCAGAAGACTGAGGCAATCTGGAAAGTGCATCTGCCGCATTAGTCGGTCCAGGTCTGTACCGCACTGTAAAGCGATATGGTAACAATCTGAGAACCCATCTCTCAATTCTGGCGGATGGTTTTGAGCGTGGCGAATATATCACTTCCAGAGGCTTGTGGTCTGTGATGATTTCAAAATCAAGGCCGTAGAGATAGGTGTGAAACCTTTCACATCCCCAAACAACAGCCAAAGCTTCTTTCTCGGTCTGAGAATAACGTCTCTCTACATCAGTGAGGGATCTGCTTGCATACTGAATAGGCCTGTAATCGCCTGTGCATTGTCTCTGAACCAAGATGGTGCCTAACCCCACAGGGCTAGCATCGACAATAACTTGGGTGTGTGCAGTAGGATTGAAATAAGCCAAAGTTGTGGCGCAAGTCAGCCGTCTCTTAAGTTCATCAAATGCACCTTGTTCCAAAAAGCCCCACTTCCAAGGGACTGCTTTGCGAGTCAACACTCTCAAAGGTTCACTGACAGTCGCCATATCTGGAATAAACTTGGCACAGTAATTCACTAGCCCAAGAAAACTGCGTACTTCTGCAGGGTTTTCAGGATTTCTGGCATCAGACACAGCTTTAATTTTACAGTCCTCCGGACCAATGCCCCTGTCAGACAGCACATGGCCCATAAAAGTCATTTTATTCATTTGAAATGTGCATTTCTTCTCATTTAATGTTAACCCTTTCTCCTTCAAGCAATTTAGCACTGCACGGAGACGTTCATCGTGCTCCTGTGTGTTTGTTCCCCACACAATTATATCATCAGAAATGTTATGCGTGCCTTCACAACCATGTAGCACTTGCTGAATCACATGTTGATAGGCCTCCGGTGCGGACGATACGCCAAACATCAACCTCTTGTATCTAAAAAGACCTTTATGGCTTGCAAATGTAGTGATGACTCTAGATGCTGGGGTCAATTCAATCTGATGATAACCCCATTTCAAATCCAGTTTACTGAAGACACTTGCCCCATTCTGTAATGTTCCGGTACCTTGGTACCCTAAAATTACACTTTCCACAAGTGTATGCGCCCTACCATTTACTTTTGGAAAGGTGCGCATACACCTTTAAGACTGGAGCTGTCATCACTCAGCGCCGGACTAGATGGCTATTTAAGGCGTCGGCTCTCACTCACATGTGTTCGTTCAAACACCCTTATCTGGATGCTAACCTTGCTTGAAGCTTCCATGCTTGCAAGCTTACTTTGCTGACGGAACCTCGCTGCGCTGATCCCTGTATCCCGCTACTGGATCATCCGCCTCTCCTGAACCACCCTTCGGCTGTATCGCTAATAGTGCTAAGTACCCCGCAGGGGAATTCTCTATAAACTTATACTAAGCTTACACTATCTAGCTCTGCATAGTAGAGACTGTTTATCACATCTGCATAAACTAGATTGCTAGCTCTTGAGACTACTGCTACTTTTCTGCACTGGGTTGATCTCTTTTGTATGTCCACCTGCTATTCTATCATCTGCTATCATACAACATTGCTAAACCTTCCTGCATCCATCTGCTACTGTCTCACCTTCAAGTGTCTATCACCTACCACCTCCACTCAACCTATCCCTCAAACCTTCATCATTGTGTTACCACATATATAAAGTCACTCTAGGAACCAGCTTGCTAATTGTGTGTATTTACTGGCTGAAATAAGACCTTCCACACATGATGAGTCATTGAGGTTGGGAATGGTATCTCAGCATATCTCTTACATGACAACTGACGTGGAACTATTTCTGCAGCTGAAAATCCACACCATATAAGAAACGCAGGAGCGTTACACATTCATTGCATGTAGAACATCTTCAATAGTGGGAATTGGATGTTTCTCTCTCTGCACAGCTTGGTTAGCACATCTCATGTCCACACAAATCCGAATATCTGTGCCCTTTGGTACAACAACTAACGGCGATACCCACAGAGTGGGCCCTTCCACAGGTTCAATAATGTCAAGGTCTAGCAGCTCTGCCAGTTTGTGCTCAACAGGTGATCTCAGGCTATAAGGAAGTCTGCGTACTGGCTGTGCAATAGGCTTTACATGTGGATGAAATACAAAAAAACTATCAGCGCAAACCTATTATATGTGATAAAATAACTCAACACCAATTCACTGTGCATAAATCAGGTGTGTGAACTTATAAATCAATAGTGGTGTCCGGCAGCATGCACCAATCGTGTTTCACAAATCACAATAAACTATAAATCATACAAAAATGTGATGCGCCAGAAATATAAAATCAAAAAGTGATGACAATAAATCATATCCAGTTCATAAGGCACATAGCAATGTGTGTGCTTCCAATAAAATGATATAAAGAGTGTCCCGTGTTCAGATGAAGAAAATCCAGTGATGAAAACAACTTGTAATCACCAATATAGTGAATCCCTCCACCAGGTGAATCAGCCTCTCACCTTTCTGAAGGACCCAAACGGACCAGCAATCACATGTATCATTGATCAGACTTCCAGGAAAGAGCCACACTATATTGCACCTCGAGGGATCCCGGGACATATAGAAAACAGATGAAGAAATCTAGTGCTCTCCGCTTACTAATGAGGGTATGCTTTATTAGAGAAAGGCAGATCAACTCACATTTGTCGGGCACTCAGCTGTGCCTGCTGTATAATCGATGTCAGCGATCTGTTACCAGAGAGAGACTCTGCGTCGGCCACGCACGCTCCGCCCCCCTATACGCGTTACGTCGAGCGTAATGCTCCTTTGACTTCCTCGGTAGGGGTGGCTAGTGCGTGCCAAGCCTCACTTTAAATACATCAACTCTCAGGTGGATTGGCCAGCAGATCTCAGTCCCTCCCCCCGCTCATAGCTCAGTACAGGACACTGGAACCTCCGAAGCAGGCATGTTTACGGCGGTGTCACTGGCTCATATCGCTAATGGGGCAATTTTATTGTATGGGCATTGATCAGATTACTATTGCACATTTGCGGAGATCGCGTGGTGGCGCAGACATCTCTCTGGTTTACATTAAAACAGCTAAGACACATAATCACAAAATCTCATACCATAATTATCACATATTAAAAATACATCAATAAGCTAAAATCTGGAATAATAAATGTTGGCTATTAAAATTTATAAAAAAAAAAAAAAAAATTTTTTTTTAGTCTCAGATAAAAATATATAATGCATGATGGGGTGTTATTTATTACTAATGAAACAATTTAGATCGAAATCCTTATTTAAACCTCTGGGTGCCAACACCTTGGCCTCGTAGACCCAAAAGGATTCCCTTCTACTTAGCTGGCGAATATAGTTGCCTCCTCGCCAGTGTGGTTGGACATGTTCAATTCCCCAGAATTTCAGGGAGTGAGGTTTCTTATCATGAAATATTTTAAAGTGCTTGGATACGTTGTGTGAAACCTCCCCCTTCTTTATGTTAGAGATATGTTCCCCTATCCTCACATTTAGGGCTCTGGAGGTGCGTCCTACGTACTGGAGTCCGCACCCACATTCCATCATGTAAACAACCCCAATTGTGGTACATGTTATTAGGTCTTTGATCTGGTATTCTTTACCTGTGCTATTGCATATAAAAGTTTTCTTCTTTTTGGTGTTCTTTTTAGTCTGCTGGCAAACACCACATCTGCCGCACGCATGGAATCCAGACAAGAACTGAAAAATAGTATTTTTCTTGGGTCTAGGGGGATCTATCACTCCCGGGGCCAGCCTGTCCTTCAAAATAGGGGCTCTCCTATATATGAAGCCAGGTCTCTCCGGGAGGTGGGGTCCTAAAATTCCATCTTGTTTAAGCACCCCCCAGTGCTTTCTTACAATACGTTCAACCTGTTTATGCTGAACGTTGTAATCCAGCACTAGTTTAAAGTTGTTGTTGTTTATATTATCATCCCTGGATGTAACAGCCTTGTTGGCTAAAAGTTCTGTTCTGCTCAGATTGGATACTTGTTGTAAATCAGAAGACACTTTTTTCATATCGTACCCTTTAATTTTAAACCTGTCTACCAGTATTTGGGACTGTGCTTTGAAATCTTCCTCCTTAGAGCAGTTCCTCTTGATACGGATCAGTTGACCCCTCGGAATGTTAAAAAGCCAATTCCTGTGGTGGCAGCTGTCCATAGACAAATACGAGTTACGGTCAGTAGGTTTAAAAAAATTTTTAGTGTGTAACTGGCCGTCTAGAACAAAAATCTCTAAATCGAGGAACTGTATCTTTTCTTTGCTCTCAGTCCATGATAAAACAACGTTCCTATTGTTAAAATTCATTCTAGCTTTAAAATCATTAAAATAATTCAAATCTCCCTCCCATATCATGATCAGATCGTCTATAAATCTCTTGTAAAAGATCAGTTCTGGGGGTCTGTTGGATAAAACCTCTTCTGCTTCCCATTGGGCCATGAATAAATTGGCTACACTGGGGGCAAATCTAGCCCCCATAGCCACGCCTTTGGTTTGTAAGAAAAAGTCCCCTGAGTACCAAAAATAATTATGTTTTAAACAAAAATCCAAACTTTCTAACAGGAATTCTATGTGATCACCATCCAATCCCGACTCATCCAGGGCCCATGATGCGGCCCTCATGGCGGCATCATGCCCGATGATCGTGTATAGAGAACCTACATCTGCAGTCGCCAGAATGCAGTTCTCTGAGATAGGGAGGGATTGTATGTCCTGAATGATATGTTTGGTATCTTTTGTATATGCTGGTGTCCGGGTAACCAATGGCTGCAAGTAAAAATCAATGTATTGGCCCAATCTGGAGCTCAGGGAGTCAATGCCGTTAATGATTGGTCTCCCAGGAGGTTTCTCCACAGACTTATGGATTTTGGGGAGAAAATATATAATAGGGGTTCGACAGGCCGTAGGGTTTAGATAAAGTGCTTCTTTTTTATTCAAAATGGCGTCCTCCGGCCCATTTTGAATTAGTACATCCAGTTCTTTTTTATATGCATTGAGTGGGTTACCCCTCAAACAACAATATGTATTCGGGTCTGAAAGTTGTCTTTCCATTTCATTATTATAATACTCTTTACTCATGACAACAATACCCCCCCCCCCCCCTTTATCCGCTGGTCTTATCACCAGCTGTTTATTAGCTTCCAGGCTAGTAATACCATTTTTGATCCATTGGGGGTCTTGAATTTTCCTAACTTTTAATTGCTCAATATCTTGTGACACCAGATTTTTAAAAACCTCCATATATTTGCTATCCTTATTTGGTGGATTGAACACAGATTTGTTTTTCAACATCGAGTGGTGTGTTCTCTCACTATTCGTGGGGCGATTGTCTGGTTTAGATAGGAAATACTTCTTCTGATTTAAACCCCTCATGTATTTCTGTAAGCTAACATATGTGTCGAATTTATTTAGGTTTTTCACTGGGGCATATTTTAACCCTTTATCTAAGACTTTCGTCTCCTCCTTGGTCAAAGGTATGCCACTGATGTTGAATATGCCTGCTCCTATTGGGTTTTGCTTTTTTTGGAGGCGTCGACCTGCTCGTGGTCCTCTTTGTCTTTTCTTTTTTCCCCAGATTGTTTTCCAATTGGACCCTTGTACCCCCACAGGGCACTGGGTTTCTCTAAAAAAACATCCGGGGGATTGTTGATTACGGCTGGCGGGTAGAGTGGGGTAAATCTATTCATGGTGGGGATATTATATGACGTAGATGGGCGAGGGGAGTCATATATTGACTCCTCCCTCCTGTCTTGTCGTTGATCATGTGTGCCCCTTGGTTCCTGGGGGTACCAATTCCCTTGTTCTGCCTGATAGGGACTATTCCTGTTCCCTTGTGTTGGGAAATACAGGCCATTACTGTTCCTGGGTGCCTGTTGATATGGGCCGCTATTTCCCTGTGTTTGATGATAAGGGCCACCATTGTTCCTCCCTTGACCTCTACCTCTTCCTCTTGGTCCACCTCTTCCTGCTCTCCTCCCCCTTCCATTACCTCTTTGTGGTGCATGGTAGGTGGGTGCAGGAGTGTTGTTAGATTCCCGCCTTGCAGGAGCAGGCGGCGCTCTGCTCCATACAGGGGGTGTCATATTAACTCTCTCCGGTGTACTATCACGGGATGGTAATATAGAGTTGCTCTGAAGATCTTTCTGCCACTTAAAGACTTCATTCCCTCTATAATCATTCATATCCCTAATGAACTTCTTTCTCTTTTTTTCCTGAGTTTCTTTATCTGTTTTTTCTAATTTTTTCTTTAGTTCTCCTGCTAGTTGGTTGAACTCAGGAGAATCTTTTAGTGACTCCAATTTCTTTTTGAGCTCAGCTATATGCGATTCGATTATCGCAAGTTTCCTGCGTTTGCGAATAAGCAGGAAGTTCATGAGGTCTTGTCCTTTAGAATTGAAAAAGATAAACCACTCATCTAATGACTCATCATCCTCAAGTCCGTCATTAGGGGGGACTTCCCACCTCAGACGTCTTGGGATGAGTTGGTGGGCTATATACTGCTCAAATGACACAATGTCCCACCAAGCCCTGGTTTTCTTTTCCATAAGGATACCTAATTTCTTAAAGGATTGTGTAATGTCCTCATATCTGCCTCTGTTTTTATCTCCTGAGAAGATGTCATCAATTATAATATTCCTATTGTCAAAATAATCAAATATATCCATGGTTGCTGCTAATAGGTGAGTGAAAGACACAATCAAATGAAATACAAAAAAACTATCAGCGCAAACCTATTATATGTGATAAAATAACTCAACACCAATTCACTGTGCATAAATCAGGTGTGTGAACTTATAAATCAATAGTGGTGTCCGGCAGCATGCACCAATCGTGTTTCACAAATCACAATAAACTATAAATCATACAAAAATGTGATGCGCCAGAAATATAAAATCAAAAAGTGATGACAATAAATCATATCCAGTTCATAAGGCACATAGCAATGTGTGTGCTTCCAATAAAATGATATAAAGAGTGTCCCGTGTTCAGATGAAGAAAATCCAGTGATGAAAACAACTTGTAATCACCAATATAGTGAATCCCTCCACCAGGTGAATCAGCCTCTCACCTTTCTGAAGGACCCAAACGGGAGATTTGAATTATTTTAATGATTTTAAAGCTAGAATGAATTTTAACAATAGGAACATTGTTTTATCATGGACTGAGAGCAAAGAAAAGATACAGTTCCTCGATTTAGAGATTTTTGTTCTAGACGGCCAGTTACACACTAAAAATTTTTTTAAACCTACTGACCGTAACTCGTATTTGTCTATGGACAGCTGCCACCACAGGAATTGGCTTTTTAACATTCCGAGGGGTCAACTGATCCGTATCAAGAGGAACTGCTCTAAGGAGGAAGATTTCAAAGCACAGTCCCAAATACTGGTAGACAGGTTTAAAATTAAAGGGTACGATATGAAAAAAGTGTCTTCTGATTTACAACAAGTATCCAATCTGAGCAGAACAGAACTTTTAGCCAACAAGGCTGTTACATCCAGGGATGATAATATAAACAACAACAACTTTAAACTAGTACTAGATTACAACGTTCAGCATAAACAGGTTGAACGCATTGTAAGAAAGCACTGGGGGGTGCTTAAACAAGATGGAATTTTAGGACCCCACCTCCCGGAGAGACCTGGCTTCATATATAGGAGAGCCCCTATTTTGAAGGACAGGCTGGCCCCGGGAGTGATAGATCCCCCTAGACCCAAGAAAAATACTATTTTTCAGTTCTTGTCTGGATTCCATGCGTGCGGCAGATGTGGTGTTTGCCAGCAGACTAAAAAGAACACCAAAAAGAAGAAAACTTTTATATGCAATAGCACAGGTAAAGAATACCAGATCAAAGACCTAATAACATGTACCACAATTGGGGTTGTTTACATGATGGAATGTGGGTGCGGACTCCAGTACGTAGGACGCACCTCCAGAGCCCTAAATGTGAGGATAGGGGAACATATCTCTAACATAAAGAAGGGGGAGGTTTCACACAACGTATCCAAGCACTTTAAAATATTTCATGATAAGAAACCTCACTCCCTGAAATTCTGGGGAATTGAACATGTCCAACCACACTGGCGAGGAGGCAACTATATTCGCCAGGGGGGAGGGACTGAGATCTGCTGGCCAATCCACCTGAGAGTTGATGTATTTAAAGTGAGGCTTGGCACGCACTAGCCACCCCTACCGAGGAAGTCAAAGGAGCATTACGCTCGACGTAACGCGTATAGGGGGGCGGAGCGTGCGTGGCCGACGCAGAGTCTCTCTCTGGTAACAGATCGCTGACATCGATTATACAGCAGGCACAGCTGAGTGCCCGACAAATGTGAGTTGATCTGCCTTTCTCTAATAAAGCATACCCTCATTAGTAAGCGGAGAGCACTAGATTTCTTCATCTGTTTTCTATATGTCCCGGGATCCCTCGAGGTGCAATATAGTGTGGCTCTTTCCTGGAAGTCTGATCAATGATACATGTGATTGCTGGCCCGTTTGGGTCCTTCAGAAAGGTGAGAGGCTGATTCACCTGGTGGAGGGATTCACTATATTGGTGATTACAAGTTGTTTTCATCACTGGATTTTCTTCATCTGAACACGGGACACTCTTTATATCATTTTACATGTGGATCAATGTGAAGCTCCAACTGAAAATCCTTTAATTTTCCAAACCCAGAGAAGCAATCTTTAAATTCCTCTTTCAATGCAGAAATAGCAGGAGACACCATATTCACTCTTGCGCTGCCTACATCACGGCCAATCTGTAACACCCCTAGTGCCATTGCGGTTTGACGACCAAGCAGAGGCGACCCTGTGCCATCTACAACATAGAATTCGGTCTGCAATGGAGGACCAGTCTCATGTGTTTGAACAGAGGTATAAAATTTGCCTTTAAGTTGCAGTGGTGTACTGGAGCCATAAGTATAAATCTGTTTAGTGGTGTTACACAATTTAAGGTGATTTTCTCTGCCATTAAGACTGTGCCAAGAAGCCAAGTCCATAACATTGCATGTAGCTCCAGAGTCAATCAACACTGACACATCTGTATTTCCAATCTTAATGGTTAATGTCCCGGCTTGCAGAGAACACAGGGAGAATATAAATTCACAGTCAGGAGCACTCTCTTTATCCTCAGCTATAACATTTACTTGTGCAGATTGTCCTTTGGTTTTGTTATCTCTGGTTGTACTTCTACACACAGCTGCAAAATGACCTGTCTTTCCACAAGCAAAGCACATTTTATTCTGTACCACAGTGCAGTCCTGACTTGTGTGTCCCGCCCTGCCACATTTATTGCAGGTGATATGTAAAGTCCTCTTTGGAAAACTCTCTTTCCTACTCCAGATATTCCTATTATTATAGGTAGGTTTGGAGACTGTATTGACAGATGCAGTGTTCTTGGTTTCAATATGCAGAGCCTGGAGCTCAGACAGTTCAATGGCTCTTGCAATCTCCTGCAGACTAGTAAGTGTGAGACTAGGTTCTCTCAATAATCTCCTCCTGAGGTGCACAGATGTGCATTTCTCTATGACCTGATCTCTGATTATCTCCTCAGTTACAGTCCCAAAATCACAAGACTTTGCCAGATATTTCAGCCTAGTCACATAACTGTCCGTGGTTTCTCCCAGTTCTTGCACAGCCTGTCTAAACTTATATCTTTCATAGGGAATATTTTTCTTTGGCTCAAAGTACTCACTCAGTCTATTCATGGATGTCTCATAGTCTGAATCTTCCCCTGTTGCTCCCAGGGTTTCAAAAATGTCCTGAACTTGAGGTCCAGCTAGATGCAGCAGCATGGCTCTCTTCTGAGCAGGTGCAGTCACTCCTGTGGCTATAACATAGAGCTGAAACCCCTTCTTCCACTTGTCCCAGCGCTGTGAGAGACTAGTGTGGTCTCCAGACACATCAAACGGTCCGATAGCCGGTAAATCCAGAAAGCTAGCCATCCTCGTCGCCAAAATGTAGTGTATTAACACAGACAGGCTGTACAGGTTGCTTCTTTATTCACTGCACATCAGCATGCAACTAACCTCAGCCACACCCAGCTCCCAGACATATACATAATTGTAACATTTTGCAGATAGCAACTTAACCCGTTGCTTACCATACTACAACAGGGAACTGAGGGGACAGTAATGAAGGTGACACAGGGAACTGAGGAGACAGTAATGAAGGTGACACAGGGAACTGAGGGGACAGTAATGAAGGTGACACAGGGAACTGAGGAGACAGTAATGAAGGTGACACAGGGAACTGAGGGGACAGTATTGAAGGTGACACAGGGAACTGAGGGAACAGTAATAAAGGTGACACACAGAGAACTGAGGGGACAGTAATAAAGGTGACACAGGGAACTGAGGGGACAATAATGAAGGTGACACATGGAACTGAGGGAACAGTAATAAAGGTGACACACAGAGAACTGAGGGGAAAGTATTGAAGGTAACAAAGGGAACTGAAGGGACAGTAATAAAGGTGGCACAGGGAGCTGAGCGGACGGTAATGAAGGTGACTCAGGGAACTGAGGGGACCTTAATAAAGGTGACACAGGGAACTGAGGGGTCAGTAAAGAAGGTGACACAGAGAACTGAGGGGAAAGTAATGAAGGTAACAAAAGGAACTGAGGGAACAGTAATAAAGGTGACACACAGAGACCTGAGAGGACAGTAATGAAGGTGACACAGGGAACTGAGGGGACAGTAATGAAGGTGACACTGGGAACTGAGGGGACAGTAATGAAGGTGACACAGGGAACTGAGGGGACAGTAATGAAGGTGACATAGGGAACTGAGGGGACAGTAATGAACGTGACACAGGGAACTGAGGGGACAGTAATGAAGGTGACACAGGGAACTGAGGGGACAGTATTGAAGGTGACACAGGGAACTGAGGGGACAGTAATAAAGGTGACACACAGAGAACTGAGGGGACAGTAATAAAGGTGACACAGGGAACTGAGGAGACAGTATTGAAGGTGACACAGGGAACTGAGGGGACAGTAATGAAGGTGACACAGGGAACTGAGGGGACAGTATTGAAGGTGACACAGGGAACCGAGGGAACAGTAATAAAGGTGACACACAGAGAACTGAGGGGACAGTAATAAAGGTGACACAGGGAACTGAGGGGACAATATTGAAGGTGACACAGGGAACTGAGGGGACAGTATTGAAGGTGACACAGGGAACTGAGGGGACAGTAATGAAGGTGACACAGGGAACTGAGGGGACAGTAATGAAGGTGACACAGGAAACTGAGGGGAGGTTAATAAAGGTGACACAGGAAACTGAGGGGACGTTAATAAAGGTGACACAGCAAACTGAGGGGACTTTAATAAAGGTGCCATACAGGGAACTGAGGGGACAGTAATGAAGGTGACACAGGGAACTGAGGGGACAATAATAAAGGCGACACACAGGGAACTGAGAGGACAGTGATGAAAGAGACACACAAAGAACTGAGGGGACACTAAAGGATACTGAATTTTGCTTGGCATCCTCCTCCTCTATCTGGCCTCTGGCAGCCTCGCATTGCAGGGAAGCCCACTGGTGAGCCGTGTCCTCAGCCACACGTGCGCGTGACAACTCTGAGGCTGGAACGTTTCTTTAAAAATAAATGTGTGTCAGAGAGAGAGGTGAGAGCAGAGCGTCCACAGAGAGCGTCATCTGCACGCTACGCCCTGCATCACATGACTCCCACGTGCCGCACATCATGATCCGGGGGTGTGTCACTGAATGGTAGTTTATAAATGTGGTCACCCTAGTCATTAAACACAGCGGAAGCCGATTGGTGGGTGCTGGATACTTGATGTCTGCAGGCACCCACCAATCGTCAGGCTGAGAGACAGAACGTCGGTCTCCCTATGTAATAAAGGACGATCGCCCTTCTGACAGGAGGGAAGGGATGGGATTTGTGTCCCCTGCAAAGCATGGAATAAATTCCATCTCTTCCCTGAGTAAAAGCACATCATACAGTACACATAAACACTGGCTAGGCACACAGTTAACCCTTGATTGCCCTAGATGGTTAACCCCTTCCCAGTCAGTGTCTTTACTACAGTGACAGTGAATATTTTTTAGCGAAACCAATCAGCTTCTAACCTCAGATTGTTTAACCACTTCTGGACTGGAAGGATTTGCCCCCTTAATGACCAGGCCATTTTTTGCGATACGGCACTGCGTTACTTTAACTGACACTTGCGCGGTCGTGCGACGCTGTACCCAAATAAAATTTATGTCCTTTTTTTCCCACACATAGAGCTTTCTTTTGGTGGTATTTGATCACCTCTGTGATTTTTATTTTAGTTAAAGCTACTAATGGCAGCGATTATCGTGGGACAGCGATATTGCTGTGTTTTTCTTTGTTTCTCTTAAAAATTTTGCAAATAAATAATCTTACTTCATAAATTCAGGCAAAAATGTATTCTGCTACATTTCTTTGGTGAAAATAACCCAAATCAGTGTATGTTATTTAGTCTGTAGGAAAGACTGTCCACAATTTACTATGGTATATATCTGAAAATTGATTCGATTTACTGACGGTCTCATTTCTTGAGGCCTAAAAATGTCAGGACAGTACAGATATCCCTCAAATGACCCCTTTCTTAAATGAAGTCAGTCCAAGATATTTAGTAAGAGGCATGATGAGTTTTTTTTTATCATCTTAAGCCCCGGAAGATTTTACCCCCTTCCTGACCAGGGCCTATTTTGCGATTCGGCACTGCGTGACTTTAACAGACAATTGCGCGGTCGTGCGACGCTGTACCTAAATGAAATTGATGTCCTTTTTTTCCCACAAACAGAGCTTTCTTTTGGTGGTATTTGATCACCTGTGCGATTTTTGGATCATGCGCTATAAACAAAAAAAGAGCGTCAATTTTGCAAAAATAACAATATTTTTCACATTTTTTAAATGAAATTCCCCAAAACAAAATGTAAAAATCTAAATTTTTTAACATTTTCGGCCAATTTGTTTTCTGCTACATATGTTTGGTAAAAAAAATCACAAAAAGCGTATTTTGATTGGTTTGCGCAAAAGTTATCGCGTTTACTAACAAAGGGAAAGATTTTTGTAATTTTTGTTGTTTTTTTTAACGAGTAATGGCGGTGATCTGTGATTTTTTTGCGGTACTGTGACATTGCGGCGGACAGATCGGACCCTTGACTGACATTTTTGACACTTTTGTGGGTGCCAGTGACATTTCTACAGTAATCAGTGCTATACATATGCACTGTTACTGTAAAATTACACTGGCAGTGAAGGAGTTAACTTTATTTGAGAGGGAGGGGTTATGTGTGTCCGTAGGGGCGTGATTCTAACTGTGATTGGCTGTGGCTTGAGGTGTAGAAACAGTGATCAACGGTGCTACATAGTAGAACAGTATGATCACTATTCCTACACAGGGGAGAATGACAGGCGGCTTGTTTACATTAGCCGCCTGCCTTTCTCCCTCTGCACCGACGATCGCCGAGTGACCGGCGGACATCGGGTCTGCCGGTCACACGCGCGGTGGGGTCCGTGACCGCGCGGGAGTGGGAGTGCGCCTCCGGGGGCGCGCGCTCGCTCCCTAGACCCTCACAGGCTAGCGACGTAGTACTATGTCGCTCTGCCTGTGAGGGGCTGACTGCCGACGCAAATAGTCGTGCGGCAGTCGGCAAGTGGTTATTGTTGTTAGTTGTTGTTTAGTTGTCATTTTTTGTCATCATGTTTATTTAAATTTGAAAATTAAAAAAAAAAAAAAGTTTCCCAATTTTTTTTTTTTTCTTTTACATACTGTGACAAGTGCAGTACAGCATCCTCATATAACTGGTGTAGCCGTGATTAGGGACCAGTACAAAAGAAAAGAAAAATAAATATATAAAAAATATATATATTTTCAGTGGCGGAACTATCATGGTCGCAAGTGCAGGTTGCACTTGCGACTGGGCCCTGGCGTTCTGCCACTGTGTGGGGGCCCCAAGACAGCAGGACGGGGGCCCACTGCAGAACAGTCCTGCTTATAATTAACCACTTTAAGACTGGAGGATTTGGCTGCTCAATGACCAGGCCCTATTTTGCGATTCGGCACTGCGTGACTTTAACGGACAATTGCACGGTCGTGCGGCGCTGTAAACAAAATTGACGTCCTTTTTTTGCCACAAACAGAGCTTTCTTTTTGCTGCTATTAAAACAGATGGGCTGAGATTGGCCCTTTCTTTACCATGTGATCACATTGACCAATCACAGCTCACAATGCTACTGTATGTACACAATGGATGGCATGAAAGGAAGCCATGCATTGTTTACAACTGTCATGTGACATGCTTTGATTGGTCACAGCACTCACATGGTAACAGCATCAAGCCGGTACACTGATTAATCATTGGCTATGTCTGATGGACAGATCACGCCGCAGCACGACCCCACGTGAGGACGTCATATGACGTCAGGATGTCAGATCGACGAAAGGCCCGTCTGGCTATCATTTTGTTATAGGCTGGGTGTGAATTGGTTAACTATGCCTCTTTAATCCACTCCATTGGTAACGCAATTTTGCCACACCCACTGTTTATCGCAGCTTGCTAAGCATGCCGTTTTACTACTCTCCTTGGACCACCCAAAGGTGTTCCAGGGCTTTTACAATTCTATAGTGCAGGGATCACCAAACTACGGCCCTCCAGCTGTTGTGGAAGTACATGTCCCATAAGGCATTGTAAAACTCTGACATTCACAGACATGACTAGGCATGATGGGAATCGTAGTTCGTGAACAGCTGGATGGCCGTAGTTTGGAGACCACTGCTATAGTGTATACTACTAAAAAAATGCTGTGCAATGCCAAAGTGTTTGGGTTTGGCTTGAAGAAAAGATGGCAACCCTAAGTGGAACACAGATCATTGTACGAGGCCGCTTTGCACGTCCCTTGTACCATGTGATCACTGTGACCAATCACAGGGATCACATGTCAGTTGTAAACCATGGCTTTCATTCACAGCCATTGTGTAGTATTGTGGTGATCTCTGTGACTGGTCACAGTGATTACATGGTACAGGGCCAATCACAGGGGACCAGTACCATGTGAGCGCTGTGTCCAATCACAGTTATTATAATTGTACACAATGGCACATGAATGGATGCCATTTACAGTTTTGGAGTGTAAATATGGTTGCTTATACAATGATTATCACTGTACCAAGCAAGCATAGTGTAAAAAAAAAACCTAATCACATCCCTGCAGAGGCGTAACTACAACCTTCAGGGCCCCGGTGCAAGAAACCATGAAGGGCCCATGGACCCCTGGCCAGGGCCCTTTCCTTCAAGCCTGGGGCTCTTCCCACTGATCCTGTGGCCCTTTACTTTTGTTGCGGGCCTTTTATTACAGTATTAGAGTCCCGCAGGGGGACCCTTTCACAAGTTCTGCAGTGGAATGCCAGGACCCGGTTGCAAGTGTGACCTTTGCGATCCTGGAAGTTCACCCACTGGTGTCAGTAGTTTTTATTTTTTGGTATTTTAATTGTATTTTTTTTTATCATTTTATTTTTTTTTACAATGTCACTGACTATGACTCTGTCCATTCAGAAAAGGAAGGAGCTGGTAAATTACATATTTAAGACCCCTTCTTGGTTCTCTATTGTGACACATCCCTGCAGCAGCCAGCAGGAGAGGGAAGGGAGCACAGTGGGGTGGGGGGGGACCAGGGGAGCACACAAGGGCCCAGAGACAGAGGAGTGGCGGGGGCAGCATACAGAGGAACCAATCTCCTCCATTGTCCTCCAGCAGCTCGTGGAGGAAAAAGGGGGACAGTGATTTCTCTACATCCTGCCCCGCCACCCCTCCTATCCAGGTGTACAAGGGAACTGCACAGGCCCCCTGGAGCATGGGGCCCTGTTGCAATTGCAACCCTTGCAACCCCTGTAGTTATGCCCCTGCCTCCCTGGAGCAATACAGTGTCATTATACCTCCCAACTGTCCTGGATTCTGCGGGACTGTCCTGAGATCTCAAGTAAGTCATGGGGTCCTGCCGATCTAGGATAGAGTCCCTGGGTCCAAGGCAAGAACAAGTTCTGGCAGTGGGAGTATTCTCAATGGATGCAATACATACTCTCACACACTGCAACCAGGGAGCGTTCCTGCATGCCTGCGCTTTCTGCCTCTCCTCCCCCACTTCAGTCCTCCTTTCAGTCATTGGTTGCTTGGACTGCTGGCTTTCTAGCAACCATTGACGCACATTGCAGGCATACACATTAGGAAGGATCTACCTCCCAGCTCTGTGACTAGGGAGCGTTCCTGCAACCAGGGAGCGTTCCTGCAACCAGGGAGCATTCCTGCAACTTGGGAGCGTTCCTGCATGCCTGCGCTTTCTGCCTCTCCTCCCCCACTTCAGTCTTCCTTTCAGTCATTGGTTGCTTGGACTGCTGGCTTTCTAACAACCATTGAGACACATTGCAGGCATACACATTAGGAAGGAAGGACCTACCTCCCAGTCCTGCCCCCCAAATCCAGCTCCCGCTTCCTACCCTCCAGAGTCTCTCGCCCGGTAAGGGAACTCTAAAATGTATGCCCACAGCAGCGGCCCCCTGCTCTTCTGCTGCATCAAATCCAAAACCAGCTCATGCTTACCCGCCACGCATGCACCCTAGTGACTGATATTTTGGTCCTCTCCTCTCTCCTGAGCTGAGCTGCAGTGGAAGGCAGCTCACAACTGCTCCCTGTCCACTCCAGGCTCCCGTCCTGCCACTGCTCCTGCTAGCCCGGCTGTCCACACATACTGAGACTTTCCTCTCCAGCTGCACTCTCAGGGGTTCACAGATCAGTGAGTGCGCCCCAGATTGTACCACACGTCTATCTGTCTGCACGCTCCACAACAGCCTGCTAACTCTACAGTTATCTCCCACTTTTTTGCAGGTATGACAAAAGGCAAATGTGCCACAAATACGCCTCGCCCCTTAGGCACTAACAGTTCTACTCCTAGATCTCCTAGTCTGCCAGTTTCCACATCCAATATGGCAACACAAACAACTTCCCTCACTCCAGGTGTGATTTGATTGCAAGGGCATTTGAGGGGGAAAAGAGAATTTGTACTAGAAGGGGTTCTTTTGGGGTGGGGGAATTTGGTGAGGAGGGGTACTTGTACTAGAAGGGGGAGAGGATTTGTGCTGGGAAGAATTTGGAGGGAAGAGGATTTGTGCCGGGAGGGGGAATTTGGAGGGAAGAAGGGATCTAGGGTGGAGAATCGTTCGGGGGGAATTTAGAGAAGAAGGAGATTTGTACTAGAAGCTGAATTTGGAGAGGAAATTGGGCTAAGAGGGGAGATTGGGATGGAGAAGTTCCATGCTAGAAGGGGGGAAATGATTTGTGCTGGGAGAGGTGAGTGTGCAGGGTTGTGTTGAATTTTTTTTTCTTTTGGGAGGAAAGAGTGCGTAATTTAGCTGAAAGGGTAAAGTGGGTAAACACCATTGCTTGAAGGGAGAATTTCGCAGTCCCCTGACCCCTACACTGACCATTACACACCCCTGCAATCTTTTCATTTTGTTCTCATCCTACTGTGTGTCACACACTCCCATCCCCATGCATTCTGAGCATTACATATTACTGACTTCAGCACTCTATGCATTACATACTCTGGACCCCTGCACTATGTGCCTTACATACTCTGGACCCCTGCACTATGTGCATTACATACTCTGGACCCCTGCACTATGTGCCTTACATACTCTGGACCCTTGCACTATGTACATTACATACTCTGGACCCCTGCACTATGTGCATTACATACTCTGGACCCCTGCACTATGTGCATTACATACTCTGAACCCCTGCACTATGTGCATTACACTCAGGACCCCTGCACTATGTGCATTACATACTCTGGACCCCTGCACTATGTGCATTACATACTCTGGACTCCTGCACTATGTGCATTACACTCTGGACCCCTGCACTATGTGCATTACATGCTCTGGACCCCTGCACTATGTGCATTACATACTCTGGACCCTTGCACTATGTGCATTACATACTCTGGACCCCTGCACTATGTGCATTACATACTCTGGACCCCTGCACTATGTGCATTACATGCTCTGGACCCCTGCACTATGTGCATTACATACTCTGGACCCTTGCACTATATGCATTACATACTCTGGACCACTGCACTATGTGCATTACATACTCTGGACCCCTGCACTATGTGCATTACACTCAGGACCCCTGCACTATGTGCATTACATGCTCTGGACCCCTGCACTATGTGCATTACATACTCTGGACCCCTGCCCTATGTGCATTACATACTCTGGACCCCTGTACTATGTGCATTACACTCAGGACCCCTGCACTATGTGCATTACATGCTCTGGACCCCTGCACTATGTGCATTACATACTCTGGACCCCTGCCCTAGTTTAAGTACACATGCTGGACCCCTTCACTGTGTGCATTACTTTCTCTGGACCCCTGCACTATGTGCATTACATACTCTGGACCCCTGCACTGTGTGCATTACATACTCTGGACCCCTGCACTGTGTGCATTACATACTCTGGACCCTGGCACTATGTGCATTACACACCCTAGACACCTGCACTATGTGCATTACACACCCTGGACCCCTGCACTATGTGCATTACACACCCTGGACCCCTGAACTATGTGCATTACACACCCTGGACCCCTGGGAGGTGTCACCCATCCCACCGCTTCTAAAATGAATCCCATGGTGAATTTGCCCGTGGTACCACTTTTATCTGAAAGAGAATCGCCTATGGTAAAAAAAGAAAATGCTGGGGTTATGGCAACTACCCGGTGTTTAATATCAAATAAATTATGAATTTTTACTATAAGCCTGTTGGTAACTGGATATACTGTACACGGATACACTATATTGTACATTGCATACTTCTTACCAAAGTGTTCATTGTCTCCACAGTTCCTGGATGCTGTGCAGTTCCTGACTCATTTAATGAAGTTCTTTAAGGTTGGCTCAGAGAAAATGTTCGCTTCAGTGTGAGTAAAGCCATATGTAATGGAAGTTTTTTTTTTTTTTTTTTAATGAGTTTGCTGAGGTTTATATGTGTCTTTGAGACTCCTGCTTGCTGCACATCAACCAAAGTACATTTTGTAGGTACAAGAAAGGCCAAGTTTTGTTTAACCATGCCCCTTAAGCCCCTCCCACTGGTGGCCCTAGCATAGGGAACAAACTTTTCAAAGAAAGAGAATTCAATAAGACACGGGCCACTTACTAAAACTAGAGGAAAAGCGGTTTAATCTTACACTGCATAAAGGGTTCTTTACTGTCAAAGCAGTAAGGATGTGGAATTCTGGGGGGCATAACTTGATGGCGGACCGAGCAGCACACTAAAATCTAACTCCTCACTTCCTCTTCCCATGCTGCATGATATCCTGCATTGATTACCTTGGCACTTACCTTGATCAACTCCTCTGGACCCCGGGATCACCCTGCCACCCTACTATGGTCAAGATTGGCCCCCATAAAGCCGCGCTGTTGGCCGGAATGATGGACCGGTTCCTCAGCAAAAATGGCGCCGATGACCTCCGCTCCTCCTCAGTCAGCACGGCCCCTCTGCCTGCCACAACTTCACAGGAGGATTTCTTCTCTTCCACGGTCCCCGGTCTCCCTGATCTTCACCCTCCTTCACCTACCTGTGAAGAAGATGCCTTCCCGCCGCCAGATGAGCAAGGTGAGCCCTCTGCTGAGCCTACCCTGGGCAGATTATGTCAGCCATTCAAGATTGCAAAGCCTTCCTCACAGCCCGGATTGAAACTATACATATAGACTTTTCCTTGCTGAAACATAACGTGCAGAATATGAGGGAGAGAGTGGGGGCTACTGAGGAACGTATTAGAACTATAGAGGACACTGTCACTCCACTGTCCATTACTGTGCGGGAACTTCCAGTGAACTCATGGCGCTGCGCGCCAAAATTGATGATCTAGAAAACAGGTCCCGCCGCAATAACCTGCGCTTTGTGGGGTTCCCTGAGCGCTCCAAGGGGTCCACGCCTGAGAATTTTTTGCTATCCTGGCTGCAATCTACTCTGGGCCCAGATGTCCTCCCTAATTCCTTTGCTATTGAGCGGGCACACCGTACTCCTCCTCGCCCTCCTCCAGCAGGTGCACCCCCTGCGCTCCATCATTGCTTGCATCCTTAACTTCCAAGACAAAGTGGCTATACTGCGGGCAGCCCGCCTGAAAGGTGCACTACAATTTAATGATCGGATCATCCGGATCTTTCCTGACTTCTCGGTGGATGTCCAGAAGCAGAGGGCCTCATTTGCATCAGTCAAAGCTAGACTTCACGATCAAGAGATCCCCTACTCCATGTTGTTTTCGGCCAAGCTTAAGGTTATTCATGCCCACAAACTCATATTCTTCAATACTCCTGGAGAAGCATCAACCTGGCTGTATGACACCTTTGGCGGTTCTCAACGACCTAGGCATCGCTGATTGCGATATCTTCCTTCTGCATTTCTGGACTCTAGGTGCACATTGATTTCCCAGTTTCACAAGGTGCCTCAGTGGGCCCACCCGGAGGCCCATCCTTGTTGACGGTACTCCCTGCCCTGTCTGTCCTACTCCTGAGATTGGGCACAAACTTCCTGAAAGGGCACCAGTGTCTTCCATCCTACATGCTGCTATGTAGCCCCTACTATTTCCTGGGTGCCTCAGTCGGCTTTCCATGCCAGCATGACTGTTTTCTTACCTACAGAGGAATGCTGAAGATGTGAATATGTTTATTTTTCCCCCTTTTGTGGCAGGATTTTTTTCTTGTCCTGCTCTCCCCATTTTTGCCCCTCTCCTGGGTTGATGTTCGCATCTTAAGGATACTGACTGCTGGTTGTTTATTTGGGATCCTAGGCTCTCTATGGTTGGGATGGAAGAGCGGGGTGGGGGGGTTGGGTTTGTTTCTGTTTTTTATCTGCCCTGTTTGGGGTTTTTTTGCTCCCTTTTGTTTGCTGGTGCTCCCCTTGTGTCGCCCCCATTGTGCAGTTGCCTCTGCTCCCCCTCTGTGGTGTCTGCGGCTTAGCGGCTGGCGAGCACCTCTGTTCATACAAAGGTCAATGTCAATATGTCTACTCCTTTGAAAGTTATCTCTTGGAATGTCAGGGGTTTAAACTCTCCTCACAAGCGGTCCCTGGTCTTCTTCCTCAAACAGCATAAACCTCATATTGTATGTCTCCAAGAAACCCATCTTATGGCCCCTAAACATTTAGCCCTGAAAAGAGCATGGATTGCCCATTCCTATCATGCCTTTCATACTTCCTACTTTAGGGGAGTCTCGGTCCTTGTTGCTAGGTCCCTCCCAGTGGCGGACCCAGAGGGCAGATTTGTTCTGTTGTCCCTACAGATTGACCGTGCTGTCCTTAATTTAATTAACCTATATATCCCTCCTCCGTTTTCAGCTGAAATTCTTAACAAAGTTACTTCCTATATTCTGGATTCCCCATTGGGTCACGTCCTCTATGTGGAGGACTTTAATGCAATGGGTGACCCTACCATGGACCGCTTGCGGGGGGAAGGGCGTATTTTCCAGTCCCTTCTGGACTGGATTCAAGTATATGGTATGGTGGACGTGTGGCGCTGGAAACACCCTGACACTAGACAATATACGTGTCACTCTGATTCTTTTAAAATTATGTCTCGTATTGATATGTGAGTGTATCAATGTGCTTTAATGAAATAGTGATATCCCACGATACCAGAGACATACATTTCAGCTAGTGCCCAACTTACAATGGAATATGGTCCCTGGAAATTACATTAACAAGTCATTCATTGATAAGTACAGACATATTAACACATCTCATTCATACCTTCTGGACACTTAACAGTTAGACTTTGCATATAGATTACAGAGGACACCTGAATCCATTGATAAGTACAGACATATTAACACATCAGACAGCTGAGCATAGACGGGAAGGCCCTTCCACACAAGCAACGTCAGACACAAAGGGCCGGATTTAAAGAAACTGCAGCTTCAAACATCTATGACGTGTTTCAGTTTCGCCGCGTTCAAATCAATTAACTGGCGCTGCGGCGAATTGGCGAGTAAAACAGCAATAATGAATTCCGCCGTCAGCGGGATTCACTTACGATCGCGGCTTCGCCAATTCGCAAACTTATGTCTTCGTGCTTATAGCAGTTTCACATAGTGATGTGGGCTAGTGGATTAGTGCACACATCACATGTCTATAATTCATCTCCCTCTGCTGTAGGTTCGAGGCTTACCATCTCCACCTACTTTTTTTATTTTCTTTTTTTGTTTATATTGCTAAAATGTAACGGATTACATCATATATATTGCTAATGTTACACTCAGAAGCGCTTGCAAGCTTACACCATTTTAAGTGTTTTTTTGATCTTGTCTGTGTGTCGAATCGATCTTATGAAGGAAAGTACCAAAGGCAAGTGACCAAACCCCTACCCTACTTCAGGGCAAGATGAAACCTCACAATTTTACCATGGTCTTCTTCCCACATTCCATACAATGTTTAGTTCTTTAGCTATATGTGCTTTTTAGCCTTAACACACTCCTTTTTTTCCACCATACAGCTTTATTCTGCACAATAGCTAAGTGCTTTGCAACTTCACTGCAGTTCACAACGTCATGGGTTCAAATCACATCACTACACTTGGGATCTCTTTTCACTCTCATTTTTTTAAACAGTTTTTTTAAACTATCTTGAATTTGGGGGGGGGAGGGGGGTGTCCTACCCAAATTTCAAGCACATCAATGGAAACAACACAATTTTGATTTTATGAGTGTGGTCCTAGTTTTATCGAGATGCAATTCTTTACATATTTACCATGGTTCTTACAATTTCTTGACCAATAAACATAGGTGTCTGATATTGGACTCTCTCCATATTTCAACAACACAGACCCTCATAGTCCAACACTACATTTGCCTCACACCTCAACACAACACTGTCACATCCCTACTCTACATTACAACCCCTCACATCACCAGTACAAGCAGCATGCAAAGTGCAAAACTCCGGCCTTGGCAGCTTAATGGGCCATACACTAACAATTTGTCTAGACTTTTTCCTGTAGACTTAACCAAACCATATAATAGAAGCTCAAACCTCAACACTTTCAATTTGGATGCAATCAGGCAGGCCCTTGCACTACATAGAAAATGTCAATCTGAAGGATAAAGTCTTCTCTAAATCTTACAGTGTGGATGGCCCTTTTGTCTGTAGGCACCCACACAAAACAAAAAAAACACATGTTCAATTCTAATGTATTTATTTATTTGAGAATGACAGCAGAAGGAGGGATGCAGCAAAAGAATATTGTCACTCTCCAGTCCGTGTGCCTTTACAGCGCCAGACCACGATCTTTGCTCCATGGCTACGGGATTCTGATGTCTTCCACAACTTCCGGCAGAGTTCAGAATCCATTCTGCACCTCTACCAGCTCATAGGGGACAGGCATGGCAAGGTTGCTGGGCAGCTTCCAAGCCACTTTCGAAGTTCCAGGGTGTTCATGTTGGTCATTGGCCATGTGCCTTACCAAATATCCACTGACCACAAAAGAAAATGAGTGGAGTCCATCAAGGTGGGTTTCTACCACCTACACCCGCAAGCAGTACCACTCCTGGAAAAATAAAACAAAGGATAAGACATTTCATAATGAAAATCACATCTTAATGCCTGTTTGCTTCATTCTGAACTTCATTTAATTTCGACATCACGAGTGAAATAACACATTTTATGCCAACTTACACAAACCAGAAATCATTAATGTAAACATTTGAATACACACCTGTGACGCCAGACAGCCCATCACCACAGGCTTCCCATGGTACGTGCCATGATTCCAAGATGTTGATGTTCTGGAAAATTACAACACCATAAGATACCAAGCAGCCGTTCATGTTATCAATAACTACACAGGTGGCATAGACACAAATAAACACCTGCCAGCTCTTCTCAGCCCTTTACACTATTCACAATACCAACATGTTTATGGTTAGAGGTGCATGTTTTTGCTCAAGTAACACAATTTTACCAATGTTGACTACACTTTATCTACAATGGCAAGTGTCATTGGCAGATGATAATCACCCTCTGTCTCCCTGTGAGTGGCACCTCTGCTAACTAGCTAATTAATACACATGCCCTATCTTGACCGGTTACAGTACTTACATGTAAAGTGGCTAGCAACCAGGGTATTCCGGGTGGCCATACCGGCAGCGGTGCTCCGCCGCCTGGGGGCCGCCGGCTGACGGACCTCTGGCTCCCTCTCCTCCGTCAGCTCCCAAGAATCATCCCGGGCAACGCACATGTTGTGCAACACGCAGCACGCCAGGATGATCTTGGAAGCCTTTGTAGGAGAGTACAGGAGTTCACCCCCAGGCCGGGCCAAGCAGAGAAACCGGGACTTGAGAAGACCTATGGTCAACTCAATGATACTCCGGCTTCTCCGCAAGGCCCTGTTGTAATTCCTCTCTGCTGGGCCCTGGGGGTACCTGATTGGAGCCATCAGCCACGTCAGCTGCGGGTAACCAGCATCCCCTGAAAAATAAGAAAAATATACATTAGTTATTCATATCATGTGACTTTAGATGACTCCTCAAAATGGGAGACAATTAGGCATTTTACTAAACAACCTGCTCGTCTGTTTGCAAAAAATCATATGAAACATCTCAACTCTGTCTAACTGCCTAAATCACTAATACAAATGGGAAAAAGGACACACAAAGTGGTGGGTTTCTCTTGCAAGTTCCAACTTGGCCCCTATTTTGTTCCTATTACATTAGCCTAGGTCTTACTTCTGGAATATATCTGCAACTAGAGTGAGGAAACCAATATTGACTCACTTATGCAAAGTACTTTGGGGATATGGCAATACCATTGGAATCATTTGTCGGTTTTCTTTGGGTGGCTAGAGGACACCATTTACACATTGGTTAACCACCTTCATTGGACTCAAAGACAACTTTGCAAATCTTTCTTTTGTGAGCTGCTAAGCTGCTGATCTGGTTGTGTGTGAACAGCCTGACAACTCCTAACACATCCATTTTAGGTAGGCTTTGCTTAAATCAGGGTGTACACCGATGTAGCTTATTCCTATGTCTATGTAATCTTACAGTTTATGTTGTTAAGACAAAATACTTTACCAATAAGCCACCCTTCGGGCATTTGTCCACTTTCAAACACCTCGTACAGAGTACTTGTTCTTAACATACTGGAATCATGGCACGACCCTGGGTGACCAGTGTTGACACTCATGATGCGCTGTTTGGCGTCACACACTAATTGGACGTTCACGGAGTGGTACTGCTTGCGGTTCCGGTATTCACTTTCGTGGCTCCTTGGGGGCCTAATGGCTATGTGGGTGCCATCGATTGCCCCTAGGATTTGCGGCATGTGTGCCCGCCGGTAGAAACCCAACTTGACTTCATTCCACTCATTTTCATTCTGTGGCCAGTGGATAAAATTGGGCACTATATCCACTATGGCATTAATGACCAACATGAACACCCTTGAAACTGTGGGCTGGCTAATGCCCATGATACTTCCCGAAGTGGCTTGGAAGCTGCCACGCCCTAAAATATACAAAGTGGCCAGCAATCTGGCCATGCCGGGCACCGCATGGCCGCGCTGTGTGTCCGGGTCAGTTTTCTCTGCTATGAGCTGGTAGAGGTGTAGAATAGTTCCTCACTCGAGCCGGAACTTCCTCCTGACATCAGAATCCCGCAGCTTGTCCAAATAGATCCTTGGAGCAAAAATGCGTGGCTGGCGAGGTAAGGGCACACGGACTGGAGGTGCTGCTGCTGGAGGTGCTGCTGCTGCTGCTGCAGCTTCCCCACCTTCTGCTGCCTCCTGTGCCAGGGCCTCCTCAAACAAGGCACCAATAAATGCCAGCATTGCACCATCTAATGCGTCTGGGATATCGTCCTCCATTTTGAACGCGCAAATTCGCGAATGCGCAGATATATATAGAAACGGCCGCTAATTATCACACCTGTGAGCCAGCTATAAAAGGAGCACATGGCCAATATGGCTGCTGGATGTTATAGATCGATGTTTCTTATGTGCTAGCAAGACCCTGTGACCCACAACCTACATTATCTGGAGGTAAGACAATTGTATCTCTCTCTCCCAAAAAAAAGGAAGGAGACAATTTGTACTTATCTTGGGTGTGCTTAAGTTGTCTATGGTGAATCCCCTCCAACCCACAATAGCTTGGGAACCCCTCAAGTGTCTTTTAATCATTGGCAGTTGGCCCCATGTGCATGTGGTTTGGACATGTGTTTTCTCATGTATGTTTAATGTTTGCAGCCTCCTTTTGCCTATAAAGGATTACACCACCCCCCCTCCACCAAGTCTGTTTGTGCCATTAGGTAAGTGTTTGGAGGGCCTTGTGTGATTTGTACCCATATGCGTTTTCTTATGTGTTTTTTTTTTACATTTCTTTGCAGCCTCTTCTGCTCTTTGCCACCACCACCACCACCACCACCACCACCACTGTGTTTGTGCCATTAGGTAAGTGTTTGGAGGGCCTCGTGTGATTTGTACCCCTATGCGTTTTCTTATGTGTTTTTTTTTTTCCATTTCTTTGCAGCCTCTTCTGCTCTTTGCCATCACCACCACCACTGTGTTTGTGCCATTAGGTAAGTGTTTGGAGGGCCTCGTGTGATTTGTACCCCTATGCGTTTTCTTATGTGTTTTTTTTTTTCCATTTCTTTGCAGCCTCTTCTGCTCTTTGCCACCACCACCACTGTGTTTGTGCCATTAGGTAAGTGTTTGGAGGGCCTCGTGTGATTTGTACCCCTATGCGTTTTCTTATGTGTTTTTTTTTTCCATTTCTTTGCAGCCTCTTCTGCTCTTTGCCACCACCACCACCACCACCACCACTGTGTTTGTGCCATTAGGTAAGTGTTTGGAGGGCCTCGTGTGATTTGTACCCCTATGCGTTTTCTTATGTGTTTTTTTTTTTCCATTTCTTTGCAGCCTCTTCTGCTCTTTGCCACCACCACCACCACCACCACCACCACTGTGTTTGTGCCATTAGGTAAGTGTTTGGAGGGCCTCGTGTGATTTGTACCCCTATGCGTTTTCTTATGTGTTTTTTTTTTCCATTTCTTTGCAGCCTCTTCTGCTCTTTGCCACCACCACCACTGTGTTTGTGCCATTAGGTAAGTGTTTGGAGGGCCTCGTGTGATTTGTACCCCTATGCGTTTTCTTATGTGTTTTTTTTTTTCCATTTCTTTGCAGCCTCTTCTGCTCTTTGCCACCACCACCACCACCACCACCACCACCACTGTGTTTGTGCCATTAGGTAAGTGTTTGGAGGGCCTCGTGTGATTTGTACCCCTATGCGTTTTCTTATGTGTTTTTTTTTTTCCATTTCTTTGCAGCCTCTTCTGCTCTTTGCCACCACCACCACTGTGTTTGTGCCATTAGGTAAGTGTTTGGAGGGCCTCGTGTGATTTGTACCCCTATGCGTTTTCTTATGTGTTTTTTTTTTCCATTTCTTTGCAGCCTCTTCTGCTCTTTGCCACCACCACCACCACCACCACCACCACCACTGTGTTTGTGCCATTAGGTAAGTGTTTGGAGGGCCTCGTGTGATTTGTACCCCTATGCGTTTTCTTATGTGTTTTTTTTTTTCCATTTCTTTGCAGCCTCTTCTGCTCTTTGCCACCACCACCACCACCACCACCACCACCACCACCACTGTGTTTGTGCCATTAGGTAAGTGTTTGGAGGGCCTCGTGTGATTTGTACCCCTATGCGTTTTCTTATGTTTTTTTTTTTTTTTCCATTTCTTTGCAGCCTCTTCTGCTCTTTGCCACCACCACCACTGTGTTTGTGCCATTAGGTAAGTGTATGGAGGGCCTCGTGTGATTTGTACCCATATGCGTTTTCTTATGTGTTTTTTTTTCCATTTCTTTGCAACCTCTTCTGCTTTTTTTGCCACCACCACCACCACCGTGTTTGTGCCATTAGGTAAGTGTTTGGAGGGCCTCGTGTGATTTGTACCCATATGCGTTTTCTTATGTGTTTTTTTTTTCCTTTTCTTTGCAGCCTCTTCTGCTCTTTGCCCACTACTACCACCACCACCACCACCAAGTCTGTTTGTGCCATTAGGTAAGTGTGTTCTGTAACTGTTCACTAATTATACTGTATATGAAGAGCAATCTGCAAATCCTGTTTTTTCTGTTTTCTCTTTTGTCATTTCAGATTTAGGAGTTTGGGGCTCTTTGCTGCTGCTGGACAGCCAGATTCTCTGCCCACCTCGTGCTCCCATGGCCCCACCCACTGGAAGGATGAGAAGGGGCAGGGTGGCCAGGGGGGCCAGGGGGGCCAGGGGGGGCAGGGGGGGCAGGGTGGGCAGATCGTCTGGCTCTGGTGTGAGGGAGGCTCCAGCTGTATCCATGAGGGAGTCCACCATCCCCATCCCGGAGGAGGAAGCCGGGGGAGGTGTTAACACACCAAGTGGACAAGCTGGCTCTTCTGACAGTAGTCCTGGAGCGGGTCCGTCCACCAGAGTCAGCTTGTCCACATTACCCCGGCTTCCCCGTTTCACCCACAATCAGTGCTGTGCCCTGGTCCACGCCTATATGGCCAGATATCAGGCGATACATGGGACCAGGGCCGCGTCTTACTCAGTAACAGAGAAGAACAGATTGTGGGATGAAATCCGGGATGCTGTAAATGCACTGGGTGAAGCACCTCGCCACCGTGACAGTGTGCGGAAGAAGGTCAACGACATCTGTGGGTCCGTTCGGAAGAAGCTAATTGCATGGGCTGCGGAGGGTCTTTATGACCGTCAAGGTCGGCTGGATGAACGTGCACGAAGTTCTCTCTGGGATTATCAATTACCTTTCTTGAACATCATAGGACCCGATACCATCTTTCCCAGAGAGGACTTAGATTCGGATGCTTTGCACCGAGGTAGGATATTATCTTGGATGTCAATTGTGTGAGTTGTTTGGAAAAGATTAACTACTATCCTATGTGTGACATTAAGAGAATGTGATACTTGCCCTTCCAATTGTCCTTTTTTTGTTTTCCCCAACCTGCAATTTGTTCATCTGTAGCACGGATCTCAGCCCCTCCACAGCCCATGCAGCTTGGCGAACCAGACGGACTCACAGGTGTTGACATCAGTGCTGACCCTCCTCCTGGTAGGTCCAATATCATACTGTGCCAAACAATGTAGATGTTTTTTTTTTTCCAAGATAGCTCATATTGCTATGTCCTTTACAGAAGATCCGCAGCAGGGAACACACCCAGTGCAGCTAGGCCTGGAGGAAGGTGTTGGTATGTCTAGTCAAATAATGTTTTTTTGAATCTTATTAACCCCATTAACACACATGTTTTTTCTTATGAAAGAGTGTTGCCTTTTAGATGTTTACCCTGCAAAACACAGTTGACAGCATTAATGGGTGCCGTCATTAGTAGGCAGACCAAGCCTTCTTAACCTTTGGGAGGGTTTAGCAAGTGTCCTATGAGCCCAGGAAAGCACTTTTGAATGTTTGGCCTCAATGCTTCATTCATGAAGCTAGGAGGGCAATCTGGCCATAATCATTACTGACTAAGGTTATGTACTAAACATGTTTTTTTTTTTTTGTTTTTAAAAGAACATCAGGCCCCTCTTGACGTTGCAGCTGGAGTTGGATCAGGAGCTGGCGACGATTCTGCATCCAGTGCTGTGGTATGTGATATAAGGGAACAAGGTGCACATGTAACATTTCAATGGTAGCATTGATTTTGGACTAGATGTGGCTTACATTGTGTGTGTTAAATTAGTGCTATGACATTCTGACGATGCACCAGCACAACAAGAGTTCTATCTTGAACATCAGGGAATTATGTTATAATTTGGTGTGCCACTAATGTTCCAAAAACATCCAGGATCTTTAAAGTCCGGCCCGTCTTTGATTTTCCAGGTCCAAATTCATGGGTATCGTTTGGTTGGGTTGTCCTCTAGCCGATTGATGGCAAGATTTTAGACAACATACGTAGATGTATAAAGTCATTGGTGTAGTAACAGATTTACCAAAAGCATAAACAACCTACCACACCAGGGTTAATTGGGAACACCTTCATGTTGAATCTTTTTTGCCTTTGTCATATTAGTCATACCAATATAATATGTACCCATTATCAGAAGTGTTGCTAGCTTGGATAATCTTACAATGAACAAGTACTCATTAGAAGCACATCAAACTTTTCAACGTTCTGCTTGGGGTGTTAAGTTGTCAAACTAATCTGAAATATTTAGTCATGATGTTTGATAATGATTTGGTCTATTTCTTCTGCTTTCAGGTAGCCTTAGATGCAGAGGGATTGTCACCTACCCAACTTCGTCCATCTATGCTGGATGTAGCCGAGAGGCTGCTTGATGAGTATCAGGTCCAAAATGAGTTAAGGAGGCGTACTCAGCAATCTACTGAGGCAGTACGTCTGCTCGGGCTCATACAGGAATCTGTAACAACAATGGTACAGGTTCACCAGGATATGTTACAGGTTCAACAGGATATGCGTAACAGCTTGGTAAGTTTAGCAGACCAGCATCAACGGGATCGGCAAAGTGTTGACACTCAGGTGCTGGCCACACGCCAATGCCTGTTTGGATCTGAAGATGCCCCATTGGCAGAGCCCTCCCAAACATCTCACTCACCTGCCACTGCAGGTTGTGGTAGTGGGAGGGTAATGCCAGTGTTGGCCACTTGTCAGGCAGCTGGGGATGGGACAATTCCTCCTGTAGCCACTCCTAGCACTTCACACTCCGTTCGGACTCCCACACCCCTCAATGAGCAATCCTCCTGCACAACCTCAATGCGCACTGGTTCCACAGTACCCCTTCCACCTGACTACATTCCCTCCACACCTTTATCACTTCACTCCTCCCCAGGCCGTTCTTCTTTTTTGTCACCAATGCGACATGTCGTTTGCCCCCGCACCGTGGACCACAACAAACAATCAACCACCACTCCCCACACATCTTCACAACCCTTGCACCACCAGCAGCATCAAATAGCCTTGGAGCAGCAACGATCCCATCTCATGGTAATGGCACACGTTGCCCAAATGCTTAGGCTGACCCCAGAGCAGATGACACTATTGGCAGAACATCTTCTGTCTGGGACATTTCCAACGTTCAACACCCTGCATCATCAGCAGCCTCAGACAGAAGATATGATCCTAATGGGCCACTTGAGCACAACTCTACAGTTAACCCCAGACCAGATGGAACTATTGGCCCACCATTTGATGGCAGGAAACTTAACAGTGCTCACCACACTGCTTCAGGCACGACCACCAACTTGATTTTTTGTTTTTTTGTTTAATTTGGTTTAGTTTTGTTAATGATTTACATTGGCCAATTTGTTGGGCCATTTTTTTTTTTAATTTGAGGGTGGCACAATATGATTTATTATAGTGCTTCTTTTGGGGATGAAATAAAATTTTATGCAAAATGATTAGTTTGTGTTTGCTCTTTGGTTTTTTAGGAGTGTTGGTGGCCAAGTAATGGCCCTGGTTAATGTAGGCATTTATACACACGTGCTTCTCTATCTCCAAACATATGATTTCATGTAAATTTAGATAACTCAATGTTCACATAACGACCCAAGAAAAGGTCTCCCTTCAAATGTAGCTTCAAAACAAGTCTCAAGGCTAACATAAACCAAAGCCAACATACTAACAATTACAGACCACACCACTCAAGTAAACAAATACAACACAAAAGACATTCGATGTGTACACCAAAAAGAAAACTTGGGTAATAAAATAAATGTTTTAATAACACATGTGGGTGTCTACCAACTGTAGCGTACAAAAAATATATTACAATATATAATAGAATGAACTAAATTGCCAATGTAACATTTGTGTTGCAAAGAGCAACATACTTAAATTTAATTTAGATAAACATTTTAAACATTTTTTATGTTTTGACATCATTTTTTGGAAGGTTTTCACAAAAACAATTCTTTTTTGTAAACATTTGTGGTTTTGTCGTTTGCCCTAAAAACAACAAGGCTTTTTTGTAAACATTTTTGGTTTAGTTTGTTACCAAAAACAACAAGGCTTTTTTGTAAACATTTTTGGTTTAGTTTGTTACCAAAAACAACAAGGCTTTTTTGTAAACATTTTTGGTTTAGTTTGTTACCAAAAACAACAAGGCTTTTTTGTAAACATTTTTGGTTTAGTTTGTTACCAAAAACAACAAGGCTTTTTTGTATAGTTTGTTTGTTTTTGGTTTAGTTTGTTACCAAAAACAACAAGGCTTTTTTGTAAACATTTTTGGTTTAGTTTGTTACCAAAAACAACAAGGCTTTTTTGTATAGTTTGTTTGTTTTTTTGTTTAGTTTGTTACCAAAAACAACAAGGCTTTTTTGTAAACATTTTTGGTTTAGTTTGTTACCAAAAACAACAAGGCTTTTTTGTAAACATTTTTGGTTTAGTTTGTTACCAAAAACAACAAGGCTTTTTTGTAAACATTTGTGGTTTTGTCGGTTGCCATAAAAACAACAAGGCTTTTTTGTAAACATTTGTGGTTTTGTCGGTTGCCATAAAAACAACAAGGCTTTTTTGTAAACATTTGTGGTTTTGTCGGTTGCCATAAAAACAACAAGGCTTTTTTGTAAACATTTGTGGTTTTGTCGGTTGCCATAAAAACAACAAGGCTTTTTTGTAAACATTTGTGGTTTTGTCGGTTGCCATAAAAACAACAAGGCTTTTTTGTAAACATTTTTGGTTTTTTCCGTTGCCATAAAAACAACAAGGCTTTTTTGTAAACATTTGTGGTTTTGTCGGTTGCCATAAAAACAACAAGGCTTTTTTGTAAACATTTGTGGTTTTGTCGGTTGCCATAAAAACAACAAGGCTTTTTTGTAAACATTTGTGGTTTTGTCGGTTGCCATAAAAACAACAAGGCTTTTTTGTAAACATTTTTTTTTTTGGTTGCCAAAAACAAGGCTTTTTTGTTATTTTTTTTTTTTTTGGGTCCCCAAAAAAGGGTTTTTTTTAAATTTTTATATTTTTTTTGGTTGCCAAAAACAAGGCTTTTTTTGTTTTTTTTATATTTTTTTGGGTCCCAAAAAAAGGGTTTTTTTTAAATTTTTATATTTTTTTTGGTTGCCAAAAACAAGGCTTTTTTGTTATTTTTTTTTTTTTGGTGCCCAAAAAAAGGGTTTTTTTTAAATTTTGATATTTTTTTGGTTTCCCAAAAACGAGGGTTTTTTTTATTTTTTTTTTTTTTTTGGTCCCAAAAAAAAGGGTTTTGAATTTTTAAATTTTTTTGTTTCCCAAAAACGAGGGTTTTTTTTTTTTTTTTTTTTTTTTGGTCCCAAAAAAAAGGGTTTTTAATTTTTTTGTTATATTTTTTTTTAGAATGTCGAAATGTGACAGTTAAAAAACATTGTAAAATTAACCAAACAAATTAAAAAATAAAAACTATAATCTTTTTAAGGGGGAAACATTCCTGACATAAGTTTCTTCCAAAACTAAGATTCTGTCGATGCACCATGTTACGTATTCCAAAAGGACCTCATAGGTGAGGTGCGTGTGTCCTGGGTAGAAAAAGACATGACAATTAGTTTTATGCAAAATGATCCAAACAACGATTGTAATTAATGTGCCTCAACAAATATGCTTAGGAGTCTATTGGTTGGCTTTTATCAACACTCTGAAGCAAATATGCTAAATTGCTGGTGTAAACCTTAAACTCAAACTTTCACAGCAAATTGTTCAAAAGGTTACATAAGATGGCTTGGAATGTTAGTAGCAGTTCCACCAAAGCTAAGTAAAAGGCTTTTCTTCATGTCAACACAAGCAATCATTTAGAAGAATGTAAGGTGTTTTGGGTTCAATTGGTCAACACGATACATGTGCACACATTTATCTCTATCACCATTGGAGTTTGTGTAGCGTTCTCTCTCCCTCTTACTGTCTATAGATTGAACCTGACACATAGTAGAGACTTACCCTTTGGAATTCGGAGGGCCAGTTGTGGACGGAGCAGATGTGTCTGCTCCCCTGATCTCCTTTCCGCCATCCCAGCTGTGTTAAGAGAGAAGAAAAAGTTTATCAACAAATGGACTCACGCTAACTGTAGGTTAGGCAGTCATGAAAACGCTCTAACACCCACTCATTACCCCTCCACATTTCCCTGAAAGTTTTATTTAGACTTTGATATGGTGGTGATGCAGATTTGTACAGTGCAAGCGTCATTCTACTGGGTGAAGCTTGTAGCGTTAAGGATACGTACTCCCTGCTTTTGTGCTGATTGTGTTTTTCGGATGTTTTTGGTGCCTCAGCCCTGCCTGTTCTAAGTGTTGGAAACATATTTTGGGAGGGCTGTGGAAAACTAATCAGGTTAGACTTACACTCTCTAGGTTTTTGGGGACAAGATAAATAACAATCCTCCTTTTTACATGGCCCCTGTACACACCTCTAGGCACCTCCCTCCTGTTGGTTGACCCCACAGCAGGCAGCTTGCTATGGAGGCACATGAGATGAAGCCAAGCACCCTGTGCCTGTTCAGGCACCTAACTGTGAGCCAGCCTTGCCCCCCTCCCTTCCGATGGTCTCAATGATTAGGAGTGACAGCATCAGGAGGCAATATTGGCATGCTGTCACCTCAGTTAAGGAGGAGGGGGAGTCTGTTCCAGACAAGTATTAGTGCAAAAATGTGGACAGTAAAAAATGGTCCCAGTAAGTCTGAGGGGGAATATGCACACCTATCACTTGGAATACTAATGCATAGAATGCATTCACATAAAGAACCTGCTGCCTTTAGAGGAACTTGAAGCCTGAGCGGGGACATACACAGTTAGCATTTCTCCACTTACTAAGTAGACACATTACTGGAAAAGCACACAACTTACCATCATCAGTTTTTTTTTTGGGCCCCCGAAGTTGATGGCGTGGCTGGCTCGGGAGAAACTGCACAAAAAGAACACAAATTGTGAACTGGAATGTGGTACATTACCGAGGAAGAGTATTTATGAAAGATTGACAAACACACATTTTCAGTGTTGACTAAATCAGGACATGATTAAATTACAATGTCCACAAAAAATTTACAAGTACAAAGCACACCATTTCCAATGTAGAGAAACTAACACCAATTTAGAATAGGGTGGCTTGAGATAACTTACAAAAGATAACATGTCCTGTAAAGCTCCCCAAAACCACCTTGCAAACATGAAGGTTAAGCAAGAGTGTTTCATGACCAACCTTCCTGTCACATATAGCAAAACTACACTTGCTTAGACTCCAACTTAGATTATCCTAGATACACATCATCCTAGCACACACAATTCATGTGAGAATCTAATTTTAGGTACTTACAGACTAGTTCAGGGGAGCCTGGAGTGGGGGAGGATGGGGGAGACCCTACATGGGGGGATGGTGTCCCTTCATGGGGGGATGGCGTCGTATCTCCTAGAAACACAAAGACACAAATACAATCCTTTAACCAAAGCTATTTGATAAAGGCACACAGAAAGTAGTTGGGAAACATTGAAGGTAGTAGTTACTTTGGACTGGGTAAGCAGCAGCCCCTCTTCCCCAGTCCTCCACAACTAACATCCTCAATGTCAGCTGCTACATAACCCCAATGGCAAAATATAGATATTACAGCCCTTAGATTTCCCAGGACACATTGAACACACAAACACATGTAGAATACTTACTTCCCATTTGAGGAGAGCCCAGGTCCTCATCCGGTTCAGACGAATTGGCCTCTTCTTGGGCAACAATGTGTTCCTGGCCCGGATCCAGGCGACTTGGCCCTGCCTGAGGCTCCTCTCTTGCTGAAGTTACATCAACCACAAAAGAAAACAAAACAAACAATCATTCCTCCAAGTTCGACCTAATACACAACACACCAGCACATCCACATTACTTACAGGGGGCCTGAGAAGGCTGAGCCGCAACATCCTGATCACTGGTTTCTAAAATAAAAGAAAAACATTATATATTATTTATGGACACAAATAGGCAGTAACCTCTCATCATGCTAGCACCATACTCAATGCCCCTAAAATTCAGAACATAGAAGTGCACTTACACCAATGAGATGCATTGACCATGTTTTAAAACAGGAGGGCACCATGCAAATTAAGCGGGCGCCTAAGGCCTCGCACCTACAGGGGCCTTGCGGCCAGTGGCGGAGCACCAACATTTCGAAGGGCGCAGTCAGGGAAATCTCCCAAGTAAAAGATTGCTTTCAATCCTCGGATCAAAAAGTTGCAGCAGTGTGCTGCAGTCCCTTCACTGCGTCTGCCAGGTGTCTGTTGTCCGCTGACACTTACTCCTCCTTCTCTGCCTGGGGATTGGCCGTCTGATCATGTTATCCTAAGATGTGGAGGAATCGGTAGGTGTGTACCTGCACCAGTAGGAAGTGACTGGCCGGTCAACTCACTCTGCTATCATCATTTGTTGCTCTGGGAGGAGAGCTCCGCCCTGGACCCGGAACATACAGGTAACCAGGCCCAGACTTGATATTTTGCAGGCTGGTCATAGATTTGTTGTGTCCACTATGCAAAGGGGTTGAGTTGCCCAAGGGAAGTTGGAAGAGTCTGAAAATGGTTGGTGGAGGAGGAGGAGAAGAAGGCCCTGGGTGGCTGGGGGACAAGGAGAGGGCCCCTGGGTGTTTTCTAGAGGAGGAAAGATCCACAATGACGCCAGAGTCAATTGCCAAGGAAGAGAGTGGAGCTGAGCAAGTCCTGCCTATCTGACCTGAAAGCCAAACATGGTGTAGATGGAGCCCTTTGCCCTACACAATGACAGCACCAGAGGTGGAAGGTGAGTGGTAGCGGGTCTTTGACATTATAGAGCATATGGACTCTGTCCATTATTGGTAGTTTTGTTTGGAGTTGTCCTTTAGATGTTTAACTGTGTTGCTTTTGACCCGAGCTGTGAGGGACTGAGGTATGACAGCCCACTATGCTGAGACTTATAGTGCCCTAGAATGTTGAGGACTGAGGAATCCTTAGTCCCTAACAGAGGGCACTACAAGTCTTAGCATAGCAGGCAGTATTTCCTCATTCCCCTACAGAGAGGATTACAAGTCCAAGCAGGTAGCCTTCTGCAGTGGGACTTGTTGTGCCCTTGACTGTGGTGGACTGAGGAAGGGAAGTGTAAGAGGGTCTCTGTAAGCTCAGATGTATGGGGGAGCTTTGGGGAACACAGAGTTCCCTTTTACACCAGAGTCCCCAGCTTCCCCCCTCAAATAATGGTTCCCAAACTCTCCTTATATCAGAGTCTTCACACTTCCCTCTTACAGTGTAGTAAGTCTGGAGACTCCGATGTAAAGGGGGCTCTGTAAAATGTGATTAGAGATTAGAAATTTCTAACATTTTTATTTTCTACTTACGATCCACAATTTTCAGCTGCTCAAATGGCTCGCTGCCTCTGATTGCGTATTGGAGTGTGGCCATCCTCCTCCTCCCCTTCTTCACCAAAAGCACAAGAGGGTGCCGTCCGTCCGCTTTGGCTAGAAGCAGAAGAAAAAAAAGAAACATAAAAAATACGAATGTACATAGTAGTATTAAAGGTTGTGAAGAGACACTTGATGGAGGTAGGAAAGGTAGGAGCGAGAGGGAGGGGGGGGGGTGTTGGTATTAGTGTTGTTGCATAGCTAAACACATGTCCACCTACCCAAAAAATTGTAACCTATCTGGTCACATGTAATGTATATTTTTACTTACCGGAGATTTGCTCCACAGCCTTTAGCAGGAGCCTGGGTGAGCGCCTTTTGGCATCACTCCAGGCCCGCTGCAGATCCACTATATCAGGCAGGAACTGAAATCTCCGCTGCAGCCTCATCCGGAGACGACACATCATCTTGTGCTTTTGGTGAAGATGCGTATAAACTTTATCATACCCCCAGAGGAGGAGGAGCTGTGGAAAGAGCAGTGTATGTTTGAGTCCAAGTATGTCCAAAATAGTACAGTCTTCAAATAACATGCTAGGTCGTCTTTGAGATATTGTAGAACAAAGAATTCCATTTCTGGTGATACATATACATCGATGTCCAAATCTACCTCCATGACATAGGTTGCCCCACACTGGTGATTTCCTCTACATGATATAGCCATTTTCTCAATTGGCCTTTCATGACACACCCAGGGCCGCCATCAGGGGGGGACAGGCAGTCACTGTATTTACAACCTTATTGCTGTCCATTTAGCAGGGTGCAAGTAACTTTACACACATGTAGCATAGGTATCAACTTTTGTCACCATGTTAAAAGGACAGCAGTATGGGTAGCATTACAGTGACTGTTATTAGTCCAGGCTCACTAAACTAGCCAATGCTTGGAAAAGCAAGCCATGCAGATTGCTTTTCAGGTCCCTTTTAACACGAGCTGTCTGATTGGGTGTGGCTGTTAATTTTTAACGCAGACCTGATAAGCCCCTCAATTCTCCTTTATGGAGTGTTATATGTAAATGGGATTGCTTCATTTGAGATGCAGATTTAAACTGTGTATGGCCAGGCTGAAGGTACCCAAGTTGATTGGTCGATCACCTGGAGGACAACGTACAACCAGTCTGTCAGATTTTACACACACTTATCGCTAGCATCTCTTGTAGCCACTAGCAATAATCACTGTGTTTTCCTGGCAGGGGCAGCACCAGGAGAACACAATGGCTCCGCAGGAGGGTTTCCCCTGTCTGTGTTGATGGTGGAATCAAGGCAAAATGTTTTTCCTGCAAGCCACGGGACAAACAAAGATAGTTTTTTAATTAATCCATGATTTTGCCAAAATGGAAAAAAAAAGATGTTTGCTTTGTATATTCTTAAGTTTGCTACATAACTAGAACATGTAACAGTGTTATATCATTGCAGGAGATTTCCCTTCACTTCCTGTCTTGGTGTCACCAGGACAGGAAGTGAGGGAATCTCCCGTGGGGATATAGCCAGCAATTCTTTCCTTTTATATATACTATGGACATTATAAGGCAACAATTGCAAGCTATTTCCCCACAGTGATATTCCCCTCACTTCCTGTCTTGGTGACACTAAGACAGGAAGTGAGGGAAAATCTCATGCAATGATATCACCCTACTAGAAATTGTAGTTCCGTCTAAAAAGTATACATAAAGTAAGCACTTGGTTTCCAAAGTGGCAAAATTATGGAGGAGTTAAAACCCCATAGTGTGATCGGGTAATCTGACGGTGTGTTCCTACACTCCTCAATGTGTCTGTTCATTAAGCTGTGCTGAATTATCCTTGATTCACAATTCCTGCAAGAGTTGCACATGGTATGTGGGAGATGCAAATTTAAGGTGGCATAATTATCCACACAATCACACATAATCCTTTTTAAAGGTCCCCAGCAGAATTTGATGGCATAGTGGTTCACAGCAGTGCCATCAGATTCCAGTTAGATCTGTAAATTAACAAAGCAATGTGATCTGGGGGTGTATTTAACTTGCAATGGACACCCCCATTCATTATCATATGGCAGTGTGAGATGGGTGTGTTGGGAATGTGATCCATTGAGACAAGTGATTATACACTCATGTGTTTCTTTTAGAGGTGATTTGTTCAAGGCAATCCTTTGAAGACATGACCATTCCAGATTTTTGTGATCACTGATTCCATCTCAGGTGAACCAATTAGCTGCTGTGTGCAGATCCAGCTTATGATGGTAAGAGTGTCAGACAAGACAAACGGGGCCGAGCTTGCAGTGTGTATGGATGTATGTAAGGCAATAATTTTTGGCATTATGCATTTAGGGAATATAATGTTTCTAATCTTGCATATATGAAAAGGGTCAATACATTTGTCTTTATCTAGACAGATTCCAAAGCGTCAGAGCAATCTGTCACAGATAATTGGGTTTCATTTTGTGTAAAAGTTGAAACGAATCAAATCTATCTATATACAGGCATAGCCCACTTTAAGTACACAATGGGACCAGGGCATGTATGGAAACTGAAAATGTACTTAAAGTGAAGCAATCCCTTTTTTCTTTTCTCGATGCATGAAAATACACCAGCTCCATTGTAAATTTTGGCCACATTGACATAGCCTTACTCCCAAACCATGTGGGAGCATGTTAAGGGGATCCAGGACTATGACATGATAGATTACCTAGGCAAGCTGGCCAGCCACAAAATGGATATGGTGTAGTCCTGGGTACCTGGGTACCCTGTCGTTGCTCCCTAAGTTTGTTATCCCTGTCACTTATGGTTTGTGAGCAGTGTCATGGCAAGCTGAACAAGCTGTGTCCTTACTCACGATTGTATATAAAGTGAGTGTACTTAAAGCAGGGTATGCCTATCTATATCTATATAGAAAGTTCAGAGATGTGAACCTGTTCCCTATTATATACACTAATATATGGTATATAACATATTCTATAATGTATCTAATGTATATATATTGTATATAATATATACATAGTATATATATTGTCTAATATATATATTTTGTATAATATATATTTTTTAGATACACATACATACATACTATATATATATATATATATATACACATATATATACACACATATATATATACATACTATATATATATATATATATATATATATATATACACACACATATATATATATATATACAGTGGGTACGGAAAGTATTCAGACCCCCTTAAATTTTTCACTCTTTGTTATATTGCAGCCATTTGCTAAAATCATTTAGGTTCATTCTTCTTCCTCATGAATGTACACATAGCACCCCATACTGACAGAAAAACACAGAATTGTTGACATTGTTGCAGATTTATTAAAAAAGAAAAACTGAAATATCACATGGTCCTAAGTATTCAGACCCTTTGCTGTGACACTCAATATTTAACTCAGGTGCTTTCCATTTCTTCTGATCATCCTTGAGATGGTTCTACACCTTCATTTGAGTCCAGCTGTGTTTGATTATACTGATTGGACTTGATTAGGAAAGCCACACACCTGTCTATATAAGACCTTCCAGATCACAATGCATGTCAGAGCAAATGAGAATCATGAGGTCAAAGGAACTGCCTGAAGAGCTCAGAGACAGAATTGTGGCAAGGCACAGATCTGGCCAAGGTTACAAAAAGATTTCTGCTGCACTTAAGGTTCCTAAGAGCACAGTGGCCTCCATAATCCTCAAATGGAAGACGTTTGGGACGACCAGAACCCTTCCTAGAGCTGGCCGTCCGGCCAAACTGAGCTATCGGGGGAGAAGAGCCTTGGTGAGAGAGGTAAAGAAGAACCCAAAGATCTCTGTGGCTGAGCTCCAGAGATGCAGTGAGGAGATGGGAGAAAGTTGTAGAAAGTCAACCATCACTGCAGCCCTCCACCAGTCGGGGCTTTATGGCAGAGTGGCCAGACGGAAGCCTCTCCTCAGTGTAAGACACATGAAAGCCCGCATGGAGTTGAAGGACTCCAAGATGGTGAGAAATAAGATTCCCTGGTCTGATGAGACCAAAATAGAACTTTTCGGCCTTAATTCTAAGCGGTATGTGTGGAGAAAACCAGGCACTGCTCATCACCTGTCCAATACAGTCCCAACAGTGAAGCATGGTGGTGGCAGCATCATGCTGTGGGGGGTGTTTTTCAGCTGCAGGGACAGGACGACTGGTTGCAATCGAGGGAAAGATGAATGCGGCCAAGTACAGGGATATCCTGGACAAAAACCTTCTCCAGAGTGCTCTGGACCTCAGACTGGGCTGAAGGTTTACCTTCCAACAAGACAATGACCCTAAGCACACAGCTAAAATAACGAAGGAGTGGCTTCACAACAACTCCGTGACTGTTCTTGAATGGCCCAGCCAGAGCCCTGACTTAAACCCAATTGAGCATCTCTGGAGAGACCTAAAAATGGCTGTCCACCAATGTTTACCATCCAACCTGACAGAACTGGAGAGGATCTGCAAGGAGGAATGGCAGAGGATCCCCAAATCCAGGTGTGAAAGACTTGTTGCATCTTTCCCAAAAAGACTCCTGGCTGTATTAGATCAAAAGGGGGCTTCTACTAAATACTGAGCAAAGGGTCTGAATACTTAGGACCATGTGATATTTCAGTATTTCTTTTTTAATAAATCTGCAACAATGTCAACAATTCTGTGTTTTTCTGTCAGTATGGGGTGCTATGTGTACATTCATGAGGAAGAAGAATGAACTTAATGATTTTAGCAAATGGCTGCAATATAACAAAGAGTGAAAAATGTAAGGGGGTCTGAATACTTTCCGTACCCACTGTATATATACATATATATATATATATATATACACACATATATATATATATATATATATATATATATATACACACATATATATATATATATATACACACATATATATATATATACACACATACATATATATATACACACATACATATATATATATATACACACATACATATATATATACACACATACATATATATATACACACATACATATATATATACATATTGTGACAGGAAGTCAGGTAAATCTGGGAATGTAGTCACTGAGAGGAGACACATTCCCACCTGCTTTGAAAGTTCACTGATACTATAGGGTGTTGGCTGCAGAGAGAGCCAGCAGGAAGTTGAAAACCATTCAGCTGTTCAGAATGAGGAGATCAAGGACTCTATAATTTGTCCAGAGAAAATCTATTGAGTGCTGCCTCCTGTCGCCGTGTAGGCTGGGAGAGGAGGACAGACATACGTGTACCTCCCGACGCCGTGTGGGCATGGGAGAAGGACTGCTGCCGCCTGTCGCCGTGTGGGCTGGGAGAGGGGGACAGTCGGATGTGTGCCTCCCGACAAGCTGGTGAGCATGGGAGAAGACCCCCTACAGCGATGTGAAGCTAAGGAGGGTAACCACGAGTGAAGACGTCTCAAAGGTGAGAAGACAAAGTGTTCCATGTGAAGAGTGTGAAGAGTAAAGGGACCTGTTAAATGAACTGTGTTCAATGTGAAGAATCTGAAGAGTAAAGGATCCTGAAATAAATGAACATGTGCTGTGTGAAAGAAAACAAAGGGACATGTTCAATGGACAATGTTTGTGCTGTGTGAAAAGCAAACAAATGGACATTTGAGTGTCTGCTGTAGGATCAGCAGTGTCGGCCCAACAGTAGGTTGGAAAGACTTCTTAGGTAGGTTCCAGCGTGAGAAGGTAGCCGCCCACAGAGGCAAGGATTTATTTTGTCTTTTATTTTATTTTGGCTGTTTTGATGCTTGCAATTGTGTTAAGTAAATTGCATGAATAAATCAGTCTTGTTTTTCAACCTCTAATCGGCTATCTCTGTGAAAACGCACCCCCAAAGGGGTCACCCATACGCCTACCAATGAGTAATCCCTCACATATGGTGGAGGTATGCAGTGGGCAGAAGCGAAGATCCCTGCAAGGAAGTGCAAATGTTTGATGAACTTTGTCTGGTGCATGAGATTGCACAATCTATGTGTGCAGGAGAGAAGATCCTGACAGAAAAAAAAAAAAAAGTGTTTTAAAGAGACAGCGGTCTCAAAATTATTTGATGAACTTTGTTGTGTCTGGTGCAAGTGACTGCACAAACTGTGTGCGCAGGAAAAGAGATCCCGCAAGAGAGAGAAAAACTACATGTGTTGAAGAGACAGTGGTCTGAAAATTGTTTGCTGGACTGTGAAAAATTTGTTTGTGGAGTTATTGAAGATGGGGCGGTCCAAACGCCTGAAAAATGCAAAGATAGATGAAATGAGAGACCGGATTCTATGGATGGAGGGGATGTTGCCGTCTGAACCAGCCCCATCCATGCCTAAAGAGAGTCTACTAAAGAGGAAGGTTGTTGTCCCTAGCAACACTGATGAAACTGCTATGGAGACGCAGTGTGCTCAGATGAAAAGTAAACCCAAAATGGGGGAGATGCTGAAACAACGGAGCTTTGCAGCTCAACAAAAGGCTCATCAAGAGAGCATGGCAGGCTGGAAACAGAGACGCCAGCAGCCAATGGAGGCCATCGGTTTGGAGGAAACCGAGTATGTGTGCAGGGCTGAGTTGGATGCCTTGCAACGGAAAATGGAAGAAAAGGAACAAGCCTTGGAATTGCTTAAAATGGAGCATAGAAACTTGCAGGAAATGAATGAACTACTCAAGTCTCATGTGTTACAGTGGGAAGAATCCACTGCTCTTCTTTTGGTCGAGTTGCAAAAACGCAGAGAGACTATAATGGAGAAAGATACCATCCTCATGGAAAAGGAAAGTGAAATTCAGACTTTGCAGAAGCAAAGTATGGCTGATATGTTGGAGTTGCGTAATCAGCTGGAAAAAAGTCTTCAGTGTTTGGAAGTTACAAAAATAGACCTGCAGGAGTCGCAGGAACAGAATGTTGCTCTGAAAGCGACATTGTCTCTCAACGACAAAGAGAAAAGTGAAAGAGAGGCTAAATTACTGAGTACTGTGTATGAGCTCACTACTTTAAGCAATGTGGTAAATGAATGGCGTGCGGACTGTGAAAGTTGGAAAGGGGAAGCCCAACGTGTCCAGCAGCAGTTAAAGGAGAAAGAAGCCTGTGTGGCAGAATTACATTCTTATTCCCAGATGCTAGCCAATGAGGTGAAGACTCTTATGCAGGGAAAAGAAGATTGTGAACATAAGAGGGAAAAAGTAGAGGCACAGCTTCTGGAATCGCAAGTCAAGGTGTCAGAAGGTGACCGATTGTGTGCTAAGCTGTCAGAGAAGGCAAACCGACTGCAGGTTGAGTTGGACAATGTTACAAATCAGCTTTCTCAAGCAGACAGCAAATCTAGAGAAATTGCGGAAGATTTTTCTATCTTGGAATCGCAGCTGCAAGACACGCAGGAACTCTTACAGGAAGAGAGGTGTCAAAGGCTGAGTTTTAGCACAAAGCTCAAACAAATGGAAGATGAGAAAAATGGCTTCCTGGAACAATTAAAAGAGGAGGCGGAAGCAAAGAAAAACCTATCAGAGCAAGTCGCAACATTGCAAGCTCAGATAGCGGATATGAAAAAACGCATGGAAGAAAGCGTTGGTTCATTACAGTGTGTTGAACATGTGAAAAAGAAGTTTGATCAGATGCTTGGTGAAGAGAAGACTGTGTCTGCAAAATATGCAGAAGAACGCGCCCGTGCAGAAACGGAGGTGCGTGATAACGAGAGCAAAGCCCTGTTCTTGGCTCGCTCCTTGGAGGAAGCTCTAGAGTGTAAAGTTGAACTAGAAAGAGTTAACCAACAGCTGTGTACAGAAATGGAAGATTTGGTCCGCTCCAAGGATGATGTTGTGAAAAGCGTTCAGGAGCTAGAAAAGTCTAAGCGAGTCTTAGAACAGCAAGTAGAAGAGATGAAGATTCCGTTGCAGGAACTGGAAGAGGAATTCCAGGCAACAGAGGATCTGTCCCAAAGAGGGGATAGTGTGCCTGATGCAGTTTTTAAAAGGATCAGTGTTTTGGGGTCTGTCCTGAGTGAGCCTCAGAAATGTGATGACATGTGGCTTGAATCACCCCTTTGGAATAAACCGTTCCTTCAAAAACTTCAAGCATTGGAAAATGTATCATTAGAACTTCAGCAAACAAAGGAGCTGAGTAAGAAATGTGATGATTTCTCAGTTCAGGCTGAAAACCTAGTGGGGAAAACTAAGGCTGTTGGTGAAAACGTGAAGCAAATGAATAAGTGCCTTTCAGGGAGTGTTTCCAAAATGGAACTGGTGAAAGACGGGTGGCAGAAGTTTGATCGTGATCTTGAGATGCATTCCATGTGGAATTCAGATAGAGAAAAAGAACTAGGTGACCTTGAGCGGTCAAATAGTTCAGCAGAAAGTGCATTGAAGAAACCTGTAAAAGAATGTGTTGCAGTTCCATGCTTCTTCACTGATGCAGAGAGGAGGTCTATAATGGATACCACCCAGATCGCTGGGTTCAACTGTGTTGTTGCCTTTAACCCCTATGTTGGTGGAAGGAAAGTTGATGATGTTCTGGTTGGCTACTTCTGTGAAGAGTTTGGCAAGAAATATAAACTGAATATCAAATCAAATAGTAGGCCTTTACTGCGACTCGCTCAGGAGGGCGAAAAGTTTAAGAAGTTGATGAGTGCAAATGCTTCAGATCTGCCTATGAATATGAAATGTTTGGTGAATGATATTGATGTCTCTGGGAAAAGGAACAGGGGTCACTTTGAAGAAATGTGTGACAGCCTGTTGTCTCAATTGGAAAATCCTCTGCACAGCATCTTAGAGCAAGCAAAGCTCAAGAAGGAAGATCATTCCCTTTTACAACAAAAAGTCAATGATTGTGTACAGATGTATGGAGAGGCAACTCAAGTCACAGAGGGATGTCAAGAGTCCCTACTTGGAACAAAGCTTAGTGAAGCAAAGGTTCTCAAAGTTTTGTGGAAAACATTTATGGATTGCAGAGAGAGGCGTCTTAAGAATGTTGAAGACATTAAGACTAGCCCAATTGAGTTGCCTATGGATCACGGTCCTCCATGGTGGATTGGACAGACGGTTATGAGGGACAAGCTGTCTGACATTTATGAGAAAGCTGTCAATGAAGATGACAGAAACGAGAAGGAGCAAAATGATGCCAAAAATGCAGTTGAAGAATGTGTATATGAGATGAGAGACAAACTGTGTGGCATTTATGAGAAATCTGTCAATGAAGATGACAAAACAGTTTCATCCGGAAGCTTGAGGATAATAGGAGGCTTATCAGTGAGTCAGCAGTGCCTGACACATGCGTGCCTGGAAATATGTGTCCCAACCCTAGGGTTGAAACAAGAGGGGGGGGTATGTGACAGGAAGTCAGGTAAATCTGGGAATGTAGTCACTGAGAGGAGACACATTCCCACCTGCTTTGAAAGTTCACTGATACTATAGGGTGTTGGCTGCAGAGAGAGCCAGCAGGAAGTTGAAAACCATTCAGCTGTTCAGAATGAGGAGATCAAGGACTCTATAATTTGTCCAGAGAAAATCTATTGAGTGCTGCCTCCTGTCGCCGTGTAGGCTGGGAGAGGAGGACAGACATACGTGTACCTCCCGACGCCGTGTGGGCATGGGAGAAGGACTGCTGCCGCCTGTCGCCGTGTGGGCTGGGAGAGGGGGACAGTCGGATGTGTGCCTCCCGACAAGCTGGTGAGCATGGGAGAAGACCCCCTACAGCGATGTGAAGCTAAGGAGGGTAACCACGAGTGAAGACGTCTCAAAGGTGAGAAGACAAAGTGTTCCATGTGAAGAGTGTGAAGAGTAAAGGGACCTGTTAAATGAACTGTGTTCAATGTGAAGAATCTGAAGAGTAAAGGATCCTGAAATAAATGAACATGTGCTGTGTGAAAGAAAACAAAGGGACATGTTCAATGGACAATGTTTGTGCTGTGTGAAAAGCAAACAAATGGACATTTGAGTGTCTGCTGTAGGATCAGCAGTGTCGGCCCAACAGTAGGTTGGAAAGACTTCTTAGGTAGGTTCCAGCGTGAGAAGGTAGCCGCCCACAGAGGCAAGGATTTATTTTGTCTTTTATTTTATTTTGGCTGTTTTGATGCTTGCAATTGTGTTAAGTAAATTGCATGAATAAATCAGTCTTGTTTTTCAACCTCTAATCGGCTATCTCTGTGAAAACGCACCCCCAAAGGGGTCACCCATACGCCTACCAATGAGTAATCCCTCACAATATATATATATATATACATATATACATATATACATATATATATACATATATATATATACATATATACATATATACATATATATATACATATATATATATATATATACATATATATATATATATATATATATATATACACATATATATATATATAGGGAACAGGTTCACATCTAGGAAGTTTCTATAACAGGAAGCTTCTAGATCACGTCTAATAGGCAGAAAGTGCATGCGCAGATCAGCAGACCAAAAGTTTCTTGCACACCCGCTAGATAAGCGACCCACCCAGCCACCATCCCCCATCCCGCACCCTGCACATTCACACCCCCTCCTTACCTTACACACAAATGCCACTATTTCGGCTGTAAACAGTGCAGGAGCCATGATGCACACTTACGACAGGGCCTGGACAATTTCCGGAAACGTGTGCACGCACCAAAAGTTTCGTTTCCGGTTTCATGTATAAATGTGAGAACGCGGTTTTGTATATTCGCGAATTCGCGAATAGTGAACATACACAACCATTAAGCAGATTTAACTTAGAAAAAGAAATACAAATACATACATTTGTGGACACCAGAAAACTTTATTTAGACACATGAAGACATTTTAAAAAAAAATTGGAAACATGCTGTTTATTACATTTGTATTTTTCAAACCAAAACAACCTTTGTACAACATTTAGACCATATACATCGACAAAGAGCCCATAATCAACAGATGCATGTGCAGATTGACAGAATTATGTTAACAGCAATAAATACTTACAGAGAGTCAACACACAACACAGCCAAATCTCACCTCCATAAATAACAAAGGGCCAAAAATGTTACCCATAAAACATGTGACACACAAATATATTGGACCTCTTCGTAGGTCAAATCTTTCCTGATGTCTGAGTGAGCTATATATAATCCAAGCAAACACACCCAGAATGGTAACGCCCAGTCCAAAAATTAACTGTGTGTGTCCTGTGTGTTTTGGAGCATGCTCAGTTGCCAAAACAAGGGAAATAGAAATGAGGAATAGAAATGTATGTAGGTGTGTATAGTATATGTGAATTGAAAAAATTCTCTCTTGAAGTTTGCTAGTCATTATTTAGAATGTTTAGATACAGGAATACATACATATATATACAATTACGTGAGAGAGAGAGAAATATATATTTAGGTAAACAATTGAAACACACCTTTTGGGATTTGGGAAGTGAGATTGTGACAATTGACCAGATATGTAAGCCAACAATCTGACTCATCACTCATGAACATCCCTAAATTTGGCGTGGCAATTATATCATGCGTTCTTATGTGCATTTTGGCTGGCGTTTTCACAGGCGTTTTGACATGCATTTTTTGGGCAGGCATTGTTATATGAAATCACCTACAAAAGCCCCAAAAACAGACCACAAACACGTACATGTGAACGTAGCCCGTTTGGGGGCGTTTGAGGGGGATTTGTCCAGCTCAAGGATCAGCTCCCAAAACAGGCAAAAAATCCAATCCTATTCAGTTCAATGGCCCCTGTTCCCATGTGAGCATTTTGACGGCATGAGGAAAACACCCAACGCTCACTGAGAAATAGCACAATGATTAGGGAGTCTGCCTTCCTGCTGTAGGTTTGTAAGTTCGAATCCGGAAGGTGCCCTCTGTATGGGCAACACTTGGATATCTCCAATCCTCCAAATGTTGACATCATTAATTTTGTTCATGTTTGAAAAAGGCATGTGTATCAGCAAACTTTTAATCTAAAGACATGAACAAAATACAAAAGATGCCACATAAAGTCAATATGTAGCAATATTGTGAGCTAAAGCTCTATTTGTTTGTTGGGCATACTTTGCTAATTAGCCAAGTATAAGGGATATATATATATATACCTTCAGTTAAATGTGTAGTAAAATGGTAACACTTGGCCATACCCATATGGAAGAAAAGGTAGTATTTGCAATATATTTCTAAAAACATTCTTTGGAAACACATAAAATATTGTCAAAATTGTGACATTTCCTTGATATGTGTGAAATGCTAATAATCTTTCTTTGAAATATGTTTTACATCTATTTTTTTTCTATCTGACGACCAATTCCCCAATGTAATATTTTGTGGGTTTTTTCAGAGAATGTGGAGGTTCTATATAAACACTGTAGATTTGACTGCTATGATTTCGGAGTTAGCAGGAAAGGTGTATGGAATGTGATGGTGTTTACTAAAGGATCCCTTGTTGGAAGTGTGCATGTTTTTCCAATTCCGCCGGTTTTTGCCATTTTCTATGGGCGAGACAGCGGATTTGCAAGCGGTATTCAAAAAAAAATTGACCCAAAATCGCGCTGGCGAAATTTTTTGAGACAATTTGGCGTTGCGCATGCGCACATTCGCGAGTTCGCAGCTCGCGGCTGGAGGAGCTGTTTAACCTCTCCACACTTTCGCAGATATCTCTCTTTCTAAGTCAGTTTTTGAGATTTTTTAAACGCAAGTCATCTCCAAATTGACTTCCACACCTTCCACAGTGATTTGGGATTTTTGGGGGTACAGGGGAAAATTTGGCTAAACTTTAGTCAAGCTTTTAGCTGGCGTGGTTTTAAGTCGCGCTCTGACCATATTGCATCTTAATGAATCTCACACTAGGCGCTATTTTCCGCCCGCCGTTCTTTGAATGCCAATTTCAGACTTAAATAATCGCCGCTTCGCAAAATCACGCCGAAACGCCAATTCGCCGTACTATGAATCAGGCCCAAAATGTCTCACATTTACATCAATGTGTTAGGGACAACAAAACCTTTTCATGTATTATCTTAGTAGATATATTCTATTGTTAAACTGACCCATGGATTGTACACCAGTTTAAACTGTTTTTTCCCGCTAAAATGGTCCATAAATGTGTGAGCTGTGAATAAACACATCAGATGTATTTCCATTAAAGCTTGAGTGCTGTATGCCTGTACATCTCCTGGCCAGAGAGGGAAAATTCACTGCACGAGGGAGTCAGAACTGAAGGGTCATAGGTCCGGGACCTAAATGCAAAATCATCTTGCAACTGCCTTTGACGTGAACGAGTTAACAATATGCTTTTTGCTCCCCCTCACACCCTTCCGCTCGTCACTGGGGCATCCATCCTTCCCCGTGGGATTTCGGATCATGCCCCACTGATGGTGGAACTCTCTATTCTTCCAGCTTCCAGCCCTCCACTGTGGCGTCTCAATGCTCATTGGTTGACTGACCTTATGGTTCTGGGCGCTTGCACTAAGGGTGTCTCGGAGTATTGGGAAACAAACTTGCTTACTGCAGACTCCCTAATAGTGTGGGAGGCATTCGAGCCCTCTGCCCGAGATACCTTTATGTCTATTACGGGCATCCTCCGTAAGAATAATACAATTTGCACTGAGGAGCTTGAGACTGCATTGGGACAGGCTGAGGGAGCTTATACTGCTCAACCTTCTCTACACACGCATGCTCAATGGCTTCAAGCCCGCAGGAGTTATGAACTCCGCTTATTGCACCTCACCCAGAAACGTATGCTGTATACATCCCAAAAACTGTTTGAACATGGTAACAAGGCAGGACGGCTACTGGCCTATTTGGCTCGTCCAGAGTTCTCTCCCACCTCTATCCCGAGGGTTCGTGTTTCCCCGGCGGAGGTGGTAGACACTCCTTCGGCCATTCTGGACGCATTTGTTTCCTTCTTTACTGACCTTTATACCTCCAATGCCCACTATGACGACGCCTCCTTATCTCTCTATCTCACTGACGTTACTCTCCCTTCTTTGACGGCTCAGGATAGCGAGGACCTTAAAGCCCCACTCAGGATAGAGGAGATAGAGTTTGCAATTGGACAGATGCCCAAACACAAAACTCCTGGACCTGACGGGTTCCCCCCTGAATGTTATCATTCATTTAAACACCTTCTTAGCCCCCACCTACTGCGCACCTTTGACGCCGCTCTAGTGGCTGGAGTGCTTCCCCCTTCGACGCGGGAGGCCTTAATAATTCTCCTCCTTAAACCCCGTAAGGATCCCCTGAACTTCGATTCCTATAGGCCCATTTCATTGATCAATGTAGATGTGAAAATACTTGCCAAAGTGCTGGCCAACCGCTTGAATAAGATCATCCCTTCTTTGGTGCAGGACGACCAGGGAGGTTTTATCCACTCGTATGAATATCCGCAGGTTGTTCCACAACTTACAATACCACATCCTAATTCCTCGACTCGAGTTATTGTTTCCTTAGATACCTGCAAAGCGTTTGACAGTGTAGAGTGGCCCTACCTATTTACGGTTTTGCAGAAATACAGGTTCGGTCCCCTCATGATTGCTTGGATCAAGCTTCTCTATACTGATCATGTTGCCAGAGTCAGGGTGAATGCTACAATCTCCCTGAAGTTCTCAATCTCCATAGGCACAAGGCAGGGGTGCCCTTTATCCCCACTTTTATTTGCCTTGGCCATTGAACCCCTGGATTTTCGTATCCGCACTGCTCCGGATATCAGGGGTCTGAATGTCGGTTCTAATGAGGAGAGGATATCCCTTTATGCTGACGATACGCTCGTCTACCTGGCGGATCCCTCTGACTCCTTGCGAGCCCTTCTCAGGGAGATGGAGAGCTTCAGGGACTTTTCGGGCTTTCGCATCAATTGGTCCAAATCCACTCTTTTCCCTTTGGACCCTGCGGCTGAACTGGCGATTTATCCGGGCTCCAAACTCCAGGTGTCCTGTTCCTTTCGTTACCTCAGGGTTATTGTCCAGTTACCACTACATTCCTATGTGTCCAATAATCTCTGTCCTCTCATTCATCTCCTCCAACAACGTACCTCTCAGTGGATGGACCTTCCTTTGAATCTGGTAGGGCGAGTTAATATGATCAAAATTACTTTCCTCCCGAAGCTTCTATATGTTTTGGCTAACGCCCCATGCAAAGTCCCTAAATCCCTTTTCAGGCGGATAGACTCACTTCTGTTGACATTCCTGTGGCATAAAAAGCCCCCTAGGATAGCTTTAGGCGCCCTAAAATTACCCACGCACCTGGCTGGCTTGGCCTTCCCCAATTTCTATTGCTACTACCTCGCGTCTCAGCTGGTGGTGATCCATGATTGGTTACATCCCTCCTCACATAACGCCTGCATTACTACTGAGGCTGCCATAGTCACCTCGCTTGAATCTCTTCATAATATAGTATATCGTAGACAAGTCCCCTCGGTCCCAGGTGCCCTTATGATTCAGACCACCTTGTCCCTTTTTAAAATAGTGATACAGCAGCTTCCTGTGGATGCCTGGACCTCATCCCCTAAGAACCCGCTCTGGTGCCATCCTAAACTCCCTGAATTGATGTCCCACCCATGTTGCCAGTTTTGGATAGCCAGGGGTATTAAGTATCCTAACCACTTATATACTGCCCAGGGGTTCAAGTCCTTCCGGCAGCTCCGGGGAGAATTTGGACTACCTGCTTTGGCCTGGTTCTTTTATGTCCAAGTCAGGCATGCCTTGCAGACTCAATTTAATTCACTTACAGTTCCTTTGAGCATGCCTGCCTTGGAAAAACTGCTTAGAAACCCTGGCACTACGAAGCTAATTTCACAATACTACTCCTTTCTGATGACTGATTCCAATCCTAGATTTGCAAAGGCACAGACACGTTGGGTTAATATGGGTATTGACTTTAGTGAGGATGACTGGACTGAATTCTCTACTACTTACCATAAATCGGTTCTAGCCTCCAACGATCACCTGATCCAGCTCAAGGCTGCATAAGTTAGGCATGCGTCCAACCCCTGATTGTTTTCGGGGCTGTGGTCTGCCGGCCGACTTTTTTCACTGTTTTTGGTCCTGTCCAGTAGTGGCTAAATTTTGGGCTGAAATTAATTCATTTCTATCCTCGGTTCTTGGTCTCCCTAATGTCCTTCATCCGAAAAATTGCCTGTTGCTTCCTAAGCTGGAAGGGTTCCGCGGGGCCCACTGTTGCTACCTGGCTTCAATTAGTTAACAATTGTCTCCCCCTTTATAAACTTACTTTTGAGTTGAGAGGTCGTCCACACTTATTTGACAAAATATGGCATGGCTGGATATCCAGTCCACTTACTCTGCCTCCTCCAAGTTTGGTGGTGCGGGATCCCATCTCTGCTACTCCATAGAGGATCGCTGCTGACATTCCATGCATTGTGTGTACTTCTTCTAGAATTGACCTGTGAATGTTTGTTATACTACACTGCTGTTGTTTCTCCTATACCACATGGATCGGGGGGGGGGGGGGGGGTGACCGGGGAGCACCAGTGTTCATGGTAATGCTGGATTACGTTGTATTTGTTTCCCTTCTTTGCTAAGAAGGTCTTATGTTTGTTGGTTTTTTATCTTTGTATGTTTTGCTTACAAACTCAATACAAGTATCTTTAAAAAAAGAATGTGAAATTCTCTTCCACAAGCAGTGGTATCAGCAGGGAGCATCGATAGTTTCAAAAAACTATTAGATGGGCACCTTAAAGACCACAACATACAGAGGTATACAATGAACAGTTAACAGCAAACACATACACATCATAGGTTGAACTGGATGGACTGGTGTCTTTTTTCAACCTCACTAACTATGCAACCATGTAATAGTTTAGCTACACCCACTTTTTGGCATGGTGGATGGAACTCGCCGCAGGTTAACTCCACCCTCAAGTGCCCTCATTCTCAAGTTCTAAAGTTGGGAGGTTTGCTGTACTGCTCTGGTATGTTGAAAAAAAATTGCAAAAAAATGTACTTTGACGAATGGCCTCGCAGGCAGCCTGGGTTCCTCTGCCAAGGTACAGCTTCCTCCACTCTGGAACCAGGAAAAAGGTATTATAGCTGGGCATGGCACCCAAGAACTAGATGACACTAGCTTAGGTGCAAACTGGAACTTACTTTATTGTAAGTTCACCCAGAATTTATACCACACACAATCAGATATGAGTTAGATCACATTATCCTAATTAATGCAAACTTTAAACAGTAATATCATTGGTACATCTAATGAACATGTAGCAGCTAAGAGTAACCTAATAAAACAGTGACCTAATTAACAGTAAGCCTATCAACAGCTAGGCACCTAAAAAAAAAGGCTTAAATAGTCAAGGAGTTCACCCCCAAGACATTCCAGCACCGCTATTCAAGAAGACCCAGGGCTGTCCAAATCTCATTACCAGCTTTCTATTCACTTCCATCTTCTCACTGAGTTTCAAGTTGGCAGAGACCATCATGGCTTCCTTGACTGGTAAATGTGGTAATAACATGTCATCCTGCATTATATAACAGGACATCTTCCTGAAAGCTTGCAGCTCCCTCAAATGGCAGGGCCCATAGCAGTGGCGGCTGGTGAAGTTTTAAGATGGTGGGGCGCCAGACCCCATCCTTCGTTTTTGACCCCTCCCACTTCTCATAAGCCCCACCCGCCCCTTATAGACTCTACCCACTCCGTTCCACCCTTCTTTTTGGTATTATATATGCAGGACTAAATGCACAAACAAAAAAAAAAATGATCTGCTATGGAATTAAAATGCTATGCATCTTCAATCATACTGAACATAACACCCTCTCTGGCATTGAAAAAATGCTAGACCACTTTTGTGCACAGGGTTAAACTATCAGCATCTGATAGGACTACATAGTAAACAAACTGGTACTTTCCTTGTCTATCAAACTGCAGCCCAGGGTTAAAACTAGAAAATAAATTACAAATGCTACTTTAGTATTATCAGCTCAGTCTTGAGACTGCATTTCACTGAAATATTAGACTAAAAGTTTAATAGGTCCTCTCTCAATCGGTCCATCCGACCCGTCCTCACTCGAGTCCTCAGCGTCCTGTGTAGCAGCAGCCAGCAGAGATGAGAGAGAGACAATGGAAACGTCTGTATGAGGTTAGGGAAGTAGTCAGAGTGACGCCAAAGCACCGCCCCTACGACGTCCTGGGCTAATCACAGGACGGCAATCACGAGTGGGAATTTTCGGGGCGCATCACTCTGCGCCCCGAGGACATTTTAGAGTGACGCCAATCAGCTTACAAGTAAAGAGGCACGTGATGCCAAAGCCCCCACCCCTCTCATTACGAGCAATGTGTCCGGCGCCCCACTGCCATTAAAGGAATGCCTTTTTTTTATTATGCTGATGTTAAGTGTGACTAGCCTTGGGGGGGGGGGGCGGCGCCCCTGCGCCCCCTATTGACCAGCCGCCACTTTCCCATAGTCAGTAGGCAAGAGGCTACCCTGCAGTCCCCTCCACAAGCCCCTGTCCCAGTTGGGTCTGTCATATTCACATATTGTCACACAAGTCAGTGTCCCTGATCAACGCCACATATGGTGATATTACTGCTTTGGTGACAGTATGTAAAAAAACACATGTTATTTAATTTCTTCATTTTGCAAAAAATTGTGACAAAAAAAATTACAACTTAAAAAAAACTCACAATGTCTCTTATTAAATACCTTGGGGTTTTTTGGGACATTTTGGAGGTATTTGTACTGTCCTGGCATTTTTGGGCCTCAAAAAATGAGATAAGATGTCAGTACATCAGGACTGATTGATTTTCAAATATACAGTATCTCAAAAGTGTACACCCTTCACATTTTTGTAAATCTTTTATTATATCTTTTCATTTGACAACGCTGAAGAAATTAAACTTTGCTACAATGTAGTAGTAGTTCTATCATCATTATTATTATGAATTCAATATTAAGCAATAGTTGTTAGTCTTTAGAAATGTATGCTATACTATTACATAATATAGAAAATCTACATTCAAAGTTGAACTCTTGACCACTACCAAGAAAAACACCTTTGACAAGAAAAAAAATAAAACCTGGTACCGTCTGCCTGAAGTGAATCGCATAAAGCATGGGGAAACCATGTACATTGATTGAGTTGACAGATCCATCATAGATAAGGGTCTGCCTGTAACCTAACTTATACTTTGAAGTATATTTAAAAAATGAATACACTATATGTTTTATATATATATATATATATATATATATATATATATATATATATATATATATATATATATATACACACACACACACATATACTGTATATACACATTAACCACATAACGACCGCCCGCCGCAGTTTTACTGCGGCAGGCAGCCGCTCCTGGGCAAAAAATCGCAGATCGCCGTCATTACTAGTAAAAAAAAAAAAAAACCACAATAAAAATGACATAAATCTTTCCCATAGTTAGTGAACGCAGTAACTTTTGCGCAAACCAATCAAAATACGCTTATTGCGATTTTTTTTTTACCAAACATATGTAGCAGGAAACAAATTGGCTTAAAAATGTAAAAAAATTTTGATTTTCACATTTTTTTTTGAGAATTTCATATAAAAGAATGTGAAAAATATTGCAATTTTTTCAAAATTGTCGCTCTTTTTTTGTTTATAGCGCAAAAAAAAAAAATCGCACAGGTGATCAAATACCACCAAAAGAAAGCTTTCGTTTGGGTACATCGTCGCACGACCGCACAATTGTCAGTTAAAGTAACGCAGTGCCGAATTGCAAAATGAGGCCTGGTCATTGAGCAGCCAAATCCTCCGTTCCTTAAGTGGTTAATATTTAGAAAAGATTCAATAGGAAAATTACAGTTAACTTTGCATCAATATAGTATTTCACAAAAGTGAGTACACCCCTCACATTTTTGTAAATATTTTATTATATCTTTTCATGTGACAACACTGAAGAAATGACACTTTGCTACAATGTAAAGTAGTGAGTGTACAGCTTGTACAACAGTGTAAATCTGCTGTCCCCTCAAAATAACTCAACACACAGCCATTAATGTCTAAACTGCTGGCAACAAAAGCGAGTACACCCCTAAGTGGAAGCCTGTCAGTGCTCAGACCATACGCCGCACACTGCATCAAATTGGTCTGCATGGCTGTCATCCCAGAAGGAAGCCTCTTCTAAAGATGATGCACAAGAAAGCTCGCAAACAGTTTGCTGAAGACAAGCAGACTAAGGACATGGATTACTGGAACCATGTTCCGTGGTCTGATGAGACCAAGATAAACTTATTTGGTTCAGATAGTGCCAAGCGTGTGTGGCAGCAACCAGGTGAGGAGTACAAAGATAAGTGTGTCTTGCCTACAGTGAAGCATGGTGTTGGGAGTGTCATGGTCTGGGGCTGCATGAGTGCTGCCGGCACTGGGGAGCTACAGTTCATTGAGGGAACCATGAATGCCAACATGTACTGTGACATACTGAAGCAGAGCATGATCCCCTCCCTTCAGAGACTGGGCCGCAGGGCAGTATTCCAACATAACGACCCCAAACACACTTCCAAGATGACCACTGCCTTGCTAAAGAAGCTGAGGGTAAAGGTGATGGACTGGCCAAGCATGTCTCCAGACTTAAACCCTATTGAGCATCTGTGGGTCATCGCCAAACAGAAGGTGGAGGAGCGCAAGGTCTCTAACATCCACCAGCTCTGTGATGTCGTCATGGAGGAGTGGAAGAGGACTCCAGTGGCAACCTGTGAAGCTCTGGTGAACTCCATGCCCAAGAGGGTTAAGGCTGTGCTGGAAAATAATGGTGGCCACACAAAATATTGACACTTTGGGTCCAATTTGGACATTTCTACTTACTTTTGTTGCCAACGATTTAGACATTAATGGCTGTGTGTTGAATTATTTTGAGGGGAGAGCAAATTTACACTGTTATACAAGCTGTACACTCACTACTTTACATTGTAGCAAAGTGTCATTTCTTCAGTGTTGTTACATGAAAAGATATAATAAAATATTTACAAAAATGTGAGGGGTGTACTCATTTTTGTGAGATACTGTAGATACCATAGTTTGCAGACTCTATAACTTTCACACAGATTAAATAATGTACACTGATTTGGGTTATTTTTACTAAAGAAAGTTAGCAGAATATATTTTAATCTAAATTTGTGAAGAAAAACTATTTAATTGCAGAAATTTATAACAGAAAATAAACTTTTTTCCCACATTTTCGCTATTATCAGGACAGTACAAAAAAACCCCATGACCCCTTTTTGAATAGTAGACAGTCCAAGGTATTTTATAACAGGCATGGTGAGTTTTTTTACATTGTAATTTTTTTGCCACAATTTTTTGGAAGAAATAATTAAATTTAAAAAAATCAGAGTTGTCATTTTACCAAATCATTTTTTTCTTACACAGCACAGCACTTACAATTACACCCCAAAACACATTCTGTTACGCCTCACAAGTATGGCAATACCACATGTGTGAGACTTTTTTTTTACAGTCTAACCGCATAGAGGCCAAAAATCTAAGGAGCAACTTCAGGCCTTATGGCCACATCTAATTTCCTGACTATCTATCACATTTTTGGAGGCCTTGGAGCACCAGGACAGTGGAAACACCCATAAAATGACCACATTTCAGAAAGCAAACACCTCAAGGTATTTTTTAGGAGGCATGGTGAGTTTTTTGAAGACTTCACTTTTTTGCTGCAAGTTTTTGGAAAGGCATACTTAGAATTACTCCCCAAAAACACATTCTTCTACTCCTCTATAGTATGGCGATACCACATGTGTGAGACTTTTTTTTTACAGTCTAACCGCATAGAGACCAAAAATCTAAGGAGCAACTTCAGGCCTTATGGCCACATCTAATTTCCTGACTATCTATGACATTTTTGGAGGCCTTGGAGCACCAGAACAGTGGAAACAACCATAAAATGACCACATTTGGGAAAGCAAACACTCCAAGGTATTTTTTAGGAGGCATGGTGAGTTTTTTGAAGACTTCACTTTTTTGCTGCAAGTTTTTGGAAAGGCATACTTAAAATTATACCCCAAAACACATTCTTCTACTCCTCTCTAGTATGGCGATACCACATGTGTGAGACTTTTCAGTGTCTGGATCGATTATATAAAGGACATTGTGTATCACACAAATCAACCAATTGTATAAAAAACAATTTACTGTAATGGTCGTCTCTTTATGAGTGACCAGAGAATATAGCATCTATAGCAGGGGTCTTCAAACTATGGCCCTCCAGTTGTTCAGGAACTACAATTCCCATCATGCCTAGTCATGTCTGTGAATGTCAGTGTTTTACAATGCCTCATGGGATGTGTAGTTCCGCAACAGCTGGAGGGTCATAGTTTGAGGATCCCTGATCTATAGCTATAGCAGTCTCTATTCCGATAAGCCAAGCCTAATAGTAGATAGCTGCCCTCAGGAATGCCATGTTCAATGGCCTGGAAGTACAGGAGGCTAAAGAAAGGAAGAACAAAAGAGTTCCTGATGTTCCAGGAGTGCAGTTGTTCACAAGGGATGGCTGGAACTGTTGTCTCTCTTAAAAGTAGTCAGCGGAATGTGCAGATGGGTTGGTTCAGGCTGCAGGCAGAGAGATGGTCAGCAAACAAAGCAAAGGTTTGGTCCAGGCAGCAGGCAGAAGCGTGGTCAATATACATGTAGGCAGGTTGTAACATGTTGGTCTTAGTAAGTTAGTGGCTGGCCCAGGTCTGTGGAAAGGGTTAAGTCGAGCTTAATTCCCAGACTTTTTGGTCCCAGCCAGACCACCTGTGCTAAAAGAAGGGGAAAGGCTGGGGTTGAGAGCTGTCCTTGGTTGGTTCTGTTTCCGCTCATGGCTCATGGGGTATCAGGGCTGCTGCATCTTGTAGTACGCTGAAAGCACCAGAATTTTCAGAGGACATCCAAGTCATGTAGAATACCAAGATGGACTATTACCTCACAGAGGTATGCCTGGCCAGCCACATAACTATTGTTAGATTAGGGACGAGGACGTCGCTCGTATTGAACTGTTATGTTGCAACTTGTTCAGTAAAGTTACGTTAACCGTTCTGAGCCTGGTCCGAAGTTATTCAAAGAGGTAACTCGGCAAGACAAGGAAGAGGCGTGTAGTTGTTAACTGGTTGCCGACCGCCGCACGACTATATACTGCGGCGGTCAGCCCCGGCCAGGCAGAGTGACGTATCGATACGTCACTCGCCTGTCACTGACTTGCGAGCCAATTGCGGGCGGGCGCGCGCCCGCCGAGGCGCGCGCCAGCCGCGGCTCGTTCACAGGCAAGTCAGTGCGTGTGACCGGCGGACTCGATGTCCGCCGGTCACACTACGATCGCTCCTGTGAAGGGAGAAAGACAGAGCGGCTTATGTAAACAAGCCGCCTGTCAGTTCTCCCTGTGTAAAAATGAAGATCTGACAGTTCTACTATGTAGAACTGTTTATCTTTGCTTTTACACCAATAGCAATGTCCCTGCACAGTTAGAATCACGCCCCTAGGACACACTTAACCCCTCCCTGTCCAATAAAGTTAACCCCTTCCCTGCCAGTGTCATTTTTGCAGTAACAGTGCATATGTATAGCACTGATTACTGCAGTAATGTCACTGGTACCCCCAAAAGTGTCAAAAATGTCAGTCAAGGGTCCGATCTGTCCGCCGCAATGTCGCAGTACCGAAAAAAAAAAAATGGCAGATCGCCGCCATTACGCGTTAAAAAAAAAAACACCAAAAATGACAAAAATCTTTCCCTTTGTTAGTAAACGCGATAACTTTTTGCGCAAACCAAACAAAATACGCTTTTTGCGATTTTTTTTACCAAACATAGGTAGCATAAAACAAATTGGCCGAAAATGTTAAAAAATTTTGATTTTTACATTTTTTTTGGGGAATTTCATATAAAAAAATGTGAAAAATATTGTTATTTTTGCAAAATTTACGCTCTTTTTTTGTTTATAGTGCATGATAAAAAAATCGCACAGGTGATCAAATACCACCAAAAGAAAGCTCTGTTTGTGGGAAAAAAAGGACGTCAAATTCGTTTCGGTACAGCGCCGCACGACCGCGCAATTGTCCGTTAAAGTCACGCAGTAAAAAATCGCAAAAAAACCCCTGGTCTTTTAGCAGCCAAATCCTCCGGGGCTTAAGTGGTTAAAGGTAACCAAGCACAAGTTCAAGACACAAAGAAAACAGTTGTTTGGCTTGGTATCTGGTAAGGTGACAGGTCCTCTGGTAGCGAGGGGATCTTTTTCTGGCTCCCTCTCTAGCGGTCGGTCTCCAATAGCAGCCGTAACCGAACACGCGTTATGGAGATCTATGGCCTGGTCAGGAGGTACAGGAAGGAAGGAGTTAAGAGCATGCATGAGGTCTGCGCTATGTGCTCGGCGAGACCCTATTCTGTTACTGGGAGTGAGGTAACAGAAGTACACTAGACTGGTGGAGTGGACGCAGGCTCAGCACGTCCCTCCGAATGTAACATCTACCAAAATACAGTGTGGCAGTGATCAGGAACATTTTGAGTGGTGCAGAGGTGATAATGGACACTGTGAATGGGTGATGGTGATCAGGGACACTGACTGGTGTAGTGGGGGTTAGAGACACTGACTGATGTGGTGGTAATTAGGGAAACTGACTGGTAGCACTGGTCTGGTGACACTATACTGCTGTGGCAGTGATCAGAGATAACGGCTGGCAGCACTGACATACAGTGATATCAGAGCAGCCAGCCATTGCTTATGCTCACCACCACAGCAGTATAATGTCACCATAGTGACAATGCAATTGCTCTGGCAACAATATGTAAAAAAAAATATGATATATATATATATATATTTATATATATGTATAGGGTTACTCCTGTAGGAGCTGCAGGATTACTGTCCAGGTCTTCACCACAAGCTTTTCCCCGCAGCCAGGCACACAGGCTCATTCGCTCATTCACACGTTTTTTTCAGTGACCAGTCTAGGGGGGGGGGTGTTTTTATTTTTAGAGAACTTGGATAGGGTTGAGGGAATTAGGTGGGATAATCCAAAAACAAAAACTATGTACAACTTGAGGACTTAGGTATTCTTCAGAACAAGCTATATTAAAGTTTGTGCTTGTTGCAAACACTAAACTTGAGCTTCAAGGTAGTAGTAGTAATAGTTAACTTTAAATTCCTTCCTTGGAGCCACAAGAGCAAAGTACCTTTAAGTAGAAGTTTAGTTTAGTAGAAGTTAGCTCTTCAGGACATCAGCCGGTTTCCCCTTTAACTAGACCCACAGCTGACTCTCTAGCACCAGAGGGGTGGCTAAAGCACAAAGGTCCTCAAGATCTCTCAAAGCGTCTGTACTCACACAAGGCCTAAGGAACAGCTGGTTGCCTCCTTCTAACCTCCAAGTGACACCTTACTCCAGTGATACCAGACCAGATCTTCAGCAGATAGCCCCCCTTAGTCAGCTCTTTTTAACTTCAGGATCTCAGCATCCATGCCCCCAGGTCGCCCACCTAAGGCCAAACGACAGCAGACATAGCAGCATTGCCTAGGAGGGTGGAGTGCCCTTAAGGCTGGACTAATCCTCTCCAGGAAAAGACCCTGATGTCAGTGTGCTCACAGAATATATTCAGTCTTCCAATATGCCTTCAGAGCCTACCTCTCTGGGATAGCCCAGGGCTGTATCAAAATTCATGCTGCCATCTGCATAGCTCCACACCTATCATCCAAAAACTTCTCAAGTTCCCTGGATACAGTCAGACAGACCACAATGTGACAACTAAATTTTCCTATCAAAACATAAACTAATTCTATACTGAGCCTGTGACGGGAGTCACTTTGGTTGGGGGGCCCGTGGAACACAGCTTACCTTAGAGAGGTTGGGAAATACCTCTCTCAGCCCCCTAGGCCCCTCTTATGTGTAAGTCACCCAGCCAGCAGTTTAGACATTAACCACTTTAAGACCGGAAGGATTTGCCGCCCTAATGACCAGGCCCTACCGTATTTTGCGATTTGGCACTGCTTTACTTTAACAGACAATTGCGCGGTCGTGCGACGCTGTACTCAAATAAAATTGATGTCCTTTTTTTCCCACAAATAGAGCTTTCTTTTGGTGGTATTTGATCACCTGTTCAAATTTTATTTTTTTTGCGCTACAAAAAAAAAGAGCGACAATTTTGAAAAAAAAACAATATTTTTCACATTCTGCTATACGACATTCTCAAAAAAAAAAAATTTAAAAATAAAACTTTTTTAACATTTTAGGCCAATTTGTTTTCTGCTACATATTTTTGGTAAAAAAAAAATAAAAATTGCAATAAGTGTATTTTGATTGGCTTGTGCAAAAATTATCATGTCTACTAACTACGGGAAAGATATATGTAATTTTTATTGTTTTTTTTGTTTACTAGTAAAAAGTGATTTGCGATTTTTTGCGGGACTGTGATATTGTGGCGGACATATCGGACCCCTAACTGACATTTTTGACACTTTTGGGGGGACCAGTGACATTACTACAATAATCTGTGCTAATAATATGCACTGTTACTGTAATAATGACACTGGCAGGGAAGGGGTTAACATTATGGGTGATCATCGTATTAAATGTGAGCCTTTGACAGTGATTCTAACTGTGGGGGGCGTGGCTTGTGAAATGACCATAGAGACCTGTGATCCTATATAGAAGAATCACATGAGCTCTGTGATCATTTGTGTGTACAACAGCTGACCGTCCTTCTACCTCAGCGGGGAGTAATCGCGGGTGTCAGGTGGCAATCGCAGCTGCCTGACCCGTGCATCAGCTTCCCCGCTGCTGATTGGGGGCGGGAGAGCCCTGCCGGCGGCGCGCGCTCGCCCCCTAGCTTCCCGCGCGCGACCGACGTAGGTCTGCGTTGGTTTGCGTAGGAGAGCCACCCTGCTGCAGTAAAAAGGAGGCGGGTGGTCCGGAAGGAGTTAATGGCTGTGTGTTGAGTTATTTTGAGGGGACAGCAAATTTACAGTCTGTCACAGTAACTGTCACAGTCGGTTCACACTGCTCCGTCTCGAAGTCGCCCCGACTTCGGGTGACTAATGAAGTCGTCTGTGCACCGCAACTTCGGTGCGGCTTGCAACAACTTCACATAATGGAAATCAATGCAAGTCGCTCCGCATAAAAAAGGTGCAGGAACCTTTTTCTAAGTCGGAGCGACTTGAGTCGCTCCTATTAGAACGGTTCCATTGCACAGCATGGGCCGCTACTTGTCAACCGGCACTTATACAAGGTGTACACTCACTACTTTACATTGTAGCAAAGTGTCATTTCTTCAGTTTTGTCACATGAAAAGATAGAATAAAATATTTACAAAACATGTGAGGGGTGTACTTACTTTTTTGAGATACTGTATACATATATATATAATATATATATATATATATATATATATATATATATGTATATATATATAGATATACAGTACACTATATTACCAAAAGTATTGGGACGCCTGCCTTTACACGCACATGAACTTTAATGGCATCCCAGTCTTAGTCCGTTGACTAATATTGAGTTGGCCTAACCATTGCAGCTATAACATCTTCAACTCTTCTGGGAAGGCTGTCCACAAGGTTTAGGAGTGTGTCTATGGGAATGTTTGACCATTTTTCCAGAAGGGCATTTGGGGGGTCAGGCACTGATGTTGGATGGGAAGGCCTGGCTCCCAGTTTCTGCTCTTATTTATCCCAGAGGTGTTCTATCATGTTGTGCTCAGAACTCTGTGCAGGCCAGTCAAGTTCCTCCACCCCAAACTCGCTCATCCATGTCTTTAAGGGACCTTGTTTTGTGCACTGGTGCGCAGTCATGTTGGAACAGGAAGGGGCCATCCCTAAATTGTTCCCACAAAGTTGGGAGCATGAAATTGTTTAAAAATGTCTTGTTATGCTGACGCCTTAAGAGTTCCCTTCACTGGAACTAAAGGACCATGCCCAACCCCTGAAAAATAACTCCACACCACCTTGTGCACAGTCTTCCCAGAAGAGTTGAAGCTGTTATAGGTGCAAAGGGTGGGCCAACTCAATATTGAACCCTACGGACTAAGACTGAGATGCCAGTAAAGTTCATGTGTGTATAAAGGCAGGCGTCCCAATACTTTTGGTAATATAGTGTGTGTGTGTGTGTGTGTATATATATATATATATATATATATATACAGTATATATACTGAAGCACTTCACTATTCTCTCCTCTTTTAACTTGTTTGTTTAGTGTGGTGATTGCACTGTCAAGCGATAGCTGTTCTGTTTTTTTTTTCTTTTGTGTTTGTTCTTGTTAGTTGATATCCATATATATTGTATTTCAATAGCGCTCTCAATAGAGATCTATCTTTTATCTGCTTACCTTGTAGACTCTATAACAAAAAAAGCCCCTTTGCTACAGTTTGGGTAATTGTTTATATGCATCATACCGCCACATGGCAGATTTCTCTGTAACCTTACATATGTTGTGTAATGGAACCACCGACCCACACTGTGTTTGTGGACTTCCGTCAGTATACGGCTTCCTTGCAGTCATGAACATATATACCAGATTTTCCCAGCCGCCCTCATACAAAGCTAGCCAACAACTTTGTACTGGAATCACACTTTATTGAACAGTCACACAGAATTTATATACAGCATGGGCACATCCCCCTCCTGATCAAATTACCACACACAGGTCAGGGTTTGCCTGATTACATTATCATATGCAGATGAAACTGTATACAGAAAAAGAACTAACCCGAACTAATTATCTAGCCATCTGGACAGAACAATATGGGCTCATTAACATTTAACAATGGAACAGGCAGACTTAACACAATACACATCCCACCTCAAAACAGACAATAGGACAAGACTGCCAATGACAGTCTGTCCGTCTCCTACATTGAAGTCCATGGAATACACATCTACGTATTTCTATGATTATTTAGGAGTCACAGACTTCATGGCAACAGTCTATAGATCTCACAGTGTAAAGTGGGATTAAATCTTCATATTTCTCGAGAGATATTGCTGACAAATATTACTGTCCCACTTGAAGCAATCCAAACCATTAAGTATCTGTCTTTCACTCCCAGTGATGGTGAGTACCGTCACATGTTGCAATAATTATATGTTATCTTTAGAAAAAACTGAGCAAGTATAAGAACTCAAATGCCAATACCTACCCACTCAGCGCTTGTGGAGTCAACTAATGTTAGTGATATATATATATACTGACAATACTCACTAACAAATCAATATGCAGCAGCTGCTATAATTGATACAAAATAAAACAGGGTGTGTATATAACACTGGAAGGTCCCACGTACACACTAGCAGCGCTTAAGGGTTACTCTCCATGAGCCCTACGTTAGACCAAAGATATCACCAAATCAAAAATTGGCACTGCACATGTGCAATAATCCCAAATGGTTGTAATATCTTGGCCACTTCACATATATATATATATATATATATATATATATATATATATATATATATATATATATATATATATATATATATATCTATATATACACATAATAGTCCCAAATAAGTGTGATGAAATCCTCTTCAGTGTTTCAAAACGTAAGCGCAGATGGTAAACATCTCCACCACACCTCCATGAGCCCCTTAGGTAGTGAAAACGTACCCTTATGACATATGTCTGGAGCTTTCTGTAATCATATGAACCTGGCTCTCCACATCGGTCTGCTTGCACACACCCCGATCAAAAACCTCAGTTGACGTCCGTGATGACGAACTGCGTCAGAGCGTGAGCACACGGTCAACTAGGCAACCCGCAAGCTTCCGACGTCACGCCCAGGAAACCCGGAAGTCCTGTGTGCTGGTACCAAGCCTCGGGCTGCTAGAGGAAATTACAGTGGTGGTAGAACGTACGGCTGCAAGGGTGTCTAAGCTCTTTACATGCTATGATTACAAGTGGAGAAAATGTAACTTTGTTTTTTATTGATTTGATGTAATAAAGTTCCTTTTATAAAACGGATCTTACTATGAGTTCCCCTTTATGATTATATGTGGCCACGGGTACTGAGAGATATCTGGAGGAGTGCTGGCTTTCCCCATCGGTCTGCTTGCACACACCCCGATCAAGAACCTCCTCTGCAAAGTCGCCAGCACTCCTCCAGATATCTCTCAGTACCCGTGGCCACATATAATCATAAAGGGGAACTCATAGTGTGATCCGTCTTATAAAAGGAACTTTATTACATCAAATCAATAAAACAAACTCACATTTTCTCCACTTGTAATCATGGCATGTAAAGAGCTTAGACACCCTTGCAGCCGTACGTTCTACCGCCACTGTAGTTTACTCGAGCAGCCCGAGGCTTGGTACCAGCACACAGGACTTCCAGGTTTCCTGGGCGTGACTTCGGATGCTTGCGGGTTGCCTAGGTGACCGCGTGCTCACGCTCTGACGCGTTTTGTCATCACGGACTTCAACTGAGGTTCTTAATCGGGGTGCGTGCAAGCAGACCGATGGGGAGAGCCAAGTTCATATGATTACAGAAAGCAGCCCCAGACATATGTCATAAGGGTACGTTTTCACTACCTAAGGGGCTCATGGAGGTGTGGTGGAGGTGTTTACCATCTGCGCTTAAGTTTTGAAATACTGAAGAGGATTTCATGACACTTTTTTGGGACTATTATGTTTATATATATATATATATATATATATATATATATATGTGAAGTGGCCAAGATATTATAACCATTTGGGATTATTGCACAAGTGCAGTGCCGATTTTTGATTTTGATATCTTTGGTCTAATGTAGGGCTCATGGAGAGTAACCCTTAAGCGCTGCTAGTGTGTACGTGGGAGCTTCCAGTGTTATATACACACCCTGTTTAATTATATGTTATCTGACTTTACTTTAAAAAAAAAAAAACTGTTAATGGAAAAAAAAAAAAAAAGCCCAACAGGCAATTGAAGGGGCAGATACAGCAAGCTGACAAAGCTGCTGTTATTTTTGGGGCAAATAAATATGAAATTCAAGCCCTTTCAGGCCTATAGTTGGCTGCGGGGTGAGAGCTGAAGGGGTTAACGTTGGGCAGGCACAGAAAACAAAGCATGCTGGACATTCTGATTTTATTTTCTAATACAATTGCAGCCTCAAAAACATGAAAAATATCTGCAGGTTGTATTTAGAGGTACATAGAGCTCCGCCATTAGAGACAGCGTTTTTTTCTGCCCAGAAATCTTTATTTATATTATTAACATGTTACAATTTCTCAGGGCTGCTAAAGAAACACGGAGCTCTGCTTCCATCTTGTGGTCATTTTTCAGCAGTGCACTGTGGAGCAAAGACATTTATTACAGTAATAAATCCAAAGGCAAGCATTTATTATATCGCAGCTTACCAATTCTTAGATGTGATGGCTGCACTAGTTATCTTCTTCTTAGGTTTTATTTCCTTTATTTTCACCTAGTGATCTGGCCAGTACGTCTGTTGTTTTTCAAAAGAACAAGCTTTCCTGCAAATGTATCAATTTACAGTGATGAGACAAAACCATTTGCCACTGACAGGGGGGGCTTACAATGATCGGCTTTTAATTATACATGTAAAACCTTTATCCCAAAAGGAAAAAAATGTTGCTGTAATCTATATTAACCACTTTCCAACCGGGCCATAGCCGAAAGACGGCTACAGCGTGGTTTTCTAGTTCTGGGAGGGCGTACATGAACGTCCTCCCAGAATCGCGCTCCCGGGGACCCGACGCATCACAGGTCGCGGTAAAGGGCCAATGAGAGCGGTCATCCAATGACGGAGCGATCACTTCACAACAAACCGGCGCATGTCCGGTTCATTTCTCTCCTCTCCTCGCACGCTGTACACAGCAATCGGTACAGCGTGCGAGGAGAGGAGAGAAACTGCAGCTGCACGCCTCCTCTGCCTCATCTGTGCCCTGGATCAGTGCCTCCTCTGCCTCATCTGTGCCCTGGATCAGTGCCTCCTCTGCCTCATCTGTGCCCTGGATCAGTGCCTCCTCTTCCTCATCTGTACCCTGGATCAGTGCCTCCTCTGCCTTATCTGTGCCCTGGATCAGTGCCTCCTCTGTGCCCCATCAGTGCCTCCTCTGCCTCATCTGTTCCCTATCAGTGCCTCCTCTGCCTCATCTGTGCCCTATCAGTGCCTCATCTGTGCCCTATTAGTGCCTCATCTGTGCCCTATCAGTGCCTCATCTGTGCCCTATCAGTGCCTCATCTGTGCCCCATAAGTGCCTCATCCGTGCCCCATCAGTGCCTCATCCATGCCACCTCAGTGCTCATCCATGCCACATCCGTGCTCATCCGTGCCTCATCTGTGCCACATCCATGCCACATCTGTGCCTGCCCATGCCACCTCAGTGCTCATCCATGCCACATCCATGCTCATCCATCCCACGTCAGTGCTCATCCATGCCATGTCCGTGCTCATCCATGCCACACCCATGCCACTTCAGTGCTCATCCGGGCCACATCCATGCCACGTCAGTGCTCATCCATGTCACGTCAGTGCCACATCAATGCCACATCCATGCTCATTCATGCCACGTCAGTGCTCATCCATGCCACATCAATGCCACGTCAGTGCTCATCCGTGCCATGTCAGTGCTCATTCATGCCACGTCAGTGCTCATCCGGGCCACATCCATGCCACGTCAGTGCTCATCCATGTCACGTCAGTGCCACATCAATGCCACATCCATGCCTTGTCAGTGTTAATCTGTGCCACATCCATGCCACGTCAGGGTGCTCATCTGTGCCTCATCCATGCCATGTCAGGGCTAATCCATGCCACATCAGTGCTCATCAGTGCCACATCCATCCCACGTCAGTGCTCATCAGTGCCTCATCCGTGCCACATCAGTGCTCATCCGTACCACATCCATGCCACGTCAGTGCTCATCCGTGCCACATCCATGCCACATCAATGCCATGTCAGTGCTCATCCGTGCCACATCCATGCCACGTCAGTGCTCATCCGTGCCACATCCATGCCACGTCAGTGCTCATCCATGCCACATCCGTGCCATGTCAGTGCTCATCTGTGCCACATCTATGCCATGTCAGGGTGCTCATCTGTGCCTCATCCATGCCACGTCAGTGCTCATCCATGCCACATCCAAGCCACGTCAGGGCTAATCCATGCCACATCAGTGCTCCTCAGTGCCACATCCATCCCACGTCAGTGCTCATCAGTGCCACATCCATCCCACGTCAGTGCTCATCAGTGCCACATCCATGCCACGTCAGTGCTCATCAGTGCCACATCCATGCCATGTCAGTGCTCATCCGGGCCACATCCATGCCACATCAGTGCTCATCCGGGCCACATCAATGCCACATCAGTGCCACTACAATGCTTATCAGTGCCCTACAGAGCCTCACAAAATTGTAATGGGAAGTCAGGAAATGACGGTGCTCCCTGCTTGTTGGGCCTCTGTATGTGGTCAGGCTGTGGAAAAGTGTCACACATGTGGTATCGTCATACTCAGGAGGAGTGGCAGAATGTATTTTGGGGTGTCATTTTTTGCTATGTACATTGTATGTGTTAGAAACGTCTTATAAATGGACAACTTTGTGTAAAAAAAGCGTTTTGGTTTTCTTTCCACATTTTCCAAAAATTTGTGGAAAAAAATGACATGTTCAAAAGACTCATTATTTTTTTTTTGTTTTTTTTTTTAGAAAAAAGACTCATTATGCCTCCTAGATCATGTGTTGGGGTGTTTTCTTTCCAAAATGGGGTCATTTTATGGGGGGTTTTATTGTCCAGGTGCTCCAGGGCCTTCAAAAGTGTGATAGGTCGTCAGAAAATTATATGTGTAATTTTTGCTTCTAGAACGCCTGACGGTGTTCCTTGCATGTTAGGCCTCTGTATGTGGTCAGGCTGTGGAAAAGTCTCACACATGTGGTATCGCCATACTCAGGAGGAGTAGCAGAATGTGTTTTGGGGTGTAGTTGCCAGTATGCCTATACTATGTGTGAAAAAATAACTTCGTAATATGACCATTTTGTGAAAAATATTTTTTTTAAAAAAAAATCTTCATTTTGCAAAGAATTGTGGGAAAAAATGACAACTTCAAAAAACTCACCATGCCCCTTACTAAATACCCTGGAATGTCTACTTTCCAAAAAGGGGTCATTTGGGGGGTATTTTTACTGTCCTGAATTGTTAGGGTCTCAAGAAATGAGATAGGCCATCAGTACTTTAGGTGTGATCAATTTTCAATGATTGGTACCATAGCTTGTAGACTCTATAGCCTTCACAAAGACCAAAAAATGTATACTTATTTGGGTTATTTTTACTAAAGATATGTAGCAGTATAAATTTTGGCCAAAACTTATGAAGAAAAATGACTAAATTTGCAAAATTTAAAACCGAAACGAAGAAAAATGAATTTTTTTACAAAATTTTCGGTCTTTTTTCATTTATAGCGCAAAAAAATAAAAAACCCAATTATGATTAAATACCACCAAAAGAAAGCTCTGTTTGTGTGAAAAAAAGGACGGAAATTTCATATGGGGACAGTGTTGCATGACTGAGTAATTGTCATTCAAAATGTGAGATCACTGAAAGCTGAAAATTGGTCTGGCCCAGTGGGCAAGTGGTTAATAAAAGCCATGTGTCTCTGCGTCCGCTTTCCCTGTGTCCGTGGAAATGCGCTACTGCGCATGTGCCGCATGGACAGCCTTTGGGACGCAGAGCCTGGCGCTGGGTGGGCGTGTATATGAGCGGATCCCCGCCCACCTTTCAACATCCGCCTCAGTATTGGAAGGAAACGTACCTATGTGGTGGAGAAGGCCGCGGCTGTGGTATGGAGAAGGCCGCGGCTTCTGTCTGATGTCTGGGGATCTGGATAGAGCCGCTAGAGGCCATGACCGGCCACACACACAATCCGCACACCGACCGAACTCACTGACAGCTCCGAGTCCGGGCAAAGAGCAGCAAGACTACAACTACGGAGAGCGGCCGGAGAGAAATCATTCCGCCTGAGGAAACCACCACCATCTACTGGCCAACTGTGAGTATTACAACAGGGAATTCACCTCACAGGGCTGAGGACAGAAATCACCTCATCATATATTGTGATATCCTACATACTATACACCCCAATATAATCACCTCATCATATACTATACACCCCAGTATCATCAGGTGATGATACTGGGGTGTATAGTATATGATGAGGTGATAATACTGGGGTGTATGTAGGATATCACAAGATGGCGGTGGTTTCCTCAGGCGGAGATGATTTGTCTCCGGCCGCTCTCCGTAGTTGTAGTCTTGCTGCTCTTTGCCCGGACTCGGAGCTGTCAGTGAGTTTGGTCGGTCGGTGTGCGGATTGTGTGTGTGGCCGGTCATGGCCTCTAGTGGCTCTATCCAGATCCCCTGGCGCCTTCCCCTTCTCCTGACCCATGACGGGGTGCTCCTGCCCGGCTACAGCATTCGGGTGAGTGTAGACTCTCCGGGGAATATGGATCTGGTCCGGAGCCGCCTGCTCAGAGGAACTTCCCTGAAAAGCACCATTATCGGGGGGTGACCCCCAACACCCGGGACCCGGCCTCCGACACAGAGGAGCTCCCCATCCTACACAGGTCAGTGTGACTTACTTCTGGGGCCCCTGACATGTTGCCCGCCCCCAGTCCCAACGGCTGTCCGTGGGGCACATGCGCAGTAGCGCAATCCCAATGTCACAGGTAAAGCGGACGCAGAGACACTTGCATATTATTAATATAGATTGATATCCTACATACACCCCAGTCGGGCAGCCGGCCAAAACTCTTGAAGTGGCAGGTGTGCGCGGGCACGCAGCGGGTACGCGCTCGCACGCGAGAGCCGCTCGGTCAGCTCTGCGCGTGTCTCGTTGCTAGGGCAACAGGGACGCTATGCGCAGAGCTGGCTACGTCATGCGGCTCTCGCGTTGTTAGAAAAAAAAAGAGATAAGCGAGAGCCGCTCAGTTAGCCATATGTTCTAGCGCCCGTTAATTTAACGGGCTTAATGTCTAGTTGCTTATAAATTGTTAGCTAGAGCGTGGCCTAAATTTGTTATTGCATCTAAATCTGCTAGTCCACCTAACACTCACCCCCCCCCCCAGTCTGACAATGCTGCTATCCAAAGGGGCCCCCTGTGGTCCTTCATCCAGAGTGGGGGCGCGCTAATACAGGAGGTGTACATGGTGATCATATCCCCCTTATGTATTTATACATGGTGCAGAGGCGTAACTAGAAAATTCAGGGCCCCGGTGCAAGAAACCATGAAGGGCCCCCCAGACCCCTGGCCGGGGCTCTTCCCTTCAAGCCTGGGGCTCTTCCCACTGATCCTGGGGCCCTTTACTCTCATTGCGGGGCCCTTTATTACGGCCCCACTGTGGGATCCTTTCACAAGTTCTGCAGTGGGCCCCCTTCCTGCCATCTTGGGGCCTCCCCACGGTGGTGGAATGCCAGGGCCGGTGGCAAGTGTGACCTTTGCGATCCTGGAGGTTCACCCACTGGTGTCAGTAGTTTTTATTTTTTGGTATTTTAATTGTATTATTTTTTTATCATTTTATTTCATTTTTTTACAATGTGACTGACTATGACTCTGTCCATTCAAAAAAGGAAGGAGCTGGTAAATTACATATTTACCGACCCCTTCCTGGTTCTCTATTGTGACACATCCCCTGCAGCAGCCGGCAGGAGAGGGGAGGGAGCACAGTGGGGGGGGGAGACTAGGGGAGACCACAGGGGCCCAGAGACAGCAGAACACAAGTGAACTGGATAGGAGGAGGGGCGGGGGCAGCATAAGAGGAACCAATCTCCTCCATTTTCCTCCTGCAGCTACAGGAGGATAAAGGAGCACAGTGATTTCTCTACATGCTGCCCCCGCCGCCCCTCCTATCCAGGTGTACAGGGGAGCCGCACAGGCCCCCTGGAGCATAGGGCCCGGTTGCAATTGCAACCCCTGAAACCCCTGTAGTTACGCCCCTGACATGGTGATAATATCCCCCCTTATGTATTTATACATGGTGATCATATTCCCCCTTACTGTATGTATTCCTAGATGGAGATCATATCCCCCCTTATGTATTTATACATGGTGATCATATCAGCCCTTACGTATTTATACATGGGGATCATATCCCCCCCCTTATGTATTTATACATGGTGATCATATCCCCCCCTTATGTATTCATACATGGTAATTATATCCCCCCTTATGTATTTATACATGGTGATTATATCCCCCCTTATGTATTTATACATGGTGATCATATCCCCCCTTATGTATTTTTACATGTTGATCATATCCCCCTTATGTATTATACATGGTGATCTATCCCCCCTTATGTATTTTTACATGTTCATCATATCCCCCTTTATGTCTTTATACGTGGTGATCATATCCCCTCTTATGTATTTATACATGGAGATTATATCCCCCTGTATGTATTTATACCTGGTGATCATATCCCCTTTATGTATTTATACCTGTTCATCATATCCCCCTTTATGTCTTTATACATGGGGATCATATCCCCCCTTATTTATTTATACATGTTGATTATATCCCCTTCTCTTCTCCAGAGGGAATAAATTCAGTTCCTCTAATCTTTCCTCATAGCTGAGCTCCTCCATGCCTCTTATCAGTTTGGTTGTACTTCTCTGCACTTTCTTTGGTTCTCCAGGGTTGACCTCAGAGCCTAGAGGTCAATATTTGCTTGAGTATTGTTCAACCCCTATATAGAATTCAGGAATGGACCTCTGACAAAAATGTACAATAAATGAAAAAGAAAAACGCCATCTACATGTACTATAGTGATGAAATGCATAAGCAGAGCTTCCAGACGTTTTATCACATGCTGCAAGTAGTGTGGGTGGGTTTTATTTTTTCAATTTAATATACTAAAACCATTTATGATGAATTTTAATGACCCAATCTTGGATGATCTGCTCTATTTTTAGTTTTTTTTTGTTTCTACGTTGTGGATACTAGTGGACTGATGCAATACTGAGTGGTACATTATCCCCCTTCGAATCCTGGTGTGTACGGCCCTTAGACTCGAAACATTTGCTATCGCACATGTACAAGTTGGTGCTTGGGGCGCATTTATTACAGATGACTCCATACTTTATTAAAGAATAGGAGAAGGTGATGGGGACTGAATTTTATCCTCCACAGATTCAGAAAATTATGCATGCAGCCAACGTTTCCTCCATCAGTATTCGCATTCAAGAACCTGAGTTTCTGACTAGGTGGTATAGCACACCCTCTCCTCTCGCGCAGATGTTTCCAGGGTCTGACCTCAATTGTTGATGGGGATGCACACAACGTGGTACATTCCTCTATCTTTGGTGGGATTGTCCAAAGATTAGGGCTTTTCGGGACTCAATAATTCCTTGGATTCAGAAAACATCTATACGACCAGTTAAGCATGCACCACTTCAGTTCCTCTTCCATGATGTTAGGTCTTTCGTCAGGCGGTACAAAACAAAGTGTAACTCCCTATTTGTTGAACGCTGACAAATACCTGATCCCAAGATATTGGAAACAGGTCACTTGTCCAACACTAACTGAATGGAAGAGAGAAGTGAATTACATCATGGAGGCTGAATGTTGGGTGTTTACATGCCTCTTCCAGCTAAGAAACATGCCCCCTCCAGCAAAGAGACATGCCCCCTCCAGCAAAGAGACATGCCCCCTCCTGCAAAGAGACATGCCCCCTCCAGCAAAGAGCCATGCCCATTCCAGAAAAGAGACATGCCCCCTCCAGCAAATAGACATGCCCCCTCCAAGAAAGAGACATGCCCAATCCAGAAAAGAGAAATGCCCAATCCAGAAAAGAGACATGCCCAATCCAGCAAAGAGACACGCCCCCTCCAGAAAAGAGACATGCCCAATGCAGCAAAGAGACATGACCTCTCCAGCAAAGAGACATGCCCAATCCAGCAAAGAGACATGTCCCCTCCAGCAAAGAAACATGCCCAATCCAGGAAAGAGACATGCCCCCTCCAGAAAAGAGACATGCCCAATGCAGCAAAGAGACATGTCCCCTCCAGCAAAGAAACATGCCCAATCCAGGAAAGAGACATGCCCCCTCCAGAAAAGAGACATGCCCAATGCAGCAAAGAGACATGTCCCCTCCAGCAAAGAAACATGCCCAATCCAGGAAAGAGACATGCCCCTTCCAGCAAAGAGACAAGCCCCCTCCAGCAAAAAGACATGTGCCCTCCAGCAAAGAGACATGCCTAAAAACATCAGCTCAGCTCACAGGTATAAGAATTGTACAGCACCAAGAAAGCTCCCCTCTTTCTGCTCATCACCACCGACCAATGACACTCATATCCAGCCTCAGTGAAGCAACATGTGGTGACAGCAGCACTGCAGTGTCAGCGGGTCCTCCTGCTATTAAAGCCTGTGCTGTTCTGGGATTCAGGAGAGCTGCTCCATCCCCCGCCCGCCCCGCTTCGCTCCCCAACAATACAACTTATACTGCTGGGAAGCAGAGCGGGGCAGGGCTGGGGGGTGGAACAGAGCATTATGCAAGGATGACACTGCACGCTAAAGGGAGAGGGAGCCTCGGGTCCTTGGGTTGTGCACCCCCGTTTCTGCCCCTCTTAAAGTGCCGCCTGGATCCCATGGACCCACCGGGACCCATGGTAGGGCCGGCCCTGGAGCAGCATTTATTAGGTGCATAGCTAAGGATTTGTAAAATCTGGGACCCATAACCACGGAATGCTGGAACAGAAACTGAACTAATGTGAACTCCAGGGTGAATGCAGAGACCTTGGTCACAACTCTATGAACAGTCTGCCAATAGAATTGTATATAGGGGCAACTCCACCAAATGTGGAGAAAAATACCCTACTTCGCTTTGCACCACCAGCAACAATTAGGCACATGGAGGAGGACAGGTACTCAAAGAAAATTGGGGTGGCCAATGCCTCCTTGCACTTTAGAGCACACGAGTTGTTGTAAACTAACCCTATGGTGTCTTTTAGCCCACAAATAGTTAGAAGTTAGTTTTCTGTAGGGTGCAAAAGAATGGCGCTAGGAACTTCAATGGGTACAGCCTGTAAAATATATACAATTCTGGGTAACACTGTCATGTTTACTATTGCGGCTCTGCCAAACCATGAAAAGGAAGGTTTGTTCCATGTAACTGTATCTCTCTGAAAGGCAGTCAAGAGAGGGATGTATGTAAGGGCCAGTAACTGGATGCCCAGATAGGTAATTGCGTCAGTCTTCTAGGAGAATGGGAAAAGGGATTTACACTGAGGTACTAAGGTTGGGGGGAAGAGACATTAAGCACGTGGATTTGGAGTTATTTTTAGGTTGGAGACAGCACCAAACAATTTGAGGTTGCGAAGGAAGTAGGAATGGTTTGTGAGGGTTTTGTGGAGGAATAAGAGAAAATCATCTGCGTAAGCTACCATTTTATATTCTTTGCCAGTAATCTCAATGGCTCGTAAACTAACATCTGCTCTAAGGCAGGGTTCCATGCTAAGGACAAATAGGGTTGAAGAGAGGGGGCAGCCCTGTCTAGTGCCCCTACTGATGGAAAAGATGTTCTATAGGTTGCCAGAATTCTGGAATGCATCCTCTCACTGAGGATCAGCAAGGGGAGAACTGCTGCCAAGTAATCCCAGGCCACCCTATCGACATCTTTGTCATATCTAAAGAGAGAAAGAATCCCCGTCTGACCCTGCTGGGGAACCAGTGATGGACTTTAAGGGTATTTATGGTGTTGTCTTGTGCCTCTCTACCGGGGGTAAATCCCATTTAGTCCAAAGAGATCAAATGAAGTAGTAAAGGGAGGAGTCTGTTCATGAGAATTTTGGCATATTTCTTCAAGTTGATGTTAAGCAATAATATCAGTCTGTAATTGGTGACTTGGGTAGGGTCTTTGTCCTTCTTGGGAATCATGATTATGTGGGCTTCTAGAAGTTGGGTTGGAATGACACTGCCTGCAGCGACCAACTTAAAAGCTGCCAGGAAATGTGGGGCTAGGATCTCTAGAAAGCCTTTATATAATTGGGTGGTAAGGCCATCTGGTCCGGGGCTCTTGCCAAGTTTCATTTGTTTGAGTGCCTGGCCAAGTTTCTCAGGGGTAAGAGGATCCTTCATGGCAGAAATGAAAGTGCTGCGATAATATGGGCATGCTGTTGTTGGAGAGATATACGTGGAAATCAGATATTGGCGATTGGCCTTGCTCTGTTCCAAGGGATTGGTAGGGCTGATCTTATAAAGCAACCTATAATAGACAGTGATTTGCTTTGTGGTATCAACCGCCATGTGATAAGCTTTACCAGTGTATCATGGATAGAATGTATATCTAACTCAGCTCATTTAACTTGAGCCATTTTTGCAAGAAGCCTGCCAATTTTTTTGCATGCTCATAAAAGAACTTGTGACTCAAAGCATACCTACATAAGGTCCCAGAAGTGAGTTCCAAGATCAGTGGAGTGAAAGGAAATTCCAGTATGGCTATTCACCACGGTGCTGCACACAAGTGACATGCATGTCTCCTTACCAGATAAAAAATGTAAATGAGCGTCTAATAGTTGATTCCTCGCATGGCGCCACTCAGAAAGGATCACAACAGCAACAAGCCTCCAGGACACAGCCAATAAGATGGTGATACCGATACTGACCACAGGATGGAGCTCAGTGCGCCATAGAGAAAAGAAGGGGACTGGATAATGTAATACCGTACAGCCTTTATTAATTAAATATTAAAATAACACTCACATGGTAGATGAGAAAGAATCGCATATAGAAAGCCGGTTGGCTCTCAAGTAGCCTGTTCCTCGAGGCTGCTCTCTTCCACATGGGATTTTGGAGGAAGGACTGCTGCATCACGTATTCCTACTAGAGCACCTGGCCCCTCGTGGGTCGCCGTTCTGGGATTCTCCTTGAAACTAGGACTTGACTTTAGCTAAATGGACTTTCTTTGGAGAAGCCTTACCCATTAGAAGTCTTTGCAGATGAGCGCGTAGGGTACGGCGTGCTGACGTCACTACGCTGCCCCGAGGAACAGGCTACTTGAGAGCCGGCCGGCTTTTTATATGAGATTCTTTCTCATCTACCATGTGAGTGTTATTTTAATATTTACTTAATAAAGGCTGTACGGTATTACACTATCCAGTCCCCTTCTTTTCTCTTTGGCGCACTGAGCTCCATCCTGTGGTCAGTATCGGTATCACCATCTTATTGGCTGTGTTCTGGAGGCTTGTTGCTGTTGTGATCCTTTCTGAGTGGTGCTGTGAGGAATCAACTATAGACGCTCATTTACATTTTTTATCTGGTAAGGAGACATGCATGTCACTTGTGTGCAGCACCGTGGTGAATAGCCATACTGGAATTTCCTTTCACTCCACTGATCTTGGAACTCACTTCTGGGACTTTATGAAGACTCTATATGAACTCTGTGTGTTTTTGATTCCTGGCCAGAATTAATTCACTGTGTATTGTGTAATATTCAATTATGTATAGGTTCATCCTCCAATGCATATGACCTAGCAGACGTTTGTTTTATTTATTTATTGCCTTGGGTGCTCACCGGGCACCTGATGCTATCATTGTCTTCTCCAACAGATTTTTATTATCAAATATTGTGATTGGCGTATCATACACCCATCAGGTCTCATTAGCGCAGCTTTTTTCTATTTATTACCTGTGTTTGGTGCTGTCTCACCTGAAGCTGCAGCTTTTTATTACATTGTTAGCGCGGTTATCCCCTTTATACTTTTTATACCTACATAAGGTTTGTATACCCAGCACCTCCTGGAGAGCTTTTCAGGGCTATGTTAAAGCTGTCAGAGTGTGTGCCGCTGGGGAGCGTTTATGCACTGCTTCTGGATTCATGTAAGCAGAGTAGTAGCGTGGGCTTGGTGGGCCTTATTCATTTTGGTCGCATTTGTGGGCCTCTCACCTAATCAGCAAAGAGATGTCAGAGGCAGTGTTACGCCAAAAGTAGTCAATGAGGGCTTGAAACAAGGATTGACGTGCAACAGGGTCATTCAGGAGTGACAGATTGAAACGGCATGTTTTAGAACAATAGATGACGTCAGAAAGGTGAGGCATGAGAGTAATTGGGTGATGGTCAGATAAAAACAATGACTCAATACTCACTTTCCGAACACAAGATAGGTAAGTCTGTGAGATGAAGAAGTACAGTGAGAGAGAGAAAAGTAAATTAAATCTTTTGTTGTTCGATAGAGGAAGCACCATGTGTCATAAAGCATAAGTGACTGAAGCTGTCCTTTTATAACCCGTAGGCCTTGTAGGGAATGGAGGTGGCCCCATTGGACGTGTCCAACAGGGGGTTGAGCGGGACATTCAGGTCGCCCTCAAGAATCACCATGCTTGACGCGAAAAAGGCCAGCAGTCTTTCAACTCAGTGATAGAATGCGATGTGTTTGGTATTAGGACTATAAATACTTGCCAGTGTAACAGGTTTGTTATCCAAGGTGCCTTTCGAGAACATGCGGTCAGGTAACTGCATCTGGATTTGGGCTTTGGGCCACTGCACCTTCTGGATACAAAAGAGCTGTGAGGATTGTTTCCTGAAATTTTAGGAAGGATCCAGTTCTTCCAGTCGGTTTGCAAATAACAAAAGCATTATATAGAGCCAACTGAAATAAATATATAGATACTTTCTTGTACCGGTGTCTAGCTCTGCAGAACGCTAAATACGGCTCCATCATTTGGTTGTTAAAGTCTACTACTCCCATATAAGGACTATATTTGTGGGCAGAGAGAGGCTTTTCAGCAACAGCAGATGCTGTGCTAGTTGGGCCGTTGTTTCTTGATGAATGCAAGACGGGATGAATACATCCTGTTTGTTCTTCCACTTCACTGTGAGTAGTTCATCATTCCGCAAGCAGGCTTTCTCCCCCTTTCTAAGTTGGGTATTTACAAGCCGCTGGGGGAAGCCCCTGTGACTGGGTCATATAGGGCCACAGCAGTGAATTGCTTTAATGAACAAATGTCAAAAAAGTGGCAAGCTTGCATAAAAGTTGTCCACGTACAAATGATACCGCTTTAGGAACAAGGGTGATACCGAGTCCCATACTTTCATGCCACTGCTCCTCATGTAGTCTGGGCATCCAGGGGGCTCCAGCTGATTCTTTTCCCTTGAATATTCTAAAATAATATGTATAGCCTGGGTATCTTTCACAGAGCTTATACAGTTTGACCCCATATCTGGCACGCTTACTGGGGAGATATTGCTTAACCACTTGACCTCTGGAAGATTTGATTCTCTTCCTAACCACAGCATTTTTTGCAATTTGGCATTATGTTACTTTAACTGGTAATTGCGCAGTCATGCAAAGCTGTACCCAAGCAAACGTTATATTCTTTTTTCCCCACAAATAGAGCTTTCTTTTGGTGCTATTTAATAACCACTGGGATTTTTGTTTTTTGCCATATAAACAAAAAAAATTTTGAAAAAAATGATATTTTGTACTTTTTGTTCTAAAAAAAACATCCAAAAAATTCAATTTTAGTCATACATTTAGGCTAAAATGTATTTAGCTACATGTCTTTAGTAAAATAAATCCCAAAAGGCGTATATTTATTAGTTTGTGCAAAAGTTATAGCGACTACAAACTATGGTGTATATACAGTACTGGAACTTACGCAGCTTTTACTTTCTGACTGCCTATCTCATTTCTTGAGGCGCTAAAATGGCAGGGCAGTATAAAACCCCCTTAAATGACCCCTTTTTTTGGAAAGTAGAGGAATGTTGAACCCATTAAATATTTTATTTTTTTTTCCACGTTTTTAAAAAAGGACAAAAAAAAGAATTTGTCACTGAAATTATATATTGCTCACATATGCCATGGGTATATGTGGAATTACACCCCAAAATACATTCTGCTGCTTCTCCTGAGTATGGGGATACCCCATGTGTGAGACTTTTTAGGAGCCTAGCTGCTTACAAGTAGTGATGTCGCGAACCTAAAATTCGCCGTTCGCGAACGGCGAACGCGAACATCGGCAAATGTTCGCGAACCGGGCGAACCGCCATAGACTTCAATAGGCAGGCGAATTTTAAAACACACAGGGACTCTTTCTGGCCACAATAGTGATGGAAAAGTTGTTTCAAGGGGACTAACACCTGGACTGTGGCATGCCGGAGAGGGATCACGCAAAAAAAAGTTCTTAAAAATTATAATTTTTTGATAGAGAGCCAATTATTGGAAAAATTAAAAAAAAATAAAAATAAAAAATTTCTTTGGATTTAGCATCTGGGGGGTCTAAAAAGTGTACCTGTGAAGTTTCAGCTCTGTAGCATGTCCAGAACCCCTAAAAAACAGCATTTTTCTTATATTTTCAGGAATATGGCTTCTCTGCAGCTGGCTTTTTTTCTTGCAGGCATTTAGCGGGCATTTTTTTAGGCAGGCATGTCATTTTTTGTATTTAGTGTCTGGGGGGTCTAAAAAGTGTACCTGTCAAGTTTCAGCTCTGTAGCATGTCCAGAACCCCTAAAAAACAGCATTTGTCTTATATTTCCAGGAATATGGCTTCTCTGCGGCTGGCTTTTTCTCTTGCAGGCATTTATCGGGCATTTTTTTAGGCAGGCATGTCATTTTTTGTATTTAGTGTCTGGGGGGTCTAAAAAGTGTACCTGTCAAGTTTCAGCTCTGTAGCATGTCCAGAACCCCTAAAAAACAGCATTTTTCTTATATTTTCAGGAATACGGCTTCTCTGCGGCTGGCTTTTTCTCTTGCAGGCATTTAGCGGGCATTTTTTTAGGCAGGCATGTCATTTTTTGTATTTAGTGTCTGGGGGGTCTAAAAAGTGTACCTGTGAAGTTTCAGCTCTGTAGCATGTCCAGAACCCCTAAAAAACAGCATTTGTCTTATATTTCCAGGAATATGGCTTCTCTGCAGCTGGCTTTTTCTCTTGCAGGCATTTATCGGGCATTTTTTTAGGCAGGCATGTCATTTTTTGTATTTAGTGTCTGGGGGGTCTAAAAAGTGTACCTGTCAAGTTTCAGCTCTGTAGCATGTCCAGAACCCCTAAAAAACAGCATTTGTCTTATATTTCCAGGAATATGGCTTCTCTGCGGCTGGCTTTTTCTCTTGCAGGCATTTAGCGGGCATTTTTTTAGGCAGGCATGTCATTTTTTGTATTTAGTGTCTGGGGGGTTTAAAAAGTGTACCTGTCAAGTTTCAGCTCTGTAGCATGTCCAGAACCCCTAAAAAACAGCATTTTTCTTATATTTTCAGGAATACGGCTTCTCTGCGGCTGGCTTTTTCTCTTGCAGGCATTTAGCGGGCATTTTTTTAGGCAGGCATGTCATTTTTTGTATTTAGTGTCTGGGGGGTCTAAAAAGTGTACCTGTCAAGTTTCAGCTCTGTAGCATGTCCAGAACCCCTAAAAAACAGCATTTTTCTTATATTTTCAGGAATACGGCTTCTCTGCGGCTGGCTTTTTCTCTTGCAGGCATTTAGCGGGCATTTTTTTAGGCAGGCATGTCATTTTTTGTATTTAGTGTCTGGGGGGTCTAAAAAGTGTACCTGTCAAGTTTCAGCTCTGTAGCATGTCCAGAACCCCTAAAAAACAGCATTTTTCTTATATTTTCAGGAATACGGCTTCTCTGCGGCTGGCTTTTTCTCTTGCAGGCATTTAGCGAGCATTTTTTTAGGCAGGCATGTCATTTTTTGTATTTAGTGTCTGGGGGGTCTAAAAAGTGTACCTGTCAAGTTTCAGCTCTGTAGCATGTCCAGAACCCCTAAAAAACAGCATTTTTCTTATATTTTCAGAAATACGGCTTCTCTGCGGCTGGCTTTTTTTCTTGCAGGCATTTAGCGGGCGTTTTTTTAGGCAGGCATGTCATTTTTTGTATTCAGTGTCTGGGGGGTCTAAAAAGTGTACCTGTCAAGTTTCAGCTCTGTAGCATGTCCAGAACCCCTAAAAAACAGCATTTTTCTTATATTTTCAGGAATACGGCTTCTCTGCGGCTGTTTTTTTTTCTTGCAGGCATTTAGCGGGCATTTTTTTAGGCAGGCATGTCATTTTTTGTATTCAGTGTCTGGGGGGTCTAAAAAGTGTACCTGTCAAGTTTCAGCTCTGTAGCATGTCCAGAACCCCTAAAAAACAGCATTTTTCTTATATTTTCAGGAATACGGCTTCTCTGCGGCTGGCTTTTTCTCTTGCAGGCATATATATCAGTGGTGGGTGGGCAGTGGCACAGTACATTCTCTGTGGACCTGACAGCAGTCACTGGCACCCAGGCAACTGCAATTTAAAAAATATATATATATTTTTTTACTTTGCAAGCTGCTGTGCCACTTTATATATCAGTGGTGGGTGGGCAGTGGCACAGTACACTCTCTGTGGACCTGACAGCAGTCACTGGCACCCAGGCAACTGCAATTTTAAAAAATATATATTTTATTTTACTTTGCAAGCTGCTGTGCCACCTTATATATCAGTGGTGGGTGGGCAGTGGCACAGTACACTCTCTGTGGACCTGACAGCAGTCACTGGCACCCAGGCAACTGCAATTAAAAAATATATATATATTTTTTTACTTTGCAAGCTGCTGTGCCACCGTATATATCAGTGGTGGGTGGGCACACAGTGGCACTGCAGTAGGCACAGTACACTCTGTGGACCTGACAGTAACTGGCAGCCCAGGCAACTGCAATAATAAAAAATATTTTTTTTTTTCAATTTATTGCAACAAGATGCTGTGCCACCGTATATATATCAGTGGTGGGCAGTGCACTGCAGTGGGTACAGTGCACTCTGTGGACCTGACACAGCACTCACTGCAATTATGACAGAGGAAAAAAAAAATATTTTTTAAAATGCAAGGTACTGTGCCTGTGCCACCCGAAATGAGTGTGGTGTGCACACATTACAGTCTGTGGTAGGTCTGTGGCCTCTCACACACAGCGGGCAGGCAACTGCAGTGTACAATAGATATTTATATAGATATATATATAAAGAAAAAACTCTATTACCTTACCAGCCCTTAAAAGGGCTTTTGGGGACACTATATATATATATATATATATATATGTATATATATAAATAAAAAAAATCCTCAATTACCAGCCCTTAAAAGGGCTTTTGGGGACACTAGATAGATATAGATATATATATATATATATATAAGAAGAAACAACTCAATTACCAGCCCTTAAAAGGGCTTTTGGGGACGCTAGGTATATATATATATATATATATATATATATATATATATATATATATATATATATATATATAAAAAAAAACACTTCTCCTGAGTATGGGAATACCCAATGTGTGAGACTTTTTGGCAGTCTAGCCAGGTACAGGACCCGGAAAACCAAGGGCGTAAATTACTAATTTCACTTCCTCACTACCTATTACAGTTTCAGAGGCAATGAAATGCCAAGATAGCACAATACGCCCCAAATTACCCCTTTTCAGAAAGTAGACACCCCAAACTATTTGCTGAGAGGCATGTTGAGTATTTTGTAGATCTCGCTTTTTGTCACAAGGTTTTGCAAATTGAAAAAAGAAATAAAAAAATACATTTTCCTTTTCTTTCTTTATTTTCCAAAAAGTTGTGGCAAAAAATGAGACCTGAAAAATACTGACTATGCCTCTCAGAAAATAGCGCTGGGTGTCTACTTTCCTCAAAAGGGGTCATTTGGGGGGTTTTGTGCTATCTTGGCATTTTAGGGCCTCCAAAACTTATAGGTAGCGAGGAAGTGAAATTAGCAATTTACACTCTTAGAAAGCTGATGTTTTGGTTTTTGGGGTCCAGTATGCAGCTAGACTGCCAAAAAGTCTCTCACATGTGGTATTCTCATACTCAGGAGAGGTAGCAGAATGTATTTTGGGGTGTAATTCCCCATATACCCATGGCATGTGTGAGCAATATATCAGTGACAACTTTGTGTAATAAAAAAAAAATGTAATTTTCCAGAAATTTGTGGCAAAACATAAAATATTCCATGGACTCAACATGCCTCTCAGCAAATAGCTTTGGGTGTCTCCTTTCCAAAAATGGGTCATTTGGGGGTGTTCCAACTGTCCTGGAATTTTATGTCCAAACATTAGAAGCTTATGCCACACATCACCCACTCTTCTAACCACTTAAAGACCAAGCCTTTTCTGACACATTTTGTTTACTTGAAAAATAGATTTTTTTTTTTTTGCTTGAAAGTTACTTTGAACCACCAAACATTATATATTTTTTAAAGCAGAGGGCCTACAGAATAAAATGGTGGGCGTTGCAGTTTTTTTTGTCACAGTATTTGTGCAGCGATTTTCCAAACAATTTTTTTTAATTTAATGCACGAAAAACACAATATATTGTCCAATTGTTTGTTAAAATATAAAAGATAATCTTATGCAGAGTACATAGATACCAAACACAACATGCTTTAACATTGTGCACGCCCGTGCAGCGGTGACAAACTTCATACATTTTTAACCAGTTCTGGATCAGAAGGATTTGCCCCCTTAATGACGAAGCCATTTTTTGCGATTCGGCACTGTGTTACTTTAACGGAAAATTGCGCGGTCGTGCAAAATTTATGTCCTTTTTTTCCACAAATACAGCTTTCTTTTGGTTGTATTTGATCACCTCTGAGATTTTTATTTTTTGCGCTATAACAAAAAAAGTGCGATAATTCTGAAAACAAAACAGTATTTTTCACATTCTGCTATATAACATTCCCCCCCCCCCCCCCCCAAAATGCAAAAATCAAACTTTTTCATCCTTTTCGGCCAATTTATTTTCTGCAATAAGTTTATTTTGATTAGTCTGCGCAAAAATTATCGCGTCTACAAATTAGGGGAAAGATTTATGTCCTTTTTATTTATGTAATTTTTTTTTACTAGTAATGGCCGCAATCTGCGATTTTTAACAGGACTGCAACATTGCGGCTGACAGATCAGACCCTAAACTGACATTTTTGACACTTTTGGGGGGACCAGTGACATTACTACAGTAATCAGTGCTAAAAATATGCACTGTTACTGTAATAATGACACTGACAGGGAAAGGGTTAACCTAGGGGTGATCATACTGTTAAGTGTGAGCCTAGGGGAGTGTTTTCTAACTGTATGGGGGAGAGACTTGTGAAATGATCATAGTGACCTGTGATCCTATATAGCAGGATCACAGGCCCTCTGTGATCATTTCAGAGAGAAGAACGGTCAGCTGTGTTTAAAACAGCTGACCGTCCTTTTCTCTCACCAGGGAGCGATTGCGGGTGCCCAGCGGCAATCGCGGCCACTGGTCCATTGGATCAGCATTCCCGCTGCCTAGAGGGGGCGGAAGCACGACACCGGCAGCGCGCGCTCGCCCCCCCCCCCAGCACCGCCCGTGTCCAACGTAGGGCTACGTTCACACAGACGAGCCAGCCTGCCACAGTAAATCTGAGGCAGGCAGTCGGCAAGTGGTTAAAATCATTTAAAAGCCTTTACAGGTTACCACTTTAGATTTACAGAAGAGGTCTACTTCTAGAATTATTGCCCTCGATTTGACATTTGCGGTGATACCTCACATGCATGGTGCAATTGCTGTTTACATACGACATGAGACCGATGCTTGCATTTACCTTTGTGGCAAGCACGGGGGACAGGGGTGCTTTAATTCTTTTTATTATTATTTTTATTATTTTTTTGCTTTTTTTATTTTATTTTTACACCATCACTTAAATGTTTTTTTTCTTTTATCACTTTTATTGTTATCACAGGGAATGTAAATATCCCTTATGATAGCAATAGGTAGTGACAGGTACTCTTTTTTAAAAAATATGGGGTCTATTAGACTGTAGATCTTTCCTCTGCCCTTAAAGCATCAGACCACACCAAGATCGGTGTGATAAGATGTTTTCCCAACTAAAAAACGGCGCTGTTTATATCTGGCGAAACCAAAGTGATGAAATATTCGTAGCCATAGAGATGATTGGAGCAGTTCTGATCTCTGATCAACTCTATGGTCAGTTGGAACCACCTGCTGCATTCTTGGGTTCCCGGGGGGGTCAGAAAAGCCAGAGAAAACCGTGAAAGGTGGCGGGAGGGGGGGGGGGCGTCCCCTTTCACTGCTTGAATTGCATTGCTTTTACATAAAAGTTGACCACCTACTGAAAAAAGAACAATACCAAGATGATTTCTAAACTTGCAGACATCATTTCAGTACAACCACTCAAAGTCCAGCAACGTACTAGTACATTGCTGGTCCTTGTTGGGCATATATTGAAATGTTCTTTTTTTATGCAGCCTGTAGGTTAAATTAAAAAAGAGAACCTAACAGATAACTCCATTCACAGCGATTGATGTGGATGAAGAAAAATATGCAGAAGCATAGGGATGATCCGCCCTCTGTCCACCCCAACCCCTATGCTTCGGCATATATGCTCTTTTTTTTAACTGCGGTGGTGAAATCACCTCCTACAGTGCTTTAGTCACTGATTTACGTATACTGAAAGCAAACCCTGTTGCTGTCAGAATAAACAGATCAGTGCTGCTAACAAAAAAACACAGGAACAATAAAACATTACAGTATAGCAGTATAGTATGAGGTACAGTAAAACAGTAGGAACAGAACATAAACTCAATAAAACAACAAATATTTTTGACTTTTTATTTTTTACTTTTTACAGTTTTATGTTTTAACTGAAAAGAAAATGTAAACGTATCTATATATATAAAGAGGGCGGCTGCAGTGTCCTTAACAACCAATAAGGTCTAGCTGACAGCTGAATGTAAAAAAAAAAATGCCGGCAATAAAACTAAAATAAATTGGTGTGGCCCCCCCCCCCAATCCATACCAGGCTTTCTGGATCTGGTATGGATTTTGAGAGGAACCCCACGCCAAATTCTTTTTTAAAAATGGAATGGGTTCCTCCTCAAAATCCATACCAGACCCTTATACGAGCATGCAACCTGGCAGGTCAGGAAAGGGAGGGGATGAAAGAACGTCCCCCCATACCATTCCAGGCCACATGCCTTTAAAGCACCCCCCAATGCTGAGGGCATGTGTCCAGGTATGGTTCAGGAAGGGGGGGGGCGCTCATTTGTCCCCTCCCTTTCCTGACCTACCTGGCTGCATGCTCAGATAAGGGTCTTGCATGGACTTTGGGGGAGACCCCGCGCCATTTTGAAAAAAAAAATTTGGTTTGGGGTTCCCCTCAAAATCCATATCAGACCCAAAGGGCCTGGTATGGATTTGGGGGAGGGGCACACTATTTTTTTTCTTAATTTTTATTGCAGGCATTTTTTCTATTTACATTCAGCTGTCAAGAATTGCCCGTATCTAGTCCTGGCCATGGCAGCAGAAAACACGGGCATATGGTGAATTGGGTCAGTGGACCAATATGACCACAACTCACTCTTTTTAGTAATGCCCATGAGGAGGGAAAACCCAACCATACAATCCCATATACACAATCCCCCCCACCCCCCCACAGTTGATCCAGAGGAAGGCGAAAAACCCCAGCAAAGCATGATCCAATTTGCTACAGCAGGGGGAAAAATTCCTTCCTGATCCCCCGAGAGGCAATCGGATAGTCCCTGGATCAACTTTACCCATAAATATTAGTACCCATTTATATTATGTGCACCTAGAAACTGGAGACTAAATCTCATTTCCCAGTGCCCTCTTGTCCTCTGTGTTGACCTTAAAGTGAATAACTCAACACCAAGTTCACTATATGGACCCCTTATATGTATTTATACATGTTGATCATATCCCCCCCTTAATCTCCTCTTCTCAAGAGAGAATAAATTCAGTTCCTCTAATCTTTCCTCATAGCTGAGCTCCTCCATGCCGCTTATCAGTTTGGTTGCCCTTCTATGCACTTTCTCCAGTTCCCCGATATCCTTTTGGAGAACTGGTGCCCTAAACTGAACTGCATATTCCAGATGAGGTCTTACTAATGATTTGTACAGGGGAAACATGATATCTCTCTCTCTCTCTCTGGAGTCCAGGCCTTTGTTAATACAAGAAAATACTTTGCTTGCTTTGGAAACCACAGCTTAGCATTGCATGCTTTTATTAAGCTTAGGATCTACCAGAACATCCAGCTCCTTCTCCACTATGGATTCCCCTAGTTCTACTCCCCCTAGTATGTATGATGCATGCATATTCTTAGCCCCCAAGTGCATAACTTTACATTTATCAACATTAAACCTCATTTGCCACATAGTTGCCAAATGAAACAGTGCATTGAGGTCAGCTTGTAAGTTGGAAACATCCTGTAAGGAAGGTATTCCACTGCATAGCTTGGAATTGTTAAGGATGCTGCCGGCTGCCAGTTCCTTAAGTATCGCATGCTGGGACCACTACTTTTTTACCACATGTATATACAGTATACACCTCCTACCTCCCTCTTTTTGCTGTGCTCTGCTGGTCCCCCTATACTTTATTCTCCTGTCTCCCTGTACTGTTCCCTTCTAGCCCCCTGTACTTTTCCCAACTGCCTTCCATACTGTGCTCCCCTGCCCCCCCCCCCCCTATACTGCTTCTTCCTGACCCCCTGTACTGTTCCCTTCTAACCCCCTGTACTGTTCTGTCCTAACCCCTTCCCCCTGTACTGTGCTGTATTCTCCTGAACCCCTATACTGTTTTCTCCTGCCCCCCCCCATACTGTTCCCTTCTTGCCCCCCTGTAATTTTCCCTTCTGCCCCCCCTTACTAGGCTCTGCTGGCCCCCTATACGGTTTTCCCCTATATCTCCCCTCCCCCCCTGTACTGTGGTCTATTCTCCGGGCTCCCCTACACTGTAGACAAGATACAGCTGGAACTATAGCTCCAGTCGATCCAGGCCAAAAATCTTATAAAGCATGCTTTCCCGAAGGGAAAGAATTCCTTCCCAACTGCTGAAGCCGATCGTAGACTCCATGGGTCTCCTATAATGACTGGGTGCCGATTTAGACAGGCAAGCATTCGGGTCTGCCTTAGGTCTTGTACACTCCATGACGTGGATCTGATCTGATGACCCGCTGCTGCCCTCATCGGCAGTAAAATAGTCTGAAGAGTCGGATGAGGTGCTGAGTGATGCGGGTGAGACTGGTGGTGGTGACTCGGATGTTTGAGGTGATGTTTCCATCTTCAATGTTTCACTGGCAAATGAAAAATGGCTGTAGTGCTGTTGGTCTTCCAATAATACGGGACTATCCAGGTCTTCTGAGGACAAAAGATCAGCCATATCGAGTCTAATACTGAGTACTGGAGTCCACAATTCCTGAAAAGAAAGAAATATAAACATTAAAATCACTAGTTAATACAATTGATCGCAAACTTTAGTGCACTTCATATACCTGCTTGCGTTTCCTGTGCGATTCCTGTGCACTTTGAGTGCAGTGCACAGTCAGCCTATTTATTTGAATCGGCTGGAATCACACTGGACTGCACCAAAAGTAGTGCATGCACTAATATAAAAAAAAACAAAAAAAAAAAACGCAATGCAACCAGATCACATGGTACTTTTGTACAATGCAATCTGGTACTGGAATATGTGACCTGCGCTTTGGGTGTCGTTAGCATTGCATTGACACCCGCTGCAGATCGCAAGTGCAGTGTGTTTTGAAGGCAGTGTAGGAAACCTGTGGGTTTCCCATGCCGTGCTCTAGTGTGAACGAGCCCTAAATCCTCCACGCCCCTTAAATGTGCCCAAACTTCTCTCTTAAATTTATACTTACAGGTCGTACATGAAATAATGCAGGTGACTTCCCCGCCTCCACCTCAATCCAGTTGATCTCCTTGAAAAATGGATGCTCTCTGATATCTTTCAGGAGCTTTCGCCTGCACAGCGGGTCTTTGTGAAGAAGCTGTAACGAGAGAAACATAATTATAAACATGAACTAGCAATAACTGGACAATATAATCCCTTTTTTAACATGGTCTCTAATACTTATTATTAACCCCCCCCCCCCCCCCCCCGTCCATGCCTATCAGCCTACTTTTATATTATGACAGTATTGTACAGTATGGAAGACTTTCTATTAGGCCTCGGTTGGGGGGCTATGGTACCTCACTGGTCTTCAAGTGGTTGTACCAGGGTGATGCCATTATATATACTGTGTATATATATATATATATATATATATATATATATATATATATATATATAGAATGTTTAGGGGTTCTAAGTATTTTTCTAGCAAAAAAAGCTGATTGTTAAATGTAAAATAAAGTGCCAGAAAAAGCCTGGACCTTAAGTGGTTAAGCAAAACTTATCTCCACTGTCGTACTCGGCAGGCAGTACAGTTCTTCCATTAGGTCAGTGCTGTATTTTGGCCTAGGCTGACAAGGCCCAGGCCCAGGCCTAGGGCGGCACTTTGCGGGGGGGCAGCAAAATAGCCACCCCCGCCTCCATCTAAGACTCTATTAGCCACTGGTTGCTAGAGCAACCAGTAATGTCACACCTTCTCCCACCCCCTCTCCCTCTCTCTCCCACCCCCCTCTTCCTCTCTCTCTCCCACCCCCTCTTCCTGTCTCTCCCATCCTCTCTCTCTCTCACCACCCCCTCTCTCTCTCTCCCACCACCCCCTCTCTCTCTCTCTCTCTCTATTCTCCTTCTCTCTCTCTCTCATCCCCTCCTCTCTCTCTCTCATCCCCCCTCTCTGTCTCACCCCCCCCTTTCTCTCATCCCCCCTCTCTCTCTCTCCCACCACCCCCTCTCTCTCTCTCTCTCTCTCTCTCTCTATTCTCCTTCTCTCTCTCTCTCATCCCCTCCTCTCTCTCTCTCATCCCCCCTCTCTGTCTCACCCCCCCCCTTTCTCTCATCCCCCCTCTCTCTCTCTCATTCCCTTCTCTCTCTCTTATCCCCCTCTCTATCTCACCCCCCTCTCTCTCTCATCCCCCCTCTCTCTCTCTCTCTCTCTCTCTCTCATCCCACTCTCTCTATCTCTCTCAACACCCCCCCTCTCTCTCCCAACACTCTCCCTATCTCCCAACACCCTCTCTTTCTCTCCCTCTCTCTCTCTCCCAACACCCTCTCTCTCTCTCCCAACACCCTCTCTCTCTCCCATCACCCTCTCTCTCTCTCCCCCACCACCTTCTCCCTCTCTCATCCTCCCTCACCCTCCCTTACCCAACCCCCTCTCTCTCTCTCCCACCCCCCCTCACCCCCCCCCCTCGTAAGATCTTAGGGGTTCTTGCTGGGACTTGTAGTCTTTCAATTTTGGAGGGAGTCACATCCGTTAAACAGGAAGGGGTGGGGAAAATTTACGTAGGAGGGGGAGGGGGGCGTCCAATTTTAGTCTTGCCTAGGGCAGCTCAAAACCAAAATACATCACTGCATTAGGTATGGGGTGCCACATATGCTATTGTTAGCTGGCCCTGCGAAAAATTCCCACAATGCTTCTTTTTCCATCTGTGTTTCCTTGGTATAAAGATCATAATTTCCTGTACTTACCTTGCTAATAAGGTTCCTAAGCTCGAATTCCATCGTTCGGGGATATATAGGATTAACTTCAGTAAGCGCAAACTTCAGACTTTTTCTGTTGATGCAAAATGGAACGTATGGGTATACGCTAACCGCCATTTCATATATTATAAGTCCCAGTGCGAAATAGTCGATCATGGCACCATACGGCAGACGTAACCAAAGCTGTAGAAAGAAAAGAGAAGAACGATGAGAAAGCTGTCATGCCAGGCATGGGACAGAGATGGTACTATGCTGGCATAGGTGATGTATTTAGCCTCCCAAGTGTCCTGATCTCCCCGGGTTTTTTTGTTTTTTTTCTTATGGTTTTAAAGCCAAATTAGGTGCAATTTTTGAGGATAGGCTTGGAGCTTAAAGTGTATGTAGATCCAAAACTAGAAAAGTGACTAAAACCCCGTTTTTTAAAAAATCTTTCTGAGAAATTTCCCTTTACTTCCTGTCCCAAAGACACAACAGGAAGTATGAGAATATCTCTCCAAAGGGAGTGCCTATCCCATCCTAGATGACTGTCACCAGAACAGATTTACCCATTGGAAGACTTCCCTTCACCTCCTGTGTCACCAGGACAAATAGAGAGGATAAATCTCCCCAGTGGGGGATATGAACAGCAATAAAAACCTGAAAGGGGTTCTAATCTTTTCCCACTCAATCCACTCCAACCTCAATCAATCCATTTTGGCTTTACGCACACTTTAATTGTCCCTTTGCAGAGGGAAGACGAGGTATACTGAGTCCAATGGCTCAACTTTCTTACCATGTTATAATAAGTAAGGACTGCAGTGAAAAGCCTCCACCTTATTTGTATCTCTAGCTTGGATCATTATCTGGCAAAGTAGATAACAATGGAGCTGATGTTGGGATACAAAAAAAAAGGTCTAAATGTACATGTAACCTCAATTTCCCCTGCAGAGGAACTCCAACGCTTCTTTAGGATTTAACACTTCCCACTTTTTGTTGGTTATTTAGTCCTAGCCCAGAAACCCAATGATATGGGACACCCAGGAAACGAAAGGAGACATTTTTCACTAAAAGCCCCTTTAACTCTTCTATACCCAATAACAAAGAGCTGTGTATCTAAATAAACACTAAAATGAAGTCAGCAGACTGTTTCTTACCTCTGGTGCCCAATATAATCGGGTGCCCTTATACTGTCCTGTAATACTCATTGGTTCAAAGACGCCCGTCATTGCCAGTCCAAAATCGCCGATCTTTGCATGGCCTATGCTGGTCATGAATATGTTTTCTGGCTTAATGTCCCTGTAAGGAGAAGAAACAGTTAGTACATATCACACAATATCGCAATTATCAAAAGTCTATGATCCTAAGGCAGGGGTCTACAAACTTTCCAAAGAAAGGGCCAGTTTACTGTTCTTTAGACTTGGGGGGTGAGAGGGGAGCAGACTTGGTCCAGTCTTAGTGGTCAGTGAGAATAAAAAAAATTACATTGCGGCTGTACTCAGTAGGGGGAAGAATAGTGCCCAATCATTGGAATATTTTCTCAATATTGGTGTCAGCGAGAGGAATAGTGCCCCATCATTGGTGTCAGTGGGAGGAATAGTTTCCCAATATTGGTGTCAGCGAGAGGAATAGTGCCCCATTATTGGTGTCAGTGGGAGGAATAGTTTCCCAATATTGGTGTTAGCGAGAGGAATAGTGCCCCATTATTGGTGTCAGTGGGAGGAATAGTGCCCCATTATTGGTGTCAGTGGGAGGAACAGTGCCCCATTATTGGTGTCAGTGGGAGGAACAGTGCCCCATTATTGGTGTCAGTGGGAGGAATAGTGCCCCATTATTGGTGTCAGTGGGAGCAATAGTATCCCCTCGGTGGAGTCAGTAAGAGAAATAGTATCCTATGGTTGGTGTCAGTGGGAAGAACAGTGCCCCATCACTGGTGTCAGTGGGAGGAATAGTGTCCCATTCTTGATGTCAGAATATCTAACTCTTTAATGATGGGGGGGGGGGGGCGCCGATACAGCTTCTCACCAAGGGCGTTGGAGACCCTAGGTACGCCTCTGGCCCCCTCATTGGTATCAGTGGAAGGAATAGTGTCCCATCATTGGTGTCAGTGGGAGGAATAGTGTCCCATCATTGGTGTCAGTGGGAGTAATAGTGTCCCATCATTGGTGTCAGTAGGAGGAATGGCGCTTCCTTGTTGATGTCATCCGCAGGAATAGTGCTTTGCATCAGTGCCCCAAGGGTCAGATGAAGGTTAGCAAAGGACCACATTTGTCCTGTGGTCCACAGTTTGGAGACCACTGTCTGAGGGTAAAAGATAATATATATATATATATATATATATATATCTACAGTATCTCACAAAAGTGAGTACACCCTTCAAATGTTTGTAAATATTTTATTATATCTTTTAGTGAGACAACAGTTAAGAAATGACACTTTGGGACATTGTAGCTATGGGCCTGATTCATAGTACGGCGAATTGGCGTTTCGGCGTGATTTTGCGAAGCGGCGATTATTTAAGTCTGAAATTGGCATTCAAAGAACGGCGGGCGGAAAATAGCGCCTAGTGTGAGATTCATTAAGATGCAATATGGTCAGAGCGCGACTTAAAACCACGCCAGCTAAAAGCTCGACTAAAGTTTAGCCAAATTTTCCCCTGTACCCCCAAAAATCCCAAATCACTGTGGAAGGTGTGGAAGTCAATTTGGAGATGACTTGCGTTTAAAAAATCTCAAAAACTGACTTAGAAAGAGAGATATCTGCGAAAGTGTGGAAAGGTTAAACAGCTCCTCCAGCCGCGAGCTGCGAACTCGCGAATGTGCGCATGCGCAACGTCAAATTGGCTCAAAAAATTTCGCCAGCGCGATTTTGGGTCAATTATTTTTTGAATACCGCTTGCAAATCCGCTGTCTCGCCCATAGAAAATGGCAAAAACCGGCGGAATTGGAAAAACATGCACACTTCCAACAAGGGATCCTTTAGTAAACACCATCACATTCCATACACCTTTCCTGCTAACTCCGAAATCATAGCAGTCAAATCTACAGTGTTTATATAGAACCTCCACATTCTCAGAAAAAACCCACAAAATATTACATTGGGGAATTGGTCGTCAGATAGAAAAAAATAGATGTAAAACATATTTCAAAGAAAGATTATTAGCATTTCACACATATCAAGGAAATGTCACAATTTTGACAATATTTTATGTGTTTCCAAAGAATGTTTTTAGAAATATATTGCAAATACTACCTTTTCTTCCATATGGGTATGGCCAAGTGTTACCATTTTACTACACATTTAACTGAAGGTATATATATATATATCCCTTATACTTGGCTAATTAGCAAAGTATGCCCAACAAACAAATAGAGCTTTAGCTCACAATATTGCTACATATTGACTTTATGGGGCATCTTTTGTATTTTGTTCATGTCTTTGGATTAAAAGTTTGCTGATACACATGCCTTTTTCAAACATGAACAAAATTAATGATGTCAACATTTGGAGGATTGGAGATATCCAAGTGTTGCCCATACAGAGGGCACCTTCCGGATTCGAACTTACAAACCTACAGCAGGAAGGCAGACTCCCTAATCATTGTGCTATTTCTCAGTGAGCGTTGGGTGTTTTCCTCATGCCGTCAAAATGCTCACATGGGAACAGGGGCCATTGAACTGAATAGGATTGGATTTTTTGCCTGTTTTGGGAGCTGATCCTTGAGCTGGACAAATCCCCCTCAAACGCCCCCAAACGGGCTACGTTCACATGTACGTGTTTGTGGTCTGTTTTTGGGGCTTTTGTAGGTGATTTCATATAACAATGCCTGCCCAAAAAATGCATGTCAAAACGCCTGGGAAAACGCCAGCCAAAATGCACATAAGAACGCCTGATATAATTGCCACGCCAAATTTAGGGATGTTCATGAGTGATGAGTCAGATTGTTGGCTTACATATCTGGTCAATCGTCACAATCTCACTTCTCAAATCCCAAAAGGTGTGTTTCAATTGTTTCCCTAAATATATATTTCTCTCTCTCTCACGTAATTGTATATATATGTATGTATTCCTGTATCTAAACATTCTAAATAATGACTAGCAAACTTCAAGAGAGAATTTTTTCAATTCACATATACTATACACACCTACATACATTTCTATTCCTCATTTCTATTTCCCTTGTTTTGGCAACTGAGCATGCTCCAAAACACACAGGATACACACAGTTAATTTTTGGACTGGGCGTTACCATTCTGGGTGTGTTTGCTTGGATTATATATAGCTCACTCAGACATCAGGAAAGATTTGACCTACGAAGAGGTCCAATATATTTGTGTGTCACATGTTTTATGGGTAACATTTTTGGCCCTTTGTTATTTATGGAGGTGAGATTTGGCTGTGTTGTGTGTTGACTCTCTGTAAGTATTTATTGCTGTTAACATAATTCTGTCAATCTGCACATGCATCTGTTGATTATGGGCTCTTTGTCGATGTATATGGTCTAAATGTTGTACAAAGGTTGTTTTGGTTTGAAAAATACAAATGTAATAAACAGCATGTTTCCAATTTTTTTTTTAAAATGTCTTCATGTGTCTAAATAAAGTTTTCTGGTGTCCACAAATGTATGTATTTGTATTTCTTTTTCTAAGTTAAATCTGCTTAATGGTTGTGTATGTTCACTATTCGCGAATTCGCGAATATACAAAACCGCGTTCTCACATTTATACATGAAACCGGAAACGAAACTTTTGCTGCGTGCACACGTTTCCGGAAATTGTCCAGGCCCTGTCGTAAGTGTGCATCATGGCTCCTGCACTGTTTACAGACGAAATCGTGGCATTTGTGTGTAAGGTAAGGAGGGGGTGTGAGTGTGCAGGGTGCGGGATGGGGGATGGGGGATGGTGGCAGGGTGGGTCGCTTATCTAGCGGGTGTGCAAGAAACTTTTGGTCTGCTGATCTGCGCATGCACTTTCTGCCTATTAGACGTGATCTAGAAGCTTCCTGTTATAGAAACTTCCTAGATGTGAACCTGTTCCCTATATATATATATATATATATATATGTATGTGTGTATATATATATATGTGTGTATATATATATATATATATATATATATATATATATATATATATATATATATATTATATGTATATATATATAGATATATTATATGTGTATATATATATATATATATTATATGTGTATATATATATATATATATATATATATATTATATGTATATATATATATATATATATATATATATATATATATATATATATATATATATTATATGTATATATATATATATATTATATGTGTATATATATATTATATGTGTATATATATATATATATATATATATATATATTATATGTGTATATATATATATATATATATATATATATATATTATATGTGTATATATATATATATATATATATATATATTATATGTGTGTATATATATATATATATATATATATATTATATGTGTATATATATATATATATATATATATTATATGTGTATGTATATATATATATATATATATATATATATATATATTATATGTATATATATATATATATATATATATTATATGTATATATATATATATATATATATATATATATATATATATATATATATATATATATATATATTATATGTATATATATATATATATTATATGTATATATATATATATATTAATATGTATATATATATATATATATATATTAATATGTATATATATATATATTATAATATGTATATATATATATATTATATGTATATATATGTATATATATTATATGTATATATATATATTATGTGTATATATATAGATGTATGTATGTGTATCTAAAAAATATATATATTAGACAATATATATACTATGTATATATTATATACAATATATATACATTAGATACATTATAGAATGTTATATACCATATATTAGTGTATATAATAGGGAACAGGTTCACATCTCTGAACTTTCTATATAGATATAGATAGGCATACCCTGCTTTAAGTACACTCACTTTATATACAATCGTGAGTAAGGACACAGCTTGTTCAGCTTGCCATGACACTGCTCACAAACCATAAGTGACAGGGATAACAAACTTAGGGAGCAACGACAGGGTACCCAGGTACCCAGGACTACACCATATCCATTTTGTGGCTGGCCAGCTTGCCTAGGTAATCTATCATGTCATAGTCCTGGATCCCCTTAACATGCTCCCACATGGTTTGGGAGTAAGGCTATGTCAATGTGGCCAAAATTTACAATGGAGCTGGTGTATTTTCATGCATCGAGAAAAGAAAAAAGGGATTGCTTCACTTTAAGTACATTTTCAGTTTCCATACATGCCCTGGTCCCATTGTGTACTTAAAGTGGGCTATGCCTGTATATAGATAGATTTGATTCGTTTCAACTTTTACACAAAATGAAACCCAATTATCTGTGACAGATTGCTCTGACGCTTTGGAATCTATCTAGATAAAGACAAATGTATTGACCCTTTTCATATATGCAAGATTAGAAACATTATATTCCCTAAATGCATAATGCAAAAAATTATTGCCTTACATACATCCATACACACTGCAAGCTCGGCCCCGTTTGTCTTGTCTGACACTCTTACCATCATAAGCTGGATCTGCACACAGCAGCTAATTGGTTCACCTGAGATGGAATCAGTGATCACAAAAATCTGGAATGGTCATGTCTTCAAAGGATTGCCTTGAACAAATCACCTCTAAAAGAAACACATGAGTGTATAATCACTTGTCTCAATGGATCACATTCCCAACAGACCCATCTCACACTGCCATATGATAATGAATGGGGGTGTCCATTGCAAGTTAAATACACCCCCAGATCCCATTGCTTTGTTAATTTACAGATCTAACTGGAATCTGATGGCACTGCTGTGAACCACTATGCCATCAAATTCTGCTGGTGACCTTTAAAAAGGATTATGTGTGATTGTGTGGATAATTATGCCACCTTAAATTTGCATCTCCCACATACCATGTGCAACTCTTGCAGGAATTGTGAATCAAGGATAATTCAGCACAGCTTAATGAACAGACACATTGAGGAGTGTAGGAACACACCGTCAGATTACCCGATCACACTATGGGGTTTTAACTCCTCCATAATTTTGCCACTTTGGAAACCAAGTGCTTACTTTATGTATACTTTTTAGACGGAACTACAATTTCTAGTAGGGTGATATCATTGCATGAGATTTTCCCTCACTTCCTGTCTTAGTGTCACCAAGACAGGAAGTGAGGGGAATATCACTGTGGGGAAATAGCTTGCAATTGTTGCCTTATAATGTCCATAGTATATATAAAAGGAAAGAATTGCTGGCTGTATCCCCACGGGAGATTCCCTCACTTCCTGTCCTGGTGACACCAAGACAGGAAGTGAGGGGAATATCACTGTGGGGAAATAGCTTGCAATTGTTGCCTTATAATGTCCATAGTATATATAAAAGGAAAGAATTGCTGGCTGTATCCCCACGGGAGATTCCCTCACTTCCTGTCCTGGTGACACCAAGACAGGAAGTGAGGGGAATATCACTGTGGGGAAATAGCTTGCAATTGTTGCCTTATAATGTCCATAGTATATATAAAAGGAAAGAATTGCTGGCTGTATCCCCACGGGAGATTCCCTCACTTCCTGTCCTGGTGACACCAAGACAGGAAGTGAAGGGAAATCTCCTGCAATGATATAACACTGTTACATGTTCTAGTTATGTAGCAAACTTAAGAATATACAAAGCAAACATCTTTTTTTTTCCATTTTGGCAAAATCATGGATTCATTAAAAAAATATCTTTGTTTGTCCCGTGGCTTGCAGGAAAAACATTTTGCCTTGATTCCACCATCAACACAGACAGGGGAAACCCTCCTGCGGAGCCATTGTGTTCTCCTGGTGCTGCCCCTGCCAGGAAAACACAGTGATTATTGCTAGTGGCTACAAGAGATGCTAGCGATAAGTGTGTGTAAAATCTGACAGACTGGTTGTACGTTGTCCTCCAGGTGATCGACCAATCAACTTGGGTACCTTCAGCCTGGCCATACACAGTTTAAATCTGCATCTCAAATGAAGCAATCCCATTTACATATAACACTCCATAAAGGAGAATTGAGGGGCTTATCAGGTCTGCGTCAAAAATTAACAGCCACACCCAATCAGACAGCTCGTGTTAAAAGGGACCTGAAAAGCAATCTGCATGGCTTGCTTTTCCAAGCATTGGCTAGTTTAGTGAGCCTGGACTAATAACAGTCACTGTAATGCTACCCATACTGCTGTCCTTTTAACATGGTGACAAAAGTTGATACCTATGCTACATGTGTGTAAAGTTACTTGCACCCTGCTAAATGGACAGCAATAAGGTTGTAAATACAGTGACTGCCTGTCCCCCCTGATGGCGGCCCTGGGTGTGTCATGAAAGGCCAATTGAGAAAATGGCTATATCATGTAGAGGAAATCACCAGTGTGGGGCAACCTATGTCATGGAGGTAGATTTGGACATCGATGTATATGTATCACCAGAAATGGAATTCTTTGTTCTACAATATCTCAAAGACGACCTAGCATGTTATTTGAAGACTGTACTATTTTGGACATACTTGGACTCAAACATACACTGCTCTTTCCACAGCTCCTCCTCCTCTGGGGGTATGATAAAGTTTATACGCATCTTCACCAAAAGCACAAGATGATGTGTCGTCTCCGGATGAGGCTGCAGCGGAGATTTCAGTTCCAGGCTGATATAGTGGATCTGCAGCGGGCCTGGAGTGATGCCAAAAGGCGCTCACCCAGGCTCCTGCGAAAGGCTGTGGAGCAAATCTCCGGTAAGTAAAAATATACATTACATGTGACCAGATAGGTTACAATTTTTTGGGTAGGTGGACATGTGTTTAGCTATGCAACAACACTAATACCAACACCCCCCCCCCCCCCCTCCCTCTCGCTCCTACCTTTCCTACCTCCATCAAGTGTCTCTTCACAACCTTTAATACTACTATGTACATTCGTATTTTTTATGTTTTTTTTTTTCTTCTGCTTCTAGCCAAAGCGGACGGACGGCACCCTCTTGTGATTTTGGTGAAGAAGGGGAGGAGGAGGACGGCCACACTCCAATATGCAGTCAGAGGCAGCGAGCCATTTGAGCAGCTGAAAATTGTGGATCGTAAGTAGAAAATAAAAATGTTAGAAATTTCTAATCTCTAATCACATTTTACAGAGCCCCCTTTACATCGGAGTCTCCAGACTTACTACACTGTAAGAGGGAAGTGTGAAGACTCTGATATAAGGAGAGTTTGGGAACCATTATTTGAGGGGGGAAGCTGGGGACTCTGGTGTAAAAGGGAACTCTGTGTTCCCCAAAGCTCCCCCATACATCTGAGCTTACAGAGACCCTCTTACACTTCCCTTCCTCAGTCCACCACAGTCAAGGGCACAACAAGTCCCACTGCAGAAGGCTACCTGCTTGGACTTGTAATCCTCTCTGTAGGGGAATGAGGAAATACTGCCTGCTATGCTAAGACTTGTAGTGCCCTCTGTTAGGGACTAAGGATTCCTCAGTCCTCAACATTCTAGGGCACTATAAGTCTCAGCATAGTGGGCTGTCATACCTCAGTCCCTCACAGCTCGGGTCAAAAACAACACAGTTAAACATCTAAAGGACAACTCCAAACAAAACTACCAATAATGGACAGAGTCCATATGCTCTATAATGTCAAAGACCCGCTACCACTCACCTTCCACCTCTGGTGCTGTCATTGTGTAGGGCAAAGGGCTCCATCTACACCATGTTTGGCTTTCATGTCAGATAGGCAGGACTTGCTCAGCTCCACTCTCTTCCTTGGCAATTGACTCTGGCGTCATTGTGGATCTTTCCTCCTCTAGAAAACCCCCAGGGGCCCTCTCCTTGTCCCCCAGCCACCCAGGGCCTTCTTCTCCTCCTCCTCCACCAACCATTTTCAGACTCTTCCAACTTCCCTGGGGCTACTCAACCACTTTGCATAGTGGACACAACAAATCTATGACCAGCCTGCAAAATATCAAGTCTGGGCCTGGTTACCTGTATGTTCCGGGTCCAGGGCGGAGCTCTCCTCCCAGAGCAACAACTGATGATAGCAGAGTGAGTTGACCGGCCAGTCACTTCCTACTGGTGCAGGTACACACCTACCGATTCCTCCACATCTTAGGATAACATGATCAGACGGCCAATCCCCAGGCAGAGAAGGAGGAGTAAGTGTCAGCGGACAACAGACACCTGGCAGACGCAGTGAAGGGACTGCAGCACACTGCTGCAACTTTTTGATCCGAGGATTGAAAGCAATCTTTTACTTGGGAGATTTCCCTGACTGCGCCCTTCGAAATGTTGGTGCTCCGCCACTGGCCGCAAGGCCCCTGTAGGTGCGAGGCCTTAGGCGCCCGCTTAATTTGCATGGTGCCCTCCTGTTTTAAAACATGGTCAATGCATCTCATTGGTGTAAGTGCACTTCTATGTTCTGAATTGTAGGGGCATTGAGTATGGTGCTAGCATGATGAGAGGTTACTGCCTATTTGTGTCCATAAATAATATATAATGTATTTCTTTTATTTTAGAAACCAGTGATCAGGATGTTGCGGCTCAGCCTTCTCAGGCCCCCTGTAAGTAATGTGGATGTGCTGGTGTGTTGTGTATTAGGTCGAACTTGGAGGAATGATTGTTTGTTTTGTTTTCTTTTGTGGTTGATGTAACTTCAGCAAGAGAGGAGCCTCAGGCAGGGCCGAGTCGCCTGGATCCGGGCCAGGAACAAACTGTTGGCCAAGAAGAGGCCAATTGGTCCGACTCGGATGAGGACCTGGGCTCTCCTCAAAGGGGAAGTAAGTATTCTACATGTGTTTGTGTGTTCAATGTGTCCTGGTAAATATAAGGGCTGTAATATATATATTTTGACATTGGGGTTTTGTAGCAGCTGACATTGAGGATGTTTGTTGTGGAGGACTGGGGAAGAGGGGCCACTGCTTACCCAGTCCACTGTAACTACTACCTTCAATGTTTCCAGACTACTTTCTGTGTGCCTTTATCAAATAGCTTTTGTTCAAGGATTGTATTTGTGTCTTTGTGTTTCTAGGAGATACAACGCCATCCCCCCATGAAGGGACACCATCCCCCCATGTAGGGTCTCCCCCATCCTCCCCCACTCCAGGCTCCCCTGAACTAGTCTGTAAGTACCTAAAATTAGATTCTCACATGAATTGTGTGTGCTAGGATGATGTGTATCTAGGATAATCTAAGTTGGAGTCAAAGCAAGTGTAGTTTTGCTATATGTGACAGGAAGGTTGGTCATGAAACACTCTTGCTTAACCTTCATGTTTGAAAGGTGGTTTTGGGGAGCTTTACAGGACATGTTATCTTTTGTAAGTTATCTCAAGCCACCCTATTCTAAATTGGTGTTAGTTTCTCTACATTGGAAATGGTGTGCTTTGTACTTGTAAATTTTTAGGGGACATTGTAATTTAATCATGTCCTGATTTAGTCAACACTGAAAATGTGTGTTTGTCAATCTTTCATAAATACTCTTCCTCGGTAATGTACCACATTCCAGTTCACAATTTGTGTTCTTTTTGTGCAGTTTCTCCAGAGCCAGCAACGCCATCCACTTCAGGGGCCCCAAAAAAACCTGATGATGGTAAGTTGTGTGCTTTTCCAGTAATGTGTCTACTTAGTAAGTGGAGAAATGCTAACTGTGTATGTCCCCGCTCAGGCTTCAAGTTGTTCTAAAGGCAGCGGGTTCTTTATGTGAATGCATTCTATGCATTAGTATTCCAAGTGATAGGTGTGCATATTCCCCCTAAGACTTACTGGGACCATTTTTTACGGTCCAAATGTTTGCACTAATACTTGTCTGGAACAGACTCCCCCTCCTCCTTAACTGAGGTGACAGCATGCCAATATTGCCTCCTGATGCTGTCACTCCTAATCATTGAGACCAATGGAAGGGAGGGGGGCAAGGCTGGCTCACAGCCTAGTGCCTGAACAGGCACAGGGTGCTTGGCTTCATCTCATGTGCCTCCATAGCAAGCTGCCTGCTGTGGGGTCAAACAACAGGAGGGAGGTGCCTAGAGGTGTGTACAGGGGCCATGTAAAAAGGAGGATTGTTATTTCTCTTGTCCCCAAAAACCTAGAGAGTGTAAGTCTAACCTGATTAGTTTTCCGCAGCCCTCCCAAAATGATATGTTTCCAACACTTAGAACAGGCAGGGCTGAGGCACCAAAAACATCAGAAAAACACAATCAGCACAAAAGCAGGGAGTACGTATCCTTAACGCTACAAGCTTCACCCAGAAGAATGACGCTTGCACTGTACAAATCTGCATCACCACCATATCAATGTCTAAATAAAACTTTCAGGGAAATGTGGAGGGGTAATGAGTGGGTGTTAGAGCGTTTTCATGACTGCGTAACCTACAGTTAGCGTGAGTCCATTTGTTGATAAACTTTTTCTTCTCTCTTAACACAGCTGGGATGGCGGAAAGGAGATCAGGGGAGCAGACACATCTGCTCCGTCCAGAACTGGCCCTCAAAATTCCTAAGGGTGAGTCTCTACTATGTGTCAGGTTCAATCTATAGACAGTAAGAGTGAGAGAGAACGCTCCACAGATTCCAATGGTGATAGAGATAAATGTGTGCACATGTATCGTGTTGACCAATTGAACCCAAAACACCTTACATTCTTCAAAATGATTGCTTGTGTTTACATGCAGAAAAGCATTTTACTTAGCTTTGGTGGAACTGCTACTAACATTCCAAGCCATCTTATGTAACCTTTTGAACAATTTGCTGTGAAAGTTTGAGTTTAAGGTTTACAACAGCAATTTAGCATATTTGCTTCAGAGTGTTGATAAAAGCCAACCAATAGACTCCTAAGCATATTTGTTGAGGCACATTAATTACAATCCTTGTTTGGATCATTTTGCCTAAAACTAATTGTCATGTTTTTTTCTACCCAGGGCACACCCACCTCACCTACGAGGTCCTCCTGGATTATATGAGGTGGTGCGGAGACCGAATTCTATATTTGGAACACCTTTGTGGCGTGGATCCAGACCCTAAGGAGCCATTCGTTAGGAATGTCACACCTTTAAAAAGATCCTAGTATTTTTTTTTTGTGGTTTGTTTACTTATGTTGCACGTTGCAACACAAAGAAATGTCCCATTTGTAATTGTTGCCCATTATAAACAAAAATCTAACAAAAAAATCAAAAACAGTTTAAAAAAAAACCCTTTTTTTGGGACCCAAAAAAAAAAAAAAAAACAAAAAGCCTTGTTTTTGGCAACCAAAAAAAATATAAAAATTTATAAAAAACCCTTTTTTTGGGGACCCAAAAAAAACAAAAAAACAAAAAAAGCCTTGTTTTTGGCAACCAAAAAAAATATAAAAATTTATAAAAAACCCTTTTTTTGGGGACCCAAAAAAAACAAAAAAACAAAAAAAGCCTTGTTTTTGGCAACCAAAAAAAATATAAAAATTTATAAAAAACCCTTTTTTTGGGGACCCAAAAAAAACAAAAAAAAAAAAAAAGCCTTGTTTTTGGCAACCAAAAAAAATATAAAAATTTATAAAAAACCCTTTTTTTGGGAACCAAAAAAACCAAAAAAATACAAAAAATGCCTTGTTTTTGGCAACCAAAAAAAAAATGTTTACAAAAAAGCCTTGTTGTTTTTATGGCAACGGACAAAACCAAAAATGTTTACAAAAAAGCCTTGTTGTTTTTATGGCAACCGACAAAACCACAAATGTTTACAAAAAAGCCTTGTTGTTTTTGGTAACAAACTAAACCACAAATGTTTACAAAAAAGCCTTGTTGTTTTTATGGCAACGGACAAAACCACAAATGTTTACAAAAAAGCCTTGTTGTTTTTATGGCAACGGACAAAACCAAAAATGTTTACAAAAAAGCCTTGTTGTTTTTATGGCAACGGACAAAACCACAAATGTTTACAAAAAAGCCTTGTTGTTTTTGGTAACAAACTAAACCACAAATGTTTACAAAAAAGCCTTGTTGTTTTTATGGCAACGGACAAAACCACAAATGTTTACAAAAAAGCCTTGTTGTTTTTATGGCAACGGACAAAACCAAAAATGTTTACAAAAAAGCCTTGTTGTTTTTATGGCAACGGACAAAACCACAAATGTTTACAAAAAAGCCTTGTTGTTTTTATGGCAACGGACAAAACCACAAATGTTTACAAAAAAGCCTTGTTGTTTTTATGGCAACGGACAAAACCAAAAATGTTTACAAAAAAGCCTTGTTGTTTTTATGGCAACGGACAAAACCACAAATGTTTACAAAAAAGCCTTGTTGTTTTTATGGCAACGGACAAAACCAAAAATGTTTACAAAAAAGCCTTGTTGTTTTTATGGCAACGGACAAAACCACAAATGTTTACAAAAAAGCCTTGTTGTTTTTATGGCAACGGACAAAACCAAAAATGTTTACAAAAAAGCCTTGTTGTTTTTATGGCAACGGACAAAACCACAAATGTTTACAAAAAAGCCTTGTTGTTTTTATGGCAACGGACAAAACCACAAATGTTTACAAAAAAGCCTTGTTGTTTTTATGGCAACGGACAAAACCAAAAATGTTTACAAAAAAGCCTTGTTGTTTTTATGGCAACGGACAAAACCACAAATGTTTACAAAAAAGCCTTGTTGTTTTTATGGCAACGGACAAAACCAAAAATGTTTACAAAAAAGCCTTGTTGTTTTTATGGCAACGGACAAAACCAAAAATGTTTACAAAAAAGCCTTGTTGTTTTTGGTAACAAACTAAACCACAAATGTTTACAAAAAAGCCTTGTTGTTTTTATGGCAACGGACAAAACCACAAATGTTTACAAAAAAGCCTTGTTGTTTTTATGGCAACGGACAAAACCAAAAATGTTTACAAAAAAGCCTTGTTGTTTTTATGGCAACGGACAAAACCACAAATGTTTACAAAAAAGCCTTGTTGTTTTTATGGCAACGGACAAAACCACAAATGTTTACAAAAAAGCCTTGTTGTTTTTATGGCAACGGACAAAACCAAAAATGTTTACAAAAAAGCCTTGTTGTTTTTATGGCAACGGACAAAACCACAAATGTTTACAAAAAAGCCTTGTTGTTTTTATGGCAACGGACAAAACCACAAATGTTTACAAAAAAGCCTTGTTGTTTTTGGTAACAAACTAAACCACAAATGTTTACAAAAAAGCCTTGTTGTTTTTATGGCAACGGACAAAACCACAAATGTTTACAAAAAAGCCTTGTTGTTTTTATGGCAACGGACAAAACCACAAATGTTTACAAAAAAGCCTTGTTGTTTTTATGGCAACGGACAAAACCAAAAATGTTTACAAAAAAGCCTTGTTGTTTTTATGGCAACGGACAAAACCAAAAATGTTTACAAAAAAGAATTGTTTTTGTGAAAACCTTCCAAAAAATGATGTCAAAACATAAAAAATGTTTAAAATGTTTATCTAAATTAAATTTAAGTATGTTGCTCTTTGCAACACAAATGTTACATTGGCAATTTAGTTCATTCTATTATATATTGTAATATATTTTTTGTACGCTACAGTTGGTAGACACCCACATGTGTTATTAAAACATTTATTTTATTACCCAAGTTTTCTTTTTGGTGTACACATCGAATGTCTTTTGTGTTGTATTTGTTTACTTGAGTGGTGTGGTCTGTAATTGTTAGTATGTTGGCTTTGGTTTATGTTAGCCTTGAGACTTGTTTTGAAGCTACATTTGAAGGGAGACCTTTTCTTGGGTCGTTATGTGAACATTGAGTTATCTAAATTTACATGAAATCATATGTTTGGAGATCGAGAAGCACGTGTGTATAAATGCCTACATTAACCAGGGCCATTACTTGGCCACCAACACTCCTAAAAAACCAAAGAGCAAACACAAACTAATCATTTTGCATAAAATTTTATTTCATCCCCAAAAAAAGCACTATAAGAAATCATATTGTGCCACCCTCAAATTTAAAAAAAAAATGGCCCCACAAATTGGCCAATGTAACAATCATTAACAAAACCAAAAAAAAAAAAAAAATAGAAATTAAGTTGGTGGTGGTGGTGGTGACTGAAGCAGTGTGGTGAGCAATGGAAAGGTTCCTGCCATCAAATGGTGGGCCAATAGTCCCATCTGCTCTGGGGTTAGCCTTAGAGTTCTGGTAAAGTGGCCCATTAGAATCAGATCCCGTGTCTGAGGCTGCTGCTGATGCAGGGTGTTGAACCCTGGAAATGTCCCAGACTGAAGATCTTGTGCCAATAGTCCCATCTGCTCTGTGCTCAGCCTAAGAATTTGGGTAACGTGTGCCATTACCATGAGATGGGATCGTTGCTGCTCCAAGGCTATTTGATGCTGCTGGTGGTGCAAGGGTTGTGAAGATGTGTGGGGAGTGGTGGTTGATTGGTTGTTGTGGTCCACGGTGCGGGGGCAAACGACATGTCGCATTGGTGACAAAAAAGAAGAACGGCCTGGGGAGGAGTGAAGTGATAAAGGTGTGGAGGGAATGTAGTCAGGTGGAAGGGGTACTGTGGAACCAGTGCGCATTGAGGTTGTGCAGGAGGATTGCTCATTGAGGGGTGTGGGAGTCCGAACGGAGTGTGAAGTGCTAGGAGTGGCTACAGGAGGAATTGTCCCATCCCCAGCTGCCTGACAAGTGGCCAACACTGGCATTACCCTCCCACTACCACAACCTGCAGTGGCAGGTGAGTGAGATGTTTGGGAGGGCTCTGCCAATGGGGCATCTTCAGATCCAAACAGGCATTGGCGTGTGGCCAGCACCTGAGTGTCAACACTTTGCCGATCCCGTTGATGCTGGTCTGCTAAACTTACCAAGCTGTTACGCATATCCTGTTGAACCTGTAACATATCCTGGTGAACCTGTACCATTGTTGCTACAGATTCCTGTATGAGCCCGAGCAGACGTACTGCCTCAGTAGATTGCTGAGTACGCCTCCTTAACTCATTTTGGACCTGATACTCATCAAGCAGCCTCTCGGCTACATCCAGCATAGATGGACGAAGTTGGGTAGGTGACAATCCCTCTGCATCTAAGGCTACCTGAAAGCAGAAGAAATAGACCAAATCATTATCAAACATCATGACTAAATATTTCAGATTAGTTTGACAACTTAACACCCCAAGCAGAACGTTGAAAAGTTTGATGTGCTTCTAATGAGTACTTGTTCATTGTAAGATTATCCAAGCTAGCAACACTTCTGATAATGGGTACATATTATATTGGTAGGACTAATATGACAAAGGCAAAAAAGATTCAACATGAAGGTGTTCCCAATTAACCCTGGTGTGGTAGGTTGTTTATGCTTTTGGTAAATCTGTTACTACACCAATGACTTTATACATCTACGTATGTTGTCTAAAATCTTGCCATCAATCGGCTAGAGGACAACCCAACCAAACGATACCCATGAATTTGGACCTGGAAAATCAAAGACGGGCCGGACTTTAAAGATCCTGGATGTTTTTGGAACATTAGTGGCACACCAAATTATAACATAATTCCCTGATGTTCAAGATAGAACTCTTGTTGTGCTGGTGCATCGTCAGAATGTCATAGCACTAATTTAACACACACAATGTAAGCCACATCTAGTCCAAAATCAATGCTACCATTGAAATGTTACATGTGCACCTTGTTCCCTTATATCACATACCACAGCACTGGATGCAGAATCGTCGCCAGCTCCTGATCCAACTCCAGCTGCAACGTCAAGAGGGGCCTGATGTTCTTTTAAAAAAAAAAAAAAAAAACATGTTTAGTACATAACCTTAGTCAGTAATGATTATGGCCAGATTGCCCTCCTAGCTTCATGAATGAAGCATTGAGGCCAAACATTCTAAAGTGCTTTCCTGGGCTCATAGGACACTTGCTAAACCCTCCCAAAGGTTAAGAAGGCTTGGTCTGCCTACTAATGACGGCACCCATTAATGCTGTCAACTGTGTTTTGCAGGGTAAACATCTAAAAGGCAACACTCTTTCCTAAGAAAAAACATGTGTGTTAATGGGGTTAATAAGATTCAAAAAAACATTATTTGACTAGACATACCAACACCTTCCTCCAGGCCTAGCTGCACTGGGTGTGTTCCCTGCTGCGGATCTTCTGTAAAGGACATAGCAATATGAGCTATCTTGGCCAAAAAAAAACATCTACATTGTTTGGCACAGTATGATATTGGACCTACCAGGAGGAGGGTCAGCACTGATGTCAACACCTGTGAGTCCGTCTGGTTCGCCAAGCTGCATGGGCTGTGGAGGGGCTGAGATCCGTGCTACAGATGAACAAATTGCAGGTTGGGGAAAACAAAAAAAGGACAATTGGAAGGGCAAGTATCACATTCTCTTAATGTCACACATAGGATAGTAGTTAATCTTTTCCAAACAACTCACACAATTGACATCCAAGATAATATCCTACCTCGGTGCAAAGCATCCGAATCTAAGTCCTCTCTGGTAAAGATGGTATCGGGTCCTATGATGTTCAAGAAAGGTAATTGATAATCCCAGAGAGAACTTCGTGCACGTTCATCCAGCCGACCTTGACGGTCATAAAGACCCTCCGCAGCCCATGCAATTAGCTTCTTCCGAACGGACCCACAGATGTCGTTGACCTTCTTCCGCACACTGTCACGGTGGCGAGGTGCTTCACCCAGTGCATTTACAGCATCCCGGATTTCATCCCACAATCTGTTCTTCTCTGTTACTGAGTAAGACGCGGCCCTGGTCCCATGTATCGCCTGATATCTGGCCATATAGGCGTGGACCAGGGCACAGCACTGATTGTGGGTGAAACGGGGAAGCCGGGTTAATGTGGACAAGCTGACTCTGGTGGACGGACCCTCTCCAGGACTACTGTCAGAAGAGCCAGCTTGTCCACTTGGTGTGTTAACACCTCCCCCGGCTTCCTCCTCCGGGATGGGGATGGTGGACTCCCTCATGGATACAGCTGGAGCCTCCCTCACACCAGAGCCAGACGATCTGCCCACCCTGCCCCCCCTGCCCCCCCTGGCCCCCCTGGCCCCCCTGGCCCCCCTGGCCCCCCTGGCCCTTCTCATCCTTCCAGTGGGTGGGGCCATGGGAGCACGAGGTGGGCAGAGAATCTGGCTGTCCAGCAGCAGCAAAGAGCCCCAAACTCCTAAATCTGAAATGACAAAAGAGAAAACAGAAAAAACAGGATTTGCAGATTGCTCTTCATATACAGTATAATTAGTGAACAGTTACAGAACACACTTACCTAATGGCACAAACAGACTTGGTCGTGGTGGTGGTGGTAGTAGTGGGCAAAGAGCAGAAGAGGCTGCAAAGAAAAGGAAAAAAAAAAAACACATAAGAAAACGCATAGGGGTACAAATCACACGAGGCCCTCCAAACACTTACCTAATGGCACAAACACGGTGGTGGTGGTGGTGGTGGCAAAAAAAGCAGAAGAGGTTGCAAAGAAATGTACAAAAAAAACACATAAGAAAACGCATAGGGGTACAAATCACACGAGGCCCTCCAAACACTTACCTAATGGCACAAACACAGTGGTGGTGGTGGTGGTGGCAAAAAAAGCAGAAGAGGTTGCAAAGAAATGTACAAAAAAAACACATAAGAAAACGCATAGGGGTACAAATCACACGAGGCCCTCCAAACACTTACCTAATGGCACAAACACAGTAGTGGTGGTGGTGGTGGTGGTGGTGGCAAAGAGCAGAAGAGGCTGCAAAGAAATGTAAAAAAAAAACACATAAGAAAACTCATAGGGGTACAAATCACACGAGGCCCTCCAAACACTTACCTAATGGCACAAACACAGTAGTGGTGGTGGTGGTGGTGGTGGTGTTAAAGAGCAGAAGAGGCTGCAAAGAAATGTAAAAAAAAAACACATAAGAAAACTCATAGGGGTACAAATCACACGAGGCCCTCCAAACACTTACCTAATGGCACAAACACAGTGGTGGTGGTGGTGGTGGTGGTGGTGGTGGCAAAGAGCAGAAGAGGCTGCAAAGAAATGTACAAAAAATACACATAAGAAAACTCATAGGGGTACAAATCACACGAGGCCCTCCAAACACTTACCTAATGGCACAAACACAGTGGTGGTGGTGGTGGTGGTGGTGGTGGTGGTGGTGGTGGTGGCAAAGAGCAGAAGAGGCTGCAAAGAAATGTACAAAAAAAACACATAAGAAAACTCATAGGGGTACAAATCACACGAGGCCCTCCAAACACTTACCTAATGGCACAAACACAGTGGTGGTGGTGGTGGTGGTGGTGGTGTTAAAGAGCAGAAGAGGCTGCAAAGAAATGTAAAAAAAAAAACACATAAGAAAACGCATAGGGGTACAAATCACACGAGGCCCTCCAAACACTTACCTAATGTCACAAACACAGTGGTGGTGGTGGTGGTGGTGGTGGTGTAATCCTTTATAGGCAAAAGGAGGCTGCAAACATTAAACATACATGAGAAATCGCATGACCTACATACGTGCACATAATAAATTACAGTTATCAGGAAAGCAAAAATGGTGTCTTTGGAAGCTGGGAAGGTAAGGGGGCAGGTTTAGATGCCAAATCTAGACTGCACACCTTTAACAAACATGAGAAAACACATGTCCAAACCACATGCACATGGGGCCAACTGCCAATGATTAAAAGACACTTGAGGGGTTCCCAAGCTATTGTGGGTTGGAGGGGATTCACCATAGACAACTTAAGCACACCCAAGATAAGTACAAATTGTCTCCTTCCTTTTTTTTGGGAGAGAGAGATACAATTGTCTTACCTCCAGATAATGTAGGTTGTGGGTCACAGGGTCTTGCTAGCACATAAGAAACATCGATCTATAACATCCAGCAGCCATATTGGCCATGTGCTCCTTTTATAGCTGGCTCACAGGTGTGATAATTAGCGGCCGTTTCTATATATATCTGCGCATTCGCGAATTTGCGCGTTCAAAATGGAGGACGATATCCCAGACGCATTAGATGGTGCAATGCTGGCATTTATTGGTGCCTTGTTTGAGGAGGCCCTGGCACAGGAGGCAGCAGAAGGTGGGGAAGCTGCAGCAGCAGCAGCAGCAGCACCTTCAGCAGCAGCACCTCCAGTCCGTGTGCCCTTACCTCGCCAGCCACGCATTTTTGCTCCAAGGATCTATTTGGACAAGCTGCGGGATTCTGATGTCAGGAGGAAGTTCCGGCTCGAGCGAGGAACTATTCTACACCTCTACCAGCTCATAGCAGAGAAAATTGACCCGGACACACAGCGCGGCCATGCGGTGCCCGGCATGGCCAGATTGCTGGCCACTTTGTATATTTTAGGGCGTGGCAGCTTCCAAGCCACTTCGGGAAGTATCATGGGCATTAGCCAGCCCACAGTTTCAAGGGTGTTCATGTTGGTCATTAATGCCATAGTGGATATAGTGCCCAATTTTATCCACTGGCCACAGAATGAAAATGAGTGGAATGAAGTCAAGTTGGGTTTCTACCGGCGGGCACACATGCCGCAAATCCTAGGGGCAATCGATGGCACCCACATAGCCATTAGGCCCCCAAGGAGCCACGAAAGTGAATACCGGAACCGCAAGCAGTACCACTCTGTGAACGTCCAATTAGTGTGTGACGCCAAACAGCGCATCATGAGTGTCAACACTGGTCACCCAGGGTCGTGCCATGATTCCAGTATGTTAAGAACAAGTACTCTGTACGAGGTGTTTGAAAGTGGACAAATGCCCGAAGGGTGGCTTATTGGTAAAGTATTTTGTCTTAACAACATAAACTGTAAGATTACATAGACATAGGAATAAGCTACATCGGTGTACACCCTGATTTAAGCAAAGCCTACCTAAAATGGATGTGTTATTAGTTGTCAGGCTGTTCACACACAACCAGATCAGCAGCTTAGCAGCTCACAAAAGAAAGATTTGCAAAGTTGTCTTTGAGTCCAATGAAGGTGGTTAACCAATGTGTAAATGGTGTCCTCTAGCCACCCAAAGAAAACCTACAAATGATTCCAATGGTATTGCCATATCCCCAAAGTACTTTGCATAAGTGAGTCAATATTGGTTTCCTCACTCTAGTTGCAGATATATTCCAGAAGTAAGACCTAGGCTAATGTAATAGGAACAGAATAGGGGCCAAGTTGTAACTTGCAAGAGAAACCCACCACTTTGTGTGTCCTTTTTCCCATTTGTATTAGTGATTTAGGCAGTTAGACAGAGTTGAGATGTTTCATATGATTTTTTGCAAACAGACGAGCAGGTTGTTTAGTAAAATGCCTAATTGTCTCCCATTTTGAGGAGTCATCTAAAGTCACATGATATGAATAACTAATGTATATTTTTCTTATTTTTCAGGGGATGCTGGTTACCCGCAGCTGACGTGGCTGATGGCTCCAATCAGGTACCCCCAGGGCCCAGCAGAGAGGAATTACAACAGGGCCTTGCGGAGAAGCCGGAGTATCATTGAGTTGACCATAGGTCTTCTCAAGTCCCGGTTTCTCTGCTTGGCCCGGCCTGGGGGTGAACTCCTGTACTCTCCTACAAAGGCTTCCAAGATCATCCTGGCGTGCTGCGTGTTGCACAACATGTGCGTTGCCCGGGATGATTCTTGGGAGCTGACGGAGGAGAGGGAGCCAGAGGTCCGTCAGCCGGCGGCCCCCAGGCGGCGGAGCACCGCTGCCGGTATGGCCACCCGGAATACCCTGGTTGCTAGCCACTTTACATGTAAGTACTGTAACCGGTCAAGATAGGGCATGTGTATTAATTAGCTAGTTAGCAGAGGTGCCACTCACAGGGAGACAGAGGGTGATTATCATCTGCCAATGACACTTGCCATTGTAGATAAAGTGTAGTCAACATTGTTAAAATTGTGTTACTTGAGCAAAAACATGCACCTCTAACCATAAACATGTTGGTATTGTGAATAGTGTAAAGGGCTGAGAAGAGCTGGCAGGTGTTTATTTGTGTCTATGCCACCTGTGTAGTTATTGATAACATGAACGGCTTCTTGGTATCTTATGGTGTTGTAATTTTCCAGAACATCAACATCTTGGAATCATGGCACGTACCATGGGAAGCCTGTGGTGATGGGCTGTCTGGCGTCACAGGTGTGTATTCAAATGTTTACATTAATGATTTCTGGTTTGTGTAAGTTGGCATAAAATGTGTTATTTCACTCGTGATGTCGAAATTAAATGAAGTTCAGAATGAAGCAAACAGGCATTAAGATGTGATTTTCATAATGAAATGTCTTATCCTTTGTTTTATTTTTCCAGGAGTGGTACTGCTTGCGGGTGTAGGTGGTAGAAACCCACCTTGATGGACTCCACTCATTTTCTTTTGTGGTCAGTGGATATTTGGTAAGGCACATGGCCAATGACCAACATGAACACCCTGGAACTTCGAAAGTGGCTTGGAAGCTGCCCAGCAACCTTGCCATGCCTGTCCCCTATGAGCTGGTAGAGGTGCAGAATGGATTCTGAACTCTGCCGGAAGTTGTGGAAGACATCAGAATCCCGTAGCCATGGAGCAAAGATCGTGGTCTGGCGCTGTAAAGGCACACGGACTGGAGAGTGACAATATTCTTTTGCTGCATCCCTCCTTCTGCTGTCATTCTCAAATAAATAAATACATTAGAATTGAACATGTGTTTTTTTGTTTTGTGTGGGTGCCTACAGACAAAAGGGCCATCCACACTGTAAGATTTAGAGAAGACTTTATCCTTCCGATTGACATTTTCTATGTAGTGCAAGGGCCTGCCTGATTGCATCCAAATTGAAAGTGTTGAGGTTTGAGCTTCTATTATATGGTTTGGTTAAGTCTACAGGAAAAAGTCTAGACAAATTGTTAGTGTATGGCCCATTAAGCTGCCAAGGCCGGAGTTTTGCACTTTGCATGCTGCTTGTACTGGTGATGTGAGGGGTTGTAATGTAGAGTAGGGATGTGACAGTGTTGTGTTGAGGTGTGAGGCAAATGTAGTGTTGGACTATGAGGGCCTGTGTTGTTGAAATATGGAGAGAGTCCAATATCAGACACCTATGTTTATTGGTCAAGAAATTGTAAGAACCATGGTAAATATGTAAAGAATTGCATCTCGATAAAACTAGGACCACACTCATAAAATCAAAATTGTGTTGTTTCCATTGATGTGCTTGAAATTTGGGTAGGACACCCCCCTCCCCCCCCAAATTCAAGATAGTTTAAAAAAACTGTTTAAAAAAATGAGAGTGAAAAGAGATCCCAAGTGTAGTGATGTGATTTGAACCCATGACGTTGTGAACTGCAGTGAAGTTGCAAAGCACTTAGCTATTGTGCAGAATAAAGCTGTATGGTGGAAAAAATGGAGTGTGTTAAGGCTAAAAAGCACATATAGCTAAAGAACTAAACATTGTATGGAATGTGGGAAGAAGACCATGGTAAAATTGTGAGGTTTCATCTTGCCCTGAAGTAGGGTAGGGGTTTGGTCACTTGCCTTTGGTACTTTCCTTCATAAGATCGATTCGACACACAGACAAGATCAAAAAAACACTTAAAATGGTGTAAGCTTGCAAGCGCTTCTGAGTGTAACATTATTTAGCAATATATATGATGTAATCCGTTCCATTTTAGCAATATAAACAAAAAAAGAAAATAAAAAAAGTAGGTGGAGATGGTAAGCCTCGAACCTACAGCAGAGGGAGATGAATTACAGACATGTGATGTGTGCACTAATCCACTAGCCCACATCGCTATGTGAAACTGCTATAAGCAGGAAGACATAAGTTTGCGAATTGGCGAAGCCGCGATCGTAAGTGAATCCCGCTGACGGCGGAATTCATTATTGCTGTTTTACTCGCCAATTCGCCGCAGCGCCAGTTAATTGATTTGAACGCGGCGAAACTGAAACACGTCATAGATGTTTGAAGCTGCAGTTTCTTTAAATCCGGCCCAAAGTGTCATTTCTTAAGTGATGTCACATGAAAAGATACAATTAAATATTTATAATTAAGAAAAAAAAAAAATATATATATATATATTAAAATAATAAAAATATATATATATACTGTATATGTATATATATATATATATATATATATATATATATATATATTTAAAAAAAAAAAATATATATATATATATATATACAGTATAGATACGGAAATTTAGTAATGGGTGGATCACAGCTTCTTCTATGCCACTGTGGTTATGGGGAAGTCTGACTTGCCCAGTTGGGATTTCATTCATCATTCATTGAAAATGAAACAGGAGCACTAAGACTTCTGTAGATTTTATAAGGGACAGGAATAGGAAATGCTGTCATTATGTTATCTATGAATCAGAAGAAGCCAGGGGGTGATTTTACTATTTTACCCATAACTAAAGATAGCAATTTTGGTGACGTCACCCTTCATTTACTCCATAGTTAATCATATGTTTCCAATCCTTACCTGTGTATGATACCCTCACTGTGGAGGAATTGCAGTCCACATAATATTTCCGATGTAAGGATTTGGATGGCTCTTGCAGGAAATGGTGCTACAGCTTCTATGACCATCTTTAGGTCTCCTCCGCTCAGATACTCCATCACAAATACGAGATAGTCCTGTGTGAAAATAAGGGATAAAGATAAGGGTTAAATTATGGACATTCATGATTTGGTGGGGTAATTTATGAAGGCAGACCATGCAGTGTGGTCAAGCCCATATAACATTCTCCTAATATGGTGAGAATGGGAAAGACGACTTACATTTGTCTGAAAGGCACCAAATAGATGGGTGAAAAAGACGTTGTGTCTGGTCTTCTCCAGCAATTGACGCTCCATCAGGACTTCATTTTCTTTTTTTCCAGCCAGATGTCTCTTTTGCACCAACTTGACAGCAAGCGGATGGTCATAGGCAGCATGAGACGCTAATACAACCTGTAGAAGAAAGAGGAACATAATAAGTATGGTGCAATAATAGTGCAGGATGGTGATTGCTTTTTGTCAAGTACCACATATCCAGCATGTGCTCCCCAAGTTGTCTAGGGGTAGCTAACCATGATCATAAGATATTAAGTCTATTATCTGCAGGGTTCACAGATATTTAGGGCTTAAGCTGTCCTTACATGGTTCAGCTTGTTTTTGTTCAGCCCCCCCAAAAAAACAGAACCAATTCCCCCATTCACGCATTAGAGGTGGATGAGGGAATCCTCCCTGCTTGGCTATTGTTTTCTAACAGCGGGGTGACTCCTCCATTGTCAGAATACACAGATCAGTACTTCAGACTATTGCCCGCTTTTATGTGGTGGGGCAAGTGAACAGAAGCCGATCGGTAAAGCAACTTCTGTTAAACCGCAGTGGCCACACATGGATTGACATTCGGCCAGTCCATGCTCAACCAGCCGAATGTTGATTCATACATGGCCAGCTTAATACACACTAGATTCATGTATAGTGCATGCATGTTAAAAAGAAATAAGCTGCAAGGATCATTTCTAGCATGCTTTGGATCTAGGATCAAGTGTGAACAAGGAACATGCAGGAATGGGTACATTTTGCCATGAACATAAATCCACAATCCACATGGTGGACAAATGCATGACCAAACTATAGGAAAATCAGCCTAATAACTTACCTTTCCAAAACCTCCCTGTCCCAGTAAATGATGAAATATAAAGCTGTCCATGGTTAAAGGACCTGACCCAATGCTGATGAATGGGGCTGGTAGGGATGGTTTGCTGGTTCTGATAGGTTCATTAATTTTGTCTTTCTTGCTATCACTGGTGCCTGAAGCCAATGTCCTCTTGTCAATGATAGCTGGATCCAATGTCTGTGGAATTGGTATCTTGCCACTGATAGCTGGATCCGATGGCTTCTTGATGCTAGTGGATGAGGCATCCTTTTTTTCTAGGGAGAGAATGAAAAATTCACATTGTTAGCATTTAACTTAACTCTGCATCATATAAATCATCTAATTCATGTGTGTTACTGTATATGACCTGTTTCTGGTATGCAACATTCCATATACATGGATAAAATGGTGGTTTTTGGACCTGGGAGCCAGATCTTGGAGTGTGGAATTTAAGCTAGCAGTGATCCTCGTATGTGTATATAGTAGGGATCCGTGTGTGTGTGTGTCTGTGTCTGTGTGGCAATGGTTCTGGTGTGTGTATATAGCAGGGATCCCAGTGTGTATATATCATTGATGCCAGTATGTGTATATAGCAGGGATCCCAATATGTGTATATAACTGTGATCCCGGTATGTGTATATAGCAGGGATCCCAGTATGTGTAGATAACAGTGATCCCGGTATGTGTATATAGCAGGGATCCCAGTATGTGTAGATAACAGTGATCCCGGTATGTGTATATAGCAGTGGTTATGGTATGTGTATATAGCAGGGATCCCAGTGTGTGTATGTGGCAAATGTTCCAGTATGTGTATATAGCAGTGATCCCGGTATATGTATATAGCAGTGATCCCAGTATGTGTATAAACCAGTGATCCCGGTATGTGTATAAAGCAGTGATCCCAGTATGTGCATATAGCAGGTATCTGGGTATGAGTATATGGCAGGGATTCTGATATGTGTATATAGCAATGATCCCGGTATGTGTATATAGCAATGATCCCGGTATGTGTATATAGCAATGATTCCGGTATGTGAATATAGCAGTGATCCCAGTATGTGTATATAGTAGTGGTCCTGGTATATTTATCTAGCAGTGATCCCGGAATATGTATAAGGCAGTGACCCCGATATGTGTATATAGCAGTGATCTCAGTATGTGTATATAACAGGGATCCCGATGTGTGTATATAGCAGTGATCCCGGTATGTGTATATAGCAATGATCCCGGTATGTGTATATAGCAGGGATCTTGGTATGTGTATATAGTAATGGTCCCAGTACATGTATATAGCATGGATCCTGGTATATATATATTGTATGGTATATATATATTGTAATTGCAGTGATTCCGGTATGTGTATATAGCAGTGATCCCGGTATATAGGAATGATCCTAGTATATTTATATATAGCAATGTCCACCATGGTATGTATACAGGAGTGACCCCAATACATTGCAGAGTCTCCGATTATAAAGATAACACAGCAGGATGGGGGATGGTAATTTTAGAAAAATGTCAGTTATTTTCAGTTGAGTCCAGTGAGATTTGAAAATGAGACTCCCATAGCTTTGTGAATGTTGCCTAAAATAGTAATATGTTTCTATAATGTGTGTGTTCTCCATTGGGACACATAAATGACATGTTTGGTGACATTATATATAAATGATGTCAATTTCTGGTTTATTTTGTGTACAGATATTGTAATGGTAATGGTGGGGCTCAGTCAGTGGATGTCGGAGTTATTATTACATTTCACTCACCATCCTCACCTGTTGTAATTTCCTCCTTCTCTTTTTTCCCAAAACATGGGAAAACACATTTAAAAACTCTCCTTGCTCCGCTCTTAAACGCCCGCCACTTCCCCTTTTTTGGGGGGGTCGTAGCGTTTGGCATTTCAGCGGGCTGGTGATCCTCTAACAAGGAATCAATTATATCTGTAGGTTTCTCTTTGGTGATGTTCAGAGAAACCTTTTCTTCCTTCTCTATTCTGCGATAAAATGTCATTCTCCAATTCTGAGCGATATCAGATAATAGAAAACACGACACACAGCGATCGCTTCCTCTCTGATCACAAGACACAGAGTGAATGACCACCAACTGCTGCACAGCTGCTTATATAGACCCACAGTGCCAGTGGGTGGGGCTTAGTCACATGACCATGCAGTGTGTCGGGCTCTGTAGTGGGCGGGGCTTACAGTCACATGACCATGCAGGTACCTTGAGTGTGTAAACAAGTTTTTTTTTTCTAAACAATGTCAGTTATTTTGAGCTGGGGATTAAATCTGAAAATAACACATGGCTGAAAATTCAAATCTTTATATTTGTATAACAGCTCTATGAGTGTCTGCACATTGTATCTATATTTAAAGTAATTTTAAATTACTATAAAGTAAATTGTTTTTTTTTTTTTTAAATGATGACACCTCAATGCCATTTTTTGCGGGGCTTAAAGTCACATGACAATGCAGTAGGTGGGGCTGTGCAGTGGACGGGGCTTAAAGTCACATGACCATGCAGGAACCTTGAGTGAGTAAACAAGTCTAACAGACTCAATTCAAAACAAGCATAACATTGTTTTTTTTTTTTTTTGTTTTTTTTTTTTTTCTTGTTTTGTTTTTTTTACAATACATAGATTGGTGAAATGATGTACAATTGATATAAAGAGATTTTTTTTTTTTTTTTGCCTAAAGTATTTTTTTTTTTTTTTAACTCTTTTTATTGCAAGAGATAAAAATGCAGAATACAAAATCAAATAATGCTTCATTTCCATATAAGTTATTGCAATAACAAGGTAAGGTCTGAAAACGGTGCAACAATAAGTGTAAGCAATGAGTGCATACATGACATACAGTGACTATAGTTGGAACCTTTAAAACATCGAGTATTGAGCAAGAAAATTATAGATCATAACAAGTTAATCTATATAGTCAGTTGAAGAGGTCCATATTTCCCAAATTTTGTTGCATTTTTTTGGAAATCCCCATTGTTCGAACACCAATTTCTCATAGGGCAGAATTTGATTGACCGGTTGTATCCAGAGAATAAAATGGAGATGGTTGCAATATTTTTTATCACACTGTATTTGCGCATCGGTCTTACAAAACACATTTTTTTTGGAAAAATTAAATTTTTTTAAATTAAAAATCAAGAAAACAGTAAAGTTAGCCCATTTTTTTCTATAAAATGAAAGATAATGTTACGCCAAGTAAATAGATACCCAACATTTCATGCTTCAAATTTGCGCACGCTCGTGGAATGGCGACAAACATTGGTAGTTAAAAATCCCCATAGGCGACACTTTCTTCTACAGGTTACCATTTTAGAATTACAGAGGAGATCTAGGGCTAGTATTTTTGCTCTGGCTCTAACGATCGCGGCGATACCTTACATGTGTGGTTTGAACACCATTTACATATGTGGGTGCAACTTGCCTATGCGTTTGCTTCTGTGCGCAAGCTAACGGGGACAGAGCTCTTTAATTATTATTTTTATTCTCTATTTTATTTTTCATTTTTAAACTATCCTTCAAAAAAAAAAATTTTTGATCACTTTTATTCTTATTACAGGCGGTCTCCGGGTGTTCATCGGGTGTTCATGTGTTCGGTGAACACACAAACAAATGGGGCCTTTCGCAGGTAATTCGCCCCGCCACCGCACCCGAAAAATAGAAAAGAGAAAAAAAAATGCTCCCGCCACTTCAGACACCTCCGGCGTAATGAGCTGCTGGAGCTGTGACAGTTCTTTTAAAGGAAAGGGGCGGGGACACCATCCGGTGACACCGCCCCTTCTGACGACGTCAGTAATTTATTCACTGCACCTGAGCAGTACATTATGGGGCGCTCGTGATGTCAGATTCCTATAAAAGAGCTGTCAAACCCAAACAGCTCATTACGCGGGAAGCGTCTGAAGAGGCAAGAGCTTCTTTTTTTTTCTTTCTATTTTTCGGGTGCAGCGGGCGGCGTGATTGATGATGGATTTACATCGGGGGGACACTATTTTAAATTTTTTTTAATAAAGGACTTGTCCAAAATTGGCTTTTGTCTTTAATTTTTATTGTACACTTTTTTGGTGAATGGGTAGGGGTTCGATGTACCCAAAATACATTCACATGGGGGTCCGGATCTGGGGGCCCCCTTATTAAAGGGGGCTTCCAGATTCCGATAAGCCTTCCACCCGCAGACCCACACAACCACAGCCCAGGGTTGTCAGGAAGAGACCCTTGTCTCCATCAACATGGGGACAAGGTGCTTTGGGGGGCACCCCAAAGCACCCTCCCCATGTTGAGGGCAAGTGGCCTGGTATTGGTATGGTTCAGAAGGGGGGGGGGCGGTCGCTCGGCCCCCCCCCCATCCTGTCCAGCCAGGCTGCTTGCTCAGATAAGGGTCTGGTATGGACTGGAAGGGGGGTATGGTATGGACCCAAAGGGTCTGCTATGGACTGGAAGGGGGGACCCCACGCCATTTTCATGCTTTTTTTATCTGTATTGCCAGGAGCCGACAATACATTACAGCCGCAAGCAAGTTTACATTTTTTCCTTTAGAAATGTCAGTATTGCTGCAGCAGGCTACATACATCGTACAAATGCACCACTTTACAGGCACATTAAGGGGGCCCCCCAGGCACGATATTTAAAGAAATTTTTAATTTTTATTGTTTCACTTTAAACATCATTAAAATCACTGCTCCTGTAAAAATGATTGTTTTTTAAAAAAATGTTTGCATCGGTAAATATCTCCCAGGGCAGTACCCAGGTCCTCATACACTTTGTTTGGGCAATAACTTGCATTTAAGCCTTTAAAATTAGGACTTTTGATTTTTCATGTTCGAGTCCCATAGATTTTAATGGAGTTTGCATGTTCGTACGAACTTTTCCCCCGTTCGCGGTGCTCTGGTGCAAACCGAACTGGGGGGCGGGGGGGGGGGCTGGGTGCGTTGTTCGGCTCATCACTAGTCTCCACAGAAGCTTTATCACTAATCTTTGTTTCCAGAACAACCCAAAATTTTCAAAATACAGTTGTGATGGGGACAGATAGTGAGGTGAAATCTTCTGAACAGGGGTACAGACAGCAAAACAAATGTTACAAGGGTTTTAACCCTTCCCTATGCTATCCAGAAAACTTAAAATGTATTCTTTTGGCTGGAGTTACAATTAAAAAATGTACCTGTTCCGACTTACAAACAAATTCGACTTAAGAACAAACCTACAGACCCTATCTTGGTTGTAACCCGGGGACTGCCTGTACAAGTAATATAAACTTCCCTTGTAATGGAAATAAGAATGACAGGGCCTCTTTAATGTGAGATCTGGTGTCAAAAAGACCTCACATCTCACATCTACAGTTATTTTTTTTTCATGATGAAAAAAAAATGGGCTCTTTAAGGCAGTTGCTGGGAAGTGACATATGACATCGCTCCGGTCCTCCAAGGCCATAGAGTGGAGTGGGGGGCCAGCTTGCCCTCACTCGACTTTCTGCCTGAGAGGACAGCGGACAGGATCGTTTTCCCCGCTACCGACAACTCCAGTAAGCAGGGAAAACGACCGGGAATCAGAGGGGGGGGGCACCTCTCCCACCACCCATAAAGGTGATCCCACGGCAAATCTGCCGATGGGACCGCCCTTATGTTAAAGCTATCTGCTGCTATAACCCCGGTATTTAACATCAAAGTACCAACGTAAATACACGGTGGGCGGTCCATAAACGGTTAATAGCGTTCCCGTGTATCGTGGCCAGATCTCCTCATCAAGGATACCCAGGAGACAAACCTTCGGTGTTAGGGGCACTTGTATAGACAATACTGCAGATAGAGCCTCTACCACCTTTTGCCAGAACTTTGCAATAATTGGGCGCTGTCATATTACAGGAGCAAAGTCACCTCTAGGGCATTTGTATCTTGCACAATTTGATGAAGGTATGCGATGCGTTGCGTGTTGTCTAATTGGTGTTGGGTAAGATTGATGAAACATATGCATTTGGGTCAGCTTATAAATGATATGGATATTTTTAATGGTAATTATGTTGGTGATTGGATGAGGAGGACTAGACCAATACACATACAGGGATCAGTGCTATGTATATACAGTGAATCCGGAAAGTATTCACAGCGCTTCACTTTTCCCACATTTTGTTAATTTACAGCCTTATTCCAAACGGATTACATTCATTATTTTTCACAGCATTCTACAAACTATACCCCATAATGACAATGGTAAAGAAGTTTGTTTGAAATATTTGCAAATTTATTAAAAATAAAAAACAAAAAAATCACATGTACATAAGTATTCACATTGACACTCAAAATTGAGCTCAGGTGCATCCTGATTCCACTGATCGTCTTTGAGATGTTTCTACAACTTGATTGGAGTCCCCCTGTGGTAATCTCAGTTGATTGGACACGATTTGGAAAGGCACATACCTGTCTATATTAGGTCCCACAGGTAACAGTGCATGTCAAAGCACAAATCAAGCCATGAAGTCCAAGGAATTGTCTGTAGACCTCTGAAACAGGATTGTATGGAGGCACAGATCAGGGGAAGGGTACAGAAACATTTCTGCAGCATTGAAGGTCCCAATGAGCACAGTGGCATCCATCACCTGTAAATGGGAGAAGTTTGGAACCACCAGGACTCTTGCTAGAGTGGGCTGCCCTGCCAAACTAAGTGTTTGGGATAGAAGGGCCTTAGTCAGGGAGATGAGCAAGAACCCAATTGTCACCCTGACAAAGCTCCAGCATTTCTCTTTGGAGAGAGGAGAACCTTACAGAAGAACAACCATTTCTGCAGGACTCCACCAATCAGGCCTGTATGGTAGAGTGGCCATATGGCAGCCTACCTGGAGTTTACCTAAAGGCACCTGAAGGCAGTGGCGGCTGGTGCTCAAAATTTTTTGGGGGGGGCACAAAAAGAAAAAATGTAATAGGTATTGCTTTGCGGCAAAAAAGCGGTAAAAAAATGCGTGACTTTAAGGTCACACAAGTGTGAAAGGGGCCTTCAGTAATCAAGGAACAGTGCCTTGAAAAAGTATTCATAGTCACCCCTTGAAATAATCCACATTTTGTCATGTTATTTACAACTAAAAACTTAAATGTATTTTATGTGATAGACCGGCACAAAATTGTGAAGTGGAAGGAAAATGGAAGAAAAATGACAATGCAGATCTCTAGAGGGGGTCAGTGATTAGATAATCTGCAGACCATAAATCTAGATGGGACAGATAGATAGAAGAGAACTATATTGTGCCTATCTATTTATATGTTCGGCAGATTATCCCCATCACTTACCCCTCTACAGATCTGCAGAACATTGCTCTGTCCCATCTAGATTTATGGTCTGCAGATTATCTAATCACACAGACCCTTCTACAGATAGAAGAGAACTATATTGTGCCTATCTGTAGAAGGGTCTGTGTGATTAGATAATCTGCAGACCATAAATCTAGATGGGACAGAGGAATGTTCTGCAGATCTGTAGAGGGGATATTCTGCCAAAAATATAAATGGAAGAATTATATTCTGCAGATCTCTAGAGGAGTAATTTGATGGGTAATCTGCAGAACATATATTTAGGTGGGACAGAGCAATGCTCATGCAGGGGTCATTGATGAAGAGAGCGTAATAAACAGAGTGCTGGGCTAGGAGAGCGTAATACACAGAGTGCTGGGTTAGGAGAGCGTAATACACAGAGCGCTGGGTTAGGAGAGCGTAATACACAGAGTGCTGGGTTAGGAGAGCGTAATACACAGAGTGCTGGGTTAGGAGAGCGTAATACACAGAGTGCTGGGTTAGGAGAGCGTAATACACAGAGCGCTGGGTTAGGAGAGCGTAATACACAGAGCGCTGGGTTAGGAGAGCGTAATACACAGAGTGCTGGGTTAGGAGAGTGTAATACACAGAGTGCTGGGCTAGGAGAGCGTAATACATAGAGCGCTGGGTTAGGAGAGTGTAATACACAGAGTGCTGGGCTAGGAGAGCGTAATACACAGAGCGCTGGGTTAGGAGAGCGTAATACACAGAGTGCTGGGTTAGGAGAGTGTAATACACAGAGTGCTGGGCTAGGAGAGCGTAATACATAGAGCGTGGGTTAGGAGAGTGTAATACACAGAGTGCTGGGTTAGGAGAGTGTAATACACAGAGTGCTGGGCTAGGAGAGCGTAATACATAGAGCGCTGGGTTAGGAGAGTGTAATACACAAAGTGCTGGGTTAGGAGAGCGTAATACACAGATCGCTGGGCTAGGAGAGCGTAATACACAGAGTGCTGGGCTAGGAGAGCGTAATACACAGAGCGCTGGGCTAGGAGAGCGTAATACACAGAGTGCTGGGTTAGGAGAGCGTAATACACAGAGCGCTGGGTTCAATACAGGATAATACACAGGAGGGCTATGCAAAGAGTGCACTTCTGCCCCCACATCCAAAGCTTACTCTGCACTAGGGATGATCGAACGGTTCGGGTCCACCATCGGTTCGGCCCGAACATTGGGTGTTTGAGGTTCGGCCGAATTTAGAACTTTTTGCCCAAAAAGTTCGGAATTCGGCAACCAGAACCGACCAAAATGCAATGCTTCAGGAAATGGGCTTTAAAAGCCCGTGATTGGACCAGAACCATTAGCAAAAGCCAATTGAGGGGGCAGGAGAATGCTAGGAATGTGATTGGAGTGACTAGGGGGTCCCTAGACCAATCATTAGTGAATACGCCCCCCAGTATATAAGATCGCCCCCGCCATATTCCTAGCATTGTTATACTGGACATGGAAGAGAGTGGAAGCAGTTCTGTTAATTTTACTTTAAAAGTGTCATTTAGCTATTTATTAGTGTCAGGAAAGGGATATCTAGTGTAGTTAGAGTGCTCCTTTACACTTAAGTTAGCTTCAAAAATTTAGTTTCTGTAGGGAAAGTGTTAAGTGTCAGGGGACCGTAGTGTAGTGTAGGGTTAACTGGCAGTGACTGCTATGGCAGGGTGACAAAACCCTTCCATAGCAGGGTGACCGCTATAGAGAAATGATCATTTCTCTGAATTGCTTCGGCACACCAATATGGCTTCTCACCCACAAGCATTTTTAATGCTGCAGGAGCTGCCACTGCCAGTGCTTTTTTGAGGACATGTTTGATGTCAGACATGACATCTGAACATGTGTATAGGGGGTATATATAGACATATATGTCTGTATATATACCCCTAGACATATATAGGTGTGATAGTAGCAGAAATAAATGCTTGCGCTAATGAAATCATTTACAGTAATATATTTCTGCTACTATCACACCTATATATGGCTAGGTGTCTATATACATATAATTATGTGTGTATATATACCACTATACACAAGTTCAGATGTTTGGCCTGCCTCAAAAGAACCTCAAAAAATGCCAAAAAAAACGCTAGCGTCAAAAATAAATGCCCAGGTGTGTTTTTGCTGGCATTTTTTGGGGGGTTTTGGAGGCAGGCAAAACATCTGAACTTGTGCACAGTACCACTATACACAAGTTCAGATGTTTTTCCTGACTGCAAAGAACCCAAAAATATGCCTGCTTTGAAATCGGAAAAGGTGTTACAGCAGAGAAGCCATATTCCAGAGCTGAAAGTTTTCTAATACATACAATCCTTTTTTTTTCTGGTTCTGGACATGCTACAGAGCTGAAACTTCACAGGTACACCTTTTAGACCCCCCAGACACAAAATCACACAAAAAAAAGTTCTTAAAAATTGTCATTTTTGATAAAAAAGAAGCCAATTATTGAAAAATTTAAAAAAAAAAGAGATTTTTTTATTTTTACTTTGGATTTAGTATCTGGGGGGTCTAAAAAGTGTATATGTGAAGTTTCAGCTCTGTAGCATGTCCAGAACCATAAAAAAAAAAGATTGTTTGTATTAGAAAACTTTCAGCTCTGGAATATGGCTTCTCTGCTGTAACACCTTGCCGGTTTAATAGAAGGCATTTTTTTTGGTTCTTTGCAGTCAGGAAAAACATCTAAACTTGTGTATAGTGGTACTGTGCACAAGTTCTGATGTTTTGCCTGCCTCCAAAACCCCCCAAAAAATGCCAGCAAAAACACACCTGGGCATTTTTTTTTTGGACGCTAGCGGTTTTTTTTGGCATTTTTTGGGGTTCTTTTGAGGCAGGCAAAACATCTGAACTTGTGTATAGTGGTGTATATACACACATACATATATTTATATACACACCTAGACATATATAGGTGTGATAGTAGCAGAAATATATTACTGTAAATGATTTCATTAGCGCAAGCATATATTTCTGCTACTATCACACCTATATATGTCTAGGTGTGTATATAAATATATGGATGTGTGTATATACACCACTATACACAAGTTCAGATGTTTTGCCTGACTGCAAAGAACCCAAAAAAATGCCTGCTTTGAAACCGGCAAGGTGTTACAGCAGAGAAGCCATATTCCAGAGCTGAAAGTTTTCTAATACAAACAATCTTTTTTTTTTTTTGGTTCTGGACACGCTACAGAGCTGAAACTTCACATGTACACTTTTTAGACCCCCCAGATACTAAATCCAAAGTAAAAATCAAAAAATCTCTTTTTTTTTTTTAAAAAATTTTTTTCAATAATTGGCTTTTTTATCAAAAATGACAATTTTTAAGAACTTTCTTTTGTGTGATTTTGTGTCTGGGGGGTCTAAAAGGTGTACCTGTGAAGTTTCAGCTCTGTAGCATTTCCAGGACCAGAAAAAAAGATCATATAGGTGTTAAAGTTAAAGGAGGGTCCCACATCCCTGTTCTACTGAAAAAGTATCTTTTTTTTTTCATGGTTCTGGACATGCTACAGAGCTGAAACTTCACATGCACACCTTTTAGACCCCCCAGATACTAAATCCAAAGTCAAAATAAAAAAATCTCTCTTTTTTTTTCAATAATTGGCTTTTTTTTATCAAAAATTACAATTTTTAAGAACTTTTTTTTGTGTGATTAATAGTTAATGGGACATGACCCAGAACCCTAGGCACTTTTTAGGGGCATTTATTGGGTTTTGGGGCTTCAAAATGGTGTTTTTTGATTACCAAAGTTCGGGTCCCATTGATTTCAATGGGGTTCTGAAATCCGGGCCGAACTTTCGGGAAGTTCGGATGTTCTGGCCAAACCGAACTTTTCAAAAGTTCGATCATCCTTACTCTGCACCCTTCTCTCACACATCCCTACAGTCTTCAGCCACTTCCTAACCCTCCCTCAACAGCTAAACTCTGCATTCTGCTGCTCTATCTAGCTTTGAGCCCTGCTTTCCCACTGCCCTCACCTTTGCACAAACATTCCCCCCCCCCCCCCCCCTTACCTCGGAAGCAGCCAGTCTCAGCCTCCCACTGGAATATCTAGCTACCAATAGAGCTGATACAAGGACTCACTGCCCCCTCAGTCAGCGACCCCCTCCTGAGCACACAGTTCAAGCTAATCATTGACAGCACTTTTACAATTCAGTTCTAAAGTATAGAGCATCTGAGTCTGAGAAAAGACAGCGCTGGCTGCAGAAGTCCCCCGGGCGTAATAATGACCACCTGATCAGTATAATGATGACCTCCATGCAGTGTAATGACCCCCCCTGAGCAGTGTGTTGATGATGATGGTGAGGATTACCTGTAGTACTGTATGTTGCCCCGTAGTCAGATCGCAGCACTCTCCTCTCAGCAGCCAGCAGGCACTGTGTACATAGCAATCAGTAGCACAGCAGTAAAGTTTTCAGGCTGGCTGAGCAGCTCGCAGGTGACAGCGACTAATAGGAGTCAGGAAGATCCCCGGAGGACGGGGACAGGCTGTGCTGGGCTATGCGGTGTCTGCACTTCCTCTGGGGCTGAAGTCATGAACAAAATATGTTGCTTTGCATGTTCAGTTCAACCACATCCTCCGAGCCTGGCTTCCCCGATCTCCTCCACTCCGGAGAACTGCACACTTCACTCCCAAATCAATGGAGACTGCAGGGGGAGACAACTTGCGGTACAGGATGGGTGATCAGAGGATGAACGATCAGAGGATAGGCCGGTGATGGTGCGTGACTGACGCACGCGAAGTCAGCAGGGTCAGTATCAGATGTCCTGGATGATGATTGGTCCAGGCTGGAGACTGGACCAATCACAGCCAGGAAATCACGAAAAAGGGGGTGTCCTAGCGCTGTGCCCTGCGCCCAGGTTACGCCCCCAGAAGGCAGCCAATCGGCGCCTCTTCTGGGTCGTAAACCCCACCCCCCTTTATTGCTCTTTTTGTAATTTTTTTTTCCTTTTTTTTAGGGGGGTGGCGCCCTGGCGCCCCCTATGCACAGGCCGCCACTGCCTGAAGGACTCTTAGACCATGAGAAACAAAATTCTCTGGTCTGAGGAAACAAAGATTGAACTTTTTTGCCTAAATGGCAAGCGTCATGTTTGGAGGAAACCAGGCACTGCTCAGCACCTGGCCAATACCATCCCTACAGTGAAGCATGGCGGTGGCAGCATCATGCTGTGGGGATGTTTTTCAGTGGTAGGAACTGGGAGACTAGTCAGGATTGAGGGAAAGATGAATGCAGCAATGTACAGAGACATCCCTGATGAAAGCCTGCTCCAGAGCCCCCTGGACCTCAGCAAGGGCGAAGGTTCATCTTCTAACAGGACAACGACCCTAAGCACACAGCCAAGATAACAAAGGAGTAGCTACAGGACAACTCTGTGAATGTCCTTGAGTGTCCCAGCCAGAGCCCAGACTTGAACCCAATTGATGATTATCTCTGGAGAGATCTGAAAATGGCTGTGCAGCGGCGCTCCCCATCCACCTGATGGAGCTTGAGAGGTCCTGCAAAGAAGAATGGGAGAAACTGCCAAAAAATAGGTGTGCCAACCTTGTGGCATTATACGCAAAAAGACTTGAGGCTGTAATTGGTGCCAAAGGTGCTTCAACAAAGTATTGAGAAAAGGCTGTGATATTTACAATATCTCACAAAAGTGAGTACACCCCTCACATTTTTGTAAATATTTTATTACATCTTTTCATGTGACAACACTGAAGAAATGACACTTTGCTACAATGTAAAGTAGTGAGTGTACAGCTTGTATAACAGTGTAAATTTGCTGTCTCCTCAAAATATCTCAACACAGCCATTAATGTCTAAACTGCTGGCAACAAAAGTGAGTACACCCCTAAGTGAACATGTCCAATTTGGGCCCAATTAGCCATTTTTCCCCCCTGGTGTCATGTGACTCGTTAGTGTTACAAGGTCTCAGGTGTGAATGGGGAGCAGGTGTGTTAAATTTGGTGTTATCGCTCTCACTCTCTCATACTGGTCACTGGAAGTTCAACATGGCACCTCATGGCAAAGAACTCTCTGAGGATCTGAAAAAAAGAATTGTTGCTCTATGTAAAGATGGCCTAGGCTATAAGAAGAGTGCCAGGACACTGAAACTGAGCTGCAGCACAGTGGCCAATACCATACAGCGGTTTAACAGGACAGGTTCCACTCAGAACAGGCCTAGCCATAGTCGACCAAAGAAATTGAGTGAACGTGCTCAGTGTCATTTCCAGAGGTTGTCTTTGGGAAATAGACTTATGAGTGCTGCCAGCATTGCTGCAGAGGTTGAAGGGGTGGGGGGTCAGCCTGTCAGTGCTCAGACCATACGCCACACACTGCATCAAATTGGTCTGCATGGAGGAAGCCTCTTCTAAAGATGATGCACAAGAAAGGCCACACACAGTTTGTTGAAGATAAGCAGGCTAAGTACATGGATTACTGGAACCATGCCCTGTGGTCCGATGAGACCAAGATAAACTTATTTGGTTCAGATGGTGTCAAGCGTGTGTGGCGGCAGTCGGGTGAGGAGTACAAAGACAAGTGTGTCTTACCTACAGTCAAGCATGGTGGTGAGAGTGTCATGGTCTGGGGCTGTGTGAGTGCTGCTGGCACTGGGGAGCTAGGGAACCATGAATGCCAACATGTACTGTGACATACTGAAGCAGAGCACTATCCCCACCATTCAGATACCGGCCCGCAGGGCAGTATTCCAACATGATAACGACCCCAAACACACCTCCAAAATTACCACTGCCTTGCTAAAGAAGCTGAGGGTAAAGGTGATAGACTGGCCAAGCATGTCTCCAGACCTAAACCCCATTGAACATCTGAGGGGCATCCTCAAATGGAAGGTGGAGGAGCGCAAGGTCTCTAACATCCACCAACTCCGTGATGTTGTCATGAAGGAGTGGAAGAGGACTCCAATGGCAACCTGTGAAGCTCTGGTGAACTCCATGCCCAAGAAGGTTAAGGCAGTGCTGGAAAATAATGGTGGCCACACAAAATATTGACAGTTTGGGCCCAATTTGGATATTTCTACTTAGGGGTGTACTCACTTTTGTTTCCAGCGGTTTAGACATTAATGGCTGTGTGTTAAGTTATTTTGAGAGGACAGCAAATTTACACTGTGCAATGAACACGGATGTCCCATATAAGTATTTGAGGGGTTATAACCACCCCTTACTCTATCCAACAAAAAGCTTTGTCTATAGTTCTACTTCAAACAAAGAGATGATGGACCTGATAGTGACTGTAATACAAATTTCCTGTCCTGAATTTTTAACAGGGTGTGTTTGGGACCCCATTTATTACTAGTTTGTGTAATCTACCAATAGGCTCTACCCCACTAAAAGCCATTTTGTACCTCCAAAAGTTTTTCTCCTAAAAAATCAGTAACTGCTTGCTGTATTCCTTCAGGTTTTTTTTTTTTTTTACTATCTTGAATGGGGAATGTATGCTTGACTGGAGTACGATGTACAGTACCATCAAATTCCCAAACTCGTTATCCAGACCATCCATCTATGACTGCTATTCAGACGTTAATAAAGTCATCACATTGAGGGAGCAAGTCTGTCAATTATCTTCCCACTTCCTTTCAAACTCATCATTGGTAAATTTGGAAAAAATTTGACTCTTAGTCTTGTCCTGGCATACCTATCTCGCATTTTCTGGATACCTTATTGGCCTTTACAGAATGCATTGACTGGCATTTAGAATGGTTATCTTAAACAAAATGTCTTTTGAGTTAATCTCATTTTACTTTGATTTCTTTACATGTGTCACTGAGCTTGCAAAGGCTAAGAATATATCAGATGACCGAAACAGTGGAAATTCCCTATCTCTCAGAATATCAACTCTGTCTGGACAGCTGACCACAAAGCCAATAATATCTTCTAAAAAGCCCCTTTGGAACTTTTATTGTGTGTCACCAAGAAATTTCCCTTTATGACAGAGAATCACGATCTAGATTGACATAATGCTTACTATAATTAGTTGTTAACTTTGATTGGATAAAATATGTTAATAACAACCCATTTCTTGTACGTCAGATTGTAATGACAAACCCATTTTTGAGTATATTTAAACTCCAGCAATGTTGTAATAAATCAGGTCACTATGATTCAGCCATCTTGAGTCTTGTCTGATCTCATTATATATATAGCTATATATTGTCTGATTTGGTATCACTGACTAACAGGTAACAGGTATTTTGTACCTGAGGAAAAATTCCACAACAATTTGGCGAGCCAGCCAGGAGAGGTGACGTCATCTGCGGACGGAGTGAGACATCTGGACTGCATTGGATACACTGAAAATATCTGGCCAGGTAAGCCCATTGTCTGCTTACAATGTTTTTCAGTCCATCCAATGACGTCCAGGTAACTCTGTTTTATTTTTGACGTAATACCCTCTTAAAGAACCTAAACCCTTAGTCGGTGTATATATTGCTACTAACATTTGTTGTTTGTTGCGAAAGGTGAGGTTGGGTCAACCCTCACCACTGTGGGTGTCTTGGACACGCAGGAACGTGACCCCCAGTTGTGTTCTGGTAAAGCGGTCTCATTTCGGAGTGTCCATTTGAGATGTAGCAAGCATTGAATGTATATGACTGTTTTAGCCTGACATTTCATATACATGTAAAGGTTTCTATCTCTATGTTATAGTATATATGTAAACATATGCATATGGTAATAGGCTGTTTTTAAGTCCAGGTCACAGAGAACTTGGAAGTTAGAGGTAATTCCAAGTCACAGAGAACTCGGAAGTTAGAGGTAATTCCAAGTCACAGAGAACTCGGAAGTTAGAGGTAATTCCAAGTCACAGAGAACTCGGAAGTTAGAGGTAATTCCAAGTCACAGAGAACTCGGAAGTTAGAGGTAATTCCAAGTCACAGAGAACTCGGAAGTTAGAGGTAATTCCAAGTCACAGAGAACTCGGAAGTTAGAGGTAAATCCAAGTCACAGAGAACTCGGAAGTTAGAGGTAATTCCAAGTCACAGAGAACTTGGAAGTTAGAGGTAATTCCAAGTCACAGAGAACTCGGAAGTTAGAGGTAGTTATTCTATTTTTTTGGATAACAGTGAAATGGGAAACTGGGTTTCCGTAGATACCGACCAGGGGTCGATGGGAAAGGTCATTAGGACCATGGCCTTAGAATGTATGGGTAACAGGGTTACCAGATAAATGGGGCAGACCAGGGAGTTTGCATTCGAAGATTAAATCCTCTGGGAGCATAGTTTTTGGGCTACACAGCCAATTAAAGTGTTCTGTAGTTGGACAGCTAATAATCCTAGTTGTAGGATAAGATAAGATAGGATATGGCAGATTTTTGTAAAGTGTATGAAACAGATTTGGCAAGAACAAACTTAAAATCAGTTGCAGAAATATGGAAGCAGGAGAGTATGAAGTTGAATGAGTATTGATATTATGATAAATGAGTTGAAACAAGTATAAACAATAATGTGTTGAATTGTTTCATGAGAAAACACAGCAAATCTTGTATTCATAAGAAAAGTAAGGACGCTCATTGCCCTTTAATTCATAAGCCTGTCGTGGTTACTTTTAAGACAGGAAAAAAAAAACAGGCTCTGTGTCTTTGATATAAAAAGAGGAAGTAGTTTTATAAGCTGGGAGTTTGTAGCACGGAGAAAAAGATTGTTTCTTTATATGATAAATGAACGGCATATGATATTTTTGGGGTTATTCTGTATTAAATTAAACTAAGATGAAAAATAATATGTTGCCCTTTAAACCAAGAATCTTTGTTTAGACATTAAGGGTTACCGCAATTAACATGACCATTGAACCCTATAGGCACTGAGCCAAAAGTTTTAAAATAGAATAACTTTTTATATAATTATGGTATTTTAAGTGGTATTTTAGGGGCATCCTCCGTAACCAAAGGGGAACCTCTAATAAGATTTTTTTGAAATTCGGGACAAAGTTTTAGAGGATATTTGTTTGAAAGATAAAAAGTACATTACTTCCTGTCATTATGGGTGTATAAAAAGTGACCTACTACAAATAGTGTAAAGACAGGACATTAGAGCAAAGAATTGCAACCACCCCCTCTACCCCAGAAGATGGACAGTAGATAAGGTATTCAGCTAACCTGTGTCCGCATGTCCCCATCAGAAGCGTCCGAAAGGTTTACAGTAGGAATAACAGTAGCAGGGGTGAGAGTGGTTTCCTGCCTGGCTTCAAAGGAAAAGGGAAGTCATTTAAAAAAAAAAAATATGTTTGTGTTGAGTTAAAATGTCAGTGTTCAATTTCAGATGAAGTGCCCATTAATCCAGTATGTAGCATATGCCTCTTGCCAGCTTGACCCAGTGATAAAAGGATCCTCAAGCTGTGTGCGGGCCACAGCCTGCAAAAGAGCTTCTGGATAAAACAGGTGCAATGTTTTTAAGCCAGTTTACTTCCAGTACAGGAGCAGGCATTAGAGGGGGAGGGGAAAAAATGTTTGTTAAATATCCCCCATGACTGTTTTTGAGCTGATGATGGCAGAATCTGAATTGTTGAGCCCTGCCAAAAAGGCTCCTCTCTGGAGCCCTGATGAGACCCTTTATGTAGATGTATCATGTTTATAAACAGAGGAGGGTAAGCCTGTAACTGGGTATGCAGTAGTAACAGCAATAAATAAACAAAAGGAATGCAGAGGCATTAAATCTAAAGTTCTAAGCACAAGCAGCTGATGGTTTTGGCAAAGGCCTGTGAATTTTAAAGAGTTAACATTCACATTGACATGATTTTGGTCATATTTTTGAAAGCTTGTAACTTTTTGACCTCAGCTGGTAAGCCAAGAAAAAGCATGCAGATATAATAGAGACTGTTCTTAGTCTTCCAGTGTTTCACCAAGGTGGCCATTTATTAAAAAAACCAAGGCACATGCAAGAGAGGACACAGAAGAAGGGCCGACAGAGCAGCGAAGAAGGCTGCACTGGAACAGGTCCTTATCCGGGTACTGACACTCGTAGGAAAGCAACCAACTCCTGTAAGTATGGCAATCTTGATATCATTGCAGAAAAAGGCCCCTCACAGGAGCGTGAGAAGTGGCGGAAGAAAAGTACAACACAGGATGTAACTGGTTGCTGGAGGAGCATTTCTGTCTGATCTCAGGCCCTATACCCGAGGGTGGCAGCCGCAGCTCACGGATCGTGTCATATCTCAAAGACTCTAATGACCACCTTGGTAATGCAACACTGGTTAGCACCAGGTTTTCCTGGAGTAGCTGCAAAATATACTGCTTCTTGTCTTACCTGTGCTAGGTACAATGTTGGTAGAGCTGTAAGCACCCCATAAAAGCACCGCCTAAGTCAGACTGTCCTTTCCAAGGAGTTCAAATAGATTACATTGATTTCCCACAGTCTGGTCCCTATGCACATGTTTTAGTTTGTATAGACATTTTTCAGGATGGCCTGAGGCCTGGCCAGTCTCTAGGGGTACAGTACAAACCACAGGAAAAAGGCTTTTGCCCCAGGTAATGTGCAGGTATAGAATCCCAGAAACTATGGAAAGTGACAGGGGTACTCACTTTAAAGGAAGGGTTCTACAAGAGATCCTATCCGCACTAAATATTGAGAAAGCCTTTTACACTCCATATCACTCACAGAGTAGCGGAAAGGTACAAAAGGTTGTATGGTAAAAAAAAAAAAAAAAAAAAAAAAAACACAAGTTGAGTAAAATAATAGCAGAAACAAGTAGATTGTTTTTTCCTTTGTCAGGAACACTCCCAAGAGAGGTGTGGGTACCTGAAGCAGGTCTCTATTTACCACAGCAATTGCAAGCCACACACTCAGATCTCACTAGATGTGTTGCAGCGCTTTAAAAGCAATTGACAAAAATGCATAATAGTGTGTTTTCATTCCTACCAGATCCAAATGAGGATACTAAGTCATAAAGTAAGGCTACTAAGAGTGAAATTGGTTACACCAACATCCCTTAAGGTAGAAGGGATACATGGATTCACGCCAGTCATTGAAAAAAGGTGGTACAATGATTTTCTTTTAATTTTTAATATGTATGGGAATGTTGGGTATAAAAGAGACAGACAACCTAAGGCCTAATGTACTGTTAAGTTTAAATACCAGGTAGCCAGGAAGTCAGGGTACTCAGGGTGTTAGATATGTCCACAATTACACCCAGAGTCCCAGACTATACCTGTGCTAGTAAACCCACTTGCATTAGGGGATCTAAATCAGACAGAGTTTTCAAAATCCTATAGAAACATTACCAGTACACAAAAGGACATGTTAATTCCCCCAAAAGTCGCAGGTTTCAAGAATCCTACAGTGTGTATAAAGTTCTATGGAAAAAACTGATGTAGGGAGGGTGGACTGTTCACAAGCACTGATAAACATATCCTGCCCACAGCTGACTGTGAACAGCCCATGAAATGAAACTTGCATGCATTACAGAAATGAAACTGTTAAACATAAAATATGAGCCATATTGAATGACAATATGGACATTTCTCACCTAGGGGAAGCCCTCAGGTTTCTGTTGTTCAGACAGAAACTGGGGTATTATGAAAGTTATTAATACCCATTTTCACCCCAGGGTGGTCACATTCAGGGTTGGGAATCTATTGTTTCTGTGGCAATAAGGCCCATAGTTGACTTTCTCAGTGTTATACAGGAACAGGTACTATAGCCTCTTTATTTCCAATAGTGTCCGCCCATCTTAATGAACACAGTCTTTTGGAGGTTTTGCTTTATCTCCTAAAATAATGAAAGTGGTGTATTCATATTGATGTTTATGATAATTATGATCTCTAGTTATCTGTTGAATTAAAATAATTATGTGTTTGGTTGATAAGGTTACCAAGGCCAAGGAGACAACCTATTTCAACTCTATACAGAAATAAGAAGGGATTGATGATGCTGAGTATGCTGTAATGAGACATCTGTCACCTCAAACCCCCATGTATGAAGTAATCTCCGCCTCAGAACCTTACCAAGACTCTGACACCCCCCACTGAGCCAGTGTTCCAAGCGTAAGGGGCTGCTCCCTTGGATGAATCTGATAAGCGGAATAGGTAGTTAGTTAGCCTGATCAATAAATTCTCAAGAGGGGAGAGATGTCGTGGCATACCTATCTCGCATTTTCTGGATAACTTATTGGCCTTTACAGGATGCCTTGACTGGTATTTAGAATGGTTATCTTAAACAAAATGTCTTTTGAGTTAATCTCATTTTACTTTGATTTCTTTACATGTGTCACTGAGCTTGCAAAGGCTAAGAATATATCAGATGATCGAAACAGTGGAAATTCCCTATCTCTCAGAATATCAACTATGTCTGGACAGCTGACCACAAAGCCAATAATATCTTCTAAAAAGCCCCTTTGGAACTTTTATTGTGCGTCACCAAGAAATTTTCCCTGATGACAGAGAATCACGATCTAGATTGACATAATGCTTACTATAATTAGTTGTTAACTTTGATTGGACAAAAGATGTTAATAACAACCCATTTCTTGTACGTCAGATTGTAATGACAAACCCATTTCTGAGTATATTTAAACTCCAGAAATGTTGTAATAAATCAGGTCACTATGATTCAGCCATCTTGAGTCTTGTCTGATCTCATTATATATATAGCTATATATTGTCTGATTTGGTATCACTGACTAACAGGTAACAGGTATTTTGTACCTGAGGAAAAATTCCACAACAATTCTGATCACAAAAACCTTCAATACCTTCAGACTAATAGAACTCTTTCCCACCGACAGGTTCGGTGGTCGTTATTCTTTCTGAGGTTTAATTTTTTAGTGACTTATACGCCCGCAGACAAAAATAAAAAAGCGGATGCACTTTCACGACTCGCCGAGAAAGATTCTACCGAGGTTCCCTCAGTTCCTATAATACCACTTGAAGGTATTATCGGTGTCATTCGCTCCCTGAAGGAAGAGATTTTGCACAGCATAGGACTGGACTCACCTCCACCACAACTAACTACTGACGCAGAAGGCTTCCTCTATTACAACGATAAATTATACATACCCCCTACTATGCGAACCAAAATCTTGGAATTGTCGCATGACGTACCTATGGCAGGACATATGGGTATGACTAAAACTTTAAATCTACTTACTAGGCAGTTTTGGTGGCCAGACATGAAGACAACCGTAAAAAAGTTTGTTTCATCTTGTGATAACTGTGCAAGGTCTAAAATCGACAACACAAAACCATCGGGGTTACTTTGTAGTTTACCGATACCCCAGGTTCCGTGGGAAGTGGTATCCTTAGACTTCATAGTGGAACTACCACCTTCCAAAGGATTCAACACCATCTTGGTATCAGTGGACCATCTGACCAAGATGGTACATTTTACTCCTATCCGAAGACTACCTTCGTCCAAACAAACAGCGGAATTACTTGTGAAACATGTCTTTAAGTTACATGGTATTCCAAAAACATTGCTGTCTGACTGTGGTTCACAATTCATCTCAAAGTTTTGGCTAGCTCTATGTCAGATACTACGAATAGAGCGTAAACTTACTTCTCCATACCACCCTCAGACCAACGGACAGACAGAGAGAGTTAACCAGTGCATTGAACAGTATCTGCGTTGCTATACTTCGTATCTACAGGACGATTGGGCAGATCTCCTCCCGCTGGCGGAATTCGCCTATAACAACGCGACTCATAGCACTACTAAACAAAGTCCATTTTACCTAAATTACGGGTTTCATCCCACACTCCTTCCACCACGTATCTTGCCATCAAGTAATCCAGTGGCATCTGATTATCTTGCCCAGATAAAGGATTCTCTGGGATTACTCAACAATACCATATCACATGCTCATAGCCAACAAAAGAGGTACTACGACCTCCGTAGGAAACCCTCTCCCCAATATGCCATTGGGGATCTTGTTTGGCTTTCTACAAAAAATCTGAGATTAAAAATCCCTAGTAAAAAACTTGGACCTCTATTTCTGGGACCTTTCCCAATAGAGAAGCTTATTAGAAAAGCTGCAGTACAACTCACATTACCAGCAGACCTCAAGATACATCCTGTCTTCCATGTGTCTCTACTGAAGCCCCATGTTCCTAACCAAGGAATAAGGCCTACTATCTCACCTCTACCTCCTGTACAAGTGGAAGGTGGAGAAGAATTTGAGATAAAAGAAATTTCGGATTCCCGTTTCAATAGAAGAAGACTCCAGTATCTTGTACGATGGAAGAACTATGGGCCCCAAGATGACACCTGGCTGGATACCTCCGATATACATGCCCCTAGACTGATTCCCAATTTCCACTCGAAATATCCAGAAAAAACAGTTCTAGAGGCCTTCCGGAGCCGGCCTTAAGGGGGGTACTGTAATGTTCTGGTACCTCTGGTACCCTTGTTCCATATCTCTCCTTTGCTAATTGCGTCCCATCTTGTGTAACAAGAGACGCATATACCTTTAAGACCGGATGACATCATTGCCGAGCGCCGCTATGAGCGGCTATTTCAATCGCCGGCTTTCTCTCACTCATCGCTCGTTCAAACCACATGTTCACCGCACCTTCTCCTGTGAAGTCGGAGCTGCTGACATTTCCTTTGCTGAACTGACGCCGGAACCTCGCCGCTGATCCGTATCTCGCTACGGGATCACCTCTCTATCTATGGACATTGTTACTACTAACCTATCTAAGTGATAAGTACCCCACAGGGGATTCCTTACTAACCAATCTCCTACTGTCATCTACTGCAATTACCAGGACTATCTATCTATCTATTCCATACCATCTGCATAGACTGTTAGCTCTTGGGACTACCTTCAACTATCCTTGCACTAGGTTACTCTGTCTAAGTATACTCCATCTGTGTCCTCTTACCATCTGCACTATACTAGACATCAGAACCTATCTGCTTTACCATCACCTGCAACTCTCCTAATATTACTCCTAGTAATCACCATACAACCTGTCTCTCATCTATACATTCTCATATGTCCTATCCCTCCACTAAAAACATCTGATTGAGTATATGTATATTGCATAACAGGCTGTACACCGTGATGAAGTCCTGAGAGTTGGATAGGTTTATTCAACAGTATCTCTACAAGGCTACTGAGTGTGATAATTCTGCAGCTGAAAATCCATCCATTAACAAAAACGCATGAACGTTACATACACTCACTACTTTACATTTTAGCAAAGTGTAATTTCTTCAGTGTTGTTACATGAAAAGATATAATAAAATATTTACAAAAGAATGTGAGGGGTGTACTCATTTTTGTGAGATACTGTAGATACCATAGTTTGCAGACTCTATAACTTTCACACAGATTAAATAATGTACACTGATTTGGGTTATTTTTACTAAAGAAAGTTAGCAGAATATATTTTAATCTAAATTTGTGAAGAAAAACTATTTAATTGCAGAAATTTATAACAGAAACTAAACTTTTTTCCCACATTTTCGCTATTATCAGGACAGTACAAAAAAACCCCATGACCCCTTTTTGAATAGTAGACAGTCCAAGGTATTTTATAACAGGCATGGTGAGTTTTTTTACACTGTAATTTTTTTGCCACAATTTTTTGGAAGAAATAATTAAATTTAAAAAATTCACAGAGTTGTCATTTTACCAAATCATTTTTTTCTTACACAGCACAGCACTTACAATTACACCCCAAAACACATTCTGCTACGCCTCACAAGTATGGCAATACCACATGTGTAAGACTTTTTTTTACAGTCCAACCGTATAGAGGCCAAAAATCTAAGGAGCAACTTCAGGCCTTATGGCCACATCTAATTTCCTGACTATCTATCACATTTTTGGAGGCATTGGAGCACCAGGACAGTGGAAACACCCATAAAATGACCACATTTCAGAAAGCAAACACCCCAAGGTATTTTTTAGGAGGCATGGTGAGTTTTTTGAAGACTTCACTTTTTTGCTGCAAGTTTTTGGAAAGGCATACTTAGAATTACTCCCCAAAACACATTCTTCTACTCCTCTATAGTATGGCGATACCACATGTGTGAGACTTTTTTTTTACAGTCTAACCGCATAGAGACCAAAAATCTAAGGAGCAACTTCAGGCCTTATGGCCACATCTAATTTCCTGACTATCTATCACATTTTTGGAGGCCTTGGAGCACCAGAACAGTGGAAACAACCATAAAATGACCACATTTGGGAAAGCAAACACCCCAAGGTATTTTTTAGGAGGCATGGTGAGTTTTTTGAAGACTTCAATTTTTTGCTGCAAGTTTTTGGAAAGGCATACTTAGAATTACACCCCAAAACACATTCTTCTACTCCTCTCTAGTATGGCGATACCACATGTGTGAGACTTTTCAGTGTCTGGATTGATTATATAAAGGACATTGTGTATCACACAAATCAACCAATTGTATAAAAAACAATTTACTGTCTCTTTATGAGTGACCAGAGAATATAGCATCTATAGCAGGGGTCTTCAAACTATGGCCCTCCAGTTGTTCAGGAACTACAATTCCCATCATGCCTAGTCATGTCTGTGAATGTCAGTGTTTTACAATGCCTCATAGGATGTGTAGTTCCGCAACAGCTGGAGGGTCGTAGTTTGAGGATCCCTGATCTATAGCTATAGCAGTCTCTATTCCGATAAGCCAAGCCTAATAGTAGATAGCTGCCCTCAGGAATGCCATGTTCACTGGCCTGGAAGTACAGGAGGCTAAAGAAAGGAAGAACAAAAGAGTTCCTTTGGTTCCAGGAGTGCAGTTATCCACAAGGGATGGCTGGAACTGTTGTCTCTTAGAAAAGTAGTCAGCGGAATGTGCAGATGGGTCAGTTCAGGCTGCAGGCAGAGAGATGGTCAGCAAACAAAACAAAGGATTGGTCCAGGCAGCAGGCAGAAACGTGGTCAATATACATGTAGGCAGGTTGTAACATGGTGGTCTTAGTAAGTTAGTGGCTGGCCCAGGTCTGTGGAAAGGGTTAAGTCATGTGAGCTTAATTCCCAGACTTTTTGGTCGCAGCCAACCCACCTGTGCTAAAAGAAGGGGAAAGGCTGGGGTTGAGAGCTGTCCTTGGTTGGTTCTGTTTCCGCTCATGGCTCATGGTATCAGGGCTGCTGCGTCTTGTAGTACGTTGAAAGAACCAGAATTTTCAGAGGACATCCAAGTCATGTAGAATACCAAGATGGACTATTACCTCACAGAGGTATGCCTGGCCAGCCACATAACTATTGTTAGATTAGGGACGAGGACGTCGCTCGTATTGAACTGTTATGTTGCAACTTTCTCAGTAAAGTTACATTAACCATTCTGAGCCTGGTCTGAGCCTGGTCTGAGGTAACTCAGCAAGACAAGGAAGAGGAGTGTAGTTGCTAAAGGTAACCAAGCACAAATTCAAGACACTAAGAAAACAGTTGTTTGGCTTGGTATCTGGTCAGGAGAGGACTGGGAAAGGGGGCAGGGTGGCAATTGCCCCCCGGGCCACTCTGATGCCAGGCAAAAAGGCCGCACTCAGGGCTGGATTATTGTAGGGGCCAGACATTGTATACAGCTGCTGATCACCGCTACACAATATTATATTTGCAGGGCTGCGGTATGAATGTGCAGAGTATGAGTTACCATATTGCATCATGTTTATCTTGCTTGTCTTTATAAAACCAGGTGGGCATGAATAGTGAGCTGATTCAATGATTCAATGGGCCACTTGACTGGACTTGCCCCCCCCGGGCCTAAGGCTGCCAGCCCACCCCTGTATCTGGTAAGGTGACAGGCCCTCTGGTAGCGAGGGGATCGTTTTCTGGCTCCCTCTCTAGCGGTCGGTCTCAAATAGCAGCCATAACCGAACACACGTTATGGAGATCTATGGCCTGGTCAGGAGGTACAGGAAGGAAGGAGTTAAGAGCATGCATGAGGTCTGCGCTAAGTGCTCGGCGAGACCCTATTCTGTTACTGGGAGTGAGGTAAGAGAAGTACACTAGACTGGTGGAGTGGACGCAGGCTCAGCACGTCCCTCCGAATGCAACATCTACCAAAATACAGTGTGGCAGTGATCAGGGACATTTTGAGTGGTGCAGAGGTGATAATGGACACTGTGAATGGGTGATGGTGATCAGGGACACTGACTGGTGTAGTGGGGGTTAGAGACACTGACTGATGTGGTGGTAATTAGGGAAACTGACTGGTAGCACTGGTCTGGTGACACTGTACTGCTGTGGCAGTGATCAGAGATAACGGCTGGCAGCACTGACATACAGTGATATCAGAGCAGCCAGCCATTGCTTATGCTCACCGCCACAGCAGTATAATGTCACCATAGTGACAATGCAATTGCTCTGGCAACAATATGTAAAAAAAAATATGATATATATATATATATATATATATATATATATATATATATATATATATAGGGTTACTCCTGTAGGAGCTGCAGGATTACTGTCCAGGTCTTCACCACAACCTTTTCCCCGCAGCCAGGCACACAGGCTCATTCGCTCATTCACACGTTTTTTCAGTGACCAGTCTAGGGGGGGGTCTTTTTATTTTTAGAGAACTTGGATAGGGTTGAGGGAATTAGGTGGGATAATCCAAAAACAAAAACTATGTACAAATTGAGGACTTAGGTATTCTTCAGAACAAGCTATATTAAAGTTTGTGCTTGTTGCAAACACTAAACTTGAGCTTCAAGGTAGTAGTAGTAATAGTTAACTTTAAATTCCTTCCTTGGAGCCACAAGAGCAAAGTACCTTTAAGTAGAAGTTTAGTTTAGTAGAAGTTAGCTCTTCAGGACATCAGCCGGTTTCCCCTTTAACTAGACCCACAGCTGACTCTCTAGCACCAGAGGGGTGGCTAAAGCACAAAGGTCCTCAAGATCTCTCAAAGCGTCTGTACTCACACAAGGCCTAAGGAACAGCTGGTTGCCTCCTTCTAACCTCCAAGAGACACCTTACTCCAGTGATGGACAAAGCTCTTCAGGACATCAGCCGGTTTCCCCTTTAACTAGACCCACAGCTGACTCTCTATCACCAGAGGGGTGGCTAAAGCACAAAGGTCCTCAAGATCTCTCAAAGCGTCTGTACTCACACAAGGCCTAAGGAACAGCTGGTTGCCTCCTTCTAACCTCCAAGTGACACCTTACTCCAGTGATGGACAAAGCTCTTCAGGACATCAGCCGGTTTCCCCTTTAACTAGACCCACAGCTGACTCTCTATCACCAGAGGGGTGGCTAAAGCACAAAGGTCCTCAAGATCTCTCAAAGCGTCTGTACTCACACAAGGCCTAAGGAACAGCTGGTTGCCTCCTTCTAACCTCCAAGTGACACCTTACTCCAGTGATACCAAACCAGATCTTTAGCAGATAGCCCCCCCTTAGTCAGCTCTTTTTAGCTTCAGGATCTCAGCATCCAGGCCCCCAGGTCGCCCACCTAAGGCCAAACGACAGCAGACATAGCAGCATTGCCTAGGAGGGTGGAGTGCCCTCCAGGCTGGACTAATCCTCTCCAGGAAAAGACCCTGATCTCACTGTGCTCACAGAATATATTCAGTCTTCCAATATGCCTTCAGAGCCTACATCTCTGGGATAGCCCAGGGCTGTATCAAAAGTCATGCTGCCATCTGCATAGCTCCACACCTATCATCCAAAAACGTCTCAAGTTCCCTGGATACAGTCAGACAGACAACAATGTGACAACTAAATTTTCCTATCAAAACATAAACTAATTCTATTTACCAAGATCCTTGCACCTATCTAGGAGGGCGATAGATAGATAGATAGATAGATAGATAGATAGATAGATAGATAGATAGATAGATAGATAGATAGATAGATAGATAGATAGATAGATAGATAGATAGATAGATAGATAGATAGATAGATAGATAGATAGATAGATAGATAGATAGATATAAACAAAAAACTATCAGCGCAAACCTAATCCGTGATGTACATACACTGTAAACAAATAAATCACTGTGGGTGAAATAAATGTGCTAAATAGTGCATAAAATGTATAAAACCTATAAATCATCAATGTGCATAAAAGAATGACCGGCAGCATACACCCATCGTGTTCACTCTTCACAATAAAGTCAAAATAAATCAAAACGTGATGCCCCAGAAGTGCACAAAATTATTCATAAAGTGATGATATAATAAATGAATAAAGTCCACATATACAATCCAATATGATCGTGCTCAAATCCAATTGTGAATGTGTATAAGTGTCCAAGTGTCCAAATTAAAAACTTCAATCCTGTGAAAAATAAACACCGGTATGTGAAATCCCTCCACCTGAAAGATTGGCCTCTCACCTCAATATGAGACCCAAACGGGCCAGCATAAGCCTATATGAGAGTAATGGACTCCTGGGATGACTCTCCAGTCTCTCACCTCCGGAGGTCGCGGGACATATAGTAAAAGATAAAGGCAAAATCTAGTGCTCTCTGCTTGTAAACGTGTAGGCTTTATTAAATAGATGAAAGCAACTCACATGATATGGGCACTCAGCCGTGCCTGCTAGTATGGCAATTGGTAGTGTAATCCACCTGAGAGACGATCGGCATCAACCACGCAAGCTCCGCCCCCTATACGGGTTACGTCAGAGCGTAGGGCTCCGTTGACTACCGTTGTTGACGCCGATCGTCTCTCAGGTGGATTACACTACCAATTGCCATACTAGCAGGCACGGCTGAGTGCCCATATCATGTGAGTTGCTTTCATCCATTTAATAAAGCCTACACGTTTACAAGCAGAGAGCACTAGATTTTGCCTTTATCTTTTACTATATGTCCCGCGACCTCCGGAGGTGAGAGACTGGAGAGTCATCCCAGAAGTCCATTACTCTCATATAGGCTTATGCTGGCCCGTTTGGGTTTCATATTGAGGTGAGAGGCCAATCTTTCAGGTGGAGGGATTTCACATACCGGTGTTTATTTTTCACAGGATTGAAGTTTTTAATTTGGACACTTGGACACTTATACACATTCACAATTGGATTTGAGCACGATCATATTGGATTGTATATGTGGACTTTATTCATTTATTATATCATCACTTTATGAATAATTTTGTGCACTTCTGGGGCATCACATTTTGATTTATTTAGATAGATAGATAGATAGATAGATAGATAGATAGATAGATAGATAGATAGATACATACATACATACATACATACATACATACATACATACATCTACAGTTTCTCACAAAAGTGAGTACACCTGAGTAAATGGGAAGCAGCATTGAATATTTCTATTTCTGACCGACACTGGTCAAATGCTTGTACTTTAGCTCACAAATGCTCTATCAGCACACGTTTTCAGGAAAAGGCCTATAAGCTTCTTATCCATTGGTATTTCACTCCAGACAGACTTCACAGATGGTTTCCTCAAGCCTCTAACTCGTGCTGGAGATGTGGCCAGTCTCCAGGCACGTTGTTTCACATTTGGTGGCAGTGCCCCAGGATTTCTGGCTTTTGGACTCAGATCTGGGACCTGATCCGAGAGATTACCAACACCTCTTTATCACTTACTCCTGAGTGCTGCCTATCGCATAATACTGATATTCATCCTCACTCCTACAAGAAATCATTAGTACGCTACTTACTCAATGCAGCTAAATCCCTAATACCCAAACATTGGAAATCCACTTCATCTCCGACTGTCAATGAGTGGTTGTTAGCCGTGAATGACATCTACAACAAGGAAGAGTCTATCGCGGTAGCGACTGATAGGCTGACGAACTTACACAGGCATATAATTCAAAGGGTAGTGGTGCGCTTCAGGGATTGGCTCTAATGGATCTCTATTTGGGTTGGTGGCAGTGATGTGTACAATTCTTGCTTTAAAGGTGCTCCGCGTGATAAATATAATATTTATGTTTTTAGGTGATGAAAGTGCAGGTGTATTAATCAAATCAGTCAATATCAAGGTTTTCTTAAAATAAATAAATATATGAGTACGGTGTGTATCAATGGATAAATAAATAAATAAATAAATATCAGAGTGCTACTTCTTTACCAGTGATATCAATAAATAAATTATATAAATCCAGTGTTGGTCTTCAATCTGATTCATAAACAGTAAAACACATATATATTGTGCTCAAAATAAAGTGCTACATGCAATTTTCTATTAAAACGGTGCTAGAAAAGATGTCTGTGAATAATTCAATTGTAATTCTTTAGATATAAATATTTAAATGAAATAGTCCAAAAGAAAAAAATTATATAGAGAACATCCAAAATAGCTTGTGTGAATACGTTCCTCGCTTATATCCGTGCTTCACTCATGCAATTAAGTGACTAAGATCTCCTTCACCTTGTGTGTCACCTCTGAGTGCTCTAGCCTCTCACCTTATAGGCAAGATCAATTTGCCTTTGGTATCTATCCAAGCTCAACGATAGACTCAATTTCTCTCAATCCAGGTCCTTTCTTACTTAGTGGAGCTGCTTTCTTGGATCCCTCTAAATGTTTGTCTTGATCGTTTTTTGTACTATCCTCTTTGTCCGATCTTTAGTGTGCCTCAGAGACAAAGACAGCAACTTTGTTTTTATAAGTCCTCCAGGACAGCCTGATTGCCACCCTTGTTTTATGATGTTTTGTTTAGAGTTTTTCCTTTGGTTCTTGTTTTAAAACTTAGCTTAACAAGGAAGAGTCTATCGGGGTAGCGACTGATAGGCTGACGAACTTACACAGGCAACCAAAAAAGTCCTGGCGCTGGTCCTCCGTACAACCACCTATGGGAGTACTGGAGCCATAACCCACAACAGTGTAGTGAGGGAGGCAATGACAGGAAAAATACTTTGAAATAAATGCCGCATGCAGTGCTGCCAAATCCCTTAGCACAGGATGAGTTGCATGAAATGGAAGGACTGGAAGGAGGGATGGCGCATAGCGATGTTACGTGGGACTAATACCTCTGGATAAGGAACAGTCAGTACATAATGACGATTGAAAAGTTTATTGGAAGTAATCAATAAAATCCACAAACCAACCACCGGTCAACTGGTCCTCTGCATCACATGAGGGTGCTGTGGGGGTCCCGCTCGGTCTAATGGAATGCCACTTGGCCAAATCCTGGGAGGGACAGGGAGTGGATCCCGAAGGATAACATAGACAGAGAAGGAAGTCAGCCCGGCGTGTGTGTCGGCCGTTGCACACAAACGCCGGACCTTTTGTTGAACATGAGAGGCCTGTTCTGAGTGGAACCTGTCCTGTTAAACCGCTGTATGGTCTTGGTCACCGTGCTGAAGCTCAGTTTCAGGGTCTTGGCAATCTTCCTATAGCCCAGGCCATCTTTATGTAGAGCAACAATTCTTTTTTTCAGATTCTCAGAGAGTTCTTTGCCATGAGGTCCCATGTTGAACTTCCAGTGACCAGTATGAGAGAGTGAGAGCGATAACACCAAATTTAACACACCTGCTCCCCATTCACACCTGAGACCTTGTAACACTAATGAGTCACATGATAGTGGGGAGGAAAAATGGCTAACTGAGCCTGTGATGGGAGTCACTTTGGTTGGGGGGCCCGTGGAACACAGCTTACCTTAGAGAGGTTGGGAAATACCTCTCTCACCCCCTAGGCCCCTCTTATGTGTAAGTCACCCAGCCAGCAGTTTATACATTAGCCACTTTAAGACTGGAAGGATTTGCCGTCCTAATGACCAGGCCCTATTTTGCGATTCGGCACTGCTTTACTTTAACAGACAATTGCGTGGTCGTGCGACGCTGTACCCAAATAAAATTGACATCCTTTTTTCCCCACAAACAGAGCTTTCTTTTGGTGGTATTTGATCACCTGTGCGATTTTTGTTTTTTGCGCTACAAAAAAAAGAGCGACAATTTTGAAAAAAAAAAAAAAAAAAAACAATATTTATCACATTCTGCTATATGACATTCTGAAAAAAAAAACATTTAAAAATAAAACTTTTTTAACATTTTAGGCCAATTTGTTTTATGCTACATATTTTTGGTTAAAAAAAAAAAATAAAAATTGCAATAAGTGTATTTTGATTGGCTTGCGCAAAAGTTATCACGTCTACTAACTACGGGAAAGATATATGTAATTTTTATTATTTTTTTTTATTTTTATTTTTTTACTAGTAAAAAGTGATTTGCGATTTTTTGCGGGACTGTGACATTGTGGCGGACATATCGGACCCCTAACTGACATTTTTGACACATTTGGGGGTACCAGTGACATTACTACAATAATCCGTGCTAATAATATGCACTGTTACTGTAATAATGACACTGGCAAGGAAGGGGTTAACATTATGGGTGATCATTGTATTAAATGTGAGCCTTGGAGAGTGATTCTAACTGTGGGGGGTGTGGCTTGTGAAATGACCATAGAGACCTGTGATCCTATATAGAAGAATCACATGAGCTCTGTAAACATTTAATGGAGAAGAACGGTCAGCTGTGTGTACAGCAGCTGAGCGTCCTTCTACCTCAGCGGGGAGTAATCGCGGGTGTCAGGTGGCAATCGCAGCCGCCTGACCCGTGCATCGGCTTCCCCGCTGCTGATTGGGGACGGGAGAGCGCTGCCCGCGGCGCGCACTCGCCCCTTAGCTTCCCGCACGCGGCCGACGTAGGTCTATGTTGGTTTGCGTAGGAGAGCCACCCTGCTGCAGTAAAAAGGCGGCGGGTGGTCCGGAAGGGGTTAATGGCTGTGTGTTGAGTTATTTTGAGGGGACAGCAAATTTACACTGTCACAGTCGGTTCACACTGATCCGACTCGAAGTCGCCCCGACTTCGGGCGACTAATGAAGTCGCCTGTGCACCGCTTCGGCTGCAAGGGTGTCTAAGCTCTTTACATGCTATGATTACAAGTGGAGAAAATGTGAGTTTGTTTTTTATTGATTTGATGTAATAAAGTTCCTTTTATAAAACGGATCACACTATGTGCCGGTTCACACTAGGGTGACCTGTGAGGCGACCTGGTCGCCTCACAGGTCGCCGCAGGTCGCCTCCCATAGGGAAGCTGCGGACCCGTTCTAATAGGAGCGACACAAGTCGCTCCGACCTAGAAAAAGGGTCCGGAGCTTCTTTGGGGCGACCCGGAGGCGACCGCCATAGACTTCAATGTTATGAAGTCCGTGGCGGCCGCTCCGAGGTAGCGGCGCACTGCTCGCATCGCGACCTCGGAGGTCGCGGTGCAAAGTAGCATTGCCCCTATGTGAACGGGGGCTATGAGTTCCCCTTTATGATTATATGTGGCCACGGGTACTGAGAGATATCTGGAGGAGTGCTGGCTTTCCCCATCGGTCTGCTTGCACACACCCCAATCAAGAACCTCCTCTGGAAAATCACCAGCACTCCTCCAGATATCTCTCTGTACCCGTGGCCACATATAATCATAAAGGGGAACTCATAGTGTGATCCGTTTTATAGAAGGAAATTTATTACATCAAATCAATAGAAAAAAACTCACATTTTCTCCACTTGTAATCTTAGCATGTAAAGAGCTTAGACACCCTTGCAGCCGTACGTTCTACCACCACTGTAGTTTACTCGAGCAGCCCGAGGCTTGGTACCAGCACACAGGACTTCCGAGTTTCCTGGGCGTGACGTCGGACGCTTGCGGGTTGCCTAGGTGACCGCGTGCTCACGCACTGGCGCGTTTCGTAATCACAGACTTCAACTGAGGTTCTGGATCGGGGTGTGTGCAAGTAGACCGATGTGGAGAGCCAGGTTCATATGATTACAGAAAGCGCCAGACATATGTCATAAGGGTACGTTTTCACTACCTAAGGGGCTCACAGAGGTGTGGTGGAGGTGTTTACCATCTGCGCTTACGTTTTGAAATACTGAAGAGGATTTCATCACACTTATTTGGGACTATTATGTTTATATATGTGAAGTGGCCAAGATATTATAACCATTTGGGATTATTGCACATGTGCAGTGCCAATTTTTGATTTTGATATCTTTGGTCTAACGTAGGGCTCATGGAGAGTAACCCTTAAGCGCTGCTAGTGTGTACGTGGGACCTTCCAGTGTTATATACACACCCTGTTTAATTATATGTTATCTGACTTTGCTTTATAAAAAAAAACTGTTAATGGAAAAAAAAAAAAAGCCCAACAGGCAATTGAAGGCGCAGATACAGCAAGCTGACAAAGCTGCTGTTATTTTTGGGGCAAATAAATATGAAATTCAAGCCCTTTCAGGCCTATAGTTGGCTGCGGGGTGAGAGCTGAAGGGGTTAATGTTGGGCAGGCACAGAAAACAAAGCATGCTGGACATTCTGATTTTATTTTCTAATACAATTGCAGCCTCAAAAACATGAAAAATATCTGCAGGTTGTATTTAGAGGTACATAGAGCCCCGCCATTAGAGACAGCGTTTTTTTCCGCCCAGAAATCTTTATTTATATCATTAACATGTTACAATTTCTCAGGGCTGCTAAAGAAACACGGAGCTCTGCTTCCATCTTGTGGTCATTTCTCAGCAGTGCACTGTGGAGCAAAGACATTTATTACAGTAATAAATCCAAAGGCAAGCATTTATTATATCGCAGCTTACCAATTCTTAGATGTGATGGCTGCACTAGTTATCTTCTTCTTAGGTTTTATTTCCTTTATTTTCACCTAGTGATCTGGCCAGTACGTCTGTTGTTTTTCAAAAGAACAAGCTTTCCTGCAAATGTATCAATTTACAGTGATGAGACAAAACCATTTGCCACTGACAGGGGGGGCTTACAATGATCGGCTTTTAATTATACATGTAAAACCTTTATCCCAAAAGGAAAAAAATGTTGCTGTAATCTATATTAACCACTTTCCAACCGGGCCATAGCCGAAAGACGGCTACAGCGTGGTTTTCTAGTTCTGGGAGGGCGTACAGGAACGTCCCCACAGAATCGCGCTCCCGCGCGCCCCCTGGGCTGGGGCGCGCACACGGGAGTGTCCGTGCTCGCCGGGTCCCGGGGACCCGACGCATCACGGATCGCGGTAAAGGGCCAATGAGAGCGGTCCTTTACCACGTGATCGCTCCATCCAATGACGGAGCGATCACTTCACAACAAACCGGCGCATGTCCGGTTCATTTCTCTCCTCTCCTCGCACACTGTACACAGCAATCGGTACAGCGTGCGAGGAGAGGAGAGAAACTGCAGCTGCACGCCTCCTCTGCCTCTTCTGTGCCCTGGATCAGTGCCTCCTCTGCCTCATCTGTGCCCTGGATCAGTGCCTCCTCTGCCTCATCTGTGCCCTGGATCAGTGCCTCCTCTTCCTCATCTGTGCCCTGGATCAGTGCCTCCTCTGCCTTATCTGTGCCCTGGATCAGTGCCTCCTCTGTGCCCCATCAGTGCCTCCTCTGCCTCATCTGTTCCCTATCAGTGCCTCCTCTGCCTCATCTGTGCCCTATTAGTGCCTCATCTGTGCCCTATCAGTGCCTCCTCTGACTCATCTGTGCCCTACCAGTGCCTCATCTGTGCCCTATCAGTGCCTCATCTGTGCCCCATAAGTGCCTCATCCATGCCCCATCAGTGCCTCATCCATGCCACCTCAGTGCTCATCCATGCCACATCCGTGCTCATCCGTGCTTCATCTGTGCCACATCCATGCCACATCTGTGCCTGCCCATGCCATCTCAGTGCTCATCCATGCCACATCCATGCTCATCCATCCCACGTCAGTGCTCATCCATGCCATGTCCGTGCTCATCCATGCCACACCCATGCCACTTCAGTGCTCATCCATGCTGTCATGGTCTTACCTTCTTGCTGTTCTCCTTCGTTTGACATGTGCTGGCGGCCATCTTGGTTTCTGGGTTTCTTGTAGCCTCCCACTCTGCGGCTCCTCCTTCCCACTGGGAGGAGCTGGATGCCTAGCTCATATATATAGGAGGTCTGTGGCTTCAGTTCCTTGCTTGGTCCTCCTGTGTTCACATGCTTCTAAGACTGCTGCTGCTTCTGGTTCCTGATCCTGGCTTCGTCTGATTACCCTTCTGGTTCCTGATCCTGGCTTCGTCTGATTACCCTGCTGGTTCCTGATCCTGGCTTCGTCTGACTACCCTGCTGGTTCCTGATCCCGGCTTCGTCTGACTACCCTCCTGGTTCCTGACCTCTGATTTTCAATAAAGCCTTCTTATTTTCACTTATCTGTTGTTGTACTTCTGGTTCATGGTTCCGTAACATTAGGACCAAGCCATGAATTCTGACGGTACAGGGCCATCCTCGCTACCCACGCTGGTTGCCAGACTTGATCAGCAGGATCACCTGTTGGGTCAGTTCGCCGTGGCGTTGCAAATCCTGCTTGAACGCACGGCTCATTTCGCTCCCGTTGCCGATGGGTCGGTTGTCGCTCCTGGGCCCGCTCCTACTGCCGCTCCGGTTGTTGCGCCAGAGTCTACCCCGACACCTGTTGTTGCGCCTGCGGTGTTTCGGGGTATGACCGGTTCTGCCCCCCTTCCACAGCGCTTTGGGGGAGAGCCAACTCAGTGCTGAGGTTTCCTCAACCAGGTGGGCATTTATTTCGAGTTGCTGCCACATGCCTTTCCTACTGAGAGATCAAAGGTGGGCTTCTTAATTTCGCTGCTCTCGGACAAGGCCTTGGCCTGGGCCAGCCCTTTATGGGAGAACAACAATCCGGTGGTTGCCGAGTTTTCCGGTTTTGTTGCTTCTCTTCGGAGGGTATTCGATGTGCCGGCTCGTGCTGCCTCTGCTGCGAAGCTCCTTATGTCCATCAGACAGGGTTCACGATCCGTAGCTGAATACGCCATTGAGTTTCGTACCCTGGCAGCAGAGGTGGGCTGGAATAATGAGGCTCTGGTCGCTGCTTTCTCTCATGGTCTCTCGGATGCCTTGAAGGTTGAGGTTGCAGCTAAGGACCTACCAGTGGAGCTCGAGTCTCTTATTTCTTTCCTGATTTTGATTGACACCAGACTCAGGGAGAGACCTTCCTTTAAGGAGAGTCTGCGGAGGCCTCCTAACAGATTGGCGCCTACCTTTGCTGTCCCACCCGTGCCTCCCTCTCCTCCCACGCCTCCTGGGGATGACTTGGCTGGGGATGAACCCATTATGCTGGGCTTTGCTCGCCTGTCCGAGGGGGAGAGGGTACTCCGGAGACGCGAGGGCCGATGCATGTACTGTGGTCTCGGTGGGCATTTTCGGTTGGCATGTCCGAACCGTTCGGGAAACGCTCGCACCTGAGATCCTGTCGGGGGCAGATCTTGGGTGGAGTCTCCTCGTCCCCGGTTTCCCGTGTTGACAAACCACTGATCACTGTTGTCCTCTCCTGGGTCGGGGGCTCAGTGACGACCCAGGCGTTGGTGGACTCTGGTGCTGGTGGTTTGTTCATTGATAGTGTGTTCGCTGCCGCCAATTCCATTCCTCTGCAGGCCCGAGGTTCTCCACTGGCTCTTGAGGCGATAGACGGCAGACCCCTTCTGCCGCCACACGTGACTCATGAGACCCTTCCAGTGGGGATAGCCATTGGTGCCGTTCACAGAGAGTCGGTCTGCTTCCAGGTTATTTCGTCTCCACACTACTCGTTGGTCTTGGGGTACCCCTGGCTCCAGAAGCATAATCCGACTTTCGATTGGAGATCGGCCAAGATCCTCTCGTGGTCACCACAGTGTGGGGCTAGTTGCATCCATGGGCCTGTCAAGTTGCTGTGTACTTCCTCGGACTCTCTGTTGCCTCCTGAATACGAGGAGTCCCGGGATGTATTCGATAAGGTGCGCGCGGTTGCCCTCCCTCCGCACCGCCCATACGATTGTGCCATCGAGTTACAACCTGGTGCCGTTCCTCCTCGTGGCAAGGTCTATCCACTGTCGGTAGCGGAGAATGAGGCCATGGAGGAGTACGTGAAGGAGGCGCTTTCACGCGGACACATTCGCAAATCCTCGTCCCCGGCAGGGGCTGGATTTTTCTTTGTGAAAAAGAAGGGCGGTGAGTTGAGGCCTTGCATCGATTACAGGGGTCTCAATCGCATCACGATCAAGAACGCTTACCCGATACCCTTGATTTCCGAGCTGTTCGATCGCCTTAAAGGGGCCACGGTCTTTACCAAACTCGACCTGAGGGCGGCATATAACCTCGTAAGGATCAAGGCGGGCGATGAGTGGAAGACCGCGTTTAACACCAGGACCGGTCATTATGAATCCTTGGTTATGCCCTTTGGGTTGTGCAATGCGCCCGCAGTCTTTCAGGAATTCATCAACGATGTTTTCCGTGACCTGTTGCAGCAGTGTGTGGTGGTCTATTTGGATGACATCTTGGTATATTCTGAATCCATGGAGACCCACATTCTGGATGTCAGACGAGTGTTGCAACGGTTACAAGAGAACAAGCTGTTCGGTAAGCTTGAGGAATGCGAATTTCACCGATCCCAGGTAACCTTCTTGGGTTACATCATTTCCGCTGAGGGGTTCTCCATGGATCCTGAGAAGGTTTCGGCTGTCTTACAGTGGCCCCAGCCCAGTGGTCTTCGCTCCCTGCAGCGCTTTTTGGGCTTCGCCAATTATTATCGGAAGTTCATCAGGGACTTTTCCATGCTAGCCAAGCCTCTCACGGATCTGACCAGGAAGGGCAGTAATTCCCAGGTCTGGCCGCTCGAGGCCATCCGAGCTTTTGAGGCTCTAAAGTCCGCCTTTGTGTCGGCTCCGATTCTGTCGCATCCCAACCCTGGGTTGCCCTTTGTCCTCGAGGTGGACGCGTCTGAGACGGGAGTAGGCGCCCTTCTGTCTCAGCGTAGAACACCAGAGGGTCCTCTGCTTCCTTGTGGGTTTTACTCCCGGAAACTGTCTTCCGCGGAGTGCAACTATCAGATTGGTGACAGGGAGTTATTGGCCATCGTGCAGGCCCTTAAAGAATGGAGGCACTTGCTCGAGGGTTCGGTGGTTCCGGTCCTCATCCTGACGGACCACAAGAATCTGACCTACCTTTCTGAGGCCAAGAGATTGACACCACGTCAGGCCAGATGGGCTCTGTTCTTGTCACGTTTTAATTACGTGGTCTCCTACCTACCCGGTTCCAAGAACATCAGGGCGGATGCCTTATCACGGCAGTACTCCGACCTGTCCAGGGAGGAGTCGATTCCGACTTCGGTCATACCTCCGAATCAGATCCTGGCCGCCATTCGCACCAGCCTGACCTCTCCCCTGGGTGAGCAGATTTTGGCGGCTCAATCTGGTGCTCCCTCTGGGAGACCCAACGGCAGATGTTTTGTGCCTGAGGAGTTGCGCACTCGGTTGTTGCGAACCTACCATAACTCCAAGACCGCGGGGCATCCTGGAAAGAATCAGCTGTCCTGGGCTGTTTCACGTCTGTTCTGGTGGCCTTCCCTACGTTCCGACATCGCCGCATATGTAGCGGCATGCTCCGTTTGTGCCCAGAGTAAGTCCCCTCGGCACCTTCCGTTGGGCCTTCTGCAACCCATAGCCACCGGGGAGCGCCCATGGTCACACCTGGGGATGGATTTCATTGTGGACCTCCCTGCATCCCGAGGCCATACGGTCATTCTCATGATTGTGGATCGGTTTTCCAAAATGTGCCACTGTGTTCCTCTCAAGAAGTTACCCTCTGCACAGGAGTTGGCCACGATTTTTGCCAGGGAGGTTTTCCGGTTGCACGGTTTGCCCAAGGAGATTGTGTCGGATCGGGGGAGTCAGTTTGTGTCCAGGTTCTGGCGCGCCTTTTGCTCCCAGTTGGGGATTCATCTCTCCTTCTCCTCGGCCTACCACCCTCAGTCCAATGGGGCCGCAGAACGATCCAATCAGGCCTTGGAGCAATTCCTTCGTTGCTATGTCTCCGATCACCAAGACAATTGGGTTGACCTCCTGCCTTGGGCTGAGTTTGCCAGGAACACGGCGGTGAACTCTTCCTCTGGGACGTCTCCCTTCATGGCCAATTATGGGTTCCAACCTGCCGTGTTACCGGAGGTATTCTCTCCCCAGGATATTCCGGCTGTGGAGGATCACCTTTCCGTCCTAAGTGCTTCTTGGGTACAGATCCAGAAGTCCCTTGAGGTCTCTGCGCAGCGCCAGAAACTCCAGGCTGATCGCAGACGAGCGCCTGCTCCTTCCTACCAGGCCGGAGACCGTGTATGGTTGTCCACCCGCAACCTCAACCTTCGAGTGCCCACTCCCAAGCTGGCGCCTCGCTTTGTTGGTCCCTTCCGAGTGCTTCGCAGGGTAAACCCGGTAGCCTATGCCCTTGCGCTTCCTCCTGGCATGCGGATCTCCAACGTGTTTCATGTCTCCCTGTTGAAGCCACTGGTGTGTAATCGTTTCACTTCCTCGGTTCCTCGGCCTCGTCCGGTCCAAGTGGGCAATCGTGAGGAGTATGAGGTGAGCAATATCCTGGACTCACGCCTGGTCCGCGGTCGGGTGCAGTTTTTGGTTCATTGGCGTGGTTATGGTCCAGAGGAGCGTTCCTGGGTTCCCTCCGCAGATGTCCATGCTCCTGCCTTGCTCCGTGCCTTCCACGCACGCTTCCCTCAGAAACCGTTCTTTACTCCGCGGAGGAGGGGCCCTTGAGGGGGAGGTACTGTCATGGTCTTACCTTCTTGCTGTTCTCCTTCGTTTGACATGTGCTGGCGGCCATCTTGGTTTCTGGGTTTCTTGTAGCCTCCCACTCTGCGGCTCCTCCTTCCCACTGGGAGGAGCTGGATGCCTAGCTCATATATATAGGAGGTCTGTGGCTTCAGTTCCTTGCTTGGTCCTCCTGTGTTCACATGCTTCTAAGACTGCTGCTGCTTCTGGTTCCTGATCCTGGCTTCGTCTGATTACCCTTCTGGTTCCTGATCCTGGCTTCGTCTGATTACCCTGCTGGTTCCTGATCCTGGCTTCGTCTGACTACCCTGCTGGTTCCTGATCCCGGCTTCGTCTGACTACCCTCCTGGTTCCTGACCTCTGATTTTCAATAAAGCCTTCTTATTTTCACTTATCTGTTGTTGTACGTCTGGTTCATGGTTCCGTGACACATGCCACGTCAGTGCTCATCCATGCCACATCAATGCCACGTCAGTGCTCATCCGTGCCATGTCAGTGCTCATCCATGCCACATCCATGCCACGTCAGTGCTCATCCGGGCCACATCCATGCCACGTCAGTGCTCATCCATGTCACGTCAGTGCCACATCAATGCCACATCCATGCCTTGTCAGTGTTAATCTGTGCCACTTCCATGCCATGTCAGGGTGCTCATCTGTGCCTCATCCATGCCACGTCAGGGCTAATCCATGCCACATCAGTGCTCATCAGTGCCACATCCATCCCACGTCAGTGCTCATCAGTGCCTCATCCGTGCCACATCAGTGCTCATCCGTACCACATCCATGCCACGTCAGTGCTCATCCGTGTCACATCCATGCCACATCAATGCCATGTCAGTGCTCATCCGTGCCACATCCATGCCACATCAGTGCTCATCCGTGCCACATCCATGCCACGTCAGTGCTCATCCATGCCACATCCGTGCCATGTCAGTGCTCATCTGTGCCACATCTATGCCATGTCAGGGTGCTCATCTGTGCCTCATCCATGCCACGTCAGTGCTCATCCATGCCACATCCATGCCACGTCAGGGCTAATCCATGCCACATCAGTGCTCCTCAGTGCCACATCCATCCCACGTCAGTGCTCATCAGTGCCACATCCATCCCACGTCAGTGCTCATCAGTGCCACATCCATGCCACGTCAGTGCTCATCAGTGCCACATCCATGCCATGTTAGTGCTCATCCGGGCCACATCCATGCCACATCAGTGCTCATCAGTGCTCATCCGGGCCACATCAATGCCACATCAGTGCCACTACAATGCTTATCAGTGCCCTACAGAGCCTCACAAAATTGTAATAGGAAGTCAGGAAATTAAGGTGCTCCCTGCTTGTTGGGCCTCTGTATGTGGTCAGGCTGTGGAAAAGTGTCACACATGTGGTATCGTCATACTCAGGAGGAGTGGCAGAACGTATTTTGTGGTGTCATTTTTTGCTATGTACATTGTATGTGTTAGAAACGTCTTATAAATGGACAACTTTGTGTAAAAAAAGCGTTTTGGTTTTCTTTCCACATTTTCCATAAATTTGTGGAAACAAATGACATGTTCAAAAGACTCATTATTTTTTTTTTGGTTTTTTTTTGAGAAAAAAGACTCATTATGCCTCCTAGATCATGTGTTGGGGTGTTTTCTTTCCAAAATGGGGTCATTTTATGGGGGTTTTTATTGTCCAGGTGCTCCAGGGCCTTCAAAAGTGTGATAGGTCGTCAGAAAATTATATGTGTAATTTTTGCTTCTAGAACGCCTGACGGTGTTCCTTGCATGTTAGGCCTCTGTATGTGGTCAGGCTGTGGAAAAGTCTCACACATGTGGTATCGCCATACATTTTTTTTTAAAAAAATCTTCATTTTGCAAAGAATTGTGGGAAAAAATGACAACTTCAAAAAACTCACCATGCCCCTTACTAAATACCCTGGAATGTCTACTTTCCAAAAAGGAGTCATTTGGGGGGTATTTTTACTGTCCTGAATTGTTAGGGTCTCAAGAAATGAGATAGGCCATCAGTACTTTAGGTGTGATCAATTTTCAATGATTGGTACCATAGCTTGTAGACTCTATAGCCTTCACAAAGACCAAAAAATGTATACTTATTTGGGTTATTTTTACTAAAGATATGTAGCAGTATAAATTTTGGCCAAAACTTATGAAGAAAAATGACTAAATTTGCAAAATTTAAAACCGAAACGAAGAAAAATGAATTTTTTTACAACATTTTCGGTCTTTTTTCATTTATAGCGCAAAAAAATAAAAAACCCAATTATGATTAAATACCACCAAAAGAAAGCTCTGTTTGTGTGAAAAAAGGATGGAAATTTCATATGGGGACAGTGTTGCATGACTGAGTAATTGTCATTCAAAATGTGAGATCACTGAAAGCTGAAAATTGGTCTGGCCCAGTGGGCAAGTGGTTAATAAAAGCCATGTGTCTCTGCGTCCGCTTTCCCTGTGTACGTGGAAATGCGCTACTGCGCATGTGCCGCATGGACAGCCTTTGGGACGCAGAGCCTGGCGCTGGGTGGGTGTAAAATATAGAATATATCTCTATATTTTAATCTCTTAAGGCGTTTCGATTTGATTAGCATTGATAGCCAGACTGACTTTAAAAACAAAGTGTGAGTTTATTCAAACACACTTGGTATCAACAATACAATGTAAAAGGTATAACAGTTTAGTTCAGTGTAGGTCAAAAATATGAAGAATAAAAACAATAATTCATGGAAAAGATGTGTTCAGCGTGAATTCATAGCAATATAGCCATGTGTGTTCCTCTGTGTGTGTCCTTCTTCCGTGTTAATCTTTTCTTGTCTGGGAAGAAGCAGGAAATGACGTTGCTAGGTTTCAGAGAGCAAAACACCTGCTTAGGTTGTAAAAAAGGACTATCAATAGATTTGTGTAGAGCAGAAGTAATGTGTGTGATCTTCGCTAGTCTGTGTGTCTGTGTGTCCTAGTCTGAGTGAGTGTGCGAACCGCTTGACAATTTATCTTACATGTAGACGTCATCATCTTTCCATACTCCAAGCCTTGTATGACATCATAACTTCTGCTAACGTCAGTTATACTATACAAGAGGAGGTACTAAGCCCATAAAGTCATATATGGATCTTTGATTGACAAGCCCACATGTAACACCCTATTCTTGTAACGTCTAGTGTGGCTGATGTAATGTTAAATAACCATCATTTATCTTACACAATAAGTAACATATATAACCAACTTATATGACTTGTATAACACTAAGTAAATACATACAAATACGATTAATTATGACTGGGATTACTTTAGTCCTTAACTAACATTATTTAAACTAATATATGCTATTCCTAGTATTACACATGAATCCTATTCTTGACTTCCATGACATACTATCCCACAGATACCTTATATGTCATCTTCCAACTAGCTACATACTCCAGAATTATCTGACATTTTACTGTCTCAGCTCAGAAGAAGAACTCCATTGTTAATCACTGGATAAAGGTCATTCACACATATAATACTATGATTAATCATAAAATCACATATATTTTGCAAGCTTGCTGTGAATATAATATAATTCCAATAAGTGCCGAATTATGAATTTGGAATAAATATTTAACAATTCCCCCTGAATTATGATTAATCATACTAAAATAATAAATCCACACAAAACATTCGTATCTCATTTACACAACCTTGTATCAAATGATCAAACACAATATTCTTCAGAACTGAACCAGCCAGAAATAACTCTCCTTCTAAACTCTTCTTCTTCCTCTTGGATCTAACTATTCAAATTCCTAAAATAATTATATAGATTTTTAAATATGTATAACATAATAATTGATATCAAATTATGAATAATAATGGTAATAATAATAATAATTACGTTATGTAATATTATATTTCCATATTTGTGCCTAAATAGTATTTTAGCTCTTTGGAAATATACTTGTCATAACTTCCTAATTTTCTTCTTTTTTAAGAGTGATATATTTTCTTAACTTATTAACAAAGGATGTTCTATTTACTAGAATGATAGTGAAGTTTTAACCTAAAATATTCAATATATGAATAAGGAAAAATAAAATAAAAATAAAAAATAATGATACTCTTAACTTAATATGAACATTAGTTTCAAAATAATTGGATAATCAAAAAATGTATATGTGAAAAAATAATGTTTCAGTCCTTATTTTTATCTGTAAAGGATGAAGTTTCTTCTGATGAATCCTTTCTTCATGTAATGTTTATGAAATATGTTCTTTAAGTTCTCTTAGGTTAGAAAAACCTTGTGTTTAAGATAAAACAGTCATAAATATGAAGTATAAATCGTTCGTCCAATCTTCTTTTCGAAAATATCTCTTCTTCAACTTTGAATTTCTTGATATCATCTTTGCGCTTCTTAGGAGCTTATTATCCTCCATATTTATTTGGTTTTAAATGCCATTCTGTAAAAGAAATGCAGTATCATTGCTTTGGCATAAACAATTTACATTATTCTTTTACCCTTTTTTTTTCTTTTTTTTCAACAAATGTTAAAACATTATGGGACAAAAGTTTCATGAATTTGTAAAACTATATGTGAAAAAATACTTTATATGTTTCTTCAAGAAAAACTTCTGTATGTAATGTACTGTACTCATTCTGTCTAAGATGTCCTAAACTATAATACAAATATACTATGAAATTTTTAGGTGTGACAGAACGCAACATCTCCTTTTGGTCATGACACAAAATCTTGTTTTCACAAACAAAGAAAGGTTTTGTATCACCCCAGAGATGACAATGGACTATGCCTTTGTTCTCATCTCTATAAATTTAGAAATATGCGTAACTGTTTTCTGTGTTGAAGCACTTATGCTAGTGTTAGACTGTTCTGCAGTAACAAGTACTGGCTCAATACTTTTCTCAGCTCTTATGCTGGAAACACGAGGTACAGACTTCTCAGATACAGCTGTGTAAACATGTGCTTGTGTGTTTACCTTAAAATGTCTTGTTACACCTATCTGAATGTTTTTAGATGAAAATGTTCTAATCCATTGAGGATATATTTCTCGATATACTCCATCTTTCTCAAAAATATCTTTTAGTGAACAATCAGATGTCTCTAAAATTATCTTGTTTGATTTCACTATGCTCTCTGTAGCTTTAATTGCATAGTAAACACTTAGCAGTTGCTTTACATCTGACTCAAAAGTTTTTTCCAAAAATGATAAAACTCTGGAGAAATAGGCAATTATTTTCTCCTTACCATCTTTTAGTTGAGACAACTTTACTGAGATTGCATTTTCAGATACATGAGTTTTTAAAACAAAAGGTACTTCAGAACAAACCTCAATTGTACTTAACATTGGAGCATTTTGAAAGTCTTTTATCAACACCTCAAAAGCATATTTCTCATTTGGACCCCATTGGTCAACTACATTACCTTTATTCCTCAAAAGATTATATAGTGGATTAGCTTTCTCTGCGAAACTGTTTACAAATTCTCTACAATTATTTATTTTATTCAAAAACTGATGCAATGCCTTTTGAGTTGTTGGAGTCGAGATAGAAATAATATCTCTAATTGTTTCTTGCAACAACTGTCTCTTTCCTTGACTAATTTGCATGTGAAGGTATTTCACTTGACTTTTCATGAGCTGAACTTTTGCAGTGTTTAATTTTAGACCTGCAAGTTGTAACAACGTAAACAACTCAGACAAAAGAGCAATATGTTCATCAATATTCTGGCTACTCAGCAGAATCGTATCCACATGCTGAAAAATACATTCTGGCCTTGAAAAATTTAACAATATTTTTGCTATAGTTTCATGAACTACACCATCACCAATACCTAGGCCAGGTATTAATCGAGTGAACGTATAACTCTCTTTGTTGAATGTGAACGCAAGTTTGTATTGACAACTTTTAGTTAAAGGGATAGAAAAATGACTGTTAGACATTTCTAATACAGAAAACACTTTAGCTTTGGTATCTAAATTTAGCTTTAGGCTAGATTTATCAGGAATGACCGTGTTATTTGTGACATGTTTGTTCAATGTCGTTAGGTCAACTGATAAAGAATATGAATTATCAGCTTTTTTGATAGGCCAAATACTATTATTTACCACTGATTGTGCTTTCTTTACAATTCCTAGTTGTTCAAACTCTTGAATAATGGCAGAAAGTGGACCAAGTGATTCTAGTGGTAACTCATACTGATTATGAGGTTCTGGATCTTTTCCTTCAATATTCAGTTCAGTATTTTTCAAAGTTCCTATGTCATTTTTGAACTTTGACCACAAACATGGAAAACGTTGTACCACTTCCTTTAAAGCACAATTGCCATCAGTATTAGGCCATTTTTGTTCTTTGGACATATCAGTAATGGAACCAACATTACTGTACACAGAGGGATCAATTAGCACTGATTTGGGCCTAGATGGATCTTTCCAAATACTTTTATTAGCCAAATCAATCACCCACTTTTGTTTGTTGATTACATCACTGCCAAGTATATTCTCTGCACCGTGACAAAACCAAATGTCAATGTTAGTTTTAACTTGTCCGGGCACTTCAAATGTTACATTAGACATTTGTCTAGCAGTGGAATTACTTGTATTAATAAAACCCATAATATGACATATAGGGGTATTTGGTTTCACAGGTATGTTTTCTCTGGTTAGGCTAATCTCAACTCCGCTATCAATGAGAAAATTCATTTTTTTACCATTTAGCAAACCTTGTATATGTGGTCTACCATTCTCATCCAATATAATTGGTGCAACATATTCTAATGGTAGAGAAATTGAAGGTCGATGTGATTCTAATTTTGGCAATGGCAATAAACCATCTCGGTCAGTGACAGGTCCTTTTGCCATGTTGTCTGAACTGCTGTGAACAGTTAAATTACTGATCTGTTTGACTTCGGTGGCATAAGGCAATTCAGTCAAAAATATATCTTGACATAATAAAGCGGGCTGTTCAAAAGCTGCTTTTTCATTCTCCGTGTCTTGTGAGTCTCTCTTAAGCTTACAACAATGTTTTTTCATATGGCCAACTTTATGACAGTAAAAACACGTGATAGACTCTCCTTGTCTCACTTGCCTACAGCTGTCGTCATGATTCTCGCTGAGATCTGTAGTATCTGACATGTCTCCAGTCAGACTATTGTCACATTGAATCATAGCTACCTCATATGTGAGATTGCTCTGTTTCAATTGTCTCCTAACTTTATCAATGAAGCTTACTATATCGTTCAAATTTTGTCGTTCCTGTGCTATGGCTAATGTAGTTGGGTCAAGGTAATTGAACTTTTTCACAAATTAATGTATCAATCCAGTGTCGTTGTCATCGTCTACACCCAAAATCATTTTATATGCTTTGCAAAATTTAATCTTAAATTCAAACGGGTCTTCGTCTACAGTAGTTTGTAATAATTCTAACATTTCTATGGATGGTACTTCTTCACCAGTCGTGCATAGTAACAATTGTTGCAATCTGTCCATTGCGTCACTATGTCTCTCCTGACCTTGGTCATCAGTAACAGGAGACTTTGTTAACCGTCGAGCATGTGGTGCCGGTAACCAAAGGTAAAATATATGATTACGTTGCTCATCTTTCAAATTGTATCTGTCAGTGTACGACTCAAATACATCTGCGTTGTGAAACGCATTCAAATTCAAATTATATGGTGGGATATCATTTAAAACTTTCATTAGTTGGTCATGTATTTGCAATTTTAGTTTTGCAGTTCTACATAATAAATTTTTATGTTTAATCTCTGTTTCGTCATCAGCATCAACTTTCTCAATTTCCGAACTTTGAGGAATATAAGGTTGAGCCTTTGACTTGCATTCAGTCTTTTTGTCACCTGTTCTTATTACAGCAATCTGTCTACTGTCATTCAACAAAAGATTTGTTTTAGAATCTATTTGTTTTTCAAGATCCTCTATGCAATTACAAAGAATCTCACAGTTTGGACAGTTAAAGGAATATTGGGACACATTTCCATGTATTCCTGTGTTCTGTACATTGTTAGTCTCTGTCTGATTTAATGTGCAAACATTTTTGGCAGGTATAGTAATAACCATCTTATTAAATATTCTTACTAACTGTAACACATTATTTATCTTTTTTCGTAATTTGTTCATAATAAACCTGGATTTGTCAATCTTTGTATTGGGGGTTCGGAAACATTAGAGAATACTTATTTATTTACTTATTTAGTATTCTCTAATCTTTGTATTGGCCTGTAAACATTCATTGTACATATATTCCCATAAGTGACTGTCATTTGGATAAAAAGACACATCTTTAAATGCTAGCTTGCTTTCTCTAGCTAAGTCATCAATAAATTCCATAATTTTTACTCACCGTGATCAGAAGATTTCCTCGTCTTCAGTCGGCTCAATCACTGGACGTCTTGTCCACATCTGATGAATCAAACGCCTTTTTCTGTCTAGGTTCTTTGATCGTTGATTCCCCGAGACTTGGCAATCATGAAATCGTGTAAGTCTCCCCCCTTTTGGCAGGGATTGGGGATCAATTACGTCTCCTGGCTGGCTCGCCAAATGTAAAATATAGAATATATCTCTATATTTTAATCTCTTAAGGCGTTTCGATTTGATTAGCATTGATAGCCAGACTGACTTTAAAAACAAAGTGTGAGTTTATTCAAACACACTTGGCATCAACAATACAATGTAAAAGGTATAACAGTTTAGTTCAGTGTAGGTCAAAAATATGAAGAATAAAAACAATAATTCATGGAAAAGATGTGTTCAGCGTGAATTCATAGCAATATAGCCATGTGTGTTCCTCTGTGTGTGTCCTTCTTCCGTGTTAATCTTTTCTTGTCTGGGAAGAAGCAGGAAATGACGTTGCTAGGTTTCAGAGAGCAAAACACCTGCTTAGGTTGTAAAAAAGGACTATCAATAGATTTGTGTAGAGCAGAAGTAATGTGTGTGATCTTCGCTAGTCTGTGTGTCTGTGTGTCCTAGTCTGAGTGAGTGTGCGAACCGCTTGACAATTTATCTTACATGTAGACGTCATCATCTTTCCATACTCCAAGCCTTGTATGGCATCATAACTTCTGCTAACGTCAGTTATACTATACAAGAGGAGGTACTAAGCCCATAAAGTCATATATGGATCTTTGATTGACAAGCCCACATGTAACACCCTATTCTTGTAACGTCTAGTGTGGCTGATGTCATGTTAAATAACCATCATTTATCTTACACAATAAGTAACATATATAACCAACTTATATGACTTGTATAACACTAAGTAAATACATACAAATACGATTAATTATGACTGGGATTACTTTAGTCCTTAACTAACATTATTTAAACTAATATATGCTATTCCTAGTATTACACATGAATCCTATTCTTGACTTCCATGACATACTATCCCACAGATACCTTATATGTCATCTTCCAACTAGCTACATACTCCAGAATTATCTGACATTTTACTGTCTCAGCTCAGAAGAAGAACTCCATTGTTAATCACTGGATCAAGGTCATTCACACATATAATACTATGATTAATCATAAAATCACATATATTTTGCAAGCTTGCTGTGAATATAATATAATTCCAATAAGTGGCGAATTATGAATTTGGAATAAATATTTAACAGTGGGCGTGTATATGAGCAGATCCCCGCCCACCTTTCAACATCCGCCTCAGTATTGGAAGGAAACGTACCTATGTGGTGGAGAAGGCCGCGGCTGTGGTATGGAGAAGGCCGCGGCTTCTGTCTGATGTCTGGGGATCTGGATAGAGCCGCTAGAGGCCATGACACACACAATCCGCACACTGACCGAACTCACTGACAGCTCCGAGTACGGCAAAGAGCAGCAAGACTACAACTACGGAGAGCGGCCGGAGACAAATCATTCCGCCTGAGGAAACCACCACCATCTACTGGCCAACTGTGAGTATTACAACTGGGAATTCACCTCACAGGGCTGAGGACAGAAATCACCTCATCATATATTGTGATATCCTACATACTATACACCCCAATATAATCACCTCATCATATACTATACACCCCAGTATCATCAGGTGATGATACTGGGGTGTATAGTATATGATGAGGTGATTATATTGGGGTGTATAGTATATGATGAGGTGATAATACTGGGGTGTATGTAGGATATCACAAGATGGCGGTGGTTTCCTCAGGCGGAGATGATTTGTCTCCGGCCGCTCTCCGTAGTTGTAGTCTTGCTGCTCTTTGCCCGGACTCGGAGCTGTCAGTGAGTTTGGTCGGTCGGTGTGCGTATTGTGTGTGTGGCCGGTCATGGCCTCTAGTGGCTCTATCCAGATCCCCTGGCGCCTTCCCCTTCTCCTGACCCATGACGGGGTGCTCCTGCCCGGCTACAGCATTCGGGTGAGTGTAGACTCTCCGGGGAATATGGATCTGGTCCGGAGCCGCCTGCTCAGAGGAACTTCCCTAAAGAGCACCATTATCGGGGGGTGACCCCCAACACCCGGGACCCGGCCTCCGACACAGAGGAGCTCCCCATCCTACACAGGTCAGTGTGACTTACTTCTGGGGCCCCTGACATGTTGCCCGCCCCCAGTCCCAACGGCTGTCCGTGGGGCACATGCGCAGTAGCGCAATCCCAATGTCACAGGTAAAGCGGACGCAGAGACACTTGCATATTATTAATATAGATTGATATCCTACATACACCCCAGTCGGGCAGCCGGCCAAAACTCTTGAAGCGGCAGGTGTGCGCGGGCACGCAGCAGGTACGCGCTCGCACGCGAGAGCCGCTCGGTCAGCTCTGCGCGTGTCTCGTTGCTAGGGCAACAGGGACGCTATGCGCAGAGCTGGCTACGTCATGCGGCTCTCGCGTTGTTAGAAAAAAAAAGAGATAAGCGAGAGCCGCTCAGTTAGCCATATGTTCTAGCTCCCGTTAATTTAACGGGCTTAATGTCTAGTTGCTTATAAATTGTTAGCTAGAGCGTGGCCTAAATTTGTTGTTGCATCTAAATCTGCTAGTCCACCTAACACTCACCCCCCCCCCCCCCAGTCTGACAATGCTGCTATCCAAAGGGGCCCCCTGTGGTCCTTCATCCAGAGTGGGGGCGCGCTAATACAGGAGGTGTACATGGTGATCATATCCCCCTTATGTATTTATACATGGTGCAGAGGCGTAACTAGAAAATTCAGGGCCCCGGTGCAAGAAACCATGAAGGGCCCCCCAGACCCCTGGCTGGGGCTCTTCCCTTCAAGCCTGGGGCTCTTCCCACTGATCCTGGGGCCCTTTACTCTCATTGCGGGGCCCTTTATTACGGTCCCACTGTGGGATCCTTTCACAAGTTCTGCAGTGGGCCCCCTTCCTGCCATCTTGGGGCCTCCCCACGGTGGTGGAATGCCAGGGCCGGTGGCAAGTGTGACCTTTGCGATCCTGGAGGTTCACCCACTGGTGTCAGTAGTTTTTATTTTTTGGTATTTTAATTGTATTATTTTTTTATCATTTTATTTTATTTTTTTACAATGTGACTGACTATGACTCTGTCCATTCAAAAAAGGAAGGAGCTGGTAAATTACATATTTACCGACCCCTTCCTGGTTCTCTATTGTGACACATCCCCTGCAGCAGCCGGCAGGAGAGGGGAGGGAGCACAGTGGGGGGGGGGAGACTAGGGGAGACCACAGGGGCCCAGAGACAGCAGAAAACAAGTGAACTGGATGGGAAGAGTGGCGGGGGCAGCAGCACAGTAGGGGGGGGGGGACCAGGGGAGCACACAGGGGCCCAGAGACAGCAGAACACAAGTGAACTGGATAGGAGCAGGGGCGGGGGCAGCATAAGAGGAACCAATCTCCTCCATTTTCCTCCTGCAGCTACAGGAGGATAAAGGAGCACAGTGATTTCTCTACATGCTGCCCCCGCCGCCCCTCCTATCCAGGTGTACAGGGGAGCCGCACAGGCCCCCTGGAGCATAGGGCCCGGTTGCAATTGCAACCCCTGAAACCCCTGTAGTTACCCCCCTGACATGGTGATAATATCCCCCCTTATGTATTTATACATGGTGATCATATTCCCCCTTACTGTATGTATTCCTAGATGGAGATCATATCCCCCCTTATGTATTTATACATGGTGATCATATCAGCCCTTACGTATTTATACATGGGGATCATATCCCCCCCTTATGTATTTATACATGGTGATCACATCCCCCCCTTATGTATTCATACATGGTAATTATATCCCCCCTTATGTATTTATACATGGTGATTATATCCCCCCTTATGTATTTATACATGGTGATCATATCCCCCTTATGTATTTTTACATGTTGATCATATCCCCCCTTATGTATTTTTACATGTTGATCATATCCCCCTTATGTATTATACATGGTGATCTATCCCCCCCTTATGTATTCCCACATGGTGATCTATCCCCCCTTATGTATTTTTACATGTTCATCATATCCCCCTTTATGTCTTTATACGTGGTGATCATATCCCCTCCTTTGTATTTATACATGATGATCATATCCTCTCTTATGTATTTATACATGGAGATTATATCCCCCTGTATGTATTTATACCTGGTGATCATATCCCCTTTATGTATTTAAACCTGTTCATCATATCCCCCTTTATGTCTTTATACATGGTGATCATATCCCCCTTTATGTCTTTATACATGGGGATCATATCCCCCCTTATTTATTTATACATGTTGATTATATCCCCTTCTCTTCTCCAGAGGGAATAAATTCAGTTCCTCTAATCTTTCCTCATAGCTGAGCTCCTCCATGCCTCTTATCAGTTTGGTTGTACTTCTCTGCACTTTCTTTGGTTCTCCAGGGTTGACCTCAGAGCCTAGAGGTCAATATTTGCTTGAGTATTGTTCAACCCCTATATAGAATTCAGGAATGGACCTCTGACAAAAATGTACAATAAATGAAAAAGAAAAACGCCATCTACATGTACTATAGTGATGAAATGCATAAGCAGAGCTTCCAGACGTTTTATCACATGCTGCAAGTAGTGTGGGTGGGTTTTATTTTTTCGATTTAATATACTAAAACCATTTATGATGAATTTTAATGACCCAATCTTGGATGATCTGCTCTATTTTTAGTTTTTTTTTTGTTTCTACGTTGTGGATACTAGTGGACTGATGCAATACTGAGTGGTACATTATCCCCCTTCGAATCCTGGTGTGTACGGCCCTTAGACTCGAAACATTTGCTATCGCACATGTACAAGTTGGTGCTTGGGGCGCATTTATTACAGATGACTCCATACTTTATTAAAGAATAGGAGAAGGTGATGGGGACTGAATTTTATCCTCCACAGATTCAGAAAATTATGCATGCAGCCAACGTTTCCTCCATCAGTATTCGCATTCAAGAATCCGAGTTTCTGACTAGGTGGTATAGCACACCCTCTCCTCTCGCGCAGATGTTTCCAGGGTCTGACCTCAATTGTTGGTGGGGATGCACACAACGTGGTACATTCCTCTATCTTTGGTGGGATTGTCCAAAGATTAGGGCTTTTCGGGACTCAATATTTCCTTGGATTCAGAAAACATCTATACGACCAGTTAAGCATGCACCACTTCAATTCCTCTTCCATGATGTTAGGTCTTTCGTCAGGCGGTACAAAACAAAGTGTAACTCCCTATTTGTTGAACGCTGACAAATACCTGATCCCAAGATATTGGAAACAGGTCACTTGTCCAACACTAACTGAATGGAAGAGAGAAGTGAATTACATCATGGAGGCTGAATGTTGGGTGTTTACATGCCCCTTCCAGCTAAGAAACATGCCCCCTCCAGCAAAGAGACATGCCCCCTCCAGCAAAGAGACATGCACCCTCCTGCAAAGAGACATGCCCCCTCCAGCAAAGAGCCATGCCCATTCCAGAAAAGAGACATGCCCCCTCCAGCAAATAGACATGCCCCCTCCAAGAAAGAGACATGCCCCATCCAGAAAAGAGAAATGCCCAATCCAGAAAAGAGACATGCCCAATCCAGCAAAGAGACATGCCCCCTCCAGAAAAGAGACATGCCCAATGCAGCAAAGAGACACGACCTCTCCAGCAAAGAGACATGCCCAATCCAGCAAAGAGACATGTCCCCTCCAGCAAAGAAACATGCCCAATCCAGGAAAGAGACATGCCCCCTCCAGAAAAGAGACATGCCCAATGCAGCAAAGAGACATGTCCCCTCCAGCAAAGAAACATGCCCAATCCAGGAAAGAGACATGCCCCCTCCAGAAAAGAGACATGCCCAATGCAGCAAAGAGACATGTCCCCTCCAGCAAAGAAACATGCCCAATCCAGGAAAGAGACATGCCCCTTCCAGCAAAGAGACAAGCCCCCTCCAGCAAAAAGACATGTGCCCTCCAGCAAAGAGACATGCCTAAAAACATCAGCTCAGCTCACAGGTATAAGAATTGTACAGCACCAAGAAAGCTCCCCTCTTTCTGCTCATCACCACCGACCAATGACACTCATATCCAGCCTCAGTGAAGCAACATGTGGTGACAGCAGCACTGCAGTGTCGGCGGGTCCTCCTGCTATTAAAGCCTGTGCTGTTCCGGGATTCAGGAGAGCTGCTCCATCCCCCGCCCGCCCCGCTTCGCTCCCCAACAATACAACTTATACTGCTGGGAAGCAGAGCGGGGCAGGGCTGGGGGGTGGAACAGAGCATTATGCAAGGATGACACTGCACGCTAAAGGGAGAGGGAGCCTCGGGTCCTTGGGTTGTGCACCCCCGTTTCTGCCCCTCTTAAAGTGCCGCCTGGATCCCATGGACCCACCGGGACCCATGGTAGGGCCGGTCCTGGAGCAGCATTTATTAGGTGCATAGCTAAGGATTTGTAAAATCTGGGACCCATAACCGCGGAATGCTGGAACAGAAACTGAACTAATGTGAACTCCAGGGTGAATGCAGAGACTTTGGTCACAATTCTATGAACAGTCTGCCAATAGAATTGTATATAGGGGCAACTCCACCAAATGTGGAGAAAAATACCCTACTTCGCGTTGCACCACCAGCAACAATTAGGCACATGGAGGAGGACAGGTACTCAAAGAAAATTGGGGTGGCCAATGCCTCCTTGCACTTTAGAGCACACGAGTTGTTGTAAACTAACCCTATGGTGTCTTTTAGCCCACAAATAGTTAGAAGTTAGTTTTCTGTAGGGTGCAAAAGAATGGCGCTAGGAACTTCAATGGGTACAGCCTGTAAAATATATACAATTCTGGGTAACACTGTCATGTTTACTATTGCGGCTCTGCCAAACCATGAAAAGGAAGGTTTGTTCCATGTAACTGTATCTCTCTGAAAGGCAGTCAAGAGAGGGATGTATGTAAGGGCCAGTAACTGGATGCCCAGATAGGTAATTGCGTCAGTCTTCTAGGAGAATGGGAAAAGGGATTTACACTGAGGTACTAAGGTTGGGGGGAAGAGACATTAAGCACGTGGATTTGGAGTTATTTTTAGGTTGGAGACAGCACCAAACAATTTGAGGTTGCGAAGGAAGTAGGAATGGTTTGTGAGGGTTTTGTGGAGGAATAAGAGAAAATCATCTGCGTAAGCTACCATTTTATATTCTTTGCCAGTAATCTCAATGGCTCGTAAACTAACATCTGCTCTAAGGCAGGGTTCCATGCTAAGGACAAATAGGGTTGAAGAGAGGGGGCAGCCCTGTCTAGTGCCCCTACTGATGGAAAAGATGTTCTATAGGTGGCCAGAATTCTGGAATGCATCCTCTCACTGAGGATCAGAAAGGGGAGAACTGCTGCCAAGTAATCCCAGGCCACCCTATCGACATCTTTGTCATATCTAAAGAGAGAAAGAATCCCCGTCTGACCCTGCTGGGGAACCAGTGATGGACTTTAAGGGTATTTATGGTGTTGTCTTGTGCCTCTCTACCGGGGGTAAATCCCATTTAGTCCAAAGAGATCAAATGAAGTAGTAAAGGGAGGAGTCTGTTCATGAGAATTTTGGCATATTTCTTCAAGTTGATGTTAAGCAATAATATCAGTCTGTAATTGGTGACTTGGGTAGGATATTTGTCCTTCTTGGGAATCATGATTGTGTGGGCTTCTAGAAGTTGGGTTGGAATGACACTGCCTGCAGCGACCAACTTAAAAGCTGCCAGGAAATGTGGGGCTAGGATCTCTAGAAAGCCTTTATATAATTGGGTGGTAAGGCCATCTGGTCCGGGGCTCTTGCCAGGTTTCATTTGTTTGAGTGCCTGGCCAAGTTTCTCAGGGGTAAGAGGATCCTTCATGGCAGAAATGAAAGTGCTGCAAAAATATGGGCATGCTGTTGTTGGAGAGATATACGTGGAAATCAGATATTGGCGATTGGCCTTGCTCTGTTCCAAGGGATTGGTAGGGCCGATCTTATAAAGCAACCTATAATAGACAGTGATTTGCTTTGTGGTATCAACCGCCATGTGATAAGCTTTACCAGTGTATCATGGATAGAATGTATATCTAACTCAGCTCATTTAACTTGAGCCATTTTTGCAAGAAGCCTGCCAATTTTTTTGCATGCTCATAAAAGAACTTGTGACTCAAAGCATACCTACATAAGGTCCCAGAAGTGAGTTCCAAGATCAGTGGAGTGAAAGGAAATTCCAGTATGGCTATTCACCACGGTGCTGCACACAAGTGACATGCATGTCTCCTTACCAGATAAAAAATGTAAATGAGCGTCTAATAGTTGATTCCTCGCATGGCGCCACTCAGAAAGGATCACAACAGCAACAAGCCTCCAGGACACAGCCAACAAGATGGTGATACCGATACTGACCACAGGATGGAGCTCAGTGCGCCATAGAGAAAAGAAGGGGACTGGATAATGTAATACCGTACAGCCTTTATTAATTAAATATTAAAATAACACTCACATGGTAGATGAGAAAGAATCACATATAGAAAGCCGGTTGGCTCTCAAGTAGCCTGTTCCTCGAGGCTGCTCTCTTCCACATGGGATTTTGGAGGAAGGACTGCTGCATCACGTATTCCTACTAGAGCACCTGGCCCCTCGTGGGTCGCCGTTCTGGGATTCTCCTTGAAACTAGGACTTGACTTTAGCTAAATGGACTTTCTTTGGAGAAGCCTTACCCATTAGAAGTCTTTGCAGACGAGCGCGTAGGGTACGGCGTGCTGACGTCACTACGCTGCCCCGAGGAACAGGCTACTTGAGAGCCGGCCGGCTTTTTATATGAGATTCTTTCTCATCTACCATGTGAGTGTTATTTTAATATTTACTTAATAAAGGCTGTACGGTATTACACTATCCAGTCCCCTTCTTTTCTCTTTGGCGCACTGAGCTCCATCCTGTGGTCAGTATCGGTATCACCATCTTATTGGCTGTGTTCTGGAGGCTTGTTGCTGTTGTGATCCTTTCTGAGTGGTGCTGTGAGGAATCAACTATAGACGCTCATTTACATTTTTTATCTGGTAAGGAGACATGCATGTCACTTGTGTGCAGCACCGTGGTGAATAGCCATACTGGAATTTCCTTTCACTCCACTGATCTTGGAACTCACTTCTGGGACTTTATGAAGACTCTATATGAACTCTGTGTGTTTTTGATTCCTGGCCAGAATTAATTCACTGTGTATTGTGTAATATTCAATTATGTATAGGTTCATCCTCCAATGCATATGACCTAGCAGACGTTTGTTTTATTTATTTATTGCCTTGGGTGCTCACCGGGCACCTGATGCTATCATTGTCTTCTCCAACAGATTTTTATTATCAAATATTGTGATTGGCGTATCATACACCCATCAGGTCTCATTAGCGCAGCTTTTTTCTATTTATTACCTGTGTTTGGTGCTGTCTCACCTGAAGCTGCAGCTTTTTATTACATTGTTAGCGCGGTTATCCCCTTTATACTTTTTATACCTACATAAGGTTTGTATACCCAGCACCTCCTGGAGAGCTTTTCAGGGCTATGTCAAAGCTGTCAGAGTGTGTGCCGCTGGGGAGCGTTTATGCACTGCTTCTGGATCCATGTAAGCAGAGTAGTAACGTGGGCTTGGTGGGCCTTATTCATTTTGGTCGCATTTGTGGGCCTCTCACCTAATCAGCAAAGAGATGTCAGAGGCAGTGTTATGCCAAAAGTAGTCAATGAGGGCTTGAAACAAGGATTGATGTGCAACAGGGTCATTCAGGAGCGACAGATTGAAACGGCATGTTTTAGAACAATAGATGACGTCAGAAAGGTGAGTCATGAGAGTAATTGGGTGATGGTCAGATAAAAACAATGACTCAATACTCACTTTCCGAACACAAGATAGGTAAGTCTGTGAGATGAAGAAGTGCAGTGAGAGAGAGAAAAGTAAATTAAAACTTTTGTTGTTCGATATAGGAAGCACCATGTGTCATAAAGCATAAGTGACTGAAGCTGTCCTTTTATAACCTGTAGGCCTTGTAGGGAATGGAGGTGGCCCCATTGGACGTGTCCAACAGGGGGTTGAGCGGGACATTCAGGTCGCCCTCAAGAATCGCCATGCTCGACGTGAAAGAGGCCAGCAGTCTTTCAACTCAGCGATAGAATGTGATATGTTTGGTATTAGGACTATAAATACTTGCCAGTGTAACAGGTTTGTTATCCAAGGTGCCTTTTCGAAAACATGCGGTCAGGTAACTGCATCTGGATTTTGGATTTGGGCCACAGCACCTTCTGGATACAAAAGAGCTGTGAGGATTGTTTCCTGAAATTTTAGGAAGGATCCAGTTGCTTTGCAAATAACAGAAGCATTATATAGTGCCAACTGAAATAAAAATATAGATACTTTCTTGTACCGGTGTTTAGCTCTGCAGAACGCTAAATACGGCTCCATCATTTGGTTGTTAAAGTCTACTACTCCCATATAAGGACTATATTTGTGGGCAGAGAGAGGCTTTTCAGCAACAGCAGATGCTGTGCTAGTTGGGCCGTTGTTTCTTGATGAATGCAAGACGGGATGAATACATCCTGTTTGTTCTTCCACTTCACTGTGAGTAGTTCATCATTCCGCAAGCAGGCTTTCTCCCCCTTTCTAAGTTGGGTATTTACAAGCCGCTGGGGGAAGCCCCTGTGACTGGGTCATATAGGGCCACAGCAGTGAATTGCTTTAATGAACAAATGTCAAAAAAGTGGCAAGCTTGCATAAAAGTTGTCCACGTACAAATGATACCGCTTTAGGAACAAGGGTGACATCGAGTCCCATACTTTCATGCCACTGCTCCTCATGTAGTCTGGGCATCCAGGGGGCTCCAGCTGATTCTTTTCCCTTGAATATTCTAAAATAATATATATAGCCTGGGTATCTTTCACAGAGCTTATACAGTTTGACCCCATATCTGGCACGCTTACTGGGGAGATATTGCTTAACCACTTGACCTCTGGAAGATTTCATTCTCTTCCTAACCACAGCATTTTTTGCAATTTGGCATTATGTTACTTTAACTGGTAATTGCGCAGTCATGCAAAGCTTTACCCAAGCAAACGTTATATTCTTTTTTCCCCACAAATAGAGCTTTCTTTTGGTGCTATTTAATAACCACTGGGATTTTTGTTTTTTGCCATATAAACAAAAAAAATTTTGAAAAAAATGATATTTTGTACTTTTTGTTCTAAAAAAAACATCCAAAAAATTCAATTTTAGTCATACATTTAGGCTAAAATGTATTTAGCTACATGTCTTTAGTAAAATAAATCCCAAAAGGCGTATATTTATTAGTTTGTGCAAAAGTTATAGCGACTACAAACTATGGTGTATATACAGTACTGGAACTTACGCAGCTTTTACTTTCTGATTGCCTATCTCATTTCTTGAGGCGCTAAAATGGCAGGGCAGTATAAAACCCCCTTAAATGACCCCTTTTTTTGGAAAGTAGAGGAATGTTGAACCCATTAAATATTTTATTTTTTTTTCCACGTTTTTAAAAAAGGACAAAAAAAAGAATTTGTCACTGAAATTATATATTGCTCACATATGCCATGGGTATATGTGGAATTACACCCCAAAATACATTCTGCTGCTTCTCCTGAGTATGGGGATACCCCATGTGTGAGACTTTTTAGGAGCCTAGCTGCTTACAAGTAGTGATGTCGCGAACCTAAAATTCGCCGTTCGCGAACGGCGAACGCGAACATCGGCAAATGTTCGCGAACCGGGCGAACCGCCATAGACTTCAATAGGCAGGCGAATTTTAAAACACACAGGGACTCTTTCTGGCCACAATAGTGATGGAAAAGTTGTTTCAAGGGGACTAACACCTGGACTGTGGCATGCCGGAGAGGGATCACGCAAAAAAAAGTTCTTAAAAATTATAATTTTTTGATAGAGAGCCAATTATTGGAAAAATTAAAAAAAAATAAAAATAAAAAATTTCTTTGGATTTAGCATCTGGGGGGTCTAAAAGGTGTACCTGTGAGGTTTCAGCTCTGTAGCATGTCCAGAACCCCTAAAAAACAGCATTTGTCTTATATTTCCAGGAATATGGCTTCTCTGCGGCTGGCTTTTTCTCTTGCAGGCATTTATCGGGCATTTTTTTAGGCAGGCATGTCATTTTTTGTATTTAGTGTCTGGGGGGTCTAAAAAGTGTACCTGTCAAGTTTCAGCTCTGTAGCATGTCCAGAACCCCTAAAAAACAGCATTTGTCTTATATTTCCAGGAATATGGCTTCTCTGCGGCTGGCTTTTTCTCTTGCAGGCATTTATCGGGCATTTTTTTAGGCAGGCATGTCATTTTTTGTATTTAGTGTCTGGGGGGTCTAAAAAGTGTACCTGTCAAGTTTCAGCTCTGTAGCATGTCCAGAACCCCTAAAAAACAGCATTTTTCTTATATTTTCAGGAATACGGCTTCTCTGCGGCTGGCTTTTTCTCTTGCAGGCATTTAGCGGGCATTTTTTTAGGCAGGCATGTCATTTTTTGTATTTAGTGTCTGGGGGGTCTAAAAAGTGTACCTGTAAAGTTTCAGCTCTGTAGCATGTCCAGAACCCCTAAAAAACAGCATTTGTCTTATATTTCCAGGAATATGGCTTCTCTGCGGCTGGCTTTTTCTCTTGCAGGCATTTATCGGGCATTTTTTTAGGCAGGCATGTCATTTTTTGTATTTAGTGTCTGGGGGGTCTAAAAAGTGTACCTGTCAAGTTTCAGCTCTGTAGCATGTCCAGAACCCCTAAAAAACAGCATTTGTCTTATATTTCCAGGAATATGGCTTCTCTGCGGCTGGCTTTTTCTCTTGCAGGCATTTATCGGGCATTTTTTTAGGCAGGCATGTCATTTTTTTTATTTAGTGTCTGGGGGGTCTAAAAAGTGTACCTGTCAAGTTTCAGCTCTGTAGCATGTCCAGAACCCCTAAAAAACAGCATTTTTCTTATATTTTCAGGAATACGGCTTCTCTGCGGCTGGCTTTTTCTCTTGCAGGCATTTAGCGGGCATTTTTTTAGGCAGGCATGTAATTTTTTGTATTTAGTGTCTGGGGGGTCTAAAAAGTGTACCTGTCAAGTTTCAGCTCTGTAGCATGTCCAGAACCCCTAAAAAACAGCATTTTTCTTATATTTTCAGGAATACGGCTTCTCTGCGGCTGGCTTTTTCTCTTGCAGGCATTTATCGGGCATTTTTTTAGGCAGGCATGTCATTTTTTGTATTTAGTGTCTGGGGGGTCTAAAAAGTGTACCTGTCAAGTTTCAGCTCTGTAGCATGTCCAGAACCCCTAAAAAACAGCATTTTTCTTATATTTTCAGGAATACGGCTTCTCTGCGGCTGGCTTTTTCTCTTGCAGGCATTTAGCGGGCATATTTTTAGGCAGGCATGTCATTTTTTGTATTTAGTGTCTGGGGGGTCTAAAAAGTGTACCTGTCAAGTTTCAGCTCTGTAGCATGTCCAGAACCCCTAAAAAACAGCATTTTTCTTATATTTTCAGGAATACGGCTTCTCTGCGGCTGGCTTTTTTTCTTGCAGGCATTTAGCGGGCATTTTTTTAGGCAGGCATGTCATTTTTTGTATTCAGTGTCTGGGGGGTCTAAAAAGTGTACCTGTCAAGTTTCAGCTCTGTAGCATGTCCAGAACCCCTAAAAAACAGCATTTTTCTTATATTTTCAGGAATACGGCTTCTCTGCGGCTGGCTTTTTCTCTTGCAGGCATATATATCAGTGGTGGGTGGGCAGTGGCACAGTACACTCTCTGTGGACCTGACAGCAGTCACTGGCACCCAGGCAACTGCAATTTAAAAAATATATATATTTTTTTTTACTTTGCAAGCTGCTGTGCCACTTTATATATCAGTGGTGGGTGGGCAGTGGCACAGTACACTCTCTGTGGACCTGACAGCAGTCACTGGCACCCAGGCAACTGCAATTTAAAAAATATATATATATTTTATTACTTTGCAAGCTGCTGTGCCACTTTATATATCAGTGGTGGGTGGGCAGTGGCACAGTACACTCTCTGTGGACCTGACAGCAGTCACTGGCACCCAGGCAACTGCAATTTAAAAAATATATATATATTTTTTTACTTTGCAAGCTGCTGTGCCACTTTATATATCAGTGGTGGGTGGGCAGTGGCACAGTACACTCTCTGTGGACCTGACAGCAGTCACTGGCACCCAGGCAACTGCAATTTAAAAAAATATATATATTTTTTTACTTTGCAAGCTGCTGTGCCACCTTATATATCAGTGGTGGGTGGGCAGTGGCACAGTACACTCTCTGTGGACCTGACAGCAGTCACTGGCACCCAGGCAACTGCAATTTTAAAAAATATATATTTTATTTTACTTTGCAAGCTGCTGTGCCACCTTATATATCAGTGGTGGGTGGGCAGTGGCACAGTACACTCTCTGTGGACCTGACAGCAGTCACTGGCACCCAGGCAACTGCAATTAAAAAATATATATATATTTTTTTACTTTGCAAGCTGCTGTGCCACCTTATATATCAGTGGTGGGTGGGCACACAGTGGCACTGCAGTGGGCACAGTACACTCTGTGGACCTGACAGTAACTGGCAGCCCAGGCAACTGCAATAATAAAAAATATTTTTTTTTTTCAATTTATTGCAACAAGATGCTGTGCCACCGTATATATATCAGTGGTGGGCAGTGCACTGCAGTGGGTACAGTGCACTCTGTGGACCTGACACAGCACTCACTGCAATTATGACAGAGGAAAAAAAAATATTTTTTAAAATGCAAGGTACTGTGCCTGTGCCACCCGAAATGAGTGTGGTGTGCACACATTACAGTCTGTGGTAGGTCTGTGGCCTCTCACACACAGCGGTCAGGCAACTGCAGTGTACAATAGATATATATAGATATATATATAAAGAAAAAACTCTATTACCTTACCAGCCCTTAAAAGGGCTTTTGGGGACACTATATATATATATATATATGTATATATATAAATAAAAAAAATCCTCAATTACCAGCCCTTAAAAGGGCTTTTGGGGACACTAGATAGATATAGATATATATATATATATATATATAAGAAGAAACAACTCAATTACCAGCCCTTAAAAGGGCTTTTGGGGACGCTAGGTATATATATATATATATATATATATATATATATATATATATTTAAAAAAACACAAATACCAGCCCTTAGAAGGGCTTTTTGGGGTGCTGATATTACAGCAGTAGTGGACCAAGAACACTGCAAGACCAGGAACACTGACTAACTGTCCCTAGCTTAACAGCAGCAGCAGCAGCAGCAGCTCTCTCCCTACTCTCACTACACACACTGCTTCAGAATGATCTAAGATGGATGCTGCCCTTGCTTATTTATAGGAGGTGGGAGGGTGTGGGAGGGAGGTATGCTGATTGGCTGGAAATGTGTCTGCTGACTGTAAAGTTCAGGGTCAAAGTTTGCCTCAATGATGTCTTATGGGGGGCGGACCGAACATCGCATATGTTCGCCGGCAGCGGCGAACGCGAACATGCTAAGTTCGCCGGGAACTGTTCGCCGGCGAACAGTTCTATACATCTCTACTTACAAGTGCCGAAAACGAATCACCGTCTTCAGGACTTTGCTCATTTTACTTCCTCTCTACCTATCAGAGATTCGGAGGCCCTGAAATGCCAAGAAATCACATCCCCCCACCCCCCAAATGACCCCTTTTTGGAAAGTAGACACCCAATCTATTTGCTGAGAAGCATGTGGAGTCTATGGAATATTTTCTGCTGCTTCTCCTGAGTATGGGAATACCCAATGTGTGAGACTTTTTGGCAGTCTAGCCAGGTACAGGACCCGGAAAACCAAGGGCGTAAATTACTAATTTCACTTCCTCACTACCTATTACAGTTTCAGAGGCAATGAAATGCCAAGATAGCACAATACGCCCCAAATTACCCCTTTTCAGAAAGTAGACACCCCAAACTATTTGCTGAGAGGCATGTTGAGTATTTTGTAGATCTCGCTTTTTGTCACAAGGTTTTGCAAATTGAAAAAAGAAATAAAAAAATACATTTTCCTTTTCTTTCTTTATTTTCCAAAAAGTTGTGGCAAAAAATGAGACCTGAAAAATACTGACTATGCCTCTCAGAAAATAGCGCTGGGTGTCTACTTTCCTCAAAAGGGGTCATTTGGGGGGTTTTGTGCGATCTTGGCATTTTAGGGCCTCCAAAACTTATAGGTAGCGAGGAAGTGAAATTAGCAATTTACACTCTTAGAAAGCTGATGTTTTGGTTTTTGGGGTCCAGTATGCAGCTAGACTGCCAAAAAGTCTCTCACATGTGGTATTCTCATACTCAGGAGAGGTAGCAGATTGTATTTTGGGGTGTAATTCCCCATATACCCATGGCATGTGTGAGCAATATATCAGTGACAACTTTGTGTAATAAAAAAAAAATGTAATTTTCCAGAAATTTGTGGCAAAACATAAAATATTCCATGGACTCAACATGCCTCTCAGCAAATAGCTTTGGGTGTCTCCTTTCCAAAAATGGGTCATTTGGGGGTGTTCCAACTGTCCTGGAATTTTATGTCCAACATTAGAAGCTTATGCCACACATCACCCACTCTTCTAACCACTTAAAGACCAAGCATTTTCTGACACTTTTTGTTTACTTGAAAAATAGATTTTTTTTTTTTTGCTTGAAAGTTACTTTGAACCACCAAACATTATATATTTTTTAAAGCAGAGGGCCTACAGAATAAAATGGTGGGCGTTGCAGTTTTTTTTGTCACAGTATTTGTGCAGCGATTTTCCAAACAATTTTTTTTAATTTAATGCACGAAAAACACAATATATTGTCCAATTGTTTGTTAAAATATAAAAGATAATCTTATGCAGAGTACATAGATACCAAACACAACATGCTTTAACATTGTGCACGCCCGTGCAGCGGTGACAAACTTCATACATTTTTAACCAGTTCTGGATCAGAAGGATTTGCCCCCTTAATGACCAAGCCATTTTTTGCGATTCGGCACTGTGTTACTTTAACGGAAAATTGCGCGGTCGTGCAAAATTTATGTCCTTTTTTTCCACAAATACAGCTTTCTTTTGGTTGTATTTGATCACCTCTGAGATTTTTATTTTTTGCGCTATAACAAAAAAAGTGCGATAATTCTGAAAACAAAACAGTATTTTTCACATTCTGCTATATAACATTCCCCCCCCCCCCCCCCCCAAAATGCAAAAATCAAACTTTTTCATCCTTTTCGGCCAATTTATTTTCTGCAATAAGTTTATTTTGATTAGTCTGCGCAAAAATTATCGCGTCTACAAATTAGGGGAAAGATTTATGTCCTTTTTATTTATGTATTTTTTTTTACTAGTAATGGCCGCAATCTGCGATTTTTAACAGGACTGCAACATTGCGGCTGACAGATCAGACCCTAAACTGACATTTTTGACACTTTTGGGGGGACCAGTGACATTACTACAGTAATCAGTGCTAAAAATATGCACTGTTACTGTAATAATGACACTGACAGGGAAAGGGTTAACCTAGGGGTGATCATACTGTTAAGTGTGAGCCTAGGGGAGTGTTTTCTAACTGTATGGGGGAGAGACTTGTGAAATGATCATAGTGACCTGTGATCCTATATAGCAGGATCACAGGCCCTCTGTGATCATTTCAGAGAGAAGAACGGTCAGCTGTGTTTAAAACAGCTGACCGTCCTTCTCTCTCACCAGGGAGCGATTGCGGGTGCCCAGCGGCAATCGCGGCCACTGGTCCATTGGATCAGCATTCCCGCTGCCTAGAGAGGGCGGAAGCACGACACCGGCAGCGCGCGCTCGCCCCCCCCCCAGCACCGCCCGTGTCCAACGTAGGGCTACGTTCACACAGACGAGCCAGCCTGCCACAGTAAATCTGAGGCAGGCAGTCGGCAAGTGGTTAAAATCATTTAAAAGCCTTTACAGGTTACCACTTTAGATTTACAGAAGAGGTCTACTTCTAGAATTATTGCCCTCGATTTGACATTTGCGGTGATACCTCACATGCATGGTGCAATTGCTGTTTACATACGACATGAGACCGATGCTTGCATTTACCTTTGTGGCAAGCACGGGGGACAGGGGTGCTTTAATTCTTTTTATTATTATTTTTATTATTTTTTTGCTTTTTTTATTTTATTTTTACACCATCACTTAAATGTTTTTTTTCTTTTATCACTTTTATTGTTATCACAGGGAATGTAAATATCCCTTATGATAGCAATAGGTAGTGACAGGTACTCTTTTTTAAAAAATATGGGGTCTATTAGACTGTAGATCTTTCCTCTGCCCTTAAAGCATCAGACCACACCAAGATCGGTGTGATAAGATGTTTTCCCAACTAAAAAACGGCGCTGTTTATATCTGGCGAAACCAAAGTGATGAAATATTCGTAGCCATAGAGATGATTGGAGCAGTTCTGATCTCTGATCAACTCTATGGTCAGTTGGAACCACCTGCTGCATTCTTGGGTTCCCGGGGGGGTCAGAAAAGCCAGAGAAAACCGTGAAAGGTGGCGGGAGGGGGGGGGGGCGTCCCCTTTCACTGCTTGAATTGCATTGCTTTTACATAAAAGTTGACCACCTACTGAAAAAAGAACAATACCAAGATGATTTCTAAACTTGCAGACATCATTTCAGTACAACCACTCAAAGTCCAGCAACGTACTAGTACATTGCTGGTCCTTGTTGGGCATATATTGAAATGTTCTTTTTTTATGCAGCCTGTAGGTTAAATTAAAAAAGAGAACCTAACAGATAACTCCATTCACATCGATTGATGTGGATGAAGAAAAATATGCAGAAGCATAGGGATGATCCGCCCTCTGTCCACCCCAACCCCTATGCTTCGGCATATATGCTCTTTTTTTTAACTGCGGTGGTGAAATCACCTCCTACAGTGCTTTAGTCACTGATTTACGTATACTGAAAGCAAACCCTGTTGCTGTCAGAATAAACAGATCAGTGCTGCTAACAAAAAAACACAGGAACAATAAAACATTACAGTATAGCAGTATAGTATGAGGTACAGTAAAACAGTAGGAACAGAACATAAACTCAATAAAACAACAAATATTTTTGACTTTTTATTTTTTACTTTTTACAGTTTTATGTTTTAACTGAAAAGAAAATGTAAACGTATCTATATATATAAAGAGGGCGGCTGCAGTGTCCTTAACAACCAATAAGGTCTAGCTGACAGCTGAATGTAAAAAAAAAATGCCGGCAATAAAACTAAAAATAAATTGGTGTGGCCCCCCCCCAATCCATACCAGGCTTTCTGGATCTGGTATGGATTTTGAGAGGAACCCCACGCCAAATTCTTTTTTAAAAATGGAATGGGTTCCTCCTCAAAATCCATACCAGACCCTTATACGAGCATGCAACCTGGCAGGTCAGGAAAGGGAGGGGATGAAAGAACGTCCCCCCATACCATTCCAGGCCACATGCCTTTAAAGCACCCCCCAATGCTGAGGGCATGTGTCCAGGTATGGTTCAGGAAGGGGGGGGGCGCTGATTTGTCCCCTCCCTTTCCTGACCTACCTGGCTGCATGCTCAGATAAGGGTCTTGCATGGACTTTGGGGGAGACCCCGCGCCATTTTGAAAAAAAAAATTTGGTTTGGGGTTCCCCTCAAAATCCATATCAGACCCAAAGGGCCTGGTATGGATTTGGGGGAGGGGCACACTATTTTTTTTCTTAATTTTTATTGCAGGCATTTTTTCTATTTACATTCAGCTGTCAAGAATTGCCCGTATCTAGTCCTGGCCATGGCAGCAGAAAACACGGGCATATGGTGAATTGGGTCAGTGGACCAATATGACCACAACTCACTCTTTTTAGTAATGCCCATGAGGAGGGAAAACCCAACCATACAATCCCATATACACAATCCCCCCCACCCCCCCACAGTTGATCCAGAGGAAGGCGAAAAACCCCAGCAAAGCATGATCCAATTTGCTACAGCAGGGGGAAAAATTCCTTCCTGATCCCCCGAGAGGCAATCGGATAGTCCCTGGATCAACTTTACCCATAAATATTAGTACCCATTTATATTATGTGCACCTAGAAACTGGAGACTAAATCTCATTTCCCAGTGCCCTCTTGTCCTCTGTGTTGACCTTAAAGTGAATAACTCAACACCAAGTTCACTATATGGACCCCTTATATGTATTTATACATGTTGATCATATCCCCCCCTTAATCTCCTCTTCTCAAGAGAGAATAAATTCAGTTCCTCTAATCTTTCCTCATAGCTGAGCTCCTCCATGCCGCTTATCAGTTTGGTTGCCCTTCTATGCACTTTCTCCAGTTCCCCGATATCCTTTTGGAGAACTGGTGCCCTAAACTGAACTGCATATTCCAGATGAGGTCTTACTAATGATTTGTACAGGGGAAACATGATATCTCTCTCTCTCTCTCTGGAGTCCAGGCCTTTGTTAATACAAGAAAATACTTTGCTTGCTTTGGAAACCACAGCTTAGCATTGCATGCTTTTATTAAGCTTAGGATCTACCAGAACATCCAGCTCCTTCTCCACTATGGATTCCCCTAGTTCTACTCCCCCTAGTATGTATGATGCATGCATATTCTTAGCCCCCAAGTGCATAACTTTACATTTATCAACATTAAACCTCATTTGCCACATAGTTGCCAAATGAAACAGTGCATTGAGGTCAGCTTGTAAGTTGGAGACATCCTGTAAGGAAGGTATTCCACTGCATAGCTTGGAATTGTTAAGGATGCTGCCGGCTGCCAGTTCCTTAAGTATCGCATGCTGGGACCACTACTTTTTTACCACATGTATATACAGTATACACCTCCTACCTCCCTTGTTTTGCTGTGCTCTGCTGGTCCCCCTATACTTTATTCTCCTGTCTCCCTGTACTGTTCCCTTCTAGCCCCCTGTACTTTTCCCAACTGCCTTCCATACTGTGCTCCCCTGCCCCCCCCCTATACTGCTTCTTCCTGACCCCCTGTACTGTTCCCTTCTAACCCCCTGTACTGTTCTGTCCTAACCCCTTCCCCCTGTACTGTGCTGTATTCTCCTGAACCCCTATACTGTTTTCTCCTGCCCCCCCCATACTGTTCCCTTCTTGCCCCCCTGTAATTTTCCCTTCTGCCCCCCCTTACTAGGCTCTGCTGGCCCCCTATACGGTTTTCCCCTATATCTCCCCTCCCCCCCTGTACTGTGGTCTATTCTCCGGGCTCCCCTACACTGTAGACAAGATACAGCTGGAACTATAGCTCCAGTCGATCCAGGCCAAAAATCTTATAAAGCATGCTTTCCCGAAGGGAAAGAATTCCTTCCCAACTGCTGAAGCCGATCGTAGACTCCATGGGTCTCCTATAATGACTGGGTGCCGATTTAGACAGGCAAGCATTCGGGTCTGCCTTAGGTCTTGTACACTCCATGACGTGGATCTGATCTGATGACCCGCTGCTGCCCTCATCGGCAGTAAAATAGTCTGAAGAGTCGGATGAGGTGCTGAGTGATGCGGGTGAGACTGGTGGTGGTGACTCGGATGTTTGAGGTGATGTTTCCATCTTCAATGTTTCACTGGCAAATGGAAAATGGCTGTAGTGCTGTTGGTCTTCCAATAATACGGGACTATCCAGGTCTTCTGAGGACAAAAGATCAGCCATATCGAGTCTAATACTGAGTACTGGAGTCCACAATTCCTGAAAAGAAAGAAATATAAACATTAAAATCACTAGTTAATACAATTGATCGCAAACTTTAGTGCACTTCATATACCCGCTTGCATTTCCTGTGCGATTCCTGTGCACTTTGAGTGCAGTGCACAGTCAGCCTATTTATTTGAATCGGCTGGAATCACACTGGACTGCACCAAAAGTAGTGCATGCACTAATATAAAAAAAAAAAACTCAATGCAACCAGATCACATGGTACTTTTGTACAATGCAATCTGGTACTGGAATATGTCACCTGCGCTTTGGGTGTCGTTAGCATTGCATTGACACCCGCTGCAGATCGCAAGTGCAGTGTGTTTTGAAGGCAGTGCAGGAAACCTGTGGGTTTTCCATGCCGTGCTCTAGTGTGAACGAGCCCTAAATCCTCCACGCCCCTTAAATGTGCCCAAACTTCTCTCTTAAATTTATACTTACAGGTCGTACATGAAATAATGCAGGTGACTTCCCCGCCTCCACCTCAATCCAGTTGATCTCCTTGAAAAATGGATGCTCTCTGATATCTTTCAGGAGCTTTCGCCTGCACAGCGGGTCTTTGTGAAGAAGCTGTAACGAGAGAAACATAATTATAAACATGAACTAGCAATAACTGGACAATATAATCCCTTTTTTAACATGGTCTCTAATACTTATTATTAACCCCCCCCCCCCCCCCCGTCCATGCCTATCAGCCTACTTTTATATTATGACAGTATTGTACAGTATGGAAGACTTTCTATTAGGCCTCGGTTGGGGGGGCTATGGTACCTCACTGGTCTTCAAGTGGTTGTACCAGGGTGATGCCATTATATATACTGTGTATATATATATATATATATAGAATGTTTAGGGGTTCTAAGTATTTTTCTAGCAAAAAAGCTGATTGTTAAATGTAAAATAAAGTGCCAGAAAAAGCCTGGACCTTAAGTGGTTAAGCAAAACTTATCTCCACTGTCATACTCGGCAGGCAGTACAGTTCTTCCATTAGGTCAGTGCTGTATTTTGGCCTAGGCTGACAAGGCCCAGGCCTAGGGCGGCACTTTGCGGAGGGGGGGCGGCAAAATAGCCACCCCGCCTCCATCTAAGACTCTATTAGCCACTGGTTGCTAGAGCAACCAGTAATGTCACACCTTCTCCCACCCCCTCTCCCTCTCTCTCCCACCCCCCTCTTCCTCTCTCTCTCCCACCCCCTCTTCCTGTCTCTCCCATCCTCTCTCTCTCTCATCACCCCCTCTCTTTCTCTCCCACCACCCCCTCTCTCGCTCTCTCTCTCTCTCTATTCTCCTTCTCTCTCTCTCTCATCCCCTCCTCTCTCTATCTCATCCCCCCTCTCTGTCTCACCCCCCCCTTTCTCTCATCCCCCCTCTCTCTCTCATTCCCTTCTCTCTCTCTTACCCCCCTCTCTATCTCACCCCCCCTCTCTCTCTCTCATCCCCCCTCTCTCTCTCTCTCTCTCTCTCTCTCATCCCACTCTCTCTATCTCTCTCAACACCCCCCCCCCTCTCTCTCCCAACACTCTCTCTATCTCCCAACACCCTCTCTTTCTCTCCCTCTCTCTCTGTCCCAACACCCTCTCTCTCTCCCATCACCCTCTCTCTCTCTCCCCCACCACCTTCTCCCTCTCTCATCTCCCTCACCCTCCCTTACCCAACCCCCTCTCTCTCTCTCCCCCCCCCTCACCCCCCCCCCCTCGTAAGATCTTAGGGGTTCTTGCTGGGACTTGTAGTCTTTCAATTTTGGAGGGAGTCACATCCGTTAAACAGGAAGGGGTGGGGAAAATTTACGTAGGAGGGGGAGGGGGGCGTCCAATTTTAGTCTTGCCTAGGGCAGCTCAAAACCAAAATACATCACTGCATTAGGTATGGGGTGCCACATATGCTATTGTTAGCTGGCCCTGCGAAAAATTCCCACAATGCTTCTTTTTCCATCTGTGTTTCCTTGGTATAAAGATCATAATTTCCTGTACTTACCTTGCTAATAAGGTTCCTAAGCTCGAATTCCATCGTTCGGGGATATATAGGATTAACTTCAGTAAGCGCAAACTTCAGACTTTTTCTGTTGATGCAAAATGGAACGTATGGGTATACGCTAACCGCCATTTCATATATTATAAGTCCCAGTGCGAAATAGTCGATCATGGCACCATACGGCAGACGTAACCAAAGCTGTAGAAAGAAAAGAGAAGAACGATGAGAAAGCTGTCATGCCAGGCATGGGACAGAGATGGTACTATGCTGGCATAGGTGATGTATTTAGCCTCCCAAGTGTCCTGATCTCCCCGGGTTTTTTTGTTTTTTTTTCTTATGGTTTTAAAGCCAAATTAGGTGCAATTTTTGAGGATAGGCTTGGAGCTTAAAGTGTATGTAGATCCAAAACTAGAAAAGTGACTAAAACCCCTGTCCGCTTTTTAAAAAATCTTTCTGAGAAATTTCCCTTTACTTCCTGTCCCAAAGACACAACAGGAAGTATGAGAATATCTCTCCAAAGGGAGTGCCTATCCCATCCTAGATGACTGTCACCAGAACAGATTTACCCATTGGAAGACTTTCCTTCACCTCCTGTGTCACCAGGACAAATAGAGAGGATAAATCTCCCCAGTGGGGGATATGAACAGCAATAAAAACCTGAAAGGGGTTCTAATCTTTTCCCACTCAATCCACTCCAACCTCAATCAATCCATTTTGGCTTTACGCACACTTTAATTGTCCCTTTGCAGAGGGAAGACGAGGTATACTGAGTCCAATGGCTCAACTTTCTTACCATGTTATAATAAGTAAGGACTGCAGTGAAAAGCCTCCACCTTATTTGTATCTCTAGCTTGGATCATTATCTGGCAAAGTAGATAACAATGGAGCTGATGTTGGGATACAAAAAAAAAGGTCTAAATGTACATGTAACCTCAATTTCCCCTGCAGAGGAACTCCAACGCTTCTTTAGGATTCAACACTTCCCACTTTTTGTTGGTTATTTAGTCCTAGCCCGGAAACCCAATGATATGGGACACCCAGGAAACGAAAGGAGACATTTTTCACTAAAAGCCCCTTTAACTCTTCTATACCCAATAACAAAGAGCTGTGTATCTAAATAAACACTAAAATGAAGTCAGCAGACTGTTTCTTACCTCTGGTGCCCAATATAATCGGGTGCCCTTATACTGTCCTGTAATACTCATTGGTTCAAAGACGCCCGTCATTGCCAGTCCAAAATCGCCGATCTTTGCATGGCCTATGCTGGTCATGAATATGTTTTCTGGCTTAATGTCCCTGTAAGGAGAAGAAACAGTTAGTACATATCACACAATATCGCAATTATCAAAAGTCTATGATCCTAAGGCAGGGGTCTACAAACTTTCCAAAGAAAGGGCCAGTTTACTGTTCTTTAGACTTGGGGGGTGAGAGGGGAGCAGACTTGGTCCAGTCTTAGTGGTCAGTGAGAATAAAAAAAATGACATTGCGGCTGTACTCAGTAGGGGGAAGAATAGTGCCCAATCATTGGAATATTTTCTCAATATTGGTGTCAGTGGGAGGAATAGTGCCCCATCATTGGTGTCAGTGGGAGGAATAGTTTCCCAATATTGGTGTCAGTGGGAGGAATAGTGCCCCATTATTGGTGTCAGTGGGAGGAATAGTTTCCCAATATTGGTGTCAGCGAGAGGAATAGTGCCCCATTATTGGTGTCAGTGGGAGGAATAGTTTCCCAATATTGGTGTCAGCGAGAGGAATAGTGCCCCATTATTGGTGTCAGTGGGAGGAATAGTGCCCCATCATTGGTGTCAGTGGGAGGAATAGTTTCTCAATATTGGTGTCAGTGGGAGGAATAGTGCCCCATTATTGGTGTCAGTGGGAGGAATAGTTTCCCAATATTGGTGTCAGCGAGAGGAATAGTGCCCCATTATTGGTGTCAGTGGGAGGAATAGTGCCCCATTATTGGTGTCAGTGGGAGGAATAGTGCCCCATTATTGGTGTCAGCGAGAGGAATAGTGCCCCATTATTGGTGTCAGTGGGAGGAATAGTGCCCCATTATTGGTGTCAGTGGGAGGAACAGTGCCCCATTATTGGTGTCAGTGGGAGGAATAGTGCCCCATTATTGGTATCAGTGGGAGGAATAGTGCCCCATTATTGGTGTCAGTGGGAGGAACAGTGCCCCATTATTGGTGTCAGTGGGAGGAATAGTGCCCCATTATTGGTGTCAGTGGGAGGAATAGTGCCCAATTATTGGTGTCAGTGGGAGCAATAGTATCCCCTCGGTGGAGTCAGTAAGAGAAATAGTATCCTATGGTTGGTGTCAGTGGGAAGAACAGTGCCCCATCACTGGTGTCAGTGGGAGGAATAGTGTCCCATTCTTGATGTCAGAATATCTAACTCTTTAATGATGGGGGGGGGCGCCGATACAGCTTCTCACCAAGGGCGTTGGAGACCCTAGGTACGCCTCTGGCCCCCTCGTTGGTATCAGTGGAAGGAATAGTGTCCCATCATTGGTGTCAGTGGGCTGAATAGTGTCCCATCATTCGTACCAGTGGGAGCAATAGTGCCCCATCATTGGTGTCAGTAGGAGGAATGGTGCTTCCTTGTTGATGTCATCCGCAGGAATAGTGCTTTGCATCAGTGCCCCAAGGGTCAGATGAAGGTTAGCAAAGGACCACATTTGTCCTGTGGTCCACAGTTTGGAGACCACTGTCTGAGGGTAAAAGATAATATATATATATATATATATCTACAGTATCTCACAAAAGTGAGTACACCCTTCAAATGTTTGTATATTTTTTTATTATATCTTTTAGGCTGCATTCACACTTGAGCGTAGCGTTTTTCACCGCGATTTTACCTCGATTTTTACCGCGATTTTTACAGCGATTTTACCGCGATTTTACCGCAATTTTTTCAGGCGTTTTTCATTGACATCTATCAAAAACGCTGGTAATCAGCCCAAAAAGAAGCTCATGTACTTTTTTCAGCTACAGGCGTTTTGCAAAACGCTCAGATGTGAACAGGGGCCATTTAAATGAATGGGGTTTTACTTGTTGGGCGTTTTGGAAGCGTTTCTTTTGAGCGTTTTTGGAGCTGAAAACGCCCAGGTGTGAATGGAGCCTTAGTGAGACAACAGTTAAGAAATGACACTTTGGGACATTGTAGCAAAGTGTCATTTCTTAAGTGATGTCACATGAAAAGATACAATTAAATATTTATATATATATATATATATATATTAAAATAGTAAAAAAATATATATATACTGTATATGTATATATATATATATATATATATATATATATATATATATATTTAAAAAAAATATATATATATATATATATATATATATACAGTATAGATACGGAAATTTAGTAATGGGTGGATCACAGCTTCTTCTATGCCACTGTGGTTATGGGGAAGTCTGACTTGCCCAGTTGGGATTTCATTCATCATTCATTGAAAATGAAACAGGAGCACTAAGACTTCTGTAGATTTTATAAGGGACAGGAATAGGAAATGCTGTCATTATGTTATCTATGAATCAGAAGAAGCCAGGGGGTGATTTTACTATTTTACCCATAACTAAAGATAGCAATTTTGGTGACGTCACCCTTCATTTACTCCATAGTTAATCATATGTTTCCAATCCTTACCTGTGTATGATGCCCTCACTGTGGAGGAATTGCAGTCCACATAATATTTCTGATGTAAGGATTTGGATGGCTCTTGCAGGAAATGGTGCTACAGCTTCTATGACCATCTTTAGGTCTCCTCCGCTCAGATACTCCATCACAAATACGAGATAGTCCTGTGTGAAAATAAGGGATAAAGATAAGGGTTAAATTATGGACATTCATGATTTGGTGGGGTAATTTATGAAGGCAGACCATGCAGTGTGGTCAAGCCCATATAACATTCTCCTAATATGGTGAGAATGGGAAAGACGACTTACATTTGTCTGAAAGGCACCAAATAGATGGGTGAAAAAGACGTTGTGTCTGGTCTTCTCCAGCAATTGACGCTCCATCAGGACTTCATTTTCTTTTTTTCCAGCCAGATGTCTCTTTTGCACCAACTTGACAGCAAGCGGATGGTCATAGGCAGCATGAGACGCTAATACAACCTGTAGAAGAAAGAGGAACATAATAAGTATGGTGCAATAATAGTGCAGGATGGTGATTGCTTTTTGTCAAGTACCACATATCCAGCATGTGCTCCCCAAGTTGTCTAGGGGTAGCTAACCATGATCATAAGATATTAAGTCTATTATCTGCAGGGTTCACAGATATTTAGGGCTTAAGCTGTCCTTACATGGTTCAGCTTGTTTTTGTTCAGCCCCCCCAAAAAAACAGAACCAATTCCCCCATTCACGCATTAGAGGTGGATGAGGGAATCCTCCCTGCTTGGCTATTGTTTTCTAACAGCGGGGTGACTCCTCCATTGTCAGAATACACAGATCAGTACTTCAGACTATTGCCCGCTTTTATGTGGTGGGGCAAGTGAACAGAAGCCGATCGGTAAAGCAACTTCTGTTAAACCGCAGTGGCCACACATGGATTGACATTCGGCCAGTCCATGCTCAACCAGCCGAATGTTGATTCATACATGGCCAGCTTAATACACACTAGATTCATGTATAGTGCATGCATGTTAAAAAGAAATAAGCTGCAAGGATCATTTCTAGCATGCTTTGGATCTAGGATCAAGTGTGAACAAGGAACATGCAGGAATGGGTACATTTTGCCATGAACATAAATCCACAATCCACATGGTGGACAAATGCATGACCAAACTATAGGAAAATCAGCCTAATAACTTACCTTTCCAAAACCTCCCTGTCCCAGTAAATGATGAAATATAAAGCTGTCCATGGTTAAAGGACCTGACCCAATGCTGATGAATGGGGCTGGTAGGGATGGTTTGCTGGTTCTGATAGGTTCATCAATTTTGTCTTTCTTGCTATCACTGGTGCCTGAAGCCAATGTCCTCTTGTCAATGATAGCTGGATCCAATGTCTGTGGAATTGGTATCTTGCCACTGATAGCTGGATCCGATGGCTTCTTGATGCTAGTGGATGAGGCATCCTTTTTTTCTAGGGAGAGAATGAAAAATTCACATTGTTAGCATTTAACTTAACTTTGCATCATATAAATCATCTAATTCATGTGTGTTACTGTATATGACCTGTTTCTGGTATGCAACATTCCATATACATGGGTAAAATGGTGGTTTTTGGACCTGGGAGCCAGATCTTGGAGTGTGGAATTTAAGCCAGCAGTGATCCTCGTATGTGTATATAGTAGAGATCCGTGTGTGTGTGTGTGTCTGTGTGGCAATGGTTCTGGTGTGTGTATATAGCAGGGATCCCAGTGTGTATATATCATTGATGCCAGTATGTGTATATAGCAGGGATCCCAATATGTGTATATAACTGTGATCCCGGTATGTGTATATAGCAGGGATCCCAATATGTGTATATAACTGTGATCCCGGTATGTGTATATAGCAGGGATCCCAATATGTGTATATAACTGTGATCCCGGTATGTGTATATAGCAGTGGTTATGGTATGTGTATATAGCAGGGATCCCAGTGTGTGTATGTAGCAATTGTTCCAGTATGTGTATATAGCAGTGATCCCGGTATATGTATATAGCAGTGATCCCGGTATGTGCATATAGCAGGTATCTGGGTATGAGTATATGGCAGGGATTCTGATATGTGTATATAGCAAGGGTCCCGGTATGTGTATAAAGCAGTGATCCCAGTATGTGCAAATAGCAGTGATCCTGGTATGTGTATATAGCAGTGGTGCTGGTATGTGTATATAGCAATGATTCTGGTATGTGTATATAGCAATGATCCCGGTATGTGTATATAGCAATGATTCCGGTATGTGTATATAGCAATGATTCCGGTATGTGTATATAGCAATGATTCCAGTATGTGTATATAGCAGTGATCCCAGTATGTGTATATAGTAGTGGTCCTGGTATATTTATCTAGCAGTGATCCCGGAATATGTATAAGGCAGTGACCCCGATATGTGTATATAGCAGTGATCTCAGTATGTGTATATAGCAATGATCCCGATGTGTGTATATAGCAGTGATCTCAGTATGTGTATATAGCAGTGATCCCGGTATGTGTATATAGCAATGATCCCGGTATGTGTATATAGCAGGGATCTTGGTATGTGTATATAGTAATGGTCCCAGTACATGTTTATAGCAGGGATCCTGGTATATATATAATGTAATTGCAGTGATTCCGGTATGTGTATATAGCAGTGATCCTGGTATATAGGAATGATCCTAGTATATTTATATATAGCAATGTCCATGGTATGTATACAGGAGTGACCCCAGTACATTGCAGAGTCTCCGATTATAAAGATAACACTGCAGGATGGGGGATGGTAATTATAGAAAAATGTCAGTTATTTTCAGTTGAGTCCAGTGAGATTTGAAAATGAGACTCCCATAGCTTTGTGAATGTTGCCTAAAATAGTAATATGTTTCTATAATGTGTGTGTTCTCCATTGGGACACATAAATGACATGTTTGGTGACATTATATATAAATGATGTACATTTCTGGTTTATTTTGTGTACAGATATTGTAATGGTAATGGTGGGGCTCAGTCAGTGGATGTCGGAGTTATTATTAGATTTCACTCACCATCCTCACCTGTTGTAATTTCCTCCTTCTCTTTTTTCCCAAAACACGGGAAAACACATTTAAAAACTCTCCTTGCTCCGCGCTTAAACGCCCGCCACTTCCCCTTTTTTGGGGGGGTCGTAGCGTTTGGCATTTCAGCGGGCTGGTGATCCTCTAACAAGGAATCAATTATATCTGCAGGTTTCTCTTTGGTGATGTTCAGAGAAACCTTTTCTTCCTTCTCTATTCTGCGATAAAATGTCATTCTCCAATTCTGAGCGATATCAGATAATAGAAAACACGACACACAGCGATCGCTTCCTCTCTGATCACAAGACACAGAGTGAATGACCACCAACTGACGCACAGCTCCTTATATAGACTCACAGTGCCAGTGGGCGGGGCTTAGTCACATGACCATGCAGTGGACGGGGATGTGCAGTGGGAGGGGCTTAAAGTCACATGACCATGCAGGTACCTTAAGTGTGTAAACAAGTCTGTCAACAGACTCAATTCAAAATAAGCATAACATTGTTTTTTTTTTTTTTTTTTTTTTTTAAACAATGTCAGTTATTTTGAGCTGGGGATTAAATCTGAAAATAACACATGGCTGAAAATTCAAATCTTTATATTTGTATAACAGCTCTATGAGTGTCTGCACATTGTATCTATATTTAAAGTAATTTAAAATTACTTTAACTTTAAAGTAAATTGTATTTTTTTTTTTTAATGATGACACCTCAATGCCATTTTTGGTACAATACATAGATTGGTGAAATGATGTACAATTGATATAAACAGATTGATTTATTCTTTTTGCCTATGGATATTTTAAAGCGGTTGTACACCCTTAAAAAAAAAAAAAAAAACCTGCAAGACAAAGGCATAATGAGCTAGTATGCATCGCATACTAGCCCGTTATGTGTAACTTACCTTAGAACGAAGCCCCGACACGGACCCCCGGACATCGCTGCGGGCGCTGCCATGATCCCTCGCCGTCTCTTCCGGGTTCGGCGGCTCCGGCGCAGTGATTGGCCAGAAGAGACGGCTCCGGCGCGATGATTGGCCGGAGCCGGGATGACGTCACTCCCGCGCATGCTCCCGGCAAGCTCCCGGCAAACTAAATTGAACTCGCGCGAGCGGCTGCATGCACTGTAAATATCTCCTAAACCATGCTGGTTTAGGAGATATTATTTGTACCTACAGGTAAGCCTTATTATAGGCTTACCTGTAGGTAAAAGTGTCAAAAAGCGGGATACTACCGCTTTAATGGTAATGATAATGGTGATTGGATGAGGAGGACTGGAGTAATACACATACAGGGATCAGTGCTATGTATATATACCGGGTCACTCATTAAAGGTTCATTTACATCACAATTCTGCATTTACTGTACCTTTCTGCATGCAGGTTTGCAGTGCTTTTTATGGAATAATTGATTTGTTTATTTCAATTTATCTTTTTTTTCTAAGTTACGTTTACATGTGTTTGTTCCTGTGCACCATGTCTGCAGTCTCTGAGCATCTCATATACCATTCAGGTATATTTTATGTGTGTACCCAGCGCTGTCTAACCATAAAGTGCTTAATTTGTATCTCTATTCATTATTTGTGCAGAAACATAAAATTTAAATCACAATACATAATATTTATAAAAAAGTGCAATCAGAATAAAAAATGTGCATGAATGATAAGTGCTTTAACCACTTTAGCCCCGGAAGATTTGGCTGCTCAATGACCAGGCCACTTTTTTCAACTTGGCACTGCGCGAATTTACCTGACAATTGCGCGGTCATGCGACGCTGTACCCAAACTATATTTACGTCCTTTTTTTCCCACAAATAGAGCTTTCTTTAGGTGGTATTTTATCACTTCTGCGATTTTTATTTTTTGCGATATTAATAAAAAAAAGCGACAATTTTGCGAAAAATTGACATTTTCTACTTTGACTGTTAAAAATATCCAATATATTCAATTTTTGTCATATATTTAGGCCAAAATATATTTAGCTACATGTCTTTGACAAAAAAATTCTCAATGAGCGTATTTTTATCCACATTAAGACCGGAAGATTTTACCCCATTCCTGACCAGGCTATATTTTGCGATTCGGCACTGCGTTACTTTAACGGACAATTGCGCGGTCGTGTGACGCTGTACCCAAATTAAATTTACGTCCTTTTTTTCCCACAAATCGAGCTTTCTTTTGGTGGTATTTGATCACCTGTGCGATTTTTAATTTTTGAAAAAAAGAGCGACAATTTTGAAGAAAAAAAACAATATTTTTCACCTTCTGATATATAACATTCCCCAAAAAAGAATTTCAAAATCAAAATTTTTTAACATTTTAGGGCAATTTGTTTTCTGCTACATATTTCTTGTAAAAAATATCGCAATAAGTGTATTTTGATTGGTTTGTGCAAATGTTATCGCGTTTACTAACTACAGGAAAGATTTGTCATTTTTACTTATTTTTTTTTTTAACTAGTAATGGCGGCAATCTGCGATTTTTTTTTTTTGCGGAACTGTGACAGATCGGACCCCTAACTCACATTTTTGACACTTTTGGGGGTACCAGTGACATTACTACAGTAATCAATGCTAAAAATATGCACTGTTACTGTAATAATGACACTGGCAGGGAAGGGGTTAATACCGTTGGTGATCAAGGGGTTAAATGTATGCCTCATGCTTACTGACATGTGTGGGGGGAGGGGGTTCTGTGTACAGGAATGACCCCAGTACATTGCAGAGTCTCCGATTATAAAGATAACACTGCAGGATTGGGGATGGTAATTTTAGAAAAATGTCAGTTATTTTCAGTTGAGTCCAGTGAGATTTGAAAATGAGACTCCCATTGCTTTGTGAATGTGGCCTAAAATAGTAATATGTTTCTATAATGTGTGTGTTCTCCATTGGGACACATAAATGAAATGTTTGGTGACATTATATATAAATGATGTCCATTTCTGGTTTATTTTGTGTACAGATATTGTAATGGTAATGGTGGGGCTCAGTCAGTGGATGTCGGAGTTATTATTACATTTCACTTACCATCCTCGCCTGTTGTAATTTCCTCCTTCTCTTTTTTCCCAAAACACGGGAAAACACATTTAAAAATTCTCCTTGCTCCGCGCTTAAATGCCCGCCACTTCCCCTTTTTTGGGGGGGTCGTAGCGTTTGGCATTTCAGCGGGCTGGTGATCCTCTAACAAGGAATCAATTCTATCTGCAGGTTTCTCTTTGGTGATGTTCAGAGAAACCTTTTCTTCCTTCTCTATTCTGCGATAAAATGTCATTCTCCAATTCTGAGCAATATCAGATAATAGAAAACACGACACACAGCGATCGCTTCCTCTCTGATCACAAGACACAGAGTGAATGACCACCAACTGCTGCGCAGCTCCTTATATAGACCCACAGTGTCAGTGGGAGGGGCTTAGTCACATGACCATGCAGTGGGCGGGCCTGTGCAGTGGGCGGGGCTTAAATTCACATTACCATGCAGGTACCTTGAGTGTGTAAACAAGTCGGTTAACAGACACAATTCAAAATAGGCATAACATTGTTTTTTTTTTTAAACAATGTCAGTTATTTTGAGCTGGGGATTAAATCTGAAAATGACACATGGCTGAAAATTCAAATCTTTATATTTGTATAACAGCTCTATGAGGGTCTGCACATTGTATCTATATTTAAAGTAATTTTACATTACTTTAACTTTAAAGTACATTTTTTTTTTTTTTTAAATGATGACACCTCAATGCCATTTTTTGTACAATACATAGATTGGTGAAATGATGTACAATTGATATAAACAGATTTATTTATTCTTTTTGCCTATGGATATTTTTAATGGTAAATATAATGGTGATTGGATGAGGAGGACTGGACTAATACACATACAGGGATCAGTGCTATGTATACAGTCAGGTCCATAAATATTGGGACGTCGACACAATTCTAATCTTTTTGGCTCTCTACACCACCACAATGGATTTGAAACGAAACAAACAAGATGTGCTTTAACTGGAGATTCCAGCTTTAATTTGAGGGTATTCACATCCAAATCAGGTGAACGGTGTAGGAATGACAACAGTTTGTATATGTGCCTCACACTTTTTAAGGGACCAAAAGTAATGGGACAGATTAACAATCATAAATCAAACTTTCACTTTTTAATACTTGGTTGCAAATCCTTTGCAGCCAATTACAGCCTGAAGTCTGGAACGCATAGACATCACCAGACGCTGGGTTTCATCCCTGGTGATGCTCTGCCAGGCCTCTACTGCAACTGCCTTCAGTTCCTGCTTGTTCTTGGGGCATTTTCCCTTCAGTTTTCTCTTCAGCAAGTGAAATGCATGCTCAATCGGATTCAGGTCAGGTGATTGACTTGGCCATTGCATAAAATTCCACTTCTTTCCCTTAAAAAACTCTTTGGTTGCTTTCGCAGTATGCTTCGGGTCATTGTCCATCTGCACTGTGAAGCGCCGTCCAATGAGTTCTGAAGCATTTGGCTGAATATGAGCAGATAATATTACCCGAAACACTTCAGAATTCATCCTGCTGCTTTTGTCAGCAGTCACATCATCAATAAATACAAGAGAACCAGTTCCATTGGCAGCCATACATGCCCACGCCATAACACTACCACCACCATGCTTCACTGATGAGGTGGTATGCTTTGGATCATGAGCAGTTCCTTTCCTTCTCCATACTCTTCTCTTCCCATCACTCTGGTACAAGTTGATCTTGGTCTCATCTGTCCATAGGATGTTGTTCCAGAACTGTGAAGGCTTTTTTAGATGTTGTTTGGCAAACTCTAATCTGGCCTTCCTGTTTTTGAGGCTCACCGATGGTTTACATCTTGTGGTGAACCCTCGGTATTCACTCTGGTGACGTCTTCTCTTGATTGTTGACTTTGACACACATACACCTACCTCCTGGAGAGTGTTCTTGATCTGGCCAACTGTTGTGAAGGGTGTTTTCTTCACCAGGGAAAGAATTCTTCAGTCATAAACCACAGTTTTTTTCCGTGGTCTTACGGGTGTTTTGGTGTTGCTGAGCTCACCTGTGAGTTCTTTCTTTTTAAGGATGTTCCAAACAGTTGATTTGGCCACACCTAATGTTTTTGATATCTCTCTGATGGGTTTGTTTTGTTTTTTCAGCCTAATGATGGCTTGCTTCACTGATAGTGACAGCTCTTTGGATCTCATATTGAGAGTTGACAGCAACAGATTCCAAATGCAAATAGCACACTTGAAATTAACTCTGGACCTTTTATCTGCTCCTTGTAAATGGGATAATGAGGGAATAACACACACCTGGCCATGGAACAGCTGAGCAGCCAATTGTCCCATTACTTTTGGTCCCTTAAAAAGTGGGAGGCACATTTATATCACCTGATTTGGATGTAAATACCCTCAAATTAAAGCTGAACGTCTGCAGTTAAAGTATGTCTTGTTTGTTTCATTTCAAATCCATTGTGGTGGTGTATAGAGCCAAAAAGATTAGAATTGTGTTGATGTCCCAATATTTATGGACCTGACTGTATATACCAGGTCACTCATTAACCACTTTCAGACTGGAGGATTTAGCTGCTCAAAGACCAGACCCCTTTTTTCAACTTGGCACTGCGTGACTTTAACTGACAATTGCGCGGTCATGCAATACTGTACCCAAACAAAATTTACGTCCTTTTTTTCCCACAAACAGAGGTTTCTTTTGGTGGTATTTGATCACCTCTGCACTTTTTATTTTTTGAGATATTAATAAAAAAAAAGCGAATAAATTAGAAAAAATTACATTTTCAACTTTGTCTTTTAAAAAATATCCAATATACTCCATTTATGTCATATATTTAGGCCAAAATATATTTAGCTACATGTCTTTGACAAAAAAATTCTCAATGAGCATATTTTTATCCACAATAAGATTTTACCCCATTCCTGACCAGGCTATATTTTGCGATTCGGCACTGCGTTACTTTAACGGACAATTGCGCGGTCGTGTGACGCTGTACCCAAATTAAATTTACGTCCTTTTTTTCCCACAAATCGAGCTTTCTTTTGGTGGTATTTGATCACCTGTGTGATTTTTAATTTTTGAAAAAAAGAGCGACAATTTTGAAAGAAAAAACAATATTTTTCACCTTCTGATATATAACATTCCCCAAAAAAGAATTTCAAAATCAAAATGTTTTAACATTTTAGGGCAATTTGTTTTATGCTACATATTTCTTGTAAAAAATATCGCAATAAGTGTATTTTGATTGGTTTGTGCAAATGTTATCGCATTTACTAACTACAGGAAAGATTTGTCATTTTTATTGTTTTTTTTTTTTTTTTACTAGTAATGGCGGCGATCTGCGATTTTTTTTTTTTGCGGAACTGTGACAGATCAGACCCCTAACTCACATTTTTGACACTTTTGGGGGTACCAGTGACATTACTACAGTAATCAGTGCTAAAAATATGCACTGTTACTGTAATAATGACACTGGCAGGGAAGGGGTTAATACCGTTGGTGATCAAGGGGTTAAATGTATGCCTCATGCTCACTGACATGTGTGGGGGGAGGGGGTTCTGTGTACAGGAGTGACCCCAGTACATTGCAGAGCCTCCGATTATAAAGATAACACTGCAGGATGGGGGATGGTAATTTTAGAAAAATGTCAGTTATTTTCAGTTGAGTCCAGTGAGATTTGAAAATGAGACTCCCATAGCTTTGTGAATGTTGCCTAAAATAGTAATATGTTTCTATAATGTGTGTGTTCTCCATTGGGACACATAAATGACATGTTTGGTGACATTATATATAAATGATGTCAATTTCTGGTTTATTTTGTGTACAGATATTGTAATGGTAATGGTGGGGCTCAGTCAGTGGATGTCGGAGTTATTATTACATTTCACTCACCATCCTCGCCTGTTGTAATTTCCTCCTTCTCTTTTTTCCCAAAACACGGGAAAACACATTTAAAAATTCTCCTTGCTCCGCGCTTAAACGCCCGCCACTTCCCCTTTTTTGGGGGGGTCGTAGCGTTTGGCATTTCAGCGGGCTGGTGATCCTCTAACAAGGAATCAATTCTATCTGCAGGTTTCTCTTTGGTGATGTTCAGAGAAACCTTTTCTTCCTTCTCTATTCTGCGATAAAATGTCATTCTCCAATTCTGAGCGATATCAGATAATAGAAAACACGACACACAGCGATCGCTTCCTCTCTGATCACAAGACACAGAGTGAATGACCACCAACTGACGCACAGCTCCTTATATAGACTCACAGTGCCAGTGGGCGGGGCTTAGTCACATGACCATGCAGTGGGCGGGCCTGTGCAGTGGGCGGGGCTTAAATTCACATTACCATGCAGGTACCTTGAGTGTGTAAACAAGTCTGTTAACAGACTCAATTCAAAATAGGCATAACATTGTTTTTTTTTTTTTTTTTTAAACAATGTCAGTTATTTTGAGCTGGGGATTAAATCTGAAAATGACACATGGCTGAAAATTCAAATCTTTATATTTGTATAACAGCTCTATGAGTGTCTGCACATTGTATCTATATTTAAAGTAATTTTACATTACTTTAACTTTAAAGTACATTTTTTTTTTTTTAAATGATGACACCTCAATGCCATTTTTGGTACAATACATAGATTGGTGAAATGATGTACAATTGATATAAACAGATTGATTTATTCTTTTTGCCTATGGATATTTTAAAGCGGTTGTAAACCCTTAAAAAAAAAAAAAAAACCTGCAAGACAAAGGCATAATGAGCTAGTATGCATCGCATACTAGCCCATTATGTGTAACTTACCTTAGAACGAAGCCCCGACACGGACCCCCGGACATCGCTGCGGGCGCTGCCATGATCCCTCGCCGTCTCTTCCGGGTTCGGCGGCTCCGGCGCGGTGATTGGCCAGAAGAGACGGCTCCGGCGCGATGATTGGCCGGAGCCGGGATGACGTCACTCCCGCGCATGCTCCTGGCAAGCTCCCGGCAAACTAAATTGAAGGTCCCCCCGGACCTTCAGAGTGCATGCGCCACTCGCGCGAGCGGCTGCATGCACTGTAAATATCTCCTAAACCATGCTGGTTTAGGAGATATTATTTGTACCTCCAGGTAAGCCTTATTATAGGCTTACCTGTAGGTAAAAGTGTCAAAAAGCGGGATACTACCGCTTTAATGGTAATGATAATGGTGATTGGATGAGGAGGACTGGACTAATACACATACAGGGATCAGTGCTATGTATATATACCGGGTCACTCATTAAAGGCTCATTTACATCACAATTTCTGCATTTACTGTACCTTTCTGTATGCAGGTTTGCAGTGCTTTATAAGGAATAATTGATTAGTTTATTTCGATTTACCTTTTTTTTTTCTAAGTTACGTTTACATGTGTTTGTTCATGTGCACCATGTCTGCAGTTTCTGACAATCTCATATACCATTCAGGTATATTTTATATTATGTGGCTGGATTTTGGTTACCAAAAATATTTAGCAAAATGCAAATTGGCCAAAGAATTGGCCATACAAAGGAGAATGGCCTGGTCATTAAGGGGAAAATCCTTTCCGGGCCAGAAGTGGTTAAAATGCTGGTTATCTTATTATGCCAGTGCCAGTATGTTCCAACAAGTGCCGTTGTGCTCCCCCCCTTATGTGCCCTTACTCACCGACTAGTGATGGGTTAAACACCTGTGTTTAAAAAATAATCCTCCAGTGGCAAAAAACATTTTTTTCCTTTCTTTTGTGACTCCAGGCAGGTTTACAGAACCTCATATTAGTGTAGGGAGATAGAATCAAGAGGAATCCGTAGTGTAATTATGTTTTCTCTTACGTCCTCCGACAGTCGCCGCCACCTCTAAGTCATCACTGTTGGGTATTGACTTCCCATCCGCAGGAATAGCTAGGTATATAGACTTAGTCCAAAGACAAAAGGCATTAGCATATACACACCCATGGGGGCTGTCCCATCTGGTCAATACCCCCCCTGCATCACCACTCCCAACTTTTAATCTGCCTAGCGTCAGGAATAGTCAGGCTTCCCTTGTGCTGGGGCTTCAGTCTCAGCCTTCCTAATCTTTTATTTGATTTTCTTTGAAAATGTCAGTTTTTTTTCTTGCTTTACTAGCTGGTTATTTTGTCAGCTCTAGTGTTAGTCTTCTCTTCGGATGAAGATGGATCATGCGGTGCTGGGATTCGGACTGACCGACCTGGTTTTCCAGGTCACAGAGGGTCAGATGGACCCCCAGCCAGCCATCGAGCGTTCAGCTATGGTTCGCTCTGGCATTACGAACGACCCATCCCTGTTCGCTACAGGGATGCAGCCGTGAGGTGGCTACCTCACAGGACTCGTCTGCGGTGCTGCAGCGTCATGTCCCTGGCTCGCGGCACTCCCTGTCAGATGAGGACAGAGGTTTTCCGTGCATAGAGGCTCCCCCACGCCATCTGGTACAGGTAAGTACTTTTCTGTGTGGGGTGTAGCTCCTCTGGGGCGCTCCTGCATGTCGTTTTGGTGCCATCCGCCGCCATTTTGTGGGCGGTGGAACGATCGGTCCGGCCGCATGTCGTCGGCCATTTTGGCGTGGCCTACAATGCATCCCTATGGGGCAGCCATTTTCCCGGGGTCTGGCTTATAGTCCAGCCCTCTCTAGCAGCATTTCCATCAGCAGCAAGGACACTGGTAGCAACGCTCTGCGGGCTCTGCAGGTTATCACTCTCATATTTCCCTCTGTATATCGCTTCTGGCTCAGTTTTCTCTTCTCCTTTGGGGGTCTTTCATCACTGTTGCAGTAGCGTTCTTAAAGGGGACAGTACACTGTTTTTTGCACTGTAGTTTGTCTGATAACTTGAGCCATGGATTCTCAGGAAAGCAGTTTCGTCCAGCTTTAGTGGGGGGCCCCAGTTCTCCTGTGGCCCCGCTGCGCCCCGATCTGGCTGCTGTGGCGAATATGGAACTGCTGATGTCTGAACGGGCTGCGAGAAAGAGTCCCAGGTTGTCTCTCTCTTCTCATTCAGATGGGGATATGGCTGCTGCTGCTGCGAGCGTGCCCTTTTCAGGGTCCTGCTCATCTTTGGACCCCCTGGGGTCTGAGGGGGAGGCTGAGATGGAAGGGGTTGATGCCCCCTCCCCGGGGTCACCTGAAGAACGGGCGACCATAGATGGGTTGATGGGTTACATTTGGAGGATGAGCCCTGTCCTCCGGGCGTTGTGTCCCTGTTTGGGACGCACAGGACCCGCAAGTCTGTGTAGGTTTTTCCCTGCCCAGAAGAATTCCATGACACTGTTAATGAACAGTGGCACATGTTAAAACGTCCGTTCCTGGTACCTAGTCGGTTTAGGTTGCTTTATCCTTTTGATCCGGCTACGGAATCACGATGGTGTGTGCCTCCACAGGTAGATCACACTGTGGCCGTGCTGAACAAGGCTACCTTGGTTCCTACTGAGGATGCCCCAGTTTTCCGGGGTCCCACAGACCGGCGGTTGGAGTCCCTATCTCGCCATTCCTATACGGTGGAGGGTTCGTTGCTCAAACCCGTTTTTGCGTCCGTCCTGGTGGCTCAGGCGGCTGCTGATTGGACTAAGATGCTTAGGCGCAATCTTGTGTCTGCTGGTGTTACACCTGCCCGGCTGAAGTTGGTGGATCAGAGTCATGTACTTGTGTGATGCAGCCTTGAACGAGGCCCCCTTAGTGGCTCGCCTCTCTAGTGTCGCGGTGCTTCAACGGCGACTGATATGGCTGAAGAGCTGGTCGGCCGACCAGTCCTCAAGGGACACTGTTGCTGATTCTCCCTATGCTGGCTCTCGCCTTTTTGGCGAGGCATTGGACACCCTGGTAACAGGCGTCACGGGGGGCATGAGCACTATGCTGCCCCAGAACCCGAAGACCAAGTCTTTTCGAGGCAGGTGGGGTTCTGCGTCTAGTTCCAATCGGGGGTCTTTTCGTGCCTTTCGGACCCATCCCAAGGGTAAGCCCTTCCAGGCCCAGGGCACCCAGAAGAAGCCCTGGGCGGATAAGCAAAAGTCCGGCAATGCCGGCTTGGCGGGGCAATCTGCCTCTACCTGAAGGGGCGCCCTCACCCATTTCAGGGGTGGGGGGACGTTTGCGCGGTTTCCTCCAACCTTGGCTGCTCCGGCTATCGGACAGGTGGGTTCAGGAAATCATTCGATCGGGTTACAAGATCGAATTCCTTTCCCGGCCGGCGGACAGATTCTTTCCCTCCATTCTTCATCTGCTTCCAGGGCGCCTGCGGGATTTGCATCAAGCGGTGCTGGACCTGCTTTCTCAGGGGGTGTTTGTCCCGGTGTCTCATCGGGACAGGTTTCGGAGGCTTTCTTCGAATCTGTTCACTGTTCCCAGGAAGGAGGGCAAAGTGCGTCCTGTCTGGACCTGACAGTTCTGAACCGCTTTGTGCGTGTTCGGAAGTTTCGAATGGAGTCTCTCCATTCGGTTGTGGTCTCCTTGAGTCCGGGAGATTTCCTGGCCTAGTTAGATCTGAAGGACGCGTACCTGCACGTCCTCATTTTTGAGGGTCATCGGCGGTACCTGCGGTTTGCTATCGCAGAGGACCTTTCCGGTTTTGTGGCATTACCTTTTTGGTCTCGCTTCGGCACCAAGGGTGTTTACCAAGGTATTGGCGCCGGTTCTGGGCCTGTTGAGGGTCCAGGGCATTGCGGTCTTGGTTTGCCTGGACGATCTGCTTCTAAGATCACGTGCCAGCCAGGACCTTGTGCGCGTTCTGTCCATCACGGTACAGACGCTCCTGGCAAAGGTGTTCTTGCCGGAGGGCAAGCTCCGGACTTTGCGTTACGAGCTCAGGTCCCTAAGGAACAGCCCGTCCTCGTCACTCAGGACCTGTATGCGGGGCCTGGGGTTGATGGTTTCAGCCTTCGAGGCAATACCCTTTACTCAGTTCCACATGCGGGCTCTCCAGGCGGAGATCCTGGCAGGTTGGGACGGACTGTCTCAGTCCTTGGATCTGGATGTCTCATTGAGTCGTCAGACCAGATTGGCCCTTCTGTGGGGGCTCCAGTCTCCGTCGGTGGCGGAAGGCAGATCCTTCCGTCCGTTGGTGTGGACGGTGGTTACCACGAATGCCAGCCTGCCGGGCTGGGGTGGAGTCCTGGGCAACCTGTCTACCCAGGGCACTTGGTCGGGGGAGGAGTCCTCCTTCCCGATGGATGTGCTGGAATTGCGGGCGATCTAACTCTGCCTCTTCCAGTGGTCGGACCGTCTCCGGGGCCTGCCTGTCCGCGTACAGACGGACAATGCTACTGTGGTGGCTTACGTGAACCACCAGGGGGGCACCAGGGGTTCTCGAGCGGCCCGAGAGGTGACCGACATTCTGTCTTGGGCCGAGACTCATGTCCCGGCGATCCCAGCAGTTCACATTCCGGGTGTGAAAAATTGGCGGGCCGCCTATTTGAGCCGCCAGACCCTGGACCAGGGGGAATGGTCCCTACACCCGGAGGTCTTCCTAATGCTGTGTGCGAAGTGGGAATCCCTGGACGTGGATCTGTTTGCATCCCGGCTACACCAAAAGGTGGAAAGGTTCGTGGCAAGACCGCGCGATCCGTTGGCGGACGCCTCGGATGCATTGGTAGCCCCTTGGAATCAGTATCATCTGATATATGCCTTTCCCCCGTTTCGTTTCCTATCCCGGTTCCTCCGCCGATGGTTTTGGAACCGCACGTGGGGATTCTGGTGGCTCCAGACTGGCCGCGCCGATCCTGGTACGCCGCCGTTGTTCACCTGGCAGTGGCGCCTCCGTGGCGTCTGCCTCTGCGGGAAGATCTCCTGTCTCAGGGTCCGATCTTCCATCCTGCTTACAGTCGTTGGCTTTAACAGCCTGGCTGTTGAGACCCTGGTCTTGAAGGACTAGGGTCTCTCCCCGGGGGTCATCCCTGCCCTGATCAGGGCCAGGATCTCCTCCTCTGGTATACTTTGTTACCATACCTGGAAAGGCTTATTTTGCCTGGTATGAGTCCAGGGGGTTCTCCCCTCGCTTGTACTCGGTGTCCAGAGTGTTGACCTTCCTCCTGTTGGGGGTGTACCGGCGCCTGGCGCTGGCCACGTTTGTAGGCCAGGTGTCCGCACTGGCCATTCCACGTTTGTAGGCCAGGTGGCCGCACTGGCCATTCTCACTCCTTGGTTCGCACCTTCATTCAAGGTGTGCGACGTTTGGCTCCTCCCTGGAAGGAGCCTTTACCTCCATGGGACTTGAACTTGGTTCTGTCCGTCTTACAGCGTGTTCCCTTTGTAAACATTAGGGAAATATCGTTGCCTCTGCTGTCTGAGAAGGTTGCCTTTTTGGTGGCGATCACTTTGGCTCGCAGGGGGTCTGAACTGGCAGCGTTATCTTGCCGTTCTCCGTACTTGGTGATTCACCGGGATAAGGGGTTTTGCGTCCGCATCCCTCCTTTCTTCCTGAGGTGGTCTCTGAGTTCCACGTTAATGAGGACATTGTCCTGCCTTCTCTTTGTACAAAGCCTAAGCATCCTAAGGAGGTTGCTCTGCATTCCTTGGATGTTGTCAGGGCGATCAGGGTTTACCTGTCGTCTACGGAGTCCTTTCGGAAGACGGATTCCCTCTTTGTCCTTCCCGAGGGACCTCGGAAGGGCATGGCTGCATCTGCAGCCACTATCGCCAAATGGATCAGACAGACCATTGCACAGGCTTACGCCTTGAAGGAACGGGTTCCGTTGTTCCCTGTTACGGTGCACTCCACCAGCTCTGTGAGTGCGTCCTGGGCCTATTGGCATCGGGCCTCGGTGGCCCTGGTGTGCAAGGCTGCGACTTGGTCGTCGGTGCACACGTTTTTCCACATTCTACAAAGTAGACGTTCAGGCATCGGCTGATGCTTCCTTTGGCCGCAAAGTTCTCAGTGCGGCAGTGCCATGATGGACCCTTGTTTGTTTCTGGGTCCCTGGCTGTTGGCATTTGCTTTCCTGGGCTGTTGCTCCTGTTGAGCGTATTTTTTATGTTGCCCAGTTGGTTCTCTTACAGTGTCTGTAAGGTTCCTTTTTCTGATGTGGGTACTGCGTTGCCTTTTCTACGGTTGCGTCTCCCACCCCTCATGTCTATACTGCTTTGGGACATCCCAACAGTGATGACTTAGAGGTAACGGCGACTGTCGGAGGACGTAAGAGAAAACGTAATTTTTGTAAAATTCCTTTCTCTGAGTCCTCCGACAGTCGCCGCCCCCGCCCCTCTTTTGGGGTTCTTATTACCTACTGCTATGATACCAAACTGAGTTGGGAGTGGTGATGCAGGGGGGGTATTGACCAGATGGGACAGCCCCCATGGGTGTGTATATGCTAATGGCTTTTGTCTTTGGACTAAGTCTATATGCCTAGCTATTCCTGCGGATGGGAAGTCAATACCCAACAGTGATGACTTAGAGGTGGCGGCGACTGTCGGAGGACTCAGAGAAAGGAATTTTACAGGTAAGATTTTACAAAAATTCCGTTTTTATTATTAAAAAAACATATAAAAGCCGATTGCGCACTTAGAAACCTCTCCTCTTGCATGTGAGCATGTAATGACGCCGCTCTGGAATTCAAAAGTCGCGGTTTGCGTTCCAAACAGCAGGAGTGACTTAACTGGAAGTATCCACCCGCTTTCTTCCGGTTACATCACGTCCGCTCTTTGGAACGCCTGGAGGAGGATAAAAGGGACGACTCACTGTTTATTATATTTTTGTATGTGATATATATATCTGTCATATCTTTGTTTATTGATGGAAAATAATAAAAATATAAAGAATTAGACCCCGTTCACACTGGGGCGATCCGACTTGCCGGGGCGACCTCATAGGTCGCGGCGCGCAGCTCGCAGCGCGACCTCGGAGCGGCCGGCACGGACTTCATAACATTGAAGTCAATGCAGGTCGCTCCAAAGAAGCTCCGGACCCTTTTTCTAAGTCGGAGCGACTTGTGTCGCTCCTATTAGAACGGGTCCACAGCTTCTCTATGGCAGGCGACCTACGGCGACCTGTCAGGCGACCAAAGTAATCAGTGCTATATATATGCACTGTTACTGTAAAAATTACACTGGCAGGGAAGGGGTTAATTTTATTGGAGAGGGAGGGGTTAATGTATGCCTGGTGCTTACTGACGTGTGTGGGGGGAGGTGACTGTGATAGCCAGGGACAGATCGGAGTGTTCAGCTATGCTGAACACTCAGATCTGTCACTCCCTGTCACTTGGGAGATCCGCCCGCTTGTGTTTACACAAGCGGGCGGATCTCCACACTAGATCCCCGACGATCGGGGCAGAGCAGCGGCGATCGCCGCTGCTCCTCCCCTGGCCCGACTCCCGCTGTGACTGAATACAGCGGGAGCGAGCCTCCGGCGGCGCGCGAGCGCCGCCCACAAGGGGGAGTGTCTGACGACGTAGGTCTACGTCGTCAGACGATAACGAGCCACTTTGCCGCAGTAGTACTACGGAATATACACCTTACATCCCAGCAGCAGTCTAGTAAACGCACTCCACACACTACATAGCACGGGGATCACAATATTTTAATATCTCATATACCATGTCCGTAGTCTCTGACCATCTAATAAACCATCCCAAAGTCTATGGCCACCTCTTGTATCATGTCCACAGTCCCTGACCATCTTATATATCAGGTCCACAGTCTCTGACCATGTCGTATACCATGCTTATGCCATGCTTACAGTTTCTGATCAACTCTTGTATCATAAACAAGCAAAAAATTGGGGGAGCAAACCCTGAACATGTGTATCTAAAGCCGGTGCAGCTATGGACCAAGCAACATGTATATTAAAAAAGAATAGCGCACACATGCAAAAGAAATGACTATCAAATATGGAGACAATCCATAAATAAAAATAGGGATTTAGTCCCACCATATGGCCATATCGTGCTCAAGCCCACCACTGCGTCAAAGTACCCCATTATCTGTGGGGTTAAATGCTCCATCAAGTCTCCCTTGCAATACTTGTTTTTGTAATTTTTTTGCTCTTCTCCATTTGGATACAGGGCTAGGGTATTCCAGGGGGCACCCGGATTTGAACCAGGGACCTCTCGATCTGCAGTCGAATGCTCTACCACTGAGCTATACCCCCTCTGCCCTTGAATACAAGTCGCACTACGGAAGGTTGACCACACATTTGACAGTAATGGGGTACTTTGACGCAGTGGTGGGCTTGAGCACTATATGGCCATATGGTGGGACCAAATCCCCATTTTTATTTATGGATTGTCTTCAAATTTGGTAGTTTCTTTTGCATGTGTGCGCTATTCTTTTTTAATATACATGTCTCTTGGTTCATAGCTGCACCAGCTTTAGAAATACATGGGTATGCTCCCCCAAATTTTTTGCTTGTTTATTATGAACTCTTGTATCATGCCTGCAGTCTCTGACCATCTAAAATACCATGTCTACAGTCCTTGACCATCTCAAATATCATGCCCACAGTCCAGGGGCGTTGCTAGGTGGGAAAAAGACCAGGGGCTTCAGCCCGAAGGTAAATTTGACAACCCCTCCCACATTTTAAAGGAAGTCCCGCCCAAGCTCCTCCCACATTTAAAAGTACCGCCCAAGCTCCACCCAATGCCCCCCCTCAGTCAAGGGTCAGTCAAGGGGTGGTATGGAGAGGAGTACAGGGGGTCAGACATGGGGTGGGATGGAGAGGGTCAGACATGGAGAGGAGAAGAGAGGAGAGAAGAGAGGGTCAGACATGGAGGAGAGGAGAAGAGAGGGTCAGACATGGAGAGGAGAAGAGAGGGTCAGACATGGAGAGGAGAAGAGAGGGTCAGACATGGAGAGGAGAAGAGAGGAGAGAAGAGAGGGTCAGACATGGAGAGGAGAAGAGAGGGTCAGACATGGAGGAGAGGAGAGGAGAAGAGAGGAGAAGAGAGGGTCAGACATGGAAAGGAGAAGAGATGGTCAGACATGGAGAGGAGAAGAGAGGAGAGGAGGTCAGACATGGAGCGGAGAAGAGAGGGTCAGACATGGAGATTAGAAGAGAGGAGAGGAGAGGGTCAGACATGGAGAGGAGATGAGAGGGTCAGACATGGAGAGGAGAGGCTCAGACATGGAGAGGAGAGGATCAGACATGGAGAGGAGAGGAGAGGATCAGACATGGAGAGGAGAGGGTCAGACATGGAGAGGAGAGGATCAGACATGGAGAGGAGAAGAGAGGGTCAGACATGGAGAGGAGAAGAGAGGAGAAAAGAGAGGGTCAGACATGGAGAGGAGAAGAGAGGGTCAGACATGGAGGAGAGGAGAGGAGAAGAGAGGAGAGAAGAGAGGGTCAGACATGGAGAGGAGAAGAGAGGGTCAGACATGGAGAGGAGAAGAGAGGGTCAGACATGGAGAGGAGAAGAGAGGGTCAGACATGGAGAGGAGAAGAGAGGAGAGGAGGTCAGACATGGAGCGGAGAAGAGAGGGTCAGACATGGAGATTAGAAGAGAGGAGAGGATCAGACATGGAGAGGAGAGGGTCAGACATGGAGAGGAGAGGGTCAGACATGGAGAGGAGAGGGTCAGACATGGAGAGGAGAGGATCAGACATGGAGAGGAGAGGATCAGACATGTAGAGGAGAGGGTCAGACATGTAGAGGAGAGGGTCAGACATGGAGAGGAGAGGGTCAGACATGGAGAGGAGAGGGTCAGACATGGAGAGGAGAGGATCAGACATGGAGAGGAGAAGAGAGGAGAGGGTCAGACATGGAGGAGAGGGTCAGATATGGAGAAGAGAGGAGAGGGTCAGACATGGAGAGGAGATGGTCAGACATGGAGAGGAGAGGAGAGGGTCAGACATGGAGAGGAGAGGAAAGGGTCAGACAAGGAGAGGAGAGGAAAGGGTCAGACAAGGAGAGGAGAGGAAAGGGTCAGACAAGGAGAGGAAAGGGTCAGACAAGGAGAGGAGAGGGTCAGACAAGGAGAGGAGAGGGTCAGACATGGAGAGGAGAGGGTCAGACATGGAGAGGAGATGAGAGGGTCAGACATGGAGAGGAGAGGAGAGGCTCAGACATGGAGAGGAGAGGATCAGACATGGAGAGGAGAGGAGAGGAGAGGATCAGACATGTAGAGGAGAGGGTCAGACATGGAGAGGAGAGGATCAGACATGGAGAGGAGAGGATCAGACATGGAGAGGAGAGGATCAGACATGGAGAGGAGAAGAGAGGGTCAAACATGGAGAGGAGAAGAGAGGAGAGAAGAGAGGGTCAGACATGGAGGAGAGGGTCAGACATGGAGAAGAGAGGAGAGGGTCAGACATGGAGAGGAGATGGTCAGACATGGAGAGTAGAGGAGAGGATCAGACATGTAGAGGAGAGGGTCAGACATGGAGAGGAGAGGATCAGACATGGAGAGGAGAGGATCAGACATGGAGAGGAGAGGATCAGACATGGAGAGGAGAAGAGAGGGTCAAACATGGAGAGGAGAAGAGAGGAGAGAAGAGAGGGTCACACATGGAGGAGAGGGTCAGACATGGAGAAGAGAGGAGAGGGTCAGACATGGAGAGGAGAGGGTCAGACATGGAGAGGAGAGGAAAGGGTCAGACAAGGAGAGGAGAGAAAAGGGTCAGACAAGGAGAGGAGAGGAAAGGGTCAGACAAGGAGAGGAGAGGAAAGGGTCAGACAAGGAGAGGAGAGGAAAGGGTCAGACAAGGAGAGGAGAGGGTCAGACAAGGAGAGGAGAGGGTCAGACATGGAGAGGAGAGGGTCAGACATGGAGAAGAGGGGAAGAGAGGAGAGGGTCAGACATGGAGAGGAGAGGGTCAGACAAGGAGAGGAGAGGGTCAGACAAGGAGAGGAGAGGGTCAGACATGGAGAGGAGAGGGTCAGACATGGAGAGGAGAGGGTCAGACATGGAGGAGAGGAGAAGAGAGGAGAGGAGAAGGTCAGACAAGGAGAGGAGAAGGTCAGACAAGGAGAGGAGAAGGTCAGACAAGGAGAGGAGAAGGTCAGACAAGGAGAGGAGAGGGTCAGACAAGGAGAGGAGAGGGTCAGACATGGAGAGGAGAGGGTCAGACATGGAGAGGAGAGGGTCAGACATGGAGAGGAGAGGGTCAGACATGGAGGAGAGGAGAAGAGAGGAGAGGGTCAGACATGGAGAGGAGAGGAGGAGAGGGTCAGACATGGAGAGGAGAAGAGAGGAGAGGCTCAGACATGGAGAGGTGAGGGTCAGACACGGAGAGGAGAGGAGAAGAGAGGAGAGGATCAGACATGGAGAGGAGAGGGTCAGACATGGAGAGGAGATGAGAGGGTCAGACATGGAGAGGAGAAGAGAGGGTCAGACATGGAGAGGAGAAGAGAGGGTCAGACATGGAGAGGAAAAGAGAGGAGAAGAGAGGGTCAGACATGGAGAGGAGAAGAGAGGAGAGGGTCAGACATGGAGAGGAGAAGAGAGGAGAGGAGAGGGTCAGACATGAGGGGAAGGGGTCAGACATGGAGAGGAGAGGGTCAGACATGGAGAAGAGAGGAGAGGGCCAGACATGGAGAGGAGAGGGTCAGACATGAAGAGGAGAGGGTCAGACATGAAGAGGAGAGGGTCAGACATGGAGAGGAGAAGAGAGGAGAGGGTCAGACATGGAGAGGAGAAGAGAAGAGAGGAGAGGGTCAGACATGGAGAGGAGAGGAGAAGAGAGGGTTAGACATGGAGAGGAGAAGAGAGGAGAGGGTCAGACATGAGGGGAAAGGGTCAGACATGGAGAGGAGAGGAGAGGGTCAGACATGGAGAGGAGAAGAGAGGAGAGGGTCAGACATGGAGAGGAGAAGAGTAGAGAGGGTCAGACATGGAGAGGAGAAGAGGAGAGAGGAGGAGAAGAGAGGGTCAGACATGGAGAGGAGAGGGTCAGACATGGAGAGGAGAGGGTCAGACATGGAGAGGAGAGGGTCAGACATGGAGAGGAGAGGAGAAGAGAGGAGAGGGTCAGACATGGAGAGAAGAAGAGAGGAGAGGGTCAGAAATGGAGAGGAGAAGAGAAGAGAGGAGATGGTCAGACATGGAGAGGAGAAGAGGAGAGAGGAGAAGCGGAGAGAGGAGGAGAAGAGAAGAGAGGGTTAGACATGGAGTGCTGGCGGGTACTGCTGGTGGTTACCGCTGGTGGGTAGTGCTGGGGGTTACTGCTGGTGGGTAATGCTTTCGGGTACTGCTGGTGAGTAATGCTGGCGGGTAATGCTGGTGGGTAGTGCTGGGGGTTACTGCTGGCAGGTAGTGCTGGCGGTTACTGCTGGCGGTTACTGCTGGTGGGTAAATCTGGTGGGTAAAGCTTTCGGGTACTGCTGGTGAGTAATGCTGGTGAGTAGTGCTGGCCGTTAGTGCTGGCGGGTAATGCTAGCAGGTAATGCTGGTGGTTACCGCTGATGGGTAAAGCTGGTGGGTAGTGCTGGGGGTTACTGCTGGTGGGTAGTGCTGGGGGTTACTGTTGGCAGGTAGTGCTGGCGGGTACTACTGGTGATTACCGCTGGTGGGTAGTGCTGGCGGTTACTGCTGCTGGGTAATGTTGGTGGGTACTGCTGTCAGTTTTTTAGGTGGATCTGATCGGATGCCCCATTCAGCCCTATGGAGCAGCGGATGTCAGCGGTGACATGTCCGCTGACACCAGCTGCCATCCGCATCCGATCCTGTCCGTGAAATCCAGACGAATGGAAACCCTATTTTCCATCCGTCCTGGGGATCGGATGAGAGCGGACAGGTGGTCCGCTCTCATCCGATTCCCCATAGAGAGCAGCGGGGCTCTGACACCTCCCTCTCCGCACACAGTGCCGAGACGGAGCTGTCATCTGCCGGCTCAGCGGGGATCGGCGGATCAATCCCCGCTGAGCAGAGCACGGTCCACAACGGAATGCGGACCGTGTGAAAGGGACCTAACATGCAAGTATAAAAGCAGAAAAGAGAGGCCTGTGCGCTGCCAGAAGGTATTTGTAGTCAAGTAGAAGATAGGGTACAGACAGGAGATGGAAAATATAAATAATATATATATATATAGGCAATATTAAGTGCCGGTCCACACTTCTGCGGATGCGCATGTAATTCGGAGCGCACTGCTCCTTCATTACATGCGATCTCCTGTGCGGATGCGAGTTTAGCCATACACTTTGTATGGCTGAATTCACAGTGCATCCGCAGCAAACTTGCACATGAGGCATTTTTTGAGCCGCCTCAGAATCGGATCGCACAGTGGTTCACACTTGTGCGATCCGATTCTGTGCGAACTTCCAGAACGCACTGCGATATGCGATCGCAACTGGGGGTGTCGTTAACTTTTAATTGACACCCCCTGCATATCGCATATGGCAGTGTGAACTGCCAGATGTGCGAATGCGATGCGGGAACACGCTGCATATTCGCAGCCTTCCCGCATCGCACAAGTGTGAACCGGCACTGTGGAATTTCAGCAGCCAAACATTTTCTTTTAATTTTAGGTTTGTATTGCTGACAGTATTTTGGTTGGAACTTGGCAGGACTTTCTTTAATGGCTGGTGTGTGTGTCACTGGGACAGGAAGATGGGAGAAATCTCTGTAAAGGACGCACGGGGAGCAAAGAAAGCTTGCCAAAGGTTCTATGCTTCTTTACTTGAGTAGAAAAAAAATGTTACTAGTAGTACTTAACAGCTGAGCTCATACAGAACTGGGCCTTGTTGAAATATATATATTGAATATTTCAACAAGGCCCAGTTCTGTATGAGCTCAGCTGTTAAGTACTACTAGTAACATTTTTTTTCTACTCAAGTAAAGAAGCATAGAACCTTTGGCAAGCTTTCTTTGCTCCCTGTGCGTCCTTTACAGAGATTTCTCCCATCTTCCTGTCCCAGTGACACACACACCAGCCATTAAAGAAAGTCCTGCCAAGTTCCAGCAGTGGTAAATTAATGCACATGTATGTTACTGGGTCTCCTACTATAATTTCTACGCTAAGCCATCACCTGGTCCCTCACAAAACAATCCTCTTCTCTTCCCTAACGATCGCCGGCTTCTGGCAAGCTTTCGCCTGCCCGCCCTGCCGCCTACCTGGTCCTGGCTGGTGGTCACCACATGTCCTCTCTTCTCCCTCTCTGACTGGAAACGGCACCAGTGCCAGAAGAGGGAGGTGGCCGGTGGGTGGCGTGAGTTCATGGCGCGGAGGCGGAATTCTCGGGGCCGCCACGCGCTCTGCTGCTGCTGTCACGTGACCTGACCTGACGCTCCTGTACTGACGTCACTGGTTGCTAGATGCTAAGCGGCAGGCTAGCAACCAGTGTGTCAGCGGCTCCGCGGCTTGCAGGTGGGAAGGAAGGAAGAATGACCGAAGGAGTACACAGCGGCAGTCAGCCAGCCAGGTGAGGGGGTGGAGGAGGCTCGGGGCTAACAGTTTTCTAACTTGAAGAGGAGACTCGGGGCTTTTCAAAGGGACACTCGGGGCTATAGCCCCTGTCAGCCCCCCCCTGCCGACGCCACTGCCACAGTCTCTGGCAAACTCTTGTATCATGTCTTCAGTCTTTTACCATCTCCTATATCACATCTGCAGTCTCTAACTACCTCCTGTACCATGTCCACAGTCTCTGACCATCTCATATACCACGTCTGCATACTCTGACCATCCCATATAACATGTCCGCAGTCTCTGATATACCAGCCCAAAGTCTCTGGCCTCCTCTTGTATCATGTCTACAGTCCCTGACCATCTCATATATCAGGTCCGCAGTCTCTGACCATCTCATATACCATGCTGATACTATGCTCACAGTTTCTGACCAACTATTGTATTATGCCTGCAGTCTCTGACCATCCATTATACCATGTCCACAGTATCTGACCATCTGATATACCATGTCTACAGTCTTTGATAATCTCTTGTATCATGTCTGCAGTCTCTGACCATCTTATATGCTATGTCCGCAGTTTCTGACCATCTAAAGCAAGGGTGTTAAACTCAAATTCATTGGGGGACGCATCAGCAATATAGTTGCCCTCAAAGGGCCGGTTGTACGGAGTGTGGGGTTCATGAGTGCGCTGCGCACAGAGTGCGGGGTTCAGGAGTGCGCTGGGTACGGAGTGTGGAGTTCAGGAGTGGACTGGGTACAGAGTGTGGAGTTCAAGAGTGTGCTGGGTACAGAGTGCGGAGTTCAGGAGTGCGCTGGGTACAGAGTGCGGGGTTGCGTATGGAGTGCGGAGTTCAGGAGTGCGGGGTTGCATACGGAGTGCGGAGTTCAGGAGTGCGGGATTGCATACGCAGTGCGGAGTTCTGGAGTGCGGGGTTGCGTGCGGAGTGCGGAGTGTAGGGTTGCGTGCGGAGTTTTCGTGTGCGCTGGGTACGGAGTGCGGGGCTCAGGAGTGCGCTCTGCTCCCATCCTCCCACCTGCCTCCACAGCCCTCGCCCCCCCCCCCCCCGAAAAAAAAAAAACTCTCTTACATCTTTGCTTTCTCCTGCCTTCCTATCTGTCCCAGCTCTGGTACAACCCCTGCCTGTGTATTGGGCAAAAAGCCCGCTCTCAGGGTGCAGCTCACTGACAGGAAAAAAAAATCACTGACACTAACACTAGGGACACTAGGGACTGGGGAGAGAGTGCAGGAGACTGGCCAGCCGACCGGGCATGCGCTCAGCTCAATCAGCCGGCGCCCCTAGTATTGGTGCCAGTTTATGCAGTAATACCCCTAGTATTGATGTCAGTTTATGCAGTAATAACCCCTAGTATTAGTGCCAGTTTATGCAGTAATAACCCCTAGTATTGATGCCAGTTTACACAGTAATAACCCCTAGTATTAGTGCCAGTTTATTTAGTAATAGCCCCTGGTACTGGTGCCAGTTTACGCATTAATAGCCCCTATTATTGGTTCCAGTTTATGCAGTATATAGCCCCTAGTATTGGTGCCAGTTTACGCAGTGATAACCCTTAGGAATGGTGCCAGTTTATGCAGTAATAACCCCTAGTATTGGTGCCAGCTTACGCTGTAATAGCCCCTAGTGTTGGTGCCAGTTTACGCAGTAATAACTCCTAGTATTGGTGCCAATTTATACAATAATAACCCCAAGTATTGGTGCTGGTATGCACAGTAATAACCCCTAATATTGATGGCAGTTTACACAGTAATAAAGCCTAGTATTGGCGCCAGCTTGCACAGTAATAAAGCCTAGTATTGATGCCAGTTTATGCAGTATAGCCCCTTGTATTGGTGTAAGTTTATGCAGTAATAGCCCCTAGTATTGCTGCCAGTATTGGTGCCAGTTTACGTAGTAATAACCCCTAGTATTGGTGCCAGTTTACACAGTAATAGCCCGTAGTATTGGTGCCAGTTTATACAGTAATAGCCCGTAGTATTGGTGCCAGTTAATACAGTAATAACCCCTGCCTGTGTATTGGGCAAAAAGCCCGCTCTCAGGGTGCAGCTTACTGACAGGGAAAAAAAAACACTGACACTAACACTAGGGACACTAGGGACGGGGGAGAGAGTGCAGGAAACTGGCCGGCCGGGCATGCGCTCAGCTCAATCAGCCGGCGCCGCTAGAAGGACAGAAGGAGCGAGAGATATCACCTTGGAGACCGGCCGGCCGCGCACAAGCACAGGTGGCGCCGGAGGATGTATTTGTGTGCGAGAAAGTGATAAAGAGGTGGTAGTCAGCGGCCGCTACGCGGACCCCATGAAAAGGCCTGGCGGGCCGGATTCGGCCCGCGGGCCTTGTGTTTGCCACCCGTGATCTATAGTCTGCAGTCTCTGACTATCTCTAAACATTTGTTGTATCATGCTTGCAGTCTCTGACCATCATACATACAATGTTTGCAGTCTCTGACTATCTCATATAATATTTCTGCAGTCTCTGGCCATCTCATTTACCATTTCTGCAGTCTCTGGCCATCTCATGTATCATGTCTGCAGTGTCTGACCATCTTATATACCATGTCCACAGTCTTTGACCATCTCTTAAGTCTCATGTTTGCAGTCACTATCTATCTCATATACCATGTCTGCAGTCTCTGACCATCTCATATACCATGTCTTCAGTCTCTGACCATCTCTTATATCATGTTTGCGATCTCTGACCATCTCACTTACCATGTCTGCAGTCTCTGACCATCTCTTATGTCATGTTTGCAGTCTCTGACCATCTCATTTACCATGTCTGCAGTCTCTGACCATCTTCTTTATTATGTCCACAGTTTCTGACCATCTCTTGTGTCATGTGTGCAGTCTCTGAGCATTTCATATACTATGTCTGCAGTCTCTGACCATCTCATGTGTCATGTCTGCAGTGTCTGACCATCTCCTGTACCATGTCCACAGTCTCTGACCATCTCTTATATCATGTCTGTAGTCTCTGACCATCTCATGTGTCATGTCTGTAGTGTCTGACCATCTCATGTACCATATCCACATTCTTTGACCATCTCTTAAGTCTCATGTTTGCAGTCACTATCCATCTCATATACCATGTCTGCAGTCTCTGACCATCTCATATACCATGTCCACAGTCTCTGACCATCTCTTAAATCCTGTTTGCATTCTCTGACCATCTCATTTACCATGTCCGCAGTCTCTGACCATCTCCTTTATTATGTCCACAGTTTCTGACCATCTCTTGTGTCATGTCTGCAGTCTCTGAGCATCTCCTATACTATGCCCGCAGTCTCTGACCATCTCTTATATCATGTGGCTGGATGGTGCACTAAGTGCTACTAACATTAAGGGCAGTATATGCCCAGGGAAGAATGCTCAGAATGCAGACAGTATAGGTGGTGCCAAGGTAAAGAAAACCCACTGCTCCAGGTGGAATAAATGAGCCTGATGGAACCTCCGTATGAGTGCTAGCCTCAACTCGCCTCGTTGGATAGTATCAGGGTAAGAAGAAACAACTGCACATCACATTAGTTACAAATGCCTTTTATTTATATACCCAAGGTGGCACCGCAGATCAACAACAAATAGTCTAGGTAGATGCATTTCACATAATAAAGTTGTGATTAATCATTACACCTGTGCAGTGGCTACTCTAGGAACAATATATAGGGGGAGCACATAAGATACCTCAGGCAAAACTCAGGTGGGGGGGGGGCACTCATAATTTTCACCACTATATCATACCCCTGAAAAAAAATGAAATAAGTATATATAAAGAGGTTCAAAAATACAGTAATGCAGTATGTACTGATACCTTTTTATTGTACTAACCTAACACTGACAAGTTTTCAAGAGTTTTCTCCTTTCTTCCTCTTTCCGCCTTCCCCCTATCTTCATTAATAACCCCTAGTATTGGTGCCAGTTTATGCAGTAACAGCCCCTAGTGTTGCTGCCAGATTATGCAGTAATAGCCCCTAGTATTGGTGCCAGTTTATGCAGTAATACCCCTAGTATTGATGTCAGTTTATGCAGTAATACCCCTAGTATTGATGTCAGTTTATGCAGTAATAACCCCTAGTATTAGTGCCAGTTTATGCAGTAATAACCCCTAGTATTGATGCCAGTTTACACAGTAATAATCCCTAGTATTAGTGCCAGTTTATGCAATAATAGCCCCTAGTATTGGTGCTAGTTTATTTAGTAATAGCCCCTGGTACTGGTGCCAGTTTATGCATTAATAGCCCCTATTATTGGTTCCAGTTTATGCAGTATATAGCCCCTAGTATTGGTGCCAGTTTACGCAGTGATAACCCTTAGGAATGGTGCCAGTTTATGCAGTAATAACCCCTAGTATTGGTGCCAGCTTATGCCGTAATAGCCCCTAGTGTTGGTGCCAGTTTACGCAGTAATAACTCCTAGTATTGGTGCCAATTTATACAATAATAACCCCTAGTATTGGTGCTGGTATGCACAGTAATAACCCCTAATATTGATGGCAGTTTACACAGTAATAAAGCCTAGTATTGGCGCCAGCTTGCACAGTAATAAAGCCTAGTATTGATGCCAGTTTATGCAGTATAGCCCCTTGTATTGGTGCAAGTTTATGCAGTAATAGCCCCTAGTATTGGTGCCAGTTTACGTAGTAATAACCCCTAGTATTGGTGCCAGTTTACACAGTAATAGCCCGTAGTATTGGTGCCAGTTTATGTAGTAATAACCCCTAGTATTGGTGCCAGTTTACACAGTAATAGCCCGTAGTATTGGTGCCAGTTTAGACAGTAATAGCCCGTAGTATTGGTGCCAGTTAATACAGTAATAACCCCTAGTATTGGAGCCAGTTTATACAGTAATAGCCCCTAGTATTGGTGCTAGTTTACACAGTGATAGCCACTAGTATTGGTGCCAGTCTATGCAGTAATAGCCCCCAGTATCGGTGTCAGTTTATGCAGTAATAACACCTAGTAATGGTTCCTGTTTATGCAGTCAAATGTGTGCAGAAGTCTCCAAAATATCATCCACAATAACCATATTCCAAAATGTTATCAAACTTTTTTTCTGGACTTTTATCTTCAATCTGTCCTTATTTTTCTTTATCATATTTTTTTTTCCACCTTCTTATGTTATCCATCACCATTTAGAGAAAAGGTTTCCCCAGTTTGGAAATAGGACTTTAAAGGCTCAAAGAGTAAACATTACATTATATTAAAAGGTGCACTGCTCAAAAAAATTAAAGGACCACTTTTTAATCAGAGTATAGCATCAAGTCAATTAAACTCCTGGGATATTGATCTGATCAGTTAGGTAGCAGAGGGGGTTGTTAATCAGTTTCAGCTACTTTGGTGTTAATGAAATTAACACCAGGTGCACTAGATGGGCAACAATGAGACAACCTCCAAAACAGGAATGGTTTTAAAAATGGAGGCCACTTAAATTCTGTTTCCCTACTCATCTTTTCTGACTGTTTTTCACCAGTTTTGCATTTGGCTAGGGTCATTGTCACTGCTGGTAGCATGAGGCGATACCTGGACCCTATAGAAGTTGCACAGGCACTCCAGCTCCTCTAGGATGGCACATCAATACATGCCCTTGCAAGAAGGTTTGATGTGTCTCAAGAGCATTGAAAAGATTCCAGGAGACAGGCAGTTACTCTAGGGGAGATGGACAGGGTCGTAGAAGGTCATTTACCCATCAGCAGGACTGTCATCTGCTCCTTTGTGCAAGGAGCAACAGGATGATCACTGCTAGAGCCCTACAAAAGGACCTCTAGCAGGCCACTGGTGTAAATGTCTCTGACCAAACAATCAGAAAGTGACTTCATGAGGGTTTCCTGAGGGCTCGACGTCCTCTAGTGGGCCCTGTGCTCACTGCCCGGCACCGTGGAGCTCAATTGGCATTTGCCATTGAACACCAGAATTGGCAGGTCCGCCACTGGCGCCCTGTACTTTTCACAGATGAGAGCACGTTCACCCTGAGCACATGTGACAGAGGTGAAAGGGTCAGGAGAAGCCGTGGCGAGCGTTATGCTGATTGTAACATGCAGTGTTGGGGGTAACTAGTTACAAAGTAACTGATTACAGTAACTACATTACTTTTTTTGGTAACTAAGTAATGTAACTAGTTACAATACTAATATTGGTAACTACACTACTTTACTAGGCTATAGGAGGTAACTACACTACTTTACTAGGCTATAGGAACGCGCTTTCCTGCGTTACCCAAGCCATGCGATACAATCGTTATTTCGAAGAATAGAGAGGGATGAAGTTTATGAATTTTTGTTGCACTTTATGTTTTATTCAGTTTTTTCAGCTTTTGTTCTCATGTTTCCCAAAGCCTGTGTTTATACAATAAACTCTATGCAGAAAGAGTGTCATATATCTTCTTCTACATGGTCAATTAAGAAAGAGGAAAGTAAAGTAATAAGTAGTGAAGTTACTTTTCAAATGCAGTAACTAGTAAAGTAATCTCATTACAATTTACAGAAGTAACTAGTAACTAGTTACATTTTTTGAGTAACTACCCCAACACTGGTAAAATGCTTCAGCATGACCGGTTTGATGGTGGGTCAATAATGGTCTGGAGAGGCATATCCATGGAGGGAGGCACAGACCTCTGCAGGCTAGACAATGGCACCCTAACTACTGCCGATAGGTATCGGGATGAACTCCTTGGACCCATTGTCAGACCCTACACTGGTGCAGTGGGTCCTTTGTTCCTCCTGGTGCACGACAATGCCTGGCCTCATGTGGCGAGAGTATACAGCCAGTTCCTGGAGGATGAAGGAATTAATACCATTGAATTGCCCTTACGCTTGTCTGATCTACATCTAATAGAACACTTCTGGGACATTATGTTTCGGTCCATGCCGCCAGGGTGCACCTCAGTCTATTCAGGAGCTCAGTGATGCCCTGGTGGACATCTGGGAGGAAATACCCCAGGACACCATCTGTCGTCTCCTTTAGGAGCATGCCCTGACATTGTCAGGCATGAATACAAGCTTACCATTTTGAGTTGCTTGAAATTTTGAAATTTTGTCAAAATGGACTAGACTGCTGCATCATTTTTTCACTTTGATTTTCGGGGTGTCTTTGATTTTGGCCCTCTGTAGGTTGATAATTTTCATTTCCATCAACCGATGTGGGATACTTTTGTTCCTAACCCATTACCCAATCCATATCAGTATAGCTATCCAGCATGATATTTTTCCCCATTGAGATCTGATGTGTTTTCAAAGTGTTCCTTTAATTTCTTTGAGCAGTGTATCATATTTATTCGTAGAAAAGATCCCTGCAAATACAAAGGCACTTTCATATGCAGGGCATGTGGATACTGTAGATACATGCATAATGCCTCGTCCATTGAATTGCCCAATGGACACATTTTTAAGGCACAACACTACGTTAACTGTAAATCTTATGGTGTGGTATACCTTTTGCTATGATTGTGGCTCATTCTATGTAGAGAAAACCAAAGTTGAATTTTGGAGAGGGGTCTTCTGGCACATTCGTATCATGCAAACTTGTAAATCAGAGCTGCCATTGGGCAGACATGTTACCGCTATACATGGTGGTATTTGTCCTAAAGTCAAATTTCTGGCCTTGGATCAGGTACACCCCAGCCCCAGAGGAGGAGACTGGAACAAACTCCTCCTGCAGAGGGAGCCGTCACCTAAAGGCTACCACAATCCCAGGCCTCAATGAGGCAGTGAATTTTAAGTCTTTCTTGGAAGGCTTCACCTCGGGAGGAATGGAGAAATAATTTATCTGTGCGTCCAAACCCCCTCTGGGGATTGCCTTAACAACTGCTTTGTTACTGTGAAATTCCAATATGTCCATGAGATCCTGATATATGTTCCCGATTGTGACACTTTTATATGCCCCTACTTTCTGTCGTGAGCAGTTAAACGTTTGTGTTTTTTCCTTTTTTTTTTTGTGAATGCATGCCGGGCGGGGGCATGCTTGGTGGCACCCGGCACGCGTAGGCTCACTGCTCCCAGCCTATGTCAGGAACCGTTGACACGTGACGTCATTCCACATACGCTAACCACCTGTGGGCAAGGAAGCGCTGCACGCCGAACATCCAGGAGACCTTACAATGGCACCAGTAAGTGCAGACAGATGCTGCACACATATAAGATTCCTCTTCTCCACACACAAACCTGGGGGGAGTTACAAACAAGCACTGTCCTACTTAAAGCCCTAAGAGAGACACACAAACATCATCCACCATTCTACACAGTGAGACTGAGAGTAATACGTGGAAAGGTAAGCTCCTTTACTATACTCATCTATGCATACTCTTTTTAAATACTATCATTATATGGAGATATCCTTATGCCACGAATGTGTCCAATACTAATACAGAGTTGTCATACTTTATAGATCCATCTACAGACTGCTTCTTTACTTGTGCCTAGCAAAAGAAAATTAATGCATGCCTGTAACCTCTGTTATATACATCCTCCTGTGTAGTATGTCTCAGATATAAAATGACCGGGTATGTGGCTTGTAGTGTAGCATTTATGTTTTCAAACATACCATACCTTGCTCTCACCTACAGTATACTCCCCTTTCACATTCACTTATATTTTTCCTTGTATGTCTGATGCCAGGTGGTCCCAGTGCTTGCTTAGCGGCAGTGGCGGCTGGTGCTCAAAATTTTTGGGGGGGGGGGCGCAAAAAGAAAAATTTGCGGCAAAAAATGCGGTAAAATATTGCGTGACTTTGATGCCACACAAGTGTTAAAGGGGCCATCAGTAATCAAGGAAGAGGTCACGGACGGTGCAAGATTTATCAAGTTACCCAGGCCAGGCCCAGACCAGAGTGCAGATATCCTTATCATGGATGGACCCAGGCCAGGGGAAAACAGGTAGGTACAGGCATGTGAGGTCATGGTGCAAGAAGAATAACATCAAGTTACCCAGGTCGGGCCCAGACCACAGTGTGCAGATATGATTATATATATATATATATATCAATCCAGGGATGGATGTATCATCCATCCATCCATGATGATATATATATATATATATATATACAGTATATAAGGATATCTGTGCACACTCTGGTCTGGGCCCGGCCTGGGTAACTTGATAAATCTTGCACCGTGACATGCCTGTACCTACCTGTTCTGGCCTGGCCTGGGTCCATCCAACCATCCATGATGGATGGATGGACCCAGCCCATGGCAGAACAGGTAGGTACAGGCATGGATGGCATTGGTGATGGCAAATTCTAGTGATTTAGTGAGAATTTGAAACCACTGAGGAGAAGACTGCAGTCTGCAGGTGCAGGAGAGGAGGACTGACTGACACAGTAGAGGACTGTCTGCGAATGACTGAGGAGTCACTTACCGGTGGTGACTGAATGTTCGTGACTCGAGTGGTGCACTGGTGTGGTGTCTCTCTCTTCCAGACTGGAGTTCCAGATGACCTCTGAGACGCTGCGCGGCCTGGTGACTGCCTGTGCCTGGTCTGGACGGATGGATCCGATTCAGGTCCGGTGACTCCGGTCTCCGCTCCGCTCTCTGCCGGTGCCGCCGTCACTCCCGTCTCCCGCCGTTACCGTCTGTCAACTCCAGTCGGACTCGGTGCGGCAGCGTGACTGACACACGCGACGTCAGTGGGGTCAGTATGGGGCCATGGGATGCCCTGGATGATGATTGGTCCAGGCTGTAGACTGGACCAATCACATATATATTGTATAAGTCGCGCTAAATTGAAAAATAAACAAATGAATGTCCAACTGTTTAAAGTCCCAAATATCATATAGTGACTAGTGATGTATGAAATCTTGTGCTGCTTCCAAAAGATCCCGTAGGAATTGTGCTTACCAGAACGGCAATTTTAAATTGCAGAATTCATGTGATGAGATGAGTTCACGTGCCCAGGTGATCCAATGGAATTCTAGCGCAAGGAACTCCCAATATTGTGGTCGTGTATCATGTGAAGGAAAAATAATAATCCATAGCGTGATACCGTACAAAATTGTCAATATTATAACTGTGTAGGACTACAAATACTGTGAATCCTTCACCGATTGTGCAGCCGCTTACCAAAATGACTAGTAAAAAGGCATGTAATCAAATCAGAAGAAAAAAGGACCGCCACCAAACGTAGAGCCTCTTACCAGATAGATCTGTATAGATGTATTCTATCCAAGTATAGAAAAGGTGAACCACCACCAGACATAAGGCCTCTTACCAGATGGAAATGAAAAGCCAGCAGAGCATTGAATCCACATGCACCAATATCAGCAAGCCACCCAAGAGCGTATAAAGCCTCTTACCAGACCATAAGAAAAATGCTCGATAACACTTGGTATATTTTCCCAATGGAGGGGTAACTTCAAGGTCCCAATGACAATCCGGGCAAATCACTGATAAGTACCACGATGTACCGCTTAATGTGCCTAGGTGGCCTCTCAGACCCCCTATGCCACAAGCTGAGCCACTGTGTTTCTCAGGGTTGCAACGCCAGACCAGCCGATAAAGGAAAGAGAAGGCGCCTTCTCTTTCCTTTCCTTTCGCAGACATAGATGTAAATATAACATATCGAGCTCATTTGCCCAAGTGTCCGGATAAGTCCAAATAATCGTCCATAACCGATGAGATGACGGCTGACGCGTTTCGAGGCTTAGCCTCTTCCTCAGAGCTCTGAGGAAGGGCGTAAATTGTTGATTTCACTCCTGACTACCTATCACAGTTTCGGAGGCCATGAAATGCCAAGACAGCACAACCCCCCCCCCCCCAAGTGACCCCTTTTCGGAAAGTAGACACCCTAAGCTATTTGCAGAGAGGCATGTTGGGTGTTTTGCAGATCTCACTTTTTGTCACAAAGTTTTGGAAATTGAAAAAAGAGGAAAAAAAATGCATTTTCCTGTTTTTTCTTCATTTTCCAAAAAAAAATTAAAGCTGCAAAATACTCACCATGCCTCTCAGCAAATAGATTGGAGTGTCTACTTTGCAAAATGGTGTCTATTGCTGGGGTTTTGTGCTATCTTGGCATTTCATGGCCTTTAAAAGTGTGATAGGTAGTAAGGAGTGAGATCAACAATTTACGCCCTTAGAAAGCCTGAAGGTGGGGAGTGGTTTTCCGGGTCCTGAACGCGGCTAGACTGCCAAAAAGTCTCACACATGGGGTATCCCTGTACTCAGGAGAAGCAGCAGAATGTATTTTGGGGTGTCATTTCACATATACCCATGGCATGTGTGAGCATTATATCATTCACTGACAACTTTGTGTAAAAAAACAAACAAAAAAAAAACAAATTGTCATTTTCCTGAAACTTAGGGCAAATTGTAAAATACTCCATGGACTCAATATGCCTCTCAGCAAATAGCTTTGGGTGTCTACTTTCCAAAAAGGGGTCATTTGGGAGGTGTTTGAACAGTCCTGGCATTTTATGCTCAATTTTAGCAACACATCACCCACTCTTCTAACCACTTGAAAACCAAGCCTTTTCTGTGACTTTTTGTTTACATGAAAAAATATTTTTTTTTTACAAGAAAATTACTTTGAACCCCCAAACATTATATATTTTTTTAAAGCAGAGGCCCTACAGAACAAAATGGTGGATGTTGCAATTTTTTTGTCACACGGTATTTGCGCACACATTTTCCAAACGCAATTTTTGCGTAAAAAAAAAACACTTTTTTTATATTTAATGCAGAAATACACTATATAATTCCAAATTGTTTGATAAAATTTAAAAGATGATCTTATGCCGAGTTCATAGACACCTAACATGACATGCTTTAAAAATTGCGCACGCCCGTGCCACGGCAACAAACTACGTATGGTTTTAAAAGCCTTTAAAAGTCTTTACAGGCTACCACTTTGGACTTACAGAGGAGGTCTACTGCAAGAATTACTGCCCTCGACCTGGCGTTTGCGGCAATACCTCACATGCATGCTGCAATTGCAGTTTACATATGACACTAGACCAACGCTTGTGTGCGAATTTGCGCGCAAGCACAGGGGGACAGGGGGGGCTTGATTTTTTTTTTTATTTGCTTTTCTATGTTATTTTGACACCTTTTCTTTCATTTTTTTTTTTATCATTTTTATTGTTATCACGGTGAATTTAAATTTCCCCTATGATAGCAATCTGTAGTGACAGGTACTCTTTTAAAAAAAAATTGGGGTCTTTTAGACTCTAGATCTCTCCTCTGACCTTAACGCATCTGACCACACCAAAATTGGTGTGATAAAATACTTTCCCAATTTCCAAATGGCGCTGTTTATTTTTGGCGAAACAAGTCATGAAATGCTCGTAGCTTCCGGTATCTTAGGCCATAGAGATGATTGGAGCCATTCTCATCTCCAATTAGCTCTATGGTTGGATAATTGAACCACCGGCTGCACTCTCGGGTTAACCGGTGGGACAGGAGAGCCCGAGAAAAACCACGGAAGGCTGCGGAAGGCGGCGGTGGGGGGGGGGGAGAGTCCCCTCCCACTGTATGTAAAAGCAGTCTAGCGGCCAATTACCTGCTAGGATTGCTTTTACATGTAAGTCGACCGCTGGCTGTAAAAAACGATACCAAGATGATGCCTAAATCTGCAGGCATCATCCTGGTATAACCACTCAAAGTCCAGCAACATACCAGTACATTGCTGCTCCTTGTTTGGCATATAGGTTTTTTTTTTTTTTCATGCAGCCTGTGGGTTGAACGAAAAAAAAGAGAGCCTATCAGAAATCAGCACAGGAATAATGCGTAGTATTACTCATCATTAACCGCCCAAACAACCACCCACTGAATTTAATGATGGGTATACACGACACTATTCACGTATACCAAAATAGAATTTTAACTGCAGTGCTGAAATCAGAAAATCACCACAGCTGCTACCAGCAAAGGTATCCATATATGCTGAGCGCAAACACTGTTTGTGTCAGAATATATAAAATCAATGTCGTGGTAGCCGACGAGTAACTGCAAGAGAAACAGGTCACAAAAGAATGAAAAACAAACAAAGTACATTAAAAGTACAGTAGGAAGTGTAGAAGAACATAACAAATGACTGAGACGACAACTATTTTTGGCTTTTATGTATTTTTTTTTTTTTTCTTCAAACGTCGAGTTCCAGGTTCGGGTCTCTCAAAATGACGATAGCCATCGAACATCTATTGAGACCCTGTGTAAATGTGTCGGGAGGAATTCCGGAAAATGCCTCTCATGCAGCCGGCTCACTGCATCTGGTTGGGGAAGTTGGGCAGGAGCACCAGCTGGATACAGAAGGGCTCTGATTATCTCTTCTTGGAATTGAAAGAAGGATAATGTTCCGGCAGACGCTTTCTATAAGACAAAAGCGTTGTAAACAGCCAATTGAAATAGGTATACAGACACTTTTTTGTACCAGCGTCTGGCCTTGCGGGCAATTAAGTACGGTCCCATCATCTGGTCGTTGAAGTCCACCCCTCCCATTTTACGGTTATAGTCGTGGACACAGAGGGGCTTCTCAAAAACAACACCGGAGACCGTAGTAATTTGGACTGCCGTGTCTGGGTGAATGGAGGACAGCACGTAAAAGTTTCGTTTGTCCCTCCACTTCACTGCAAGCAATTCCTCGCACCTCAAGCAGGCTCTCTCCCCCGAGCTCAATGGGGTATTTACTAGCCGTTGGGTGAAGCCCCGGCGATTAGATCGCACGGTGCCACAAGCGCCAATTTGAAATTGAAAGAGGTGTCTAAAAAGTGGCACGCTTGTATAGAAGTTGTCCACGTACAAGTGGTACCCCTTTCCGAATAAGGGTGACACCAAGTCCCAAACTATCTTGCGCTGCTCCCTATGTAGCCTGGGCAGTCGGGGGGCTCCACAGTGATATCTTTTCCCTCGTAGACACGGAAATTAACTGCATAGCCTGCAGAGTTGTATAAAGTACTCACAACCCATACTTGAGTAAAAGTACAAGTGCTCGATCAAAAAGTGACTTGAGTAGAAGTGGAAGTGCTCGATCAAAAAGTGACTTGAGTAGAAGTACTAAAGTATGCAACATTTTTTGTACTTAAGTATTGCAAGTAGTTTTTTAAAAAATTTTGCTACTCAAGTACTGAAAGTAAAAGTACCAGTAGTTTTGAAAAAAAATTGCTACTCAAGTACTGAAAGTAAAAGTACAAGTACTGTGTTATGTAGTTATTAAAGAAAGAAGTCAAAAGTTTGAACATCATATTGTTTTTTATTATTTCAAATGCAGCTTTTATTTATACATACAGGAGCAATTAGTTTCGTATGCGCTGATAATACACATGTTTTGAACTTCATGAAACCTGCCACCTTCTGTTCTGGCAGTGGTAATTTTTATAATTGTAATGAGTAACTATGCAACACAAAAAAAAAATATCGGAGTAGAAGTATTGAAATCACTGAAAAAATGTAGTGAAGTAAAAGTGGAAGTAAGAGAAAAAAATTCTACTCTAGAAAAGTACAGATACCGCCTTTCGGTACTTAAGTACAGTAGTGAAGTAGTTCTACTTAGTTACTATACATCTCTGATAGCCTGTGGCCCTGTCACACAGCTTATACAACTTGACCCCGTATCTGGCACGCTTGCTGGGGAGGTACTGTTTGATAGCAAGGCGACCAGTAAGCTTAATCAGGGACTCATCAACGCAGACATTTTGTTGGGGGGTAAACAAGGCTGCGAACCGCTGATTGAAGTGGTCTACGAGGGGCCGAATTTTGTGGAGCCGATCATATGCAGGGTCTCCCCGAGGACGACAGAGTTCATTGTCGTTGAAATGCATGAACCGAAATATTTGTTCGTATCGAATCTTGGACATAGCAGCAGAGAACATGTACATTTGATGAATTGGGTCAGTGGACTAATATAACCGCAATTCATTCTTTTTTGTAATGCCCGTGTTGAAGGAAAGGCCCAGAAAGGTTTTAAACTCCTGAATCGTAATAGGATTCCAGGCAAATGGTTTGGCAAGGGGTAAATTTGGGTTGGCGGCGATGAATTGTTGAGCGTACAAATTTGATTGGTCCACAATAGATCTGAAAAGATCTTCAGTGAAAAACAGCTCAAAAAAGTTTATGGGATTAAAACCAGCTGTTTCCACTTGGATTCCGGGTTGGGCGGTGAATGGGGGAAGTACTGGCGCTGTGGAATCTGTGGGCTGCCAATTAGGATATGCCAGCGCTTCAGGGAGGACACTATGGGCTCTACGGGCCTGTCTTCGGATACGCGTTGGCTGCAGGCCACGACTCGTGCTAGCCACCGCACCAGCTTCAACTGCACTCAGGTGACTCGCCATGTCACCAGGTGATACTGCAGTGCTGGTTGAAGGTCCAGGATGTACTAGGCCGCTCGTGCTTGCCAGATCACGAGAAGTGTGAGCGGCACTAGTACTGGCACTCTGCTGCATACGAGAAACTCCCGGTTCTTGCAAGTCAGCAACTCCAGAATGGGGTCGGGTACGCCTGACCCTAGCAGGGACCCCTCTGTCGGAGCTATCTGTCAGGGAGCCGCTGCTGTCATCTGGTTCGTATATTGACCCAGATTCTGACAGTGAGGCTTCCCCATCGCTCTCACCTGCCATGGTCAGTATACTGTAGACCTCTTTACCACTGTACCAACGTTTTGTCATTTTAGTAACTAAATTTACCGGTACAGTAGTGCGACTACTAGGTAATAAAAGCACCTGGTTGTCGAGGACTATTTGGTCGCTACAAAAAAAACTGCTAGCACTAGCAGAGATCAGGCCTGACTTTGGGGAACACTAAATTATGGGGATGCTAGTATAGTTCTGATCAGATCAGATATTGATCTGTTCCAACACTATACTGGTAATGGAGGTGTGTGTGTATGTGTGTTAGTGTACTTGACTCTAACTAACGCTAAGTAACGGTGGTGTAGTGGGACCCTGACGCTAACTAGCTAGCCTAAGTTGTGTCACCCGTGACGCTAATACAGTGATCGGTAATCACTGTATATAGTGAACACTGTGACAGGGCAGTGAAGGGGTTAACTGGGGGAGATCAAGGGGTTAAACTTTTATAGGTGATAGATGGCGGGTGGCCTTAACCTATTTGGGCTTAGCGCAAATTAGGGTCACAAGTGACACTAAATACAGTGATCAGTAGTTATGTGATATACTGTATATATTAGTGCACTGTGTTATAGGGAGTGAAGGGGTTAACTGGGGAAGATCAAGGGGTTAAAAGTTTATTAGGGAAAAGGTGGCGGGTGCCCTAACCCTATCTGGGCTTAGCGCAAGCGCAAATTAGGGTCACTAGTGACACTAAATACAGTGATCAGTATTTACCTATATACTGTATTTAGTGCACAGAGTAATAGGGTGTAAAGGGGTTAACTGGGGCTGATCAAAGGGTTAAAACTTTATTAGGGGATAGGTGACGGGTGCCCTAACTCAATTTGGGCCTAACGCAGGCGCAAACTAGGCTCACAAGTGACACTTATACAGTGATCAGTAAAATATCTGTATACCACTTTATATAGTGTTCACTGTGAGGGGTTTGGGGGTGATCAGGGGGTGATCAGAGGTGATCAAGGGGTTAAATGTGCCTATGTGAGGTGTGTCAGTGTGCTGCTTGGTGGAACTCACGTTTTTGATGTCTCTCTGTCTTCTCCTGGAACCGAAAGGACTCCAGGAGGAACAGTGACATCACTTCCCCTGCATGTGTTTACATTACACAGACAGGGGACAGATTGCCATTGGTTGGGACCGATCGCCAGACACTGACCAAAAATCATTGGTCAGTATCTGGTGATTGATCGGTTCCCTACCGAATACCATCAGAATCGGGACCCGCGGCGCGCGGGAGCGCGCTCTGGGAGCCGAGTTCGCGCCCGACGTAGGTCTACGTGACCAGACGAGATCGTGCCACACTGCCGCAGTAATATTACCACAGGCAGACGTAAAGTGGTTAAAATAAGCCATAATTATTGGCACTAAATCAGACTTGTTCTAAGGGTTAAAATAAGGCAAAATTGGCACTTAAATCAAGCTTGCTCTAAGGGTCGGCTTGACCGCACAAGATGGAGTCGAAGGAACAAAATGGAGGATAGATATTCCTTCAGTTACATAGTTGGTCAGGTTGAAAAAAGACACAAGTCCATCTGGCTCAACCAAAAAAAAACAAAAAAAAACACAGTAAAGAAAACCCAACCATACAATCCCATATACACAATCCTATACCCACAGTCAGGGCCGATCCTAAGCGGGTGCGGAGGGTGCAGAGCACCCAGGCGCTTCAGTGTGTTAAAAAGGGGGGGCGCCGCCGGCCGGCCGAAGCTATCAGAGAGACCCTTACTGTAATGTAATTAGTATTACCCGGGCCAGCCCGCTCCCCTCTAACCCGCTTCCCAAGCGCGCGGCGCGCGGTTACTGACCACCAGTCAAGCGCAGCCACAGCCTCTCTCTGCTAGACAGTGTTTTCTCCTCCGCGGCCCGATCCATCCAGACAGTCCCGCTGTCACTGGTTGCTATGCTAGGACCGCTTAGCGTCTAGCAACCAGTGACGTCATATGCCCGCCGCCCCAGCATTCAGGGAGCGGAGGAGGAACAGGAACCTATTCCTCCGCAAGTAAACAGTGTTGGGGGCGGGCTGGCGCTCCACCCCCACCCCCTCCAGCAGCGCGCTGTGCGTTGGAGGAGCCCCTGAAACGAAAGAAGAAGTAGAAGACCGCGTGACCGGTGACCTGCCTCGGTGGTGCCTGCCTGGCCTGAAGAAGAGAAGAGGAACAAGAAGTACTGTGCCCAGCCAGTGCCCTGCCCCTGAAGAAACTGGCATCTGGTCTGGTCTGCTGCTTCAGGTAAGGTAAGACAGAGTAAGACATTGACAAAGAAAACGACAACAAGTTTTTATTGAAGCTCACTCACTCAGCCAGGCCTCACTGCCTCAGCCGCCCTCAGGCCTCATCGACACCTGACAGACCCCATAGTGCACTCTCCCCTCTGCCCACCACAGCACCTGCCCGCCTGCCACCACAGGGCCTGCCCGCCTGCCAACACAGGCTTCGCCTGCCCGCCTGCCACCACAGCGCCTGCGGCAGGTGCTGTGGTGGCAGGCGGGCAGGCGCAGCCTGTGTTGGCAGGCAGGCAGGCCCTGTGGTGGCAGGCGGGCAGGTCCTGTGGTGGCAGGCGGGCAGGCGCTGTGGTGGCAGGCGCTGTGGTAGCAGGCGCTGTGGTGGCAGGCGGGCAGGCGCTGTGGTGGCAGGCAGGCAGGTGCTGTGGTGGGCAGAGGGGAGAGTGCACTATGGGGTCTGTCAGGTGTCGATGAGGCCTGAGGGCGGCTGAGGCAGTGAGGCCTGGCTGAGTGAGTGAGCTTCAATAAAAACTTGTTGTTGTTTTCTTTGTCAATGTCTTACTCTGTCTTACCTTACCTGAAGCAGCAGACCTGCTGCCACCACAGCGCCTGCCACCACAGCGCCTGCTACCACAGCGCCTGCCACCACAGCGCCTGCCCACCTGCCACCACAAGGCCTGCCCGCCTGCCACCACAGCACCTGCCACCACAGCGCCTGCCCACCTGCCACCACAGGGCCTGCCCGCCTGCCACCACAGGGCCTGCCCGCCTTCCAAAACAGGCTGCGCCTGCCCGCCTGCCACCACAGCGCCTGCGGCAGGCGCTGTGGTGGCAGGCGCAGCCTGTGTTGGCAGGCGACCAGGCACTGTGGTGGCAGGCGGGCAGGCGCTGTAGTGGCAGGCGCTGTGGTGGCAGGCGAGCAGGCGCTGTAGTGGCAGGCGCTGTGGTGGCAGGCAGGCAGGTGCTGTGGTGGCAGGCGGGGCAGGTCCTGTGGTGGCAGGCGGGCAGGCGCTGTAGTGGCAGGCACTGTGGTGGCAGGCAGGCAGATCCTGTGGTGGCAGGTGAGCAGGCGCTGTAGTGGCAGGTGCTGTGGTGGCAGGCAGGCAGGTGCTGTGGTAGCAGGCGCTGTGGTGGCAGGCGGGCAGGCGCAGTGGTGGCAGGCGGGCAGGCCCTGTGGTGGCAGGCCGCAGGCGGCCTGCCACTTCAGGGCCTACCCGCCTGCCACCACAGCCCCCTGCCCACCTGCCACCACAAGGCATGCCTGCCTGCCCGCCACCACAAGGCCTGCCCGCCTGCCACCACAGGGCCTGCCCGCCTGCCACCACAGGGCCTGCCTGCCTGCCACCACAGCGCCTGCCACCACAGCGCCTGCCCACCTGCCACCACAAGGCCTGCCCGCCTGCCACCACAGGGCCTGCCCGCCTGCCACCACAGCGCCTGCCAGCACAGCGCCTCCCCGCCTGCCACCACAGCGCCCGCTACCATTTTAAAGGGGAGGAGTTAGTAAGATAACCAAGCCCACATGGGGGCGCCAAAAATATTTCTGCACCCAGGCACCTGTGACCCCAGGATCGGCCCTGCCCACAGTTGATCCAGAGGAAGGCGAAAAACCCCAGCAAAGCATGATCCAATTTGCTACAGCTGGGGGAAAAAATTCCTTCCTGACCCCCCGAGAGGCAATCGGATATTCCCTGGATCAACTTTACCTATAAATATTAGTACCGATTTACGTCGTGCCCGACGTAGGTCTACGTGACCAGACGGAATCGTGCCACACTGCCGCAGTAATATTACCGCAGGCAGACGTAAAGTGATTAAAATAAGCCATAATTATTGGCACTAAATCAGACTTATTCTAAGGGTTAAGATAAGGCAAAATTGACACTTAAATCAAGCTTGCTCTAAGGGTCGGCTTGACCGCACAAGATGGAGTGAAGGAACAAAATGGAGGATAGATATTCCTTCAGTTACATAGTTGGTCAGGTTGAAAAAAGACACAAGTCCATCTGGCTCAACCAAAAAAAAAACACAGTAAAGAAAACCCAACCATACAATCCCACATACACAATCCTATACCCACAGTTGATCCAGAGGAAGGCAAAAAACCCCAGCAAAGCATGATCCAATTTGCTACAGCTGGTGCTGTGGTGGCAGGCGGGCAGGCGCAGCCTGTGTTGGCAGGCAGGCAAGCCCTGTGGTGGCAGGCGGGCAGGTCCTGTGGTGGCAGGCGGGCAGGCGCTGTGGTGGCAGGCGCTGTGGTAGCAGGCGCTGTGGTGGCAGGCGGGCAGGCGCTGTGGTGGCAGGCAGGCAGGTGCTGTGGTGGGCAGAGGGGAGAGTGCACTATGGGGTCTGTCAGGTGTCGATGAGGCCTGAGGGCGGCTGAGGCAGTGAGGCCTGGCTGAGTGAGTGAGCTTCAATAAAAACTTGTTGTTGTTTTCTTTGTCAATGTCTTACTCTGTCTTACCTTACCTGAAGCAGCAGACCTGCTGCCACCACAGTGCCTGCCACCACAGCGCCTGCTACCACAGCGCCTGCCCACCTGCCACCACAAGGCCTGCCCGCCTGCCACCACAGCACCTGCCACCACAGCGCCTGCCCACCTGCCACCACAGGGCCTGCCCGCCTGCCACCACAGTGCCTGGCCGCCTGCCAACACAGGCTGCGCCTGCCACCACAGCGCCTGCCGCAGGCGCTGTGGTGGCAGGCGGGCAGGCGCAGCCTGTTTTGGCAGGCGGGCAGGCCCTGTGGTGGCAGGCGGCCAGGCACTGTGGTGGCAGGCGGGCAGGCGCTGTAGTGGCAGGCGCTGTAGTGGCAGGCGAGCAGGCGCTGTAGTGGCAGGCGCTGTGGTGGCAGGCAGGCAGGTGCTGTGGTGGCAGGAGGGGCAGGTCCTGTGGTGGCAGGCGGGCAGGCGCTGTAGTGGCAGGCGCTGTGGTGGCAGGCGGGCAGATCCTGTGGTGGCAGGTGAGCAGGCGCTGTAGTGGCAGGTGCTGTGGTGGCAGGCAGGCAGGTGCTGTGGTAGCAGGCGCTGTGGTGGCAGGCGGGCAGGCGCAGTGGTGGCAGGCGGGCAGGCCCTGTGGTGGCAGGCCGCAGGCGGCCTGCCACTTCAGGGCCTACCCGCCTGCCACCACAGCGCCTGCCCACCTGCCACCACAAGGCATGCCTGCCTGCCCGCCACCACAAGGCCTGCCCGCCTGCCACCACAGGGCCTGCCCGCCTGCCACCACAGGGCCTGCCTGCCTGCCACCACAGCGCCTGCCACCACAGCGCCTGCCCACCTGCCACCACAAGGCCTGCCTGCCTGCCACCACAGGGCCTGCCTGCCTGCCACCACAGCGCCTGCCAGCACAGCGCCTCCCCGCCTGCCACCACAGCGCCCGCTACCATTTTAAAGGGGAGGAGTTAGTAAGATAACCAAGCCCACATGGGGGCGCCAAAAATATTTCTGCACCCAGGCACCTGTGACCCCAGGATCGGCCCTGCCCACAGTTGATCCAGAGGAAGGCGAAAAACCCCAGCAAAGCATGATCCAATTTGCTACAGCTGGGGGAAAAAATTCCTTCCTGACCCCCCGAGAGGCAATCGGATATTCCCTGGATCAACTTTACCTATAAATATTAGTACCGATTTACGTCGCGCCCGACGTAGGTCTACGTGACCAGACGGAATCGTGCCACACTGCCGCAGTAATATTACCGCAGGCAGACGTAAAGTGATTAAAATAAGCCATAATTATTGGCACTAAATCAGACTTGTTCTAAGGGTTAAGATAAGGCAAAATTGGCACTTAAATCAAGCTTGCTCTAAGGGTCGGCTTGACCGCACAAGATGGAGTCAAGGAACAAAATGGAGGATAGATATTCCTTCAGTTACATAGTTGGTCAGGTTGAAAAAAGACACAAGTCCATCTGGCTCAACCAAAAAAAACAAAAAAAAAACACAGTAAAGAAAACCCAACCATACAATCCCATATACACAATCCTATACCCACAGTTGATCCAGAGGAAGGCAAAAAACCCCAGCAAAGCATGATCCAATTTGCTACAGCTGGGGAAAAAAATTCCTTCCTGACCCCCCGAGAGGCAATCGGATATTCCCTGGATCAACTTTACCTATAAATATTAGTACCCATTTATATTATGTACACCTAGGATAGAATCCAGGCCTGTTTTAAAGCAATCTACTGAGCTGGCCAGAACCACCTCTATTCCACACTACCCCTTTACATTCCTGTCCCCAACTACCCCTTACATTCCTGTCCCCAACGACCCCTTTACATTCCTGTCCCCAACTACCCCTTTACATTCCTGTCCCCCACTATCCCTTTACATTCCTGTCCCCCACTATCCCTTTACATTCCTGTCCCCCACTACCTCTTTACATTCCTGTCCCCCACTACCCCTTTACATTCCTGTCCCCAACTACCCCTTTACATTTCTGTTCCCCAGTACCCTTTTACTTTCCTTTCCCCAACTACCCCTTTACATTCCTGTCCCCCACTACCCCTTTACATTCCTGTCCCCCACTATCCCTTTACATTCCTGTCCCCCACTACCCCCTTAAATTCCTGTCCCCCACTACCCCTTTACATTCCTGTCCCCCACTACCCCTTTACATTCCTGTCCCCAACTACCCCTTTACATTTCTGTTCCCCAGTACCCTTTTACTTTCCTGACCCCCACTACCTCTTTACATTCTTGTCCCCCACTACCCCTTTACATTCCTGTTCCCCACTACCCCTTTACATTCCTGTCCCTCAACTACCCCTTTACATTCCTGTCCCCAACTACCCCTTTACATTCCTGTCCCCAACTACCCCTTTACATTCCTGTCCCCCACTACCCCTTTACATTCCTGTCCCCCACTATCCCTTTACATTACTGTCCCCCACTACCCCCTTAAATTCCTGTCCCCCACTACCCCTTTACATTCCTGTCCCCAACTACCCCTTACGTTCCTGTCCCCAACGACCCCCTTACATTCCTGTCCCCAACTACCCCTTAAATTCCTGTCCCCCACTACCCCTTTACATTCCTGTCCCCCACTATCCCTTTACATTCCTGTCCCCCACTACCTCTTTACATTCCTGTCCCCAACTACCCCTTTACATATCTGTTCCTCAGTACCCTTTTACTTTCCTGTCCCCCACTACCTCTTTACATTCTTGTCCCCCACTACCCCTTTACATTCCTGTTCCCCACTACCCCTTTACATTCCTGTCCCTCAACTACCCCTTTAAATTCCTGTCCCCCACTACCCATTTACATTTCTGTTCCTCAGTACCCTTTTACATTCCTGTCCCCCACTACCCCTTTACATTCCTGTCCCTCAACTACCCCTTTACAATCCTGTCCCCCACTACCCCTTTACATTTCTGTTCCTCAGTACCCTTTTACATTCCTGTCCCCCACTACCCCTTTACATTCCTGTCCCCCACTACCCCTTTAGATTCCTGTCCCCCAGTAACCTTTTTACATTCCTGTGCCCCAGGGGCAAAGTTATATCTCTCTGGAGTCCATGCCTCTGTTAATACAAGAAAGGACTTTGCTTGCTTTGGAAACCGGACCTTGGCATTGCATGCTATTATTAAGCATGGGATCTACCAGAACACCCAGATCCTTCCCAGCGATGATGTAGGTGAGAGTCCCCCTGTGACGTAATTGATGTAGGACCCTGCTTTTCCTTCTGTGTAGAACTGCATTGTAATCAAACCATCCCCCATAATATTGTAAAGTGCTGCCTAAACTGTTACCTCTATATTCTGTATAATAATAAACAAGAATAATATTAACATAGGCAACCGGTATTCATACACTATGGCATAAAAATACTCTAAGGGGGCTGGTGAGGGCGTAAGTGATGCCAGTGAGATTCTTTCCGATGAGGGGCTCAGTGATTCCGGTAAGATTCTTTCCGATGAGGGGCTCAGTGATTCCGGTAAGATTCTTTCCGATGAGGAGCTCAGTGATATCGGTGAGCTTCTTTCCGATGAGGGGCTCGGTGATGCCGGTGAGATTCTTTCCGATGAGGGGCTCAGTGATGTCGGTGAGATTCTTTCCGATGAGGGGCTCAGTGATGTCGGTGAGATTCTTTCCGATGAGGGGCTCAGTGATGTCGGTGAGATTCTTTCCGATGAGGGGCTCAGTGATGTCAGTGAGATTCTTTCCGATGAGGGGCTCAGTGATGTCGATGAGATTCTTTCCGATGAGGGGCTCAGTGATGTCAGTGAGATTCTTTCCGATGAGGGGCTCAGTGATGTCGGTGAGCTTCTTTCCGATGAGGGGCTCAGTGATTCCGGTGAGATTCTTTCCGATGAGGGGCTCAGTGATGTCGGTGAGCTTCTTTCCGATGAGGGGCTCAGTGATGTCGGTGAGATTCTTTCCGATGAGGGGCTCAGTGATGTCGGTGAGCTTCTTTCCAATGAGGGGCTCAGTGATGTCGGTGAGCTTCTTTCCGATGAGGGGCTCAGTGATGTCGGTGAGATTCTTTCCGGTGGGGGGCTCAGTGATGTCGGTGAGATTCCTCCATCCATGGTGCTGCTTTGATCTGGTGGTGGTGATTCGGATGGTTGAGGTGATGTTTTTGTCCTCAATCTTCCACTGACAAATGTAAAATGGCTAAAGAGCTTTTTGTCAGGTGGTAAAAATATACTTGGGTGTTCCGAGGACATAATATCGGCCATATCGAGTTTCTGATGTATTGGGGCCATCGGATCCTGCAAAGAATAAAAATAGGAAACATTTTTCTCACTTGTTCATACAGAAATTGATCATAAACATTAAGCGCACTTCATTTACCCGCTCACATTCCTGTGCTAGTGCGTGTTAATCCTATTCACTTGTGCAAACGTGAAAAAATCAGCGCAATTACCATCTCAATAAATATAAAGTGACACAGTGCATGGGCACGGTTCAAAAGTAGGTGAAACATGTAAATTTAGCATCGTAGACAGCTGCCACCATCGCTCCTGGATTAAAAATATACCCAAAGGGCAGTTCATCCGAATCAGGCGGAACTGCATCACAGCCGATGAATATAGACAGCAATCGGATATGCTTAGCCAGAGATTTTACGAGAAAGGTTATGACCTAGATGAGATCAATAGGGAACGGGATGAAGTATGTAAAATAGACAGAGATTTATTAGTTCATAATGGTCCAAATGATAAGAAAAGGAAACAGGGGAAATCCGAATTTGGAGTCCTATGGGAATATAATGTCCAATATAGACATACACTTGGGACCTTCCTGGATTGGACTTGAATATTTTATACCTTTGGACTTGAATATTTTATACCTTTCATGCACCTTACTGAGTACCCCTTTTTTTTATACACCTTTGGACAGTGTGAGATGTATATATATTCATTTTATTTATATCACAAAAAGCACCTGGTTACTTTATTGTTTATTAAGCACCTAATATTGATACTTTTATATAGCGCTGTACTTTTATATCTTATACAATCCCATTCACTTGATTGGGCTGAAATCGCACTGTGCCGCACCAAAAGTAGTGCATGCTCTATTTTAAAAAAGCGCAATGCAACCGGCTCACATACTTCCTCTGTATCATGCAATCCGGTGACCTACATTTGGGGTGTCATTATAATTGTATTGACACCTCCTGCAGTTCTCATGTGCAGAGCGTTATTTGAATGCGTTGCGGGAACCCCCCCCCCCGTTCTGGTGTGAACGAGCCCCAAATCCACTACTCCTCCCAAATATGCCCAAACTCCTTTCTTAATAATATACTTACAGGTAGCGAGTGAAGTAATGGAGGTGACCATCCCAATTCCAGCTCAACCCAGTCTATCTTGTTGAAAAATGGATGCTCTCTGATATCTCTTAAGGACATTCGCCTGCGCTCTGGCGTTTTTTGAAGAAGCTATAAAGAGAGAAACAGAATGTTAAACATGAACAAGCAACACGTGGACAATACAATTCCTTTTTAAAATGTGTCTCTAATAGTAGTCTAATTAAACCCCCCTGTCAGTCTACTGTTATGATATAATAGTGTTGTACAGTATGTAAAACTTTTTATTAACCGCTTACTACCCGCCCGCCGTCAAATGAGGGCGGAGCGGTGTAGCTATTATCCTGGGACGCCGTCATATGACGGCGCACCAGAACAGCCTCTCTCGCGCACCCCCGGGGGTAAGCGGAGCGGCGATCGTGACCGCGCCATGTTGCTAGGACACGGCGCAATCCCGATCTCAGTAAAGAGTCAATAACATGACTCTTTACCCATGTGATCGGCTGTATCCAATCACAGCCGGTCACATGTAAATGAGGAAGTGCCGTTATTCGGCTCTCCTCGGCTCACACTGTCAGTATGTGAGGCGAGGAGAGCCGATCAGCGGCTCCTCCTCATAGGGGACACAGGGAAATGTAATCAGGGCACTGATCACCAGTGCCCTGATTACACAAGAGTGAAATAAAGTGACATAACTGCCCACAGTGCCCACAATCAGTGCCCATAGTGTTGCCAGTCAGTGCCCATCAGTGCCTGCTCATCTAGGCACTGATGGGCACTGACTGGCAGCACTATGGGCACTGAGTGTGGGCAATGATGGTACTGCCCATCAGTGCTCATCAGTGCCATCCGTCAGTGTCCATCAGTGCCACCCGTTAGTGTCCATCAGTGCCGCCCGTCAGTGCCGCCTCTCAGTGCACATCAGTGCCACCTCTCAGTGCCCATCGGTGCCACCTCTCAGTGCCCATCAGTGCCACCTATCAGTGCTCATCAGTGCCGCCTATCAGTGCTCATCCGTGCCGCCTATCAGTGCTTATCAGTGCGATATATTAGTACCTCCTCATCAGTGCCCATAAGTGCAGCCTATCAGTGCCCATCAGTGCCACCTCATCAGCGCACATCAGTGAAGGAGAAAAATTTATTTATTTTCAAAATTTACTCACAGAAAATAAGAAAAACTTTTTTTTTTTTAAATTTTCTGCCTTTTTTCTTTTTTTTTTGTAAGAAATAAAAAACCCAGAGGTGATTAAATACCACCAAAAGAAAGCTCTATTTGTGTGAAAAAAATGATAAAAATTTCATATGGGTACAGTGTAGCATGACCGCGCAATTGTCATTCAAAGTGTGAGAGCGCTGAAAGCTGGAAATTGGCCTGGGCAGGAAGGGGGTGAAAGTGCACTGTAGGCAAGTGGTTAAGCCTCGTTTTACACTTGTGGTTGGGGGAGGGGAGGCTATAAAAATATGCTGCTGAGCCACATTTTTACGATACCCAACCATTGCCCCTTATGTAAATCTTATCCAAACTGTCGCACTCGGCAGGCAGAACAGTTCTTCCATCAGGCATGGGGTGTCAGATATGCTAACGTTAGCTGGCCCTGCAAAAAAAAATCCTACTTCTTTTTCCTTCTGTGTGCTATATTCCCAGTATAAAGATCTGTTTATACTTACCCTTATAATGAGGGCCACAAGGTCAAAATCCATCTCTGGGGGATACTCAGGATCAAACAGAGAAACCCCCATAATCATCATTGTTGTATCCTTTAAATATTTGTAGAATGGGTGTGTACCAGTCGCCATTTCGTATAATATGAACCCCAAAGCGAAATAGTCGATCATGGCATCGTACTGCAGGTTCAACCAACGCTGTAGAAAGAAAAGAGAAGAATGATGAGTATACTGTCATGCCAGGCATAGGACAGAGATGGTTCTATGCCAGCATAGAAGATGTTAACTCTTCTCCAATAATGAAGAGCTGTATCTAGATGTGTATCTAGATAAACACTAAAATGAAGTCAGTAGACTGTTTCTTACCTCTGGAGCATAATATGCTCGCGTGCCTCCACCGATTTCTGTAATCATCATTGGTTCGAAAACACCCGTCACTGCCAATCCAAAATCGCCAATCTTTGCATGGCCTGTGTTGCTCAGGAATATGTTTTCTGGCTTAATGTCCCTGTAAGGAGAAGAAAGAGTTAGTACATAACACACAAATTAGAAGACTTTGATCCTAGGGCAGGGGGTCTACAAACTTTCCAAAGAAAGGGCTAGTTTACTGTACTTCAGACTTTAGGGGGGCCAGGTGGGAATAGGCAAAGTCTCAGGTTTGGTGGTTGGTGGGAGTAAAAAAATGACATAGTGCCCATGGTTCAATGAGGAATGGTGCATCATTGTTGGTGTCATTGGGAGGAACAGTGTTTCATATCAGTGGAAGAAACAGTGCCTCAAAGGCCAGCAATGCAAACAAAGGGCTGCACTTTGGAAGACCACTGTCTGAGGGTAAAGGACTAAAAAAAAAAAAAAAAAAAAAGAATTTTGGGTGGATCACAGCTTCTTCTATCCCACAATGGTTATGGGGAAGTCTAACTTGCCCAGTTGGTTTCCCATTTATCTTGCATTAAAAACAGGATAGGAGCACTAAGACTTCTGTAGATTTTATAAGGGACAGGTATAGAAAATGGTTTCATTATGTTATCTATAAATCAGAAGCCAGGAATTGATTTTATCACTTTACCCATAACTAGAAATAGCAATTTCGGTGATGTCACCCTTCATTGTACTCCATGGTTAATCGTATTATTCCAGTCCTTACCTGTGTATGATGCCCTTGCTGTGGAGGTATTGCAGTCCACATATCATTTCTGCTGCAAGGATTTGGATGGCATCTGTAGAAATTGGGGCTGAAGATTCTATGAGATAGTGTAGGTCTCCTCCGCTCAGATACTCCATTACAAAGACAAAATAGTTCTGTGTGAAAATAAGAAATAAAGATAAGGATTACACGATAGACATCCAGGGGGGTAATTTATAGAGGCAGACCATGCAGTGTGGTCAAGCCCCATATAACATTCTCCACATTTAGTGAGAATGGGGAAGATAACTTACATTTGTCTGAAAAGCACCAAACAGATGGGTGAAAAATACATTGTGTCTGGTCTCTTCTAGCACCTGACGCTCTACCAGGACCACACGTTCCATTTCTCCAGGCAGATAACTCTTTTTCACAAACTTGACAGCAAGCGGATGGTCATAGGCAACATGAGACGCTAATACAACCTGTAGAGGAAAGAGGAACATAATTAGTATGGTGCAATAATAGTGCAGGATGGTGATTGCTCTTGGTCAAGTAATGGACATATAGAAAAGTTACATACAGAAATGGGTACATTTTGGCAGCAAGCAAATCCACATGGTGGACTACTGCGTGACCAAACTATAGGAAAATCAGACTAATTAATTACCTTTCCAAAACCTCCCTGTCCCAGTTGACAATGGAATGTAAAGCTGGCCAAGGATAAGGGGCCTGACCCTGTGCTGGAGGATGGGGCTGCTAGGGCCTCTGGGGTTGGCTTCTTGCCACTGATAGCTGGGTCCAATGTCTGCGAAGTTGGCTTCTTGCCACTGATAGCTGGATCCAATGTCTGCGAAGTTGGCTTCTTGCCACTGATAGCTGGATCCAATGTCTGTGAAGTTGGCTTCTTGCCACTGATAGCTGGATCCAATGTCTGTGAAGTTGGCTTCTTGCCGCTAATAGCTGGATCCAATGTCTGCGAAGTTGACTTCTTGCCACTGATGGCTGGATCCAATGTCTGCGAAGTTGGCTTCTTGCCACTGATAGCTGGATCCAATGCCTGCGAAGTTGGCTTCTTGCCACTGATAGCTGGATCCAATGTCTGCGAACATGGCTTCTTGCCGCTGATAGCTGGATCCAATGTCTGCGAAGTTGGCTTCTTGCCACTGATAGCTGGATCCAATGTCTGCGAAGTTGGCTTCTTGCCACTGATAGCTGGATCCAATGTCTGCGAACATGGCTTCTTGCCGCTGATAGCTGGATCCAATGTCTGCGAAGTTGGCTTCTTGCCACTGATAGCTGGATCCAATGTCTGCGAAGTTGGCTTCTTGCCACTGATAGCTGGATCCAATGCCTGCGAAGTTGGCTTCTTGCCACTGATAGCTGGATCCAATGGCTTCTTGATGCTGGTGAAGCAGGCATCATTTTCTCCTAGGAAGAAGCAGAAAATTAACATTTTAAACCACTGTTAATAAATGAGATCTGCATAATGTAAATTGTCTAGTTAATGTGTGTTACTGTATAAACATGTTTCTGGTTTGGAATTCTCCATATGCATGGATAACATGCTATTTTTTGGATTTAGGAACCAGTTCTCAGGGTTTGGATTTTAAACTAAGGATATAGTATTTTAACATTTGATTTGACCAATAAGCCAATCAAATGCAGGACCTAAATGCCGAACTCTTACACTAGCCCTATTAGTGAACCTAACGTTTAGGCTTTAACTCCAGACTTATTCCTCCATCAGCTCAAACTAAAATGCTCCCCTTCCATCTTGGTATGTGTATATAACAGTGATTCCAATATGTATATATAAGAGGGTATGTGTATATAGCAGGGATCCTGGTATATAGGAATGATATTATTATATGTATGTATAGCAATGTCCATGTTTTGTATACAGGAGTGACCCCAGTACATTGCAGAGTCTCATATTTGAAAGATAACACAGCAGAATGGGGGATGGTAATTTTAGAAAAATGTCAGTTATTTTCAGTTGAGTCCAGTGAGATTTGAAAATGAGACTCTCATAGCTTTGTGAATGTTGCCTAAAATAGTAATATGTTTCTATAATGTGTGTGTTCTCCATTGGGACACATAAATGACATGTTTGGTGACATTATATATAAATGATGTACATTTCTGGGTTATTTTGTGTACAGATATTGTAATGGTAATGGTGGGGCTCAGTCAGTGGATGTCGGAGTTATTATTAGATTTCACTCACCATCCTCACCTGTTGTAATTTCCTCCTTCTCTTTTTTCCCAAAACAAGGGAAAACACATTTAAAAATTCTCCTTGCTCCGCGTTTAAATGCCCGCCACTTCCCCTTTTTTGGGGGGGTCGTAGCGTTTGGCATTTCAGCGGGCTGGTGATCCTCTAACAAGGAATCAATTCTATCTGCAGGTTTCTCTTTGGTGATGTTCAGAGAAACCTTTTCTTCCTTCTCTATTCTGCGATAAAATGTCATTCTCCAAATCTGAGCAATATCAGATAATAGAAAACACGACACACATCGATCGCTTCCTCTCTGATCACAAGACACAGAGTGAATGACCACCAACTGCTGCGCAGCTCCTTATATAGACCCACAGTGCCAGTGGGCGGGGCTTAGCCACATGACCATGCAGTGGGCAGGGCTGTGCAGTGGGCGGGGCTTAAAGTCACCTGACCATGCTGTTGCCTTGAGTGTGTAAGCAAGTCTAACAGACTCAATTCAAAATAAGCATAACATTGTTTTTTTTTTTTTTTTATCAATGTCAGTTATTTTGAGCTGGGGATTAAATCTGAAAATAACACATGGCTGAAAATTCAAATCTTTATATTTGTATAACAGCTCTATGAGGGTCTGCACATTGTATCTCTATTTAAAGTACTTTTACATTGCTTTAATTTTAAAGTAAACTGTATTTATTTTTTTTTTTTTAAATGATGACCCCTCAATGCCATTTTTTGTACAATACATAGATTGGTGAAATTATGTATAATCAATATAAACAGATTTATTTATTCTTTTTGCCTATGGATATTTTAATGGTAATGATAATGGTGATTGGATGAGGAGGACTGGAGTAATACACATACAGGGATCAGTGCTATGTATATATACCGGGTCACTCATTAAAGGTTCATTTACATCACAATTCTGCATTTACTGTACCTTTCTGCATGCAGGTTTGCAGTGCTTTTTATGGAATAATTGATTTGTTTATTTCAATTTATCTTTTTTTTTCTAAGTTACGTTTACATGTGTTTGTTCCTGTGCACCATGTCTGCAGTCTCTGAGCATCTCATATACCATTCAGGTATATTTTATGTGTGTACCCAGCGCTGTCTAACCATAAAGTGCTTAATTTGTATCTCTATTCATTATTTGTGCAGAAACATAAAATTTACATCACAATACATAATATTTATAAAAAAATTAAAGTGCAATCAGAGGATAAAAATGTGCATGAATGATAAGTGCTTTAACCACTTTAGCCCCAGAAGATTTTGCTGCTCAATGACCAGGCCACTTTTTTTAACTTGGAACTGCGCGAATTTAACTGACAATTGCGCGGTCATGCAATGCTGTACCCAAACTAAATTTACGTTTTTCCCCATAAACAGAGCTTTCTTTAGGTGGTATTCGATCAACTCTTCGCTTTTTATGTTTTGCGATATTAATAAATAAAGCGCGACAATTTTGCGAAAAATTGACATTTTCTACTTTGACTGTTAAAAATATCCAATATATTCAATTTTTGTCATATATTTAGGCCAAAATATATTTAGCTACATGTCTTTGACAAAATAATTCTCAATGAGCGTATTTTTTTCCACTTTAAGACCGGAAGATTTTACCCCATTCCTGACCAGGCCATATTTTGTGATTCGGCACTGCGTTACTTTAACTGACAATTGCGCGGTCGTGTGACGCTGTACCCAAATGAAATTTACATCTTTTTTTCCCCATAAATAGAGCTTTCTTTTGGTGGTATTTGATCACCTGTGCGATTTTAAATTGTTGAAAAAAAGCGACAATTGTGAAAAAAAAACAATATTTTTCACTTTCTGATATATAACATTCCCCCCCATAAAAATGTAAAAATCTAATTTTTTTTACATTTTAGGCCAATTTGTTTTCTGCTACATATTTTTTGTAAAAAATATTGCAATAAGCGTATTTTGATTGGTTTGCGCAAATGTTATCGCGTTTACTAACTACGGCAAAGATTTGTCATTTTTATTGTTTTTTTTTTTTTACTAGTAATGGCGGCGATCTGCAATTTTTTTGCAGGACTGTGACATTGCGGTGGATAGATCGGACCCCTAACTGACATTTTTGACACTTTTAGGGGAACCAGTGACATTACTACAGTAATCAGTGCTAAACATATGCACTGTTACTGTAATAATGACACTGGCAGGGAAGGGGTTAATACCGTTGGTGATCAAGGGGTTAAATGTATGCCTCATGCTTACTGACATGTGTGGGGGGGAGGGGGTTCTGTGTACAGGAGTGACCCCAGTACATTGCAGAGTCTCCGATTATAAAGATAACACAGCAGGATGGGGGATGGTAATTATAGAAAAATGTCAGTTATTTTCAATTGAGTCCAGTGAGATTTGAAAATGAGACTCCCATAGCTTTGTGAATGTTGCCTAAAATACTGATATGTTTCTATAATGTGTGTGTTCTCCATTGGGACACATAAATGACATTTTTGGTGACATTATATATAAATGATGTCAATTTCTGGTTTATTTTGTGTACAGATATTGTAATGGTAATGTTGGGGCTCAGTCAGTGGATGTCGGAGTGATTTACATCAGATTCCATTATTAGATTTCACTCACCATCCTCACCTGTTGTAATTTCCTCCTTCTCATTTTTCCCAAAACACGGGAAAACACATTTAAAAACTCTCCTTGCTCCGCGCTTAAACGCCCGCCACTTCCCCTTTTTTGGGGGGGTCGTAGCGTTTGGCATTTCAGCGGGCTGGTGATCCTCTAACAAGGAATCAATTATATCTGCAGGTTTCTCTTTGGTGATGTTCAGAGAAACCTTTTCTTCCTTCTCTATTCTGCGATAAAATGTCATTCTCCAATTCTGAGCGATATCAGATAATAGAAAACACGACACACAGCGATCGCTTCCTCTCTGATCACAAGACACAGAGTGAATGACCACCAACTGCTGCGCAGCTCCTTATATAGACTCACAGTGCCAGTGGGCGGGGCTTAGTCACATGACCATGCAGTGGGCAGGGCTGTGCAGTGGGCGGGGCTTAAAGTCACCTGACCATGCAGTTGCCTTGAGTGTGTAAGCAAGTCTAACAGACTCAATTCAAAATAAGCATAACATTGTTTTTTTTTTTTTTTTTTTTTTTTAAACAATGTCAGTTATTTTGAGCTGGGGATTACATTTGAAAATGACACATGGCTGAAAATTCAAATCTTTATATTTGTATAACAGCTCTATGAGGGTCTGCACATTGTATCTATATTTAAAGTACTTTTACATTGCTTTAATTTTAAAGTAAATTGTATTTATTTTATTTTTTTTAATGATGACCCCTCAATGCCATTTTTGGTACAATACATAGATTGGTGAAATGATGTATAATCGATATAAACAGATTTATTTATTCTTTTTGCCTATGGATATTTTAATGGTAATGATAATGGTGATTGGATGAGGAGGACTGGACTAATACACATACAGGGATCAGTGCTATGTATATATACCGGGTCACTCATTAAAGGCTCATTTACATCACAATTCTGCATTTACTGTACCTTTCTGCATGCAGGTTTGCAGTGCTTTTTATGGAATAATTGATTTGTTTATTTCAATTTATCTTTTTTTTTCTAAGTTACGTTTACATGTGTTTGTTCCTGTGCACCATGTCTGCAGTCTCTGAGCATCTCATATACCATTCAGGTATATTTTATGTGTGTACCCAGCGCTGTCTAACCATAAAGTGCTTAATTTGTATCTCTATTCATTATTTGTGCAGAAACATAAAATTTAAATCACAATACATAATATTTATAAAAAAATTAAAGTGCAATCAGAGGAAAAAATGTGCATGAATGATAAGTGCTTTAACCACTTTAGCCCCAGAAGATTTGGCTGCTCAATGACCAGGCCACTTTTTTTAACTTGGAACTGCGCGAATTTAACTGACAATTGCGCGGTCATGCAATGCTGTACCCAAACGAAATTTACGTTTTTCCCCATAAACAGAGCTTTCTTTAGGTGGTATTTGATCAACTCTGCGCTTTTTATTTTTTGCGATATTAATAAATAAAGCGCGACAATTTTGCGAAAAATTGACATTTTCTACTTTGACTGTTAAAAATATCCAATATATTCAATTTTTGTCATATATTTAGGCCAAAATATATTTAGCTACATGTCTTTGACAAAATAATTCTCAATGAGCGTATTTTTATCCACATTAAGACCGGAAGATTTTACCCCATTCCTGACCAGGCTATATTTTGCGATTCGGCACTGCGTTACTTTAACGGACAATTGCGCGGTCGTGTGACGCTATACCCAAATTAAATTTACGTCCTTTTTTTCCCACAAATCGAGCTTTCTTTTGGTGGTATTTGATCACCTGTGCGATTTTTAATTTTTGAAAAAAAAGAGCGACAATTTTGAAAAAAAAAAAAACAATATTTTTCACCTTCTGATATATAACATTCCCCAAAAAAGAATTTCAAAATCAAAATTTTTTAACATTTTAGGGCAATTTGTTTTATGCTACATATTTCTTGTAAAAAATATCGCAATAAGTGTATTTTGATTGGTTTGTGCAAATGTTATCGCATTTACTAACTACAGGAAAGATTTGTCATTTTTATTGTTTTTTTTTTTTTTTTTTACTAGTAATGGCGGCGATCTGCGATTTTTTTTTTTTTGCGGAACTGTGACAGATCAGACCCCTAACTCACATTTTTGACACTTTTGGGGGTACCAGTGACATTACTACAGTAATCAGTGCTAAAAATATGCACTGTTACTGTAATAATGACACTGGCAGGGAAGGGGTTAATACCGTTGGTGATCAAGGGGTTAAATGTATGCCTCATGCTCACTGACATGTGTGGGGGGAGGGGGTTCTGTGTACAGGAGTGACCCCAGTACATTGCAGAGCCTCCGATTATAAAGATAACACTGCAGGATGGGGGATGGTAATTTTAGAAAAATGTCAGTTATTTTCAGTTGAGTCCAGTGAGATTTGAAAATGAGACTCCCATAGCTTTGTGAATGTTGCCTAAAATAGTAATATGTTTCTATAATGTGTGTGTTCTCCATTGGGACACATAAATGACATGTTTGGTGACATTATATATAAATGATGTCAATTTCTGGTTTATTTTGTGTACAGATATTGTAATGGTAATGGTGGGGCTCAGTCAGTGGATGTCGGAGTTATTATTACATTTCACTCACCATCCTCGCCTGTTGTAATTTCCTCCTTCTCTTTTTTCCCAAAACACGGGAAAACACATTTAAAAATTCTCCTTGCTCCGCGCTTAAACGCCCGCCACTTCCCCTTTTTTGGGGGGGTCGTAGCGTTTGGCATTTCAGCGGGCTGGTGATCCTCTAACAAGGAATCAATTCTATCTGCAGGTTTCTCTTTGGTGATGTTCAGAGAAACCTTTTCTTCCTTCTCTATTCTGCGATAAAATGTCATTCTCCAATTCTGAGCGATATCAGATAATAGAAAACACGACACACAGCGATCGCTTCCTCTCTGATCACAAGACACAGAGTGAATGACCACCAACTGCTGCGCAGCTCCTTATATAGACTCACAGTGTCAGTGGGAGGGGCTTAGTCACATGACCATGCAGTGGGCGGGCCTGTGCAGTGGGCGGGGCTTAAATTCACATTACCATGCAGGTACCTTGAGTGTGTAAACAAGTCTGTTAACAGACGCAATTCAAAATAGGCATAACATTGTTGTTGTTTTTTTTTTTTTTTTTTAAACAATGTCAGTTATTTTGAGCTGGGGATTAAATCTGAAAATAACACATGGCTGAAAATTCAAATCTTTATATTTGTATAACAGCTCTATGAGTGTCTGCACATTGTATCTATATTTAAAGTAATTTTACATTACTTTAACTTTAAAGTAATTTTTTTTTTTTTTTTTTAAATGATGACACCTCAATGCCATTTTTTGTACAATACATAGATTGGTGAAATGATGTACAATTGATATAAACAGATTTATTTATTCTTTTTGCCTATGGATATTTTTAATGGTAATTATAATGGTGATTGGATGAGGAGGACTGGACTAATACACATAAAGGGATCACTGATATGTATACAGTCAGGTCCATAAATATTGGGACGTCGACACAATTCTAATCTTTTTGGCTCTCTACACCACCACAATGGATTTGAAACGAAACAAACAAGATGTGATTTAACTGGAGATTCCAGCTTTAATTTGAGGGTATTCACATCCAAATCAGGTGAACGGTGTAGGAATTACAACAGTTTGTATATGTGCCTCACACTTTTTAAGGGACCAAAAGTAATGGGACAGATTAACAATCATAAATCAAACTTTCACTTTTTAAAACTTGGTTGCAAATCCTTTGCAGCCAATTACAGCCTGAAGTCTGGAACGCATAGACATCACCAGACGCTGGGTTTCATCCCTGGTGATGCTCTGCCAGGCCGCTACTGCAACTGCCTTCAGTTCCTGCTTGTTCTTGGGGCATTTTCCCTTCAGTTTTGTCTTCAGCAAGTGAAATGCATGCTCAAATCAGATTCAGGTCCGGTGATTGACTTGGCCATTGCATAAAATTCCACTTCTTTCCCTTAAAAAACTCTTTGGTTGCTTTTGCGGTATGCTTCGGGTCATTGTCCATCTGCACTGTGAAGCGCCGTCGAATGAGTTCTGAAGCATTTGGCTGAATATGAGAGATAATATTGCCCGAAACACTTCAGAATTCATCCTGCTGCTTTTGTCAGCAGTCACATCATCAATAAATACAAGAGAACCAGTTCCATTGGCAGCCATACATGCCCACGCCATGACACTAACACCACCATGCTTCACTGATGAGGTGGTATGCTTTGGATCATGAGCAGTTCCTTTCCTTCTCCATACTCTTCTCTTCCCATCAATTTGATCTTGGTCTCATCTGCCCATAGGATGTTGTTCCAGAACTGTGAAGGCTTTTTTAGATGTTGTTTGGCAAACTCTAATCTGGCCTTCCTGTTTTTGAGGCTCACCGATGGTTTACATCTTGTGGTGAACCCTCTGTATTCACTCTGGTGACGTCTTCTCTTGATTGTTGACTTTGACACACATAGACCTACCTCCTGGAGAGTGTTCTTGATCTGGCCAACTGTTGTGAAGGGTGTTTTCTTCACCAGGGAAAGAATTCTTCAGTCATAAACCACAGTTTTTTTCCGTGGTCTTCCGGGTGTTTTGGTGTTGCTGAGCTCACCGGTGAGTTCTTTCTTTTTAAGGATGTTCCAAATAGTTGATTTGGCCACACCTTATGTTTTTGATATCTCTCTGATGGGTTTGTTTTGTTTTTTTCAGCCTAATGATGGCTTGCTTCACTGATAGTGACAGCTCTTTGGATCTCATATTGAGAGTTGACAGCAACAGATTCCAAATGCAAATAGCACACTTGAAATTAACTCTGGACCTTTTATCTGCTCCTTGTAAATGGGATAATGAGGGAATAACACACACCTGGCCATGGAACAGCTGAGCAGCCAATTGTCCCATTACTTTTGGTCCCTTAAAAAGTGGGAGGCACATTTATATCACCTGATTTGGATGTAAATACCCTCAAATTAAAGCTGAACGTCTGCAGTTAAAGTACGTCTTGTTTGTTTCATTTCAAATCCATTGTGGTGGTGTATAGAGCCAAAAAGATTAGAATTGTGTTGATGTCCCAATATTTATGGACCTGACTGTATATACCAGGTCACTCATTAACCACTTTCAGACTGGAGGATTTAGCTGCTCAAAGACCAGACCCCTTTTTTCTACTTGGCACTGCGTGACTTTAACTGACAATTGCGCGGTCATGCAATACTGTACCCAAACAAAATTTACGTCCTTTTTTTCCCACAAACAGAGGTTTCTTTTGGTGGTATTTGATCACCTCTGCACTTTTTATTTTTTGCGATATTAATAAAAAAAAAGCGAATAAATTAGAAAAAATTACATTTTCAACTTTGTCTTTTAAAAAATATCCAATATACTCCATTTATGTCATATATTTAGGCCAAAATATATTTAGCTACATGTCTTTGACAAAAAAATTCTCGATGAGCGTATTTTTATCCACATTAAGACCGGAAGATTTTACCCCATTCCTGACCAGGCTATATTTTGCGATTCGGCACTGCGTTACTTTAACGGACAATTGCGCGGTCGTGTGACGCTGTACCCAAATTAAATTTACGTCCTTTTTTCCCACAAATCGAGCTTTCTTTTGGTGGTATTTGATCACCTGTGCGATTTTTAATTTTTGAAAAAAAGAGCGACAATTTTGAAAGAAAAAACAATATTTTTCACCTTCTGATATATAACATTCCCCAAAAAAGAATTTCAACATCAAAATTTTTTAACATTTTAGGGCAATTTGTTTTCTGCTACATATTTCTTGTAAAAAATATTGCAATAAGCGTATTCTGATTGGTTTGTGCAAATGTTATCGTGTTTACTAACTACAGGAAAGATTTGTCATTTTTATTGTTTTTTTTTTTTTTTATACTAGTAATGGCGGCGATCTGCGATTTTTTTTTTTTTTGCGGAACTGTGACAGATCGGACCCCTAACTCACATTTTTGACACTTTTGGGGGTACCAGTGACATTACTACAGTAATCAGTGCTAAAAATATCGACTGTTACTGTAATAATGACACTGGCAGGGAAGGGGTTAATACCGTTGGTGATCAAGGGGTTAAATGTATGCCTCATGCTTACTGTCATGTGTGGGGGGAGGGGGTTCTGTGTACAGGAGTGACCCCAGTACATTGCAGAGTCTCCGATTATAAAGATAACACTGCAGGATGGGGGATGGTAATTTTAGAAAAATGTCAGTTATTTTCAGTTGAGTCCAGTGAGATTTGAAAATGAGACTCCCATAGCTTTGTGAATGTTGCCTAAAATAGTAATATGTTTCTATAATGTGTGTGTTCTCCATTGGGACACATAAATGACATGTTTGGTGACATTATATATAAATGATGTACATTTCTGGTTTATTTTGTGTACAGATATTGTAATGGTAATGTTGGGGCTCAGTCAGTGGATGTCGGAGTTATTAGATTTCACTTACCATCCTCGCCTGTTGTAATTTCCTCCTTCTCTTTTTTCCCAAAACACGGGAAAACACATTTAAAAATTCTCCTTGCTCCGCGCTTAAACGCCCGCCACTTCCCCTTTTTTGGGGGGGTCGTAGCGTTTGGCATTTCAGCGGGCTGGTGATCCTCTAACAAGGAATCAATTATATCTGTAGGTTTCTCTTTGGTGATGTTCAGAGAAACCTTTTCTTCCTTCTCTATTCTGCGATAAAATGTCATTCTCCAATTCTGAGCGATATCAGATAATAGAAAACACGACACACAGCGATCGCTTCCTCTCTGATCACAAGACACAGAGTGAATGACCACCAACTGACGCACAGCTCCTTATATAGACTCACAGTGCCAGTGGGCGGGGCTTAGTCACATGACCATGCAGTGGGCGGGCCTGTGCAGTGGGCGGGGCTTAAATTCACATTACCATGCAGGTACCTTGAGTGTGTAAACAAGTCTGTTAACAGACTCAATTCAAAATAGGCATAACATTGTTTTTTTTTTTTTTTTTTAAACAATGTCAGTTATTTTGAGCTGGGGATTAAATCTGAAAATAACACATGGCTGAAAATTCAAATCTTTATATTTGTATAACAGCTCTATGAGTGTCTGCACATTGTATCTATATTTAAAGTAATTTTACATTACTTTAACTTTAAAGTACATTTTTTTTTTTTTTAAATGATGACACCTCAATGCCATTTTTGGTACAATACATAGATTGGTGAAATGATGTACAATTGATATAAACAGATTGATTTATTCTTTTTGCCTATGGATATTTTAAAGCGGTTGTACACCCTTAAAAAAAAAAAAAAACCTGCAAGACAAAGGCATAATGAGCTAGTATGCATCGCATACTAGCCCATTATGTGTAACTTACCTTAGAACGAAGCCCCGACACGGACCCCCGGACAACGCTGCGGGCGCTGCCATGATCCCTCGCCGTCTCTTCCGGGTTCGGCGGCTCCGGCGCGGTGATTGGCCAGAAGAGACGGCTCCGGCGCGATGATTGGCCGGAGCCGGGATGACGTCACTCCCGCGCATGCTCCTGGCAAGCTCCCGGCAAACTAAATTGAAGGTCCCCCCGGACCTTCAGAGTGCATGCGCCACTCGCGCGAGCGGCTGCATGCACTGTAAATATCTCCTAAACCATGCCGGTTTAGGAGATATTATTTGTACCTACAGGTAAGCCTTATTATAGGCTTACCTGTAGGTAAAAGTGTCAAAAAGCGGGATACTACCGCGTTAATGGTAATGATAATGGTGATTGGATGAGGAGGACTGGACTAATACACATACAGGGATCAGTGCTATGTATATATACCGGGTCACTCATTAAAGGCTCATTTACATCACAATTTCTGCATTTACTGTACCTTTCTGTATGCAGGTTTGCAGTGCTTTATAAGGAATAATTGATTAGTTTATTTCGATTTACCTTTTTTTTTTCTAAGTTACGTTTACATGTGTTTGTTCATGTGCACCATGTCTGCAGTTTCTGACCATCTCATATACCATTCAGGTATATTTTATATTATGTGGCTGGATTTTGGTTACCAAAAATATTTAGCAAAATGCAAATTGGCCAAAGAATTGGCCATACAAAGAAGAATGGCCTGGTCATTAAGGGGAAAATCCTTTCCGGGCCAGAAGTGGTTAAAATGCTGGTTATCTTATTATGCCAGTGCCAGTATGTTCCAACAAGTGCCCTTGTGCTCCCCCCCTTATGTGCCCTTACTCACCGACTAGTGATGGGTTAAACACCTGTGTTTAAAAAATAATCCTCCAGTGGCAAAAAAATGTTTTTTTCTTTCTTTTGTGACTCCAGGCAGGTTTACAGAACCTCATATGAGTGTAGGGAGATAGAATCAAGAGGAATCCGTAGTGTAATTCTGTTTTTCTCTTACGTCCTCCGACAGTCGCCGCCACCTCTAAGTCATCACTGTTGGGTATTGACTTCCCATCCGCAGGAATAGCTAGGCATATAGACTTAGTCCAAAGACAAAAGGCATTAGCATATACACACCCATGGGGGCTGTCCCATCTGGGCAATACCCCCCCTGCATCGCCACTCCCAACTTTTAATCTGCCTAGCGTCAGGAATAGTCAGGCTTCCCTTGTGCTGGGGCTTCAGTCTCAGCCTTCCTAATCTTTTATTTGATTTTCTTTGAAAATGTCAGTTTTTTCTCTTGCTTTACTAGCTGGTTATTGTGTCAGCTCTAGTGTTAGTCTTCTCTTCGGATGAAGATGGATCATGCGGTGCTGGGATTCGGAATGACCGCCCTGGTTTTCCAGGGCACAGAGGGTCAGATGGACCCCCAGCCCGCCATCGAGCGTTCAGCTATGGTTCGCCCTGGCATTACGAACGACCCATCCCTGTTCGCTACAGGGATGCAGCCGTGAGGTGGCTACCTCACAGGACTCGTCTGCGGTGCTGCAGCGTCATGTCCCTGGCTCACGGCACTCCCTGTCAGATGAGGACAGAGGTTTTCCGTGCATAGAGGCTCCCCCACGCCATCTGGTACAGGTAAGTACTTTTCTGTGTGGGGCCTCTGTCTGGGGTGGCAGTCTGTGTTGCTGTGTGTCCCCATGTCTGTGCCTGTGTGACTCCCTGCGCGGTCCGCCATCGTTGCTATGGGCACACATGTGTAGCTCCTCTGGGGCGCTCCTGCATGTCGTTTTGGCGCCATCCGCCGCCATTTTGTGGGCGGTGGAACGATCGGTCCGGCCGCATGTCGGCGGCCATTTTGGCGTGGCCTCCAATGCATCCCTATGGGGCAGCCATTTTCCCGGGGTCTGGCTTATAGTCCAGCCCTCTCCAGCAGCATTTCCATCAGCAGCAAGGACACTGGTAGCAACGCTCTGCGGGCTCTGCAGGTTATCACTCTCATATTTCCCTCTGTATATCGCTTCTGGCTCAGTTTTCTCTTCTCCTTTGGGGGTCTTTCATCACTGTTGCAGTAGCGGTGGGCTGCGCACACCGCAGCGTTCTTAAAGGGGACAGTACACTGTTTTTTGCACTGTAGTTTGTCTGATAACTTGAGCCATGGATTCTCAGGAAAGCAGTTTCCTCCAGCTTTAGTGGGGTGCCCCAGTTCTCCTGTGGCCCCGCTGCGCCCCGATCTGGCTGCTGTGGCGAATATGGAACTGCTGATGTCTGAACGGGCTGCGAGAAAGAGTCCCAGGTTGTCTCTCTCTTCTCATTCAGATGGGGATATGGCTGCTGCTGCTGCGAGCGTGCCCTTTTCATCTTTGGACCCCCTGGGGTCTGAGGGGGAGGCTGAGATGGAAGGGGTTGATGCCCCCTCCCCGGGGTCACCTGAAGAACGGGCGACCATAGATGGGTTGATTGTGTCTGTTAAGGACACCTTACATTTGGAGGATGAGCCCTGTCCTCCGGGTGTTGTGTCCCCGTTTGGGACGCACAGGACCCGCAAGTCTGTGTAGGTTTTTCCCTGCCCAGAAGAATTCCATGACACTGTTAATGAACAGTGGCGCATGTTAAAATGTCCGTTCCTGGTACCTAGTCGGTTTAGGTTGCTTTATCCTTTTGATCCGGCTACGGAATCACGATGGTGTGTGCCTCCACAGGTAGATCACACTGTGGCCGTGCTGAACAAGGTTACCTTGGTTCCTACTGAGGATGCCCCAGTTTTCCGGGGTCCCACAGACCGGCGGTTGGAGTCCCTATCTCGCCATTCCTATACGGTGGCGGGTTCGTTGCTCAAACCCGTTTTCGCGTCCGTCCTGGTGGCTCAGGCGGCTGCTGATTGGACTAAGATGCTTAGGCGCAATCTTGTGTCTGCTGGTGTTACACCTGCCCCGGTGAAGTTGGTGGATCAGATCCACCAAGGAGTCATGTACTTGTGTGATGCAGCCTTGAACGAGGCCCCCTTAGTGGCTCGCCTCTCTAGTGTCGCGGTGCTTCAACGGCGACTGATATGGCTGAAGAGCTGGTCGGCCGACCAGTCCTCAAGGGACACTGTTGCTGATTCTCCCTATGCTGGCTCTCGCCTTTTTGGCGAGGCATTGGACACCCTGATAACAGGCGTCACGGGGGGCATGAGCACTATGCTGCCCCAGAACCCGAAGACCAAGTCTTTTCGAGGCAGGCGGGGTTCTGCGTCTAGTTCCAATCGGGGGTCTTTTCATGCCTTTCGGACCCATCCCAAGGGTAAGCCCTTCCAGGCCTAGGGCACCCAGAAGAAGCCCTGGGCGGGTAAGCAAGAGTCCGGCAATGCCGGCTCGGCGGGGCAATCCGCCTCTACCTGAAGGGGCGCCCTCACCCATTTCAGGGGTGGGGGGACGTTTGTGCGGTTTCCTCCAACCTTGGCTGCTCCGGCTATCGGACAGGTGGGTTCAGGAAATCGTTCGATCGGGTTACAAGATCGAATTCCTTTCCCGGCCGGCGGACAGATTCTTTCCCTCCATTCTTCATCTGCTTCCGGGGCGCCTGCGGGATTTGCATCAAGCGGTGCTGGACCTGCTTTCTCAGGGGGTGTTTGTCCCGGTGTCTCATCGGGACAGGTTTCGGAGGCTTTCTTCGAATCTGTTCACTGTGCCCAGGAAGGATGGCAAAGTGCGTCCTGTCTGGACCTGACAGTTCTGAACCGCTTTGTGCGTGTTCGGAAGTTTCGAATGGAGTCTCTCCGTTCGGTTGTGGTCTCCTTGAGTCCGGGATATTTCCTGGCCTAGTTAGATCTGAAGGACGCGTACCTGCATGTCCTCATTTTTGAGGGTCGTCGGCGGTACCTGTGGTTTGCTATCGCAGAGGACCTTTCCGGTTTTGTGGCGTTACGTTTTTGGTCTCGCTTCGGCACCAAGGGTGTTTACCAAGGTATTGGCGCCGGTTCTGGGCCTGTTGAGGGTCCAGGGCATTGCGGTCTTGGTTTGCCTGGACGATCTGCTTCTAAGATCACGTGCCAGCCAGGACCTTGTGCGCGTTCTGTCCATCACGGTACAGACGCTCCGGGCAAAGGTGTTCTTGCCGGAGGGCAAGCTCCGGACTTTGCGTGACGAGCTCAGGTCCCTCAGGAACAGCCCGTCCTCATCACTCAGGACCTGTATGCAGGGCCTGGGGTTGATGGTTTCAGCCTTCGAGGCGATACCCTTTGCTCAGTTCCACATGCGGGCTCTCCAGGCGGAGATCCTGGCAGGTTGGGACGGACTGTCTCAGTCCTTGGATCTGGATGTCTCATTGAGTCTTCAGACCAGATTGGCCCTTCTGTGGGGGCTCCAGTCTCCGTCGGTGGCGGAAGGCAGATCCTTCCGTCCGTTGGTCTGGACGGTGGTTACCACGAATGCCAGCCTGCCGGGCTGGGGTGGAGTCCTGGGCAACCTGTCTGCCCAGGGCACTTGGTCGGGGGAGGAGTCCTCCTTCCCGATGGATGTGCTGGAATTGCGGGCGATCTAACTCTGCCTCTTCCAGTGGTCGGACCGTCTCCGGGGCCTGCCTGTCCGCGTACAGACGGACAATGCTACTGCTGTGGCTTACGTGAACCACCAGGGGGGCACCAGGGGTTCTCGAGCGGCCCGAGAGGTGACCGACATTCTGTCTTGGGCCGAGACTCATGTCCCGGCGATCCCAGCAGTTCACATTCCGGGTGTGTGCATTCCGGCATGCTGTGTGCGAATTGGGGATCCCTGGACGTGGATCTGTTCGCATCCCGGCTACACCAAAAGGTGGAAAGGTTCGTGGCAAGACCGCGCGATCTGTTGGCGGACGCCTCGGATGCATTGGTAGCCCCTTGGCATCAGTATCATCTGATATATGCCTTTCCCCCGTTTCGTTTCCTATCCTGGTTCCTCCGCCGATGGTTTCGGAACCGCACGTGGGGATTCTGGTGGCTCCGGACTGGCCGCGCCGGTCCTGGTACGCCGCCGTTGTTCACCTGGCAGTGGCGCCTCCGTGGCGTCTGCCTCTGCGGGAAGATCTCCTGTCTCAGGGTCCGATCTTCCATCCTGCTTACAGTCGTTGGCTTTAGCAGCCTGGCTGTTGAGACCCTGGTCTTGAAGGACTAGGGTCTCTCCCCGGGGGTCATCCCTGCCCTGATCAGGGCCAGGATCTCCTCCTCTGGTATACTTTGTTACCATACCTGGAAGGCTTATTTTGCCTGGTATGAGTCCAGGGGGTTCTCCCCTCGCTCGTACTCGGTGTCCAGAGTGTTGACCTTCCTCCTGTTGGGGGTGTACCGGCGCCTGGCGCTGGCCACCTTTGTAGGATAGGTGTCCGCACTGGCCATTCCACGTTTGTAGGCCAGGTGGCCGCTCTGGCCATTCTCACTCCTTGGTTCGCACCTTCATTCAAGTTGTGCGACGTTTGGCTCCTCCCTGGAAGGAGCCTTTACCTCCATGGGACTTGAACTTGGTTCTGTCCGTCTTACAGCGTGTTCCCTTTGTAAACATTAGGGAAATATCGTTGCCTCTGCTGTCTGAGAAGGTTGCCTTTTTGGTGGAGATCACTTTGGCTCGCAGGGGGTCTGAACTGGAAGCGTTATCTTGCCGTTCTCCGTACTTGGTGATTCACCGGGATAAGGGGTTTTGCGTCCGCATCCCTCCTTTCTTCCTGAGGTGGTCTCTGAGTTCCACGTTAATGGCAGGACATTGTCCTGCCTTCTCTTTGTACAAAGCCTAAGTATCCTAAGGAGGTTGCTCTGCATTCCTTGGATGTTGTCAGGGCGATCAGGGTTTACCTGTCATCTACGGAGTCCTTTCGGAAGACGGATTCCCTCTTTGTCCTTCCCGAGGGACCTCGGAAGGGCATGGCTGCATCTGCAGCCACTATCGCCAAATGGATCAGACAGACCATTGCACAGGCTTACGCCTTGAAGGAACGGGTTCCGCCGTTCCCTGTTACGGCGCACTCCACCAGCTCTGTGAGTGCGTCCTGGGCCTATTGGCATCGGGCCTCGGTGGCCCTGGTATGCAAGGCTGCGACTTGGTCGTCGGTGCACACGTTTTTCCACATTCTACAAAGTAGACGTTCAGGCATCGGCTGATGCTTCCTTTGGCCGCAAAGTTCTCAGTGCGGCAGTGCCATGATGGACCCTTGTTTGTTTCTGGGTCCCTGGCTGTTGGCATTTGCTTTCCTGGGCTGTTGCTCCTGTTGAGCGTATTTTTTATGTTGCCTAGTTGGTTCTCTTACAGTGTTTGTAAGGTTCCTTTCTCTGATGCGGGTACTGCGTTGCCTTTTCTACGGTTGCGTCTCCCACCCCTCATGTCTATACTGCTTTGGGACATCCCAACAGTGATGACTTAGAGGTAACGGCGACTGTCGGAGGACGTAAGAGAAAACTGAATTTTTGTAAAATTCCTTTCTCTGAGTCCTCCGACAGTCGCCGCCCCCGCCCCTCTTTTGGGGTTCTTATTACCTACTGCTATGATACCAAACTGAGTTGGGAGTGGTGATGCAGGGGGGGTATTGACCAGATGGGACAGCCCCCATGGGTGTGTATATGCTAATGCCTTTTGTCTTTGGACTAAGTCTATATGCCTAGCTATTCCTGCGGATGGGAAGTCAATACCCAACAGTGATGACTTAGAGGTGACGGCGACTGTCGGAAGACTCAGAGAAAGGAATTTTACAGGTAAGATTTTACAAAAACTCAGTTTTTATTATTAAAAAAACATATAAAAGCCGATTGCACACTTAGAAACCTCTCCTCTTGCATGTGAGCATGTAATGACGCCGCTCTGGAATTCAAAAGTCGCGGTTTGCGTTCCAAAGAGCAGGCGTGACTTAACTGGAAGTATCCACCCGCTTTCTTCCGGTTACATCACGTCCGCTCTTTGGAACGCCTGGAGGAGGATAAAAGGGACGACTCACTGTTTATTATATTTTTGTATGTGATATATATATCTGTCATATCTTTGTTTATTGATGGAAAATAATAAAAATATAAAGAATTAGACCCCGTTCACACTGGGGCGATCCGACTTGCCGGGGCGACCTCACAGGTCGCGGCGCGCAGCTCGCACCGCGACCTTGGAGCGGCCGGCACGGACTTCATAACATTGAAGTCAATGCAGGTCGCTCCAGGTCGCCCCAAAGAAGCTCCGGACCCTTTTTCTAAGTCGGAGCGACTTGTGTCGCTCCTATTAGAACGGGTCCACAGCTTCTCTATGGCAGGCGACCTACGGCGACCTGTCAGGCGACCAGGTCGCCTGACAGGTCGCCCCAGTGTGAACGGGGTCTTTAAAAAAAAAAAAAAACATTTTTTGCCATTGGAGGATTATTTTTGAAGCACAGGCGTTTAACCCATCACTAGTAGTCGGTGACTTGTTGGAACATACTGGCACTGGAAGAATAAGATAACCAGCACTTGAAAGGACTTATCGTTCATGCACATTTTTTGCACTGATTGCACTTTAATTTTTAATATTATGTATTGTGATTTAAATATTATGTTTCTGCACAATAATATAATAATAATGATTAGAGATACAAATTAAGCACTTTATGGTTAGACAGCGCTGGGTACACACATAAAATATACCTGAGAGGAATATACACCTTACATCCCAGCAGCAGTCTAGTAAACGCACTCCACACACTACATAGCACGGGGATCACAATATTTTAATATCTCATATACCATGTCCGTAGTCTCTGACCATCTAATAAACCATCCCAAAGTCTATGGCCACCTCTTGTATCATGTCTACAGTCCCTGACCATCTTATATATCAAGTCCACAGTCTCTGACCATCTCATATACCATGCTTATGCCATGCTTACAGTTTCTGATCAACTCTTGTATCATAAACAAGCAAAAAATTGGGGGAGCAAACCCTGAACATGTATATCTAAAGCCGGTGCAGCTATGGACCAAGCAACATGTATATTAAAAAAGAATAGCGCACACATGCAAAAGAAATGACTATCAAATATGGAGACAATCCATAAATAAAAATGGGCATTTAGTCCCACCATATGGCCATATCATGCTCAAGCCCAACACTGCGTCAAAGTACCCCATTATCAGTGGGGTTAAATGCTCCATCAAGTCTCCCTTGCAATACTTGTTTTTGTAATTTTTTTGCTCTTCTCCATTTGGATACAGGGCTAGGGTATTCCAGGGGGCACCCGGATTTGAACCAGGGACCTCTCGATCTGCAGTCGAATGCTCTACCACTGAGCTATACCCCCTCTGCCCTTGAACACAAGTCGCACTACGGAAGGTTGACCACACATTTGACAGTAATGGGGTACTTTGACGCAGTGGTGGGCTTGAGCACTATATGGCCATATGGTGGGACCAAATCCCCATTTTTATTTATGGATTATCTTCAAATTTGGTAGTTTCTTTTGCATGTGTGCGCTATTCTTTTTTAATATACATGTCTCTTGGTTCATAGCTGCACCAGCTTTAGAAATACATGGGTATGCTCCCCCAAATTTTTTGCTTGTTTATTATGAACTCTTGTATCATGCCTGCAGTCTCTGATCATCTAAAATACCATGTCTACAGTCCTTGACCATCTCAAATATTATGCCCACAGTCTCTGGCAAACTCTTGCATCATGTCTTCAGTCTTTTACCATCTCCTATATCACATCTGCAGTCTCTAACTACCTCCTGTACCATGTCCACAGTCTCTGACCATCTCATATACCACGTCTGCATACTCTGACCATCCCATATAACATTTCCGCAGTCTCTGATATACCAGCCCAAAGTCTCTGGCCTCCTCTTGTATCATGTCTACAGTCCCTGACCATCTCAAATATCAGGTCCGCAGTCTCTGACCAGGGCCGGCCTTAGGGGTGTGCGAGCCGTGCGGCCGCACAGGGCGCCATGGGCAACAAGGGCGCCGTGCGGCCATCACAGCTCGCAGAAGATCAGGCACAGCGGGAGGTAAGCGGCGACCGCGGCCTGGACAGGGTTAACACAGGCCGCGGCCACCGCTTACCTCCCGCTGTGCCTCAGTCACCTCACCTACTGCAGTGCTGACAGTCTGAGGCGAGCTGTGTATTACACACAGCTCAGCCTCCGATCCACCACGGTGACATCCCTCCTCCCTGCAGGGATCGTCAGCTCCTTCTCGCACGCCCTTCTCCTCCTACCCCGCCCACAATCCCCGGGGATGTGTGGGCGGGAAGTTTAAAGAAAAAAAAAAAAGCTGCAGAGCAGACATCGTGAAGTAAGTGAGGTCTCCTTAAAAAAATGTAAGGGGGGTCTCTGATGTGGGGGGCTCTCTGATGTGGGGGGGCTCTGATGTAAGGGGGATTTTTGTAGGGGGGGCTCTGATGTAAAGGGGGCTTTTTGTGGGGGGTCTGTGATGTAAGGGGGGCTCTCTGATGTGGGGGGCTCTGATGTAAGGGGTTTTGTGTGGGGTTCTGTGATGTAAGGGGGCTCTCTGATGTAAGGGGGGGCTTTGTGTGGGGGGTCTCTGATGTGTGGGGGGGTCTCTGATGTAAGGGGGGCTTTGTGTGGGGGGTCTGTGATGAAAGGGGGCTTTGTGTGTGGGGTCTCTGATGTGAGGGGGGTTTTGTGTGGGGGGGTCTCTGATGTAAGGGGGGTTTTGTGTGGGGGGGTCTCTAATGTGAGGGGGGTTTTGTGTGGGGGAGTCTCTGATGTGAGGGGGGTTTTGTGTGGGGGGTCTCTGATGTGAGGGGGGCCTTGTGTGGGGGGTCTCTGATGAAAGGGGGGTCTCTGATGTAAGGGGGGCTTTGTGTGTGGGGTCTCTGATGAAAGGGGGGTCTCTGATGTAAGGGGGCTTTGTGTGGGGGGTCTCTGATGAAAGGGGGCTCTGTGTGTGGGGTCTCTGATGTGAGGGGGGTTTTGTGGGGGGGTCTCTGATTTGAGGGGGGATCTCTGATGTTAGGGGGGCTTTGTGTGGGGGGGTCTCTGATGTGAGGGGGGCTTTGTGTGGGGGGTCTCTGATGAAAGAGGGGGTCTCTGATGTAAGGGGGGCTTTGTGTGGGGGGTCTCTGATGTGTGGGGGGGTCTCTGATGTAAGGGGGGCTTTGTGTGGGGGGTCTCTGATGAAAGAGGGCTCTGTGTGTGGGGGCTCTAAATTAAGGGGGACTTTGTGTGGGGGGTCTCTGATGTGTGGGGGGTCTCTGATGTAAGGGGGGCTAAGTTATTAGTGATCATAAAAAAGAAAAGTCAAACAAAGTGCAAAAAAGGTGCAAGAAAATGCGCGCACGTGCGGGGGGGGGGGGGCGCCACAGGATTAGCTCGCACAGGGCGCCTGAACACCTAAGGCCGGCCCTGTCTCTGACCATCTCATATACCATGCTGATACTATGCTCACAGTTTCTGACTAACTCTTGTATTATGCCTGCAGTCTCTGACCATCCATTATACCATGTCCACAGTATCTGACCATCTGATATACCATGTCTACAGTCTTTGATAATCTCTTGTATCATGTCTGCAGTCTCTGACCATCTTATATGCTATGTCCTCAGTTTCTGACCATCTAAAGCAAGGGTGTTAAACTCAAATTCATTGGGGGACGCATCAGCAATATAGTTGCCCTCAAAGGGCCGGTTGTACGGAGTGTGGGGTTCATGAGTGCGCTGCGCACAGAGTGCGGGGTTCAGGAGTGCGCTGGGTACGGAGTGCGGAGCTCAGGAGTACGCTGGGTACGGAGTGTGGAGTTCAGGAGTGGACTGGGTATGGAGTGCGGAGTTCAGGAGTGCGCTGGGTACAGAGTGTGGAGTTCAAGAGTGTGCTGGGTACAGAGTGCGGAGTTCAGGAGTGCGCTGGGTACAGAGTGCGGGGTTGCGTATGGAGTGCGGAGTTCAGGAGTGCGGGGTTGCATACGGAGTGCAGAGTTCAGGAGTGCGGGATTGCATACGCAGTGCGGAGTTCTGGAGTGCGGGGTTGCGTGCGGAGTGCGGAGTGTAGGGTTGTGTGCGGAGTTTTCTTGTGCGCTGGGTACGGAGTGCAGGGCTCAGGAGTGCGCTCTGCTCCCATCCTCCCACCTGCCTCCACAATAGTTACCCCTAGTATTGGTGCTGGTATGCACAGTAATAACCCCTAATATTGATGGCAGTTTACACAGTAATAAAGCCTAGTATTGGCGCCAGCTTGCACAGTAATAAAGCCTAGTATTGATGCCAGTTTATGCAGTATAGCCCCTTGTATTGGTGCATGTTTATGCAGTAATAGCCCCTAGTATTGGTGCCAGTTTACGTAGTAATAACCCCTAGTATTGGTGCCAGTTTACACAGTAATAGCCCGTAGTATTGGTGCCAGTTTATACAGTAATAGCCCGTAGTATTGGTGCCAGTTAATACAGTAATAACCCCTGCCTGTGTATTGGGCAAAAAGCCCGCTCTCAGGGTGCAGCTCACTGACAGGAAAAAAAAACACTGACACTAACACTAGGGACACTAGGGACTGGGGAGAGAGTGCAGGAGACTGGCCGGCCGGGCATGCGCTCAGCTCAATCAGCCGGCGCCGCTAGAAGGACAGAGGGAGCGAGAGATATCACCTTGGAGACCGGCCGGCCGCGCATGCGCACAAGCACAGGCGGCGCCGGAGGATGTATTTGTGTGCGAGAAAGTGATAAAGAGGTGGTAGTCAGCGGCGGCTACGCGGACCCCATGAAAAGGCCTGGCGGGCCGGATTCGGCCCGTGGGCCTTGTATTTGCCACCCGTGATCTATAGTATCACGTCTGCAGTCTCTGACTATCTCATATGGGATGTCAACAGTCTCTAAACATTTGTTCTATCATGCTTGCAGTCTCTGACCATCATACATACAATGTTTGCAGTCTCTGACTATCTCATATAATATTTCTGCAGTCTCTGGCCATCTCATTTACCATTTCTGCAGTCTCTGGCCATCTCATGTATCATATCTGCAGTGTCTGACCATCTTATATACCATGTCCACAGTCTTTGACCATCTCTTAAGTCTCATGTTTGCAGTCACTATCTATCTCATATACCATGTCTGCAGTCTCTGACCATCTCATATACCATGTCTTCAGTCTCTGACCATCTCTTATATCATGTTTGCGATCTCTGACCATCTAACTTACCATGTCTGCAGTCTCTGACCATCTCTTATGTCATGTTTGCAGTCTCTGACCATCTCATTTACCATGTCTGCAGTCTCTGACCATCTTCTTTATTATGTCCACAGTTTCTGACCATCTCTTGTGTCATGTGTGCAGTCTCTGAGCATTTCATATACTATGTCTGCAGTCTCTGACCATCTCATGTGTCATGTCTGCAGTGTCTGACCATGTCCTGTACCATGTCCACAGTCTCTGACCATCTCTTATATCATGTCTGTAGTCTCTGACCATCTCATGTGTCATGTCTGTAGTGTCTGATCATCTCATGTACCATATCCACATTCTTTGACCATCTCTTAAGTCTCATGTTTGCAGTTACTATCCATCTCATATACCATGTCTGCAGTCTCTGACCATCTCATATACCATGTCCACAGTCTCTGACCATCTCTTAAATCCTGTTTGCATTCTCTGACCATCTCATTTACCATGTCCGCAGTCTCTGACCATCTCCTTTATTATGTCCACAGTTTCTGACCATCTCTTGTGTCATGTCTGCAGTCTCTGAGCATCTCCTATACTATGCCCGCAGTCTCTGACCATCTCTTATATCATGTGGCTGGATGATGCACTAAGTGCTACTAACATTAAGGGCAGTATGTGCCCAGGGAAGAATGCTCAGAATGCAGACAGTATAGGTGGTGCCAAGGTAAAGAAAACCCACTGCTCCAGGTGGAATAAATGAGCCTGATGGAACCTCCGTATGAGTGCTAGCCTCAACTCGCCTTGTTGGATAGTATCAGGGTAAGAAGAAACAACTGCACATCACATTAGTTACAAATGCCTTTTATTTATATACCCAAGGTGGCACCGCAGGACACCAACAAATAGTCTAGGTAGATGCATTTCACATAATAAAGTTGTGATTAATCATTACACCTGTGCAGTGGCTACTCTAGGAACAATATATAGGGGGAGCACATAAGATACCTCAGGCAAAACTCATGTGGGGGGGGGGGCACTCATAATTTTCACCACTATATCATACCCCTGAAAAAAACGAAATAAGTATATATAAAGAGGTTCAAAAATACAGTAATGCAGTATGTACTGATACCTTTTTATTGTACTAACCTAACACTGACAAGTTTTCAAGAGTTTTCTCCTTTCTTCCTCTTTCCGCCTTCCCCCTATCTTCATTAATAACCCCTAGTAATGGTGCCAGTTTATGCAGTAACAGCCCCTAGTGTTGCTGCCAGATTATGCAGTAATAGCCCCTAGTATTGGTGCCAGTTTATGCAGTAATACCCCTAGTATTGATGTCAGTTTATGCAGTAATAACCCCTAGTATTATTGCCAGTTTATGCAGTAATAACCCCTAGTTTTGATGCCAGTTTACACAGTAATAATCCCTAGTATTAGTGCCAGTTTATGCAGTAATAGCCCCTAGTATTGGTGCTAGTTTATTTAGTAATAGCCCCTGGTACTGGTGCCAGTTTATGCATTAATAGCCCCTATTATTGGTTCCAGTTTATGCAGTATATAACCCCTAGTATTGGTGCCAGTTTACGCAGTGATAACCCTTAGGAATGGTGCCAGTTTATGCAGTAATAACCCCCAGTATTGGTGCCAGCTTACGCTGTAATAGCCCCTAGTGTTGGTGCCAGTTTACGCAGTAATAACTCCTAGTATTGGTGCAAATTTATACAATAATAACCCCTAGTATTGGTGCTGGTATGCACAGTAATAACCCCTAATATTGATGGTAGTTTACACAGTAATAAAGCCTAGTATTGGCGCCAGCTTGCACAGTAATAAAGCCTAGTATTGATGCCAGTTTATGCAGTATAGCCCCTTGTATTGGTGCAAGTTTATGCAGTAATAGCCCCTAGTATTGGTGCCAGTTTATGTAGTAATAACCCCTAGTATTGGTGCCAGTTTACACAGTAATAGCCCGTAGTATTGGTGCCAGTTTAGACAGTAATAGCCCGTAGTATTGGTGCCAGTTAATACAGTAATAACCCCTAGTATTGGAGCCAGTTTATACAGTAATAGCCCCTAGTATTGGTGCTAGTTTACACAGTGATAGCCGCTAGTATTGGTGCCAGTCTATGCAGTAATAGCCCACAGTATCGGTGTCAGTTTATGCAGTAATAACACCTAGTAATGGTTCCAGTTTATGCAGTCAAATGTGTGCAGAAGTCTCCAAAATATCATCCACAATAACCATATTCCAAAATGTTATCAAACTTTTTTTCTGGACTTTTATCTTCAATCTGTCCTTATTTTTCTTTATCATATTTTTTTTTCCACCTTCTTATGTTATCCATCACCATTTAGAGAAAAGGTTTCCCCAGTTTGGAAATAGGACTTTAAAGGCTCAAAGAGTAAACATTACATTATATTAAAAGGTGCACTGCTCAAAAAAATTAAAGGACTACTTTTTAATCAGAGTATAGCATCAAGTCAATTAAACTCCTGGGATATTGATCTGGTCAGTTAGGTAGCAGAGGGGGTTGTTAATCAGTTTCAGCTACTTTGGTGTTAATGAAATTAACACTAGGTGCACTAGATGGGCAACAATGAGACAACCTCCAAAACAGGAATGGTTTTAAAAATGGAGGCCACTTAAATTCTGTTTCCCCACTCATCTTTTCTGACTGTTTTTCACCAGTTTTGCATTTGGCTAGGGTCATTGTCACTGCTGGTAGCATGAGGCGATACCTGGACCCTATAGAAGTTGCACAGGCACTCCAGCTCCTCTAGGATGGCACATCAATACATGCCCTTCCAAGAAGGTTTGATGTGTCTCAAGAGCATTGAAAAGATTCCAGGAGACAGGCAGTTACTCTAGGGGAGATGGACAGGGTCGTAGAAGGTCATTTACCCATCAGCTGGACTGTCATCTGCTCCTTTGTGCAAGGAGCAACAGGATGATCACTGCTAGAGCCCTACAAAAGGACCTCTAGCAGGCCACTGGTGTAAATGTCTCTGACCAAACAATCAGAAAGTGACTTCATGAGGGTTTCCTGAGGGCTCGACGTCTTCTAGTGTGCCCTGTGCTCACTGCCCGGCACCGTGGAGCTCAATTGGCATTTGCCATTGAACACCAGAATTGGCAGGTCCGCCACTGGCGCCCTGTACTTTTCACAGATGAGAGCACGTTCACCCTGAGCACATGTGACAGACGTGAAAGGGTCAGGAGAAGCCGTGGCGAGCGTTATGCTGATTGTAACATGCAGTGTTGGGGGTAACTAGTTACAAAGTAACTGATTACAGTAACTACATTACTTTTTTTGGTAACTAAGTAATGTAACTAGTTACAATACTAATATTGGTAACTACACTACTCTACTAGGCTATAGGAACGCGCTTTCCTGCGTTACCCAAGCCATGCGATACAATCGTTATTTCGAAGAATAGAGAGGGATGAAGTTTATGAATTTTTGTTGCACTTTATGTTTTATTCAGTTTTTTCAGCTTTTGTTCTCATGTTTCCCAAAGCCTGTGTTTATACAATAAACTCTATGCAGAAAGAGTGTCATATATCTTCTTCTACACGGTCAATTAAGAAAGAGGAAAGTAAAGTAATAAGTAGTGAAGTTACTTTTCAAATGCAGTAACTAGTAAAGTAATCTCATTACAATTTACAGAAGTAACTAGTAACTAGTTAAATTTTTTGAGTTACTACCCCAACACTGGTAAAATGCTTCAGCATGACCGGTTTGATGGTGGGTCAATAATGGTCTGGAGAGGCATATCCATGGAGGGAGGCACAGACCTCTGCAGGCTAGACAATGGCACCCTAACTACTGCCGATAGGTATCGGGATGAACTCCTTGGACCCATTGTCAGACCCTACACTGGTGCAGTGGGTCCTTTGTTCCTCCTGGTGCACGACAATGCCTGGCCTCATGTGGCGAGAGTATATAGCCAGTTCCTGGAGGATGAAGGAATTAATACCATTGAATTGCCCTTACGCTTGTCTGATCTACATCTAATAGAACACTTCTGGGACATTATGTTTCGGTCCATCCGATGCCGCCAGGGTGCACCTCAGTCTATTCAGGAGCTCAGTGATGCCCTGGTTGACATCTGGGAGGAAATACCCCAGGACACCATCTGTCGTCTCCTTTAGGAGCATGCCCTGACATTGTCAGGCATGTATACAAGCTTACCATTTTGAGTTGCTGCAATGAAATTTTGGCAAAATGGACTAGACTGCTGCATCATTTTTTCACTTTGATTTTCGGGGTGTCTTTGATTTTGGCCCTCTGTAGGTTGATAATTTTCATTTCCATCAACCGATGTGGCATACTTTTGTTCCTAACCCATTACCCAATCCATATCAGTATAGCTATCCAGCATGATATTTTTCCCCATTGAGATCTGATGTGTTTTCAAAGTGTTCCTTTAATTTCTTTGAGCAGTGTATCATATTTATTCGTAGAAAACATCCCTGCAAATACAAAGGCACTTTCATATGCAGGGCATGTGGATACTGTAGATACATGCATAATGCCTCGTCCATTGAATTGCCCAATGGACACATTTTTAAGGCACAACACTACGTTAACTGTAAATCTTATGGTGTGGTATAACTTTTGCTATGATTGTGGCTCATTCTATGTAGAGAAAACCAAAGTTGAATTTTGGAGAGGGGTCTTCTGGCACATTCGTATCATGCGAACTTGTAAATCAGAGCTGCCATTGGGCAGACATGTTACCGCTATACATGGTGGTATTTGTCCTAAAGTCAAATTTCTGGCCTTGGATCAGGTACACCCCAGCCCCAGAGGAGGAGACTGGAACAAACTCCTCCTGCAGAGGGAGCCGTCACCTAAAGGCTACCACAATCCCAGGCCTCAATGAGGCGGTGAATTTTAAGTCTTTCTTGGAAGGCTTCACCTCGGGAGGAATGGAGAAATAATTTATCTGTGCGTGCAAACCCCCTCTGGGGATTGCCTTAACAACTGCTTTGTTACTGTGAAATTCCAATATGTCCATGAGATCCTGATATATGTTCCCGATTGTGACACTTTTATATGCCCCTACTTTCTGTCGTGAGCAGTTAAACTTTTGTGTTTTTTCCTTTTTTATTTTTGTGAATGCATGCCGGGCGGGGGCATGCTTGGTGGCACCCGGCACGCGTAGGCTCACTGCTCCCAGCCTATGTCAGGAACCGTTGACACGTGACGTCATTCCACATACGCTAACCACCTGTGGGCAAGGAAGCGCTGCACGCCGAACATCCAGGAGACCTTACAATGGCACCAGTAAGTGCGGACAGATGCTGCACACATATAAGATTCCTCTTCTCCACACACAAACCTGGGGGGAGTTACAAACAAGCACTGTCCTACTTAAAGCCCTAAGAGAGACACACAAACATCATCCACCATTCAACACAGTGAGACTGAGAGTAATACGTGGAAAGGTAAGCTCCTTTACTATACTCATCTATGCATACTCTTTTTAAATACTATCATTATATGGAGGTATCCTTATGCCACGAATGTGTCCAATACTAATACAGAGTTGTCATACTTTATAGATCCATCTACAGACTGCTTCTTTACTTGTGCCTCGCAAAAGAAAATTAATGCATGCCTGTAACCTCTGTTATATACATCCTCCTGTGTAGTATGTCTCGGATATAAAATGACCGGGTATGTGGCTTGTAGTGTAGCATTTATGTTTTCAAACATACCATACCTTGCTCTCACCTACAGTATACTCCCCTTTCACATTCACTTATATTTTTCCTTGTATGTCTGATGCCAGGTGGTCCCAGTGCTTGCTTAGCAGCAGTGGCGGCTGGTGCTCAAAATTTTTGGGGGGGGCGCAAAAAGAAAAATTTGCGGCAAAAAACGCTGTAAAATATTGCGTGACTTTGATGCCACTCAAGTGTTAAAGGGGCCATCAGTAATCAAGGAAGAGGTCACGGACGGTGCAAGATTTATCAAGTTACCCAGGCCAGGCCCAGACCAGAGTGCAGATATCCTTATCATGGATGGACCCAGGCCAGGGGAAAACAGGTAGGTACAGGCATGTGAGGTCATGGTGCAAGAAGAATAACATCAAGTTACCCAGGTCGGGCCCAGACCACAGTGTGCAGATATGATTATATATATATATATCAATCCATGGATGGATGTATCATCCATCCATCCATGATGATATATATATATATATATATATATATATATATATATATATACAGTATATAAGGATATCTGTGCACACTCTGGTCTGGGCCCGGCCTGGGTAACTTGATAAATCTTGCACCGTGACATGCCTGTACCTACCTGTTCTGGCCTGGCCTGGGTCCATCCAACCATCCATGATGGATGGATGGACCCAGCCCATGGCAGAACAGGTAGGTACAGGCATGGATGGCATTGGGGATGGCAAATTCTAGTGATTTAGTGAGAATTTGAAACCACTGAGGAGAAGACTGCAGTCTGCAGGTGCAGGAGAGGAGGACTGAGGAGTCACTTACCGGTGGTGACTGACTGTTCGTGACTCGAGTGGTGCACTGGTGTGGTGTCTCTCTCTTCCAGACTGGAGTTCCAGATGACCTCCGAGACGCTGCGCGGCCTGGTGACTGCCTGTGCCTGGTCTGGACGGATGGATCCGATTCAGGTCCGATGACTCCGGTCTCCGCTCCGCTCTCTGCCGTTGCCGCCGTCACTCCCGTCTCCTGCCGTTACCATCTGTCCACTCCAGTCGGACTCGGTGCGGCAGCGTGACTGACACACGCGACATCAGTGGGGTCAGTCTGGGGCCATGGGATGTCCTGGATGATGATTGGTCCAGGCTGTAGACTGGACCAATCACAGCCAGGATATCAGGAAAGTGGGGGTGTCCTAGCGCACCTGACTTGCGCCCAGGTTACGCCCCCAGAAGGCAGCCAATCGGCGCCTCTTCTGGGACTTAAACCCCACCCCCCCCCCCCCCCCCATAGCCACCAGTGCCACCACATAGGCCTGCGAACACAATTTTTTTTTTCACAACTTTATTTGTTCTTTTTGTAATTTTTTTTTCTTTTTTTTTAGGGGTAGGGGGGCGGTGCCCGGGCGCCCCCTATGCACGGGCCGCCACTGCTTAGCGGTCTACGCCCAGGTTTGGTTTCCACCCATTCCTCCTTTAACACTCCAGGAGGTTTCCTTTGGATTTTTCTTTTTTGTGGTTCCATTTGCTTTTATGTTGTGATGAGTCGTGCCACAACATGGGGACATTTTTGTCATATACAGGTGCATCTCATAAATTAGAATATCATCAAAAAGTTAATATATTTCAGTAATTCAATGCAAAAAGTTAGTCATATATTTTTTCTTTTATTTTTGATGATTATGTAAAAAAAAAAGGATTTTTAATACAGGCTTACTGAAAAGTATGTCCATGTACAGTATAGTATGCACTCAATACTTGGCCGGGGCTCCTTGTGCATGAATTACTGCATTAATGTGGCGTGGCATGATGGTGATCAGCCTGTGGCACTGCTGAGGTGTTATGGAAGCCCAGGTTGCTTTGATAGCGGCCTTCAGCTCATCTGCATTGTTGAGTCTGGTGTCTCTCATCTTCCACTTGACAATACCCTACAGACTCTCTATGGGGTTTAGGTCAGGCGAGTTTGCTGGCCAAGCAAGCACAGTGATACCATGACTATTAACCACTTTCGGACCATCCGCCACAGTTTTACGTCGGTACTTTAGTAGCAGAAAACAGCTTCTGAGAAACCAAAGATTGGAATTTCCAGACACATACTTTCAGGAAAACCTTTTTTTTTAATCGCTAGCGAAGTGAACCTAGCCTGGCTCATGCCCTCTTGCTAAGTTACCGAAATAGGCGTGGACATCACTTATATGTCAACAGTTGCGTCACAAGGGCATATACAAAAAAAATTAAAAAATATAATTTTTCCTTTATCTAAGCAAAACATACTTCTTTCTCTTATGTAGCTACTTCCTCTAATTTCCTATTTCAGAACAAATGGCTTTTGCAGCTTTTACACTTCTCTGTGTTCTTTGCAAAAGAGGAAATTAGGTAGAGGAGGGGAGAATGAGGGGGCTGGAAGTATGCAGCTATGCCACTTCTGCTGTTCCCTGTAGTTCCACAAAAAACTTGTCATAATCAACCATTTTGTTTTTTTACTAACCATCCGCCATGTTAGAAGGCTTTTCAGCTGATGCCACATTCCCCCTTTTAATGCTACTCCAAAAAACAATAAGGTGAAACACCTTTCTCCTGCGCTTGGAATCCAAGCCTCCCGACCACACTCCTCCCGGGACTCACACCTGGCTTCTCAGATGGCTAAGGTCTTGCTGCCCATAACGGACTGGGGTAGTCCACCGGTACTAAAAGCAAAGAAAACAAAGAAAGGGCGCACCGACCTAGCGCATTATCCTCAATAAAAGGCTTTATTTGTGTAACATTAAAAAGTGGCTACTCGCAGACATAGATGTAAATATAGCATATCGAGCTCATTTGCCCAAGTGTCCGGATAAGTCCAAATAATCGTCCATAACCGATGAGATGACGGCTGACGCGTTTCAAGGCTTAGCCTCTTCCTCAGAGCTCTGTTTGAAAAATGACTAAAAAAAAAAAATCTTTTTTTTTTTACACAAAGTTGTCATTGAAATGATATATTGCTCACACATGCCATGGGTATATGTGTAATTACACCCCAAAATATATTCTGCTGCTTCTCCTGAGTACAGGGATACCACATATGTGAGACTTTTTGGGAGCCTAGCTGTGTACGGGACCCCGAAATTCAATCTCCATCTTTAGGTTTTCTAATGGCGTAAATTTTTGATTTTACTCCTCACTACCCATCACAGTTTCGGAGGCCCTGAAATTTCAAGATAGCACAAAACCCCCCCAAATGACCCCATTTTGCAAAGTAGACACCCCAAGCTATTTGCTGAGAGGCATGGTGAGTCCATGGAATATTTTATATTTTGCCACAAGTTTCGGGAAATATATTATTATTATTTTTTTTTTTTTGTTTTTTTACACAAAGTTGTCACTAAATGATATATTTCTCACACATGCCATGGGTATATGTGAAATGACACCCCAAAATACACTCTGCTGCTTCTCCTGAGTACAGAGATACCCCATGTGTGAGACTTTTTTGCAGTCTAGCCGAGTACAGGCCCCCGAAAATCAATCACCACTTCCAGGCTTTCCAAGGGCGTAAATTGTTGATTTCACTCCTGACTACCTATCACAGTTTCGGAGGCCATGAAATGCCAAGACAGCACAACCCCCCCCCCCCCCCCCCAAATGACCCCTTTTCGGAAAGTAGACACCCTAAGCTATTTGCAGAGAGGCATGTTGGGTGTTTTGCAGATCTCACTTTTTGTCACAAAGTTTTGGAAATTGAAAAAAGAGGAAAAAAAATGCATTATCCTGTTTTTTCTTCATTTTCCAAAAAAAATTAGAGCTGCAAAATACTCACCATGCCTCTCAGCAAATAGATTGGAGTGTCTACTTTGCAAAATGGTGTCTATTGCTGGGGTTTTGTGCTATCTTGGCATTTCATGGCCTTTAAAAGTGTGATAGGTAGTAAGGAGTGAGATCAACAATTTACGCCCTTAGAAAGCCTGAAGGTGGGGAGTGGTTTTCCGGGTCCTGTACTCGGCTAGACTGCCAAAAAGTCTCACACATGGGGTATCCCTGTACTCAGGAGAAGCAGCAGAATGTATTTTGGGGTGTCATTTCACATATACCCATGGCATGTGTGAGCATTATATCATTTACTGACAACTTTGTGTAAAAAAACAAAAAAAAAAAATTATAATTTTCCCGAAACTTGTGGCAAAATATAAACTATGCCATGGACTCATCATGCCTCTCAGCTAATAGCTTGGAGTGTCTACTTTGCAAAATGGGGTCATTTGGGGGGGGTTTGTGCTATCTTTGCATTTCATGGCCTTCAAAAGTGTGATAGGTAGTAAGGAGTGAGATCAACAATTTATGCCCTTAGAAAGCCTGAAGGCGGTGATTGGTTTTCCGGGTCCTGTACGCGGCTAGACTGCCAAAAAGTCTCACACATGGGGTATCCCTGTACTCAGGAGAAGCAGCAGAATGTATTTTGGGGTGTCATTTCACATATACCCATGGCATGTGTGAGCATTATATCATTTACTGACAACTTTGTGTAAAAAAAAAAACAAAAAAAAAACAAATTGTCATTTTCCTGAAACTTAGGGCAAAATGTAAAATACTCCATGGACTCAATATGCCTCTCAGCAAATAGCTTTGGGTGTCTACTTTCCAAAAAGGGGTCATTTGGGGGGTGTTTGAACAGTCCTGGCATTTTATGCTCAATTTTAGCAACACATCACCCACTCTTCTAACCACTTGAAAACCAAGCCTTTTCTGTGACTTTTTGTTTACATGAAAAAATATTTTTTTTTTTTACAAGAAAATTACTTTGAACCCCCAAACATTATATATTTTTTTAAAGCAGAGGCCCTACAGAACAAAATGGTGGATGTTGCAATTTTTTTTGTCACACGGTATTTGCGCACACATTTTCCAAACGTAATTTTTGCGTAAAAAAAACAATTTTTTATATTTAATGCAGAAATACACTATATAATTCCAAATTGTTTGATAAAATTTAAAAGATGATCTTATGCCGAGTTCATAGACACCTAACATGACATGCTTTAAAAATTGCGCACGCCCGTGCCGCGGCAACAAACTACGTACGGTTTTAAAAGCCTTTAAAAGTCTTTACAGGCTACCACTTTGGACTTACAGAGGAGGTCTACTGCAAGAATTACTGCCCTCGACCTGGCGTTCGCGGCGATACCTCACATGCATGCTGCAATTGCAGTTTACATATGACACTAGACCAACGCTTGTGTGCGAATTTGCGCGCAAGCACAGGGGGACAGGGGGGGCTTGATCTTTTTTTTTTTATTTGCTTTTCTATGTTATTTTGACACCTTTTCTTTCATTTTTTTTTTTTATCATTTTTATTGTTATCACGGTGAATTTAAATTTCCCCTATGATAGCAATCTGTAGTGACAGGTACTCTTTTAAAAAAAAATTGGGGTCTTTTAGACTCTAGATCTCTCCTCTGACCTTAACGCATCTGACCACACCAAAATTGGTGTGATAAAATACTTTCCCAATTTCCAAATGGCGCTGTTTATTTTTGGCGAAACAAGTCATGAAATGCTCGTAGCTTCCGGTATCTTAGGCCATAGAGATGATTGGAGCCATTCTCATCTCCAATTAGCTCTATGGTTGGATAATTGAACCACCGGCTGCACTCTCGGGTTAACCGGTGGGACAGGAGAGCCCGAGAAAAACCACGGAAGGCTGCGGAAGGCGACGGTGGGGGGGGGGAGAGTCCCCTCCCACTGTATGTAAAAGCAGTCTAGCGGCCAATTACCTGCTAGGATTGCTTTTACATGTAAGTCGACCGCTGGCTGTAAAAAACGATACCAAGATGATGCCTAAATCTGCAGGCATCATCCTGGTATAACCACTCAAAGTCCAGCAACGTACCAGTACATTGCTGCTCCTTGTTTGGCATATAGGTTTTTTTTTTTTTCATGCAGCCTGTGGGCTGAACGAAAAAAAAGAGAACCTATCAGAAATCAGCACAGGAATAATGCGTAGTATTACTCATCATTAACTGCCCAAACAACCACCCACTGAATTTAATGATGGGTATACACGACACTATCCACGTATACCAAAATAGAATTTTAACTGCAGTGCTGAAATCAGAAAATCACCACAGCTGCTACCAGCAAAGGTATCCATATATGCTGAGCGCAAACACTGTTTGTGTCAGAATATATAAAATCAATGTCGTGGTAGCCGACGAGTAACTGCAAGAGAAACAGGTCACAAAAGAATGAAAAACAAACAAAGTACATTAAAAGTACAGTAGGAAGTGTAGAAGAACATAAAAAATGACTGAGACGACAACTATTTTTGGCTTTTATGTATTTTTTTTTTTTTTTCTTCAAACGTCGAGTTCCAGGTTCGGGTCTCTCAAAATGACGATAGCCATCGAACATCTATTGAGACCCTGTGTAAATGTGCCCTAAACTGTGCCGGGCTGTACCCTACGCTAATAATCCAGTAGTGTGTGGTAGCGACTCTAGATCTTTCCTCTGACCTTAAGGCATCTGACCACACCAAAATTGGTGTGATAAAATACTTTCCCAATTTCCCAATGGCGCTGTTTATTTCTGGCGAAACAGAAGTCATGAAATGCTCGTAGCTTCCGGTATCTTAGGCCATAGAGATGATTGGAGCCATTCTCATCTCCAATCAGCTCTATGGTTAGATAATTGAACCACCGGCTGCACTCTCGGGTATGTGTCCTAAACTGTGCCGTGCTGTACCCTACGCTAATAATCCACTAGTGTGTGGTAGCGACGGAAACAGTCACCGTTGCAAAGACCAGGTTGGTCAGGACAGTCGGGACAATAATTCCGGGTGTCACGCCTAAATCCGCGCTTGCTGCAGACACGGCATCTTTTTTGGGGGTATCGTTGGGTAGGGGTACTCGGGAGGAATTCCGGAAAATGCCTCTCATGCAGCCGGCTCACTGCATCTGGTTGGTGAATTGGGGCAGGAGCACCAGCTGGATACAGAAGGGCTCTGATTATCTCTTCTTGGAATTGAAAGAAGGATAATGTTCCGGCAGACGCTTTCTATAAGACAAAAGCGTTGTAAACAGCCAATTGAAATAGGTATACAGACACTTTTTTGTACAAGCGTCTGGCCTTGCGGGCAATTAAGTACGGTCCCATCATCTGGTCGTTGAAGTCCACCCCTCCCATTTTACGGTTATAGTCGTGGACACAGAGGGGCTTCTCAACAACAACACCGGAGACCGTAGTAATTTGGACTGCCGTGTCTGGGTGAATGGAGGACAGCACGTAAACGTTTTGCTTGTCCCTCCACTTCACTGCAAGCAATTCCTCGCACCTCAAGCAGGCTCTCTCCCCCGAGCTCAGTGGGGTATTTACTAGCCGTTGGATGAAGCCCCGGCGATTAGATCGCACGGTGCCACAAGCGCCAATTTGAAATTGAAAGAGGTGTCTAAAAAGTGGCACGCTTGTATAGAAGTTGTCCACGTACAAGTGGTACCCCTTTCCGAATAAGGGTGACACCAAGTCCCAAACTATCTTGCGCTGCTCCCTATGTAGCCTGGGCAGTCGGGGGGCTCCACAGTGATATCTTTTCCCTCGTAGACACGGAAATTAACTGTATAGCCTGCAGAGTTGTATAAAGTACTCACAACCCATACTTGAGTAAAAGTACAAGTGCTCGATCAAAAAGTGACTTGAGTAGAAGTGGAAGTGCTCGATCAAAAAGTGACTTGAGTAGAAGTACTAAAGTATGCAACATTTTTTGTACTTAAGTATTGCAAGTAGTTTTTTAAAAAAATTTGCTACTCAAGTACTGAAAGTAAAAGTACCAGTAGTTTTGAAAAAAAAATTGCTACTCAAGTACTGAAAGTAAAAGTACAAGTACTGTGTTATGTAGTTATTAAAGAAAGAAGTCAAAAGTTTGAACATCATATTGTTTTTTATTATTTCAAATGCAGCTTTTATTTATACATACAGGAGCAATTAGTTTCGTATGCGCTGATAATACACATGTTTTGAACTTCATGAAACCTGCCACCTTCTGTTCTGGCAGTGGTAATTTTTATAATTGTAATGAGTAACTATGCAACACAAAAAAAAAAAATATCGGAGTAGAAGTATTGAAATCACTGAAAAAATGTAGTGACGTAAAAGTGGAAGTAAGAGAAAAAAACTCTACTCTAGGAAAGTACAGATACAGCCTTTCGGTACTTAAGTACAGTAGTGAAGTAGTTCTACTTAGTTACTATACATCTCTGATAGCCTGTGGCCCTGTCACACAGCTTATACAACTTGACCCCGTATCTGGCACGCTTGCTGGGGAGGTACTGTTTGATAGCAAGGCGACCAGTAAACTTAATCAGGGACTCGTCAACGCAGACATTTTGTTGGGGGGTAAACAAGGCTGCGAACCGCTGATTGAAGTGGTCTACGAGGGGCCGAATTTTGTGGAGCCGATCATATGCAGGGTCTCCCCGAGGACGACAGAGTTCATTGTCGTTGAAATGCATGAACCGAAATATTTGTTCGTATCGAATCTTGGACATAGCAGCAGAGAACATGTACATTTGATGAATTGGGTCAGTGGACTAATATAACCGCAATTCATTCTTTTTTGTAATGCCCGTGTTGAAGGAAAGGCCCAGAAAGGTTTTAAACTCCTGAATCGTAATAGGATTCCAGGCAAATGGTTTGGCAAGGGGTAAATTTGGGTTGGCGGCGATGAATTGTTGAGCGTACAAATTTGATTGGTCCACAATAGATCTGAAAAGATCTTCAGTGAAAAACAGCTCAAAAAAGTTTATGGGATTAAAACCAGCTGTTTCCACTTGGATTCCGGGTTGGGCGGTGAATGGGGGAAGTACTGGCGCTGTGGAATCTGTGGGCTGCCAATTAGGATATGCCAGCGCTTCAGGGAGGACACTATGGGCTCTACGGGCCTGTCTTCGAATACGCGGTGGCTGCGGGCCACGACTCGTGCTAGCCACCGCACCAGCTTCAACTGCACTCAGGTGACTCGCCATGTCCCCAGGTGATACTGCAGTGCTGGTTGAAGGTCCAGGATGTACTAGGCCGCTCGTGCTTGCCAGATCACGAGAAGTGTGAGCGGCACTAGTACTGGCACTCTGCTGCATACGAGAAACTCCCGGTTCTTGCAAGTCAGCAACTCCAGAATGGGGTCGGGTACGCCTGACCCTAGCAGGGACCCCTCTGTCGGAGCTATCTGTCAGGGAGCCGCTGCTGTCATCTGGTTCGTATATTGACCCAGATTCTGACAGTGAGGCTTCCCCATCGCTCTCACCTGCCATGGTCAGTATACTGTAGACCGGTACAGTAGTGCGACTACTAGGTAATAAAAGCACCTGGTTGTCGAGGACTATTTGGTCGCAACAAAAAAAAACTGCTAGCACTAGCAGAGATCAGGCCTGACTTTGGGGAACACTAAATTATGGGGACGCTAGTATAGTTCTGATGAGATCAGATATTGATCTGTTCAAACACTATACTGGTAATGGAGGTGTGTGTGTATGTGTGTTAGTGTACTTGACTCTAACTGACGCTAAGTAACGGTGGTGTAGTGGGATCCTGACGCTAACTAGCTAGCCCAGTGGTTCTTAACCTTGTTGGAGGTACTGAACCCCACCAGTTTCATATACGCATTCACTGAACCATTCTTAATTGAAAAAATAAAATATGATTTTTTCAAATTCAAAACATAGGTATATATTTAGGTATACATTTATACATAGGTGCACAAAATGAACAAAACCATAAAAAAAAAAAAAAAAAAAAAAAAAGGCTCCATAGCTCAGGGGTTAGAGCACTGGTCTTGTAAACCAGGGGTCGCGAGTTCAAATCTCGCTGGGGCCTCCCTGCAAGTGTTGGCGACTGTATCTCAAAAAACAAAACCATTAAAACATGGGGTGTCAGGAGGGCACACACTGAGGGGGGAGGTGTTGGGAGGGCATACTATGGGGTATCAGGAGGGCACACACTGGGGGGGTTGGGAGAACATAGCATGGGGTGTCAAGAGGGAACACACTTTGGGGAGGTGTTTGGAGGGCATACCATGGGGTGTTAGGAGGGCACACATTGGGGGGAGGTGTTGGGAGAGCATTCCATGGGGTATCAGGAGGGCACACACCAGGGGGTATTCACAATGCTTTATTGAGCTAAATGAAAAGGACATGCATTTCCATCTCGTCAGCTAACAGCACCTCTATGCTAAGCTGCAGTAACTCAGCAGACGTAACATAGAGGTCCTTGTAAACGAATCCACCATGTACAGCTAGCTGAGCCTACCTCCAGGAACATTCACTCGGCTCCCTCTGCTCATCTGCTCACACTTCCCTCTTCCAGGCGGGCGCGATCTCCGTGGTCAGGTACATCCCCATCCTGCCCACTCACGCAGCAAGCAGCCTGCAGGGGATAGGCTGGAAACCTGCTGGGGGAGGTACAGGGGGCGGAGTGTCAAGTGTCTATGTGTAATGGCTGTGAGTTGTCCCGACTGCAGCTCTGATTTCCCGGGGTGCGCTCGGCCTCACAATCAGTAATATTTTCTTGGGGGGAGCAATTGCCCCTTTGTCCCCCCCGCCGAACTCCGGAGAGTGACTCACCGAACCCCTGGGGTTCGATCGAACCCAGGTTAAGAACCACTGAGCTAGCCTAAGTTGTGTCACCCGTGACGCTAATACAGTAATCGGTAATCACTGTATATAGTGAACACTGTGACAGGGCAGTGAAGGGGTTAACTGGGGGAGATCAAGGGGTTAAACTTTTATAGGTGATATATGGCGGGTGGCCTTAACCTATTTGGGCTTAGCGCAAGCGCAAATTAATAGGGAGTGAAGGGGTTAACTGGGGAAGATCAAGGGGTTAAAAGTTTATTAGGGGAAAGGTGGCGGGTGCCCTAACCCTATCTGGGCTTAGCACAAGCGCAAATTAGGGTCACTAGTGACACTAAATACAGTGATCAGTATTTACCTATATACTGTATTTAGTGCACAGAGTAATAGGGTGTAAAGGGGTTAACTGGGGCTGATCAAAGGGTTAAAACTTTATTAGGGGATAGGTGACGGGTGCCCTAACCCAATTTGGGCCTAACGCAGGCGCAAACTAGGCTCACAAGTGACGCTTATACAGTGATCAGTAAAATATCTGTATACCACTTTATATAGTGTTCACTGTGAGGGGTTTGGGGGTGATCAGGGGGTGATCAGAGGTGATCAAGGGGTTAAATGTGCCTATGTGAGGTGTGTCAGTGTGCTGCTTGGTGGAACTCACGTTTTTGATGTCTCTCTGTCTTCTCCTGGAACCGAAAGGACTCCAGGAGGAACAGTGACATCACTTCCCCTGCATGTGTTTACATTACACAGACAGGGGACAGATTGCCATTGGTTGGGACCGATCGCCAGACACTGACCAACAATCATTGGTCAGTATCTGGTGATTGATCGGTTCCCTACCGAATGCCATCGGAATCGGGACCCGCCTGCTACCACAGGCCTGCCCGCCTGCTACCACAGCGCCTGCGGCAGGTGCTGTGGTGGCAGGCGGGCAGGCGCAGCCTGTGTTGGCAGGCAGGCAGGCCCTGTGGTGGCAGGCGGGCAGGCCCTGTGGTGGCAGGCGGGCAGGCCCTGTGGTGGCAGGCGGGCAGGCGCTGTGGTGGCAGGCGCTGTGGTAGCAGGCGCTGTGGTGGCAGGCGGGCAGGCGCTGTGGTGGCAGGCAGGCAGGTGCTGTGGTGGGCAGAGGGGAGAGTGCACTATGGGGTCTGTCAGGTGTCGATGAGGCCTGAGGGCGGCTGAGGCAGTGAGGCCTGGCTGAGTGAGTGAGCTTCAATAAAAACTTGTTGTTGTTTTCTTTGTCAATGTCTTACTCTGTCTTACCTTACCTGAAGCAGCAGACCTGCTGCCACCACAGCGCCTGCCACCACAGCGCCTGCTACCACAGCGCCTGCCACCACAGCGCCTGCCCACCTGCCACCACAAGGCCTGCCCGCCTGCCACCACAGCACCTGCCACCACAGCGCCTGCCCACCTGCCACCACAGGGCCTGCCCACCTGCCACCACAGGGCCTGCCCGCCTGCCAAAACAGGCTGCGCCTGCCCGCCTGCCACCACAGCGCCTGCGGCAGGCGCTGTGGTGGCAGGCGCAGCCTGTGTTGGCAGGCGGCCAGGCACTGTGGTGGCAGGCGGGCAGGAGCTGTAGTGGCAGGCGCTGTGGTGGCAGGCGAGCAGGCGCTGTAGTGGCAGGCGCTGTGGTGGCAGGCAGGCAGGTGCTGTGGTGGCAGGCGGGGCAGGTCCTGTGGTGGCAGGCGGGCAGGCGCTGTAGTGGCAGGCGCTGTGGTGGCAGGCGGGCAGATCCTGTGGTGGCAGGTGAGCAGGCGCTGTAGTGGCAGATGCTGTAGTGGCAGGCAGGCAGGTGCTGTGGTAGCAGGCGCTGTGGTGGCAGGCGGGCAGGCGCAGTGGTGGCAGGCGGGCAGGCCCTGTGGTGGCAGGCCGCAGGCGGCCTGCCACTTCAGGGCCTACCCGCCTGCCACCACAGCGCCTGCCCACCTGCCGACACAAGGCATGCCTGCCTGCCTGCCACCACAAGGCCTGCCCGCCTGCCACCACAGGGCCTGTCCGCCTGCCACCACAGGGCCTGCCTGCCTGCCACCACAGCGCCTGCCACCACAGCGCCTGCCCACCTGCCACCACAAGGCCTGCCCGCCTGCCACCACAGGGCCTGCCCGCCTGCCACCACAGCGCCTGCCAGCACAGCGCCTCCCCGCCTGCCACCACAGCGCCCGCTACCATTTTAAAGGGGAGGAGTTAGTAAGATAACCACGCCCACATGGGGGCGCCAAAAATATTTCTGCACCCAGGCACCTGTGACCCCCAGGATCGGCCCTGCCCACAGTTGATCCAGAGGAAGGCGAAAAACCCCAGCAAAGCATGATCCAATTTGCTACAGCTGGGGGAAAAAATTCCTTCCTGACCCCCCGAGAGGCAATCGGATATTCCCTGGATCAACTTTACCTATAAATATTAGTACCGATTTACGTCGCGCCCGACGTAGGTCTACGTGACCAGACGGAATCGTGCCACACTGCCGCAGTAATATTACCGCAGGCAGACGTAAAGTGATTAAAATAAGCCATAACTATTGGCACTAAATCAGACTTGTTCTAAGGGTTAAGATAAGGCAAAATTGGCACTTAAATCAAGCTTGCTCTAAGGTTCGGCTTGACCGCACAAGATGGAGTCGAAGGAACAAAATGGAGGATAGATATTCCTTCAGTTACATAGTTGGTCAGGTTGAAAAAAGGCACAAGTCCATCTGGCTCAACCAAAAAAAAACACAGTAAAGAAAACCCAACCATACAATCCCATATACACAATCCTATACCCACAGTTGATCCAGAGGAAGGCGAAAAACCCCAGCAAAGCATGATCCAATTTGCTACAGCTGGGGAAAAAAATTCCTTCCTGACCCCCCGAGAGGCAATCGGATATTCCCTGGATCAACTTTACCTATAAATATTAGTACCCATTTATACAGTATGTACACCTAGGAAAGAATCCAGGCCTTTTTTAAAGCAATCTACTGAGCTGGCCAGAACCACCTCTATTCCACATTTTCACAGCTCTTACGGTGAAGAAACCTTTCCGTATTTTGAGACGAAATCTGTTTTCCTCTAGACCAGGGGTATTGAATTAACCACTTAAGGACCGAGCCCATTTTTGATACATTTTGTTCACAAGTTAAAATCAGTCAGTATTGTTTGCTAGAAAACTACTTAGAACCCCCAAACATTATATATATTTTTTAGCAAAGACTCTGGAGAATAAAATGGCGGTCATTGCAAAATTTTTTGTCACGTGGTATTTGCGCAGCGGTCTTTCAAACGCCTTTTTTTGGGGGGAAAAATTACATTTCACCGCATTTAAAGAAAAACTAAGCAGTAAAGTTAGCCCATTTTTTTTATTGCGAAAGATATCAGGTCGAGTAAGTAGATACCCAACATGTTACGGTTTAAAATATGCGCACACTCGCGGAATGGTGACAAACTACGGTCAATAAAAATCTCCATAGGCGACACATTAAAAATGTTTTAACAGTTACCAGTTTAGAGTTAGAGAGTAGCTATTTTTTTTAAATTATTGCTCTCACTCTGGTTAAATTATTGCTCTCACACGTGTGGTTTGAACAGCAATTTCATTTGCGGGCACGACGTCTGTATACGTTTTTTTCGTGCGCAAGCTCACGTCGACGGGGCTGGCTAAAAATGTATTATTATTTTTTTCCTATTTATTTTATTTCTTTTTTTAAATTTACCACAGGTTTTTTAAAAAAAAAAAAAATCTGATCACTTTTATTGCTGTCACAAGCGATGTAAACATCCCTTGTGACAGCAATAAAAGTACCAATAAAGTACCAGTACATTGCTGGTCCTTGTTTGGCATATAGTTTTTTTTTTTTTTTCATGCAGCCTGTGGGCTGAACGAAAAAAAAAGAGAACCTATCAGAAATCAGCACAGGAATAATGCGTAGTATTACTCATCATTAACCGCCCAAACAACCACCCACTGAATTTAATGATGGGTATACACGACACTATCCACGTATACCAAAATAGGATTTTAACTGCAGTGCTGAAATCAGAAAATCACCACAGCTGCTACCAGCAAAGGTATCCATATATGCTGAGCGCAAACGCTGTTTGTGTCAGAATATATAAAATCAATGTCGTGGTAGCCGACGAGTACCTGCAAGAGAAACAGGTCACAAAAGAATGAAAAAACAAACAAAGGACATTAAAAGTACAGTAGGAAGTGTAGAAGAACATAAAAAATGACTGAGACGACAACTATTTTTGGCTTTTATGTATTTTTTTTTTTCTTCAAACGTCGAGTTGCAGGTTCCAGGTTCGGGTCTCTCAAAATGACGATAGCCATCGAACATCTTTTGAGACCCTGTGTAAATGTGCCCTAAACTGTGCCGTGCTGTACCCTACGCTAATAATCCACTAGTGTGTGGTAGCGACAGAAACAGTCACCGTTGCAAAGACCAGGTTGGTCAGGACAGTTGGGACAATAATTCCGGGTGTCACGCCTAAATCCGCGCTTGCTGCAGACACGGCATCTTTTTTGGGGGTATCGTTGGGTAGGGGTACTCGGGAGGAATTCCGGAAAATGCCTCTCATGCAGCCGGCTCACTGCATCTGGTTAAGGAAGTTGGGCAGGAGCACCAGCTGGATACAGAAGGGCTCTGATTATCTCTTCTTGGAATTGAAAGAAGGATAATGTTCCGGCAGACGCTTTGTATAAGACAAAAGCGTTGTAAACAGCCAATTGAAATAGGTATACAGACACTTTTTTGTACCAGCGTCTGGCCTTACGGGCAATTAAGTACAGTCCCATCATCTGGTCGTTGAAGTCCACCCCTCCCATTTTATGGTTATAGTCGTGGACACAGAGGGGCTTCTCAACAACAACACCGGAGACCGTAGTAATTTGGACTGCCGTGTCTGGGTGAATGGAGGACAGCACGTAAACGTTTCGTTTGTCCCTCCACTTCACTGCAAGCAATTCCTCGCACCTCAAGCAGGCTCTCTCCCCCGAGCTCAGTGGGGTATTTACTAGCCGTTGGGGGAAGCCCCGGCGATTAGATCGCACGGTGCCACAAGCGCCAATTTGAAATTGAAAGAGGTGTCTAAAAAGTGGCACGCTTGTATAGAAATTGTCCATGTACAAGTGGTACCCCTTTCCGAATAAGGGTGACACCAAGTCCCAAACTATCTTGCCGCTGCTCCCTATGTAGCCTGGGCAGTCGGGGGGCTCCACAGTGCTATATTTTCCCTCGTAGACACGGAAATTAACTGTATAGCCTGTGGCCCTGTCACACAGCTTATACAACTTGACCCTGTATCTGGCACGCTTGCTGGGGAGGTACTGTTTGATAGCAAGGCGACCAGTAAACTTAATCAGGGACTCGTCAACGCAGACATTTTGTTGGGGGGTAAACAAGGCTGCGAACCGCTGATTGAAGTGGTCTACGAGGGGCCAAATTTTGTGGAGCCGATCATATGCAGGGTCTCCCCAAGGACGACAGAGTTCATTGTCGTTGAAATGCATGAACCGAAATATTTGTTCGTATCGAATCCTGGACATAGCAGCAGAGAACACGTACATTTAATGAATTGGGTCAGTGGACCAATATAACCGCAATTCATTCTTTTTTGTAATGCCCGTGTTGAAGGAAAGGCCCAGAAAGGTTTTAAACTCCTGAATCGAAATAGGATTCCAGGCGAATGGTCTGGCAAGGGGTGAATTTGGGTTGGCGGCGATGAATTGTTGAGCGTACAAATTTGATTGGTCCACAATAGATCTGAAAAGATCTTCAGTGAAAAACAGCTTAAAAAAGTTTATGGGATTAAAACCAGCTGTTTCCACTTGGATTCCGGGTTGGGCGGTGAATGGGGGAAGTACTGGCGCTGTGGAATCTGTGGGCTGCCAATTAGGATATGCCAGCGCTTCAGGGAGGACACTATGGGCTCTACGGGCCTGTCTTCGGATACGCGGTGGCTGCGGGCCACGACTCGTGCTAGCCACCGCACCAGCTTCAACTGCACTCAGGTGACTCGCCATGTCACCAGGTGATACTGCAGTGCAGGGCCTACCCACCTGCCACCACAGCGCCTGCCCACCTGCCACCACAAGGCATGCCTGCCTGCCTGCCACCACAAGGTCTGCCCGCCTGCCACCACAGGGCCTGCCCGCCTGCCACCACAGGGCCTGCCTGCCTGCCACCACAGCGCCTGCCACCACAGCGCCTGCCCACCTGCCACCACAAGGCCTGCCCGCCTGCCACCACAGGGCCTGCCCGCCTGCCACCACAGCGCCTGCCAGCACAGCGCCTCCCCGCCTGCCACCACAGCGCCCGCTACCATTTTAAAGGGGAGGAGTTAGTAAGATAACCACGCCCACATGGGGGCGCCAAAAATATTTCTGCACCCAGGCACCTGTGACCCCAGGATCGGCCCTGGCTATAGGCCACCCAACCAAAGGGAGGAGGTAGAGCTGGAATTTATATCACTGTTGGGTAAAGTGGCAAAACTGGGATCAGTCATCATATTGGGGGACTTCAATTATCCCGACATTGACTGGGAAGAGGGGACTGCACACTCACAGAAGGCCCGTCTATTCATGGAAACCTTACAGGACAACTACATGTCACAATTGGTGGATTCCCCTACCAGAGAAAACGCAGTCCTGGATCTATTGATCACTAATGACCCAGACATAATCTCGGAGGTAGGAGTCTAGGACAACCTGGGCTCTAGCGATCACAGGATGATCATATTTAGTGTAAATAACAATATAACAAGGCAAGTGGGGAACATAAGAACCCTAAACTTCAGAAGGGCAAACTTTCCAAAATTGTACTCATTGATGGAAAGGGTAAACTGGGACCTAACCCTGGGATCCCTGACCACAGAGGAAAAATGGGATTGCTTTAGGAACATATTAAACAAATGCATCTCGCAGTGCATTCCTATGGGAAATAAATTTAGAAGAGACAAAGCCAAACCTGGCTGGCTAAACCGTAATGTTAAAAAACGTATTAGGGGGACAAAAAATGGCCATCAAGAAATATAAATCAGAGGGCACAGTATCAGCTTTTGAGCAATACAAGGAGGCAAATAAGAAAAGTAAATACGAAATCAAAATGGCTAAAATCAACTTCGAGAGACAAATAGCGGAGGATAGTAAAAATATATCAACAGCAAAAAAGCTAGGGCAGAGCATATTGCACACATAATTAACGATGATGGGAGAATGGTTACAGAGGACATTAATGGCTGTGTGTTGAGTTATTTTTGAGAGGACAGAAAATTTACACTGTTAGTGCCGGTTCACACTATAGCGTGTGCGGCGATCGCATGTAATATCGGAGCGCACTGCTCCTTCATTACATGCGATCGGATGTGCAGTGTGAATTCAGCCATACACTTTGTATGGCTAAATTGCCTGCCACCAGATGCAGCGTGCCACTTTCCACCAATAGCCTGCCACCAGATGCAGCTTGTTACTTGTCACCGTTGCCTAGCATCAGAAATTGCTTGTTACATGCCACCGTTGCTTGCCGCCAGATGCAGCGTGCCACTTTCCACCCATAGTCTGCCACTAGATTCAGCTTGTTACTTGCCACTATTGCCTGCCACCAGAAACTGCTTATTTCTTGCCACTGTTGCCTGCCACCAGAAACTGCTTGTTACTTGCCACCCATAGTCTGCCACCAGATGCAGCTTGTTACTTGCCACCATATGCAGTGTGCCACTTGCCACCCATAGCCTGCCTGTAACAGTGCTGAAAATGGAAAAATGTCCTGGGCAGGAAGGGGGTGACACAGTCCGGGATTGAGGTGGGTAATATGTTGCTTTCCACCGTTGCATTCAGGCAGCCCATGCACATGAAAGGGGCGCCAATTCACCAGAAAAGGCCCAGAAAATCGGATACACGCTGTATATATTCGATGCGTTGGGTTGCTGATGATAATAAAATGCACGTTAACATGCATGTTCCTGTAACACAATTATGTAAAAAAGGTGAGACTAGGCCCGTACGGTGCTCACCATGAATATACTCCCTAAACGCAAGAAAACACACGTGATGTAATGTCTTCCTGTAATGCATTATGTGAATAAGGTGTGATTAGGCCCGTACAATGCTCACCATGAATAGGCTCCCGAAACGCATGAAAACACACGTGTGCTGAGGTAATGTCTTCCTGTAACACGTTATGTTAATTAGGTGTGACTAGGCCCGTATGATGCTCACCATGAATAGGCTCCCTAAACGCATGAAAACACACGTGTGCTGAAATAATGTCTTCCTGTAACACGTTATGTTAATTAGGTGTGACTAGGCCCGTATGATGCTCACCATGAATAGGCTCCCTAAACGCATGAAAACACACGTGTGCTGAGGTAATGCCTCCTGTAACGCATTATGTGAATAAAGTGTGACTAGGCCCGTATGATGCTCACCATGAATAGGCTCCCTATGAAAACACACGTGTGCTGAGGTAATGTCTTCCTGTAACACGTTATGTTAATTAGGTGTGACTAGGCCCGTACGATGCTCACCATGAATAGGCTCCCTAAACGCATGAAAACACACGTGTGCTGAGGTAATGTCTTCCTGTAACACGTTATGTGAATAAGGTGTGACTAGGCCCGTATGATGCTCACCAGGAATAGGCTCCCTATGAAAACACACGTGTGCTGAGGTAATGTCTTCCTGTAACACGTTATGTAAATTAGGTGTGACTAGGCCCGTATGATGCTCACCAGGAATAGGCTCCCTATGAAAACACACGTGTGCTGAGGTAATGTCTTCCTGTAACACGTTATGTGAATAATGTGTGACTAGGCCCGTATGATGCTCACCAGGAATAGGCTCCCTATAAAAACATACGTTTGCTGAGGTAATGTCTTCCTGTAACACGTTATGTGAATAAGGTGTGACTAGGCCCGTACGATGCTCACCAGGAATAGGCTCCCTAAACGCATGAAAACACACGTGTGCTGAGGTAATGTCTTCCTGCAACACGTTATGTGAATTAGGTGTGACTAGGCCCGTACAATGCTCACCATGAATAGGCTCCCTAAACGCATGAAAACACACGTGTGCTGAGGTAATGCCTGCTGTAACGCATTATGTGAATAAAGTGTGACTAGGCCCGTATGATGCTCACCAGGAATAGGCTCCCTATGAAAACGCACGTGTGCTGAGGTAATGCCTCCTGTAACGCATTATGTGAATAAAGTATGACTAGGCCCGTATGATGCTCACCAGGAATAGGCTCCCTATGAAAACGCACGTGTGCTGAGGTAATGCCTCCTGTAACGCATTATGTGAATAAAGTGTGACTAGGCCCGTATGATGCTCACCAGGAATAGGCTCCCTATGAAAACACACGTGTGCTGAGGTAATGTCTTCCTGTAACACGTTATGTGAATTAGGTGTGACTAGGCAGTATGATGCTCACCATGAATAGGCTCCCTAAACGCATGAAAACACACGTGTGCTGAGGTAATGTCTTCCTGTAACACGTTATGTGAATAAGGTGTGACTAGGCCCGTATGATGCTTGTAGAGCAAGGCCCGGAGTAAGGGAAGAAGAACCTAGACGGAGGGCCGACATGACAGGGTTAAAAGGGGGTTTGGAGTGGCAATTCAAGGAGGGTAAAAGGAAATAAGGGAAACTTACTGGATTGGTGGAGCGTAGGGAATAGGTGGGGCTTTAGGGCTCAAACAGTAGGAGGGTCCTGGAGAGGTCTTCAGTCACGAGAGAGACAGCATTGAAACAACTTCTGCCCAGGTCAGCCTGCTGGGGGAAAGCAGGCTCCGGGCTTCTCCTGTAGCCCCTGTACGGCTACACGTGCTGGCTGTTTGACTCTCTGGGGTCTAAGCAGCGCGGGGAGCCACATTGGGGATTTTTTTTAGTCCCTTACCTCGACACGGCGTGATCGGCTAGGGAGGAATAGTCTGCAGAGCCTGCAGGGGGGGTGAGTCTTCTTTGTTCTCTCTAACCTCCCCCCCCCCCTCCGCCCTCCGCATGGCGGGAATGGCAGGCGGACATTCGGCTGGGCCAGCGTGTGTGTGTTGTGGGGGCGGGAACTGGCCTGTGCCAGTGTCTCTACTCAGCATCCGGAGTGCAGCGGTGCGGCTCCTTAGGCTGCATGACACTAGCTGGGGACAGAGCCCAGGCTAGTCTCCGGGCACTCTGCGGAGGACTGAGCGTGGGGCGGCCGGTGATGATGTCGGGAAGGGGCGGGGCGAGGGCCCTGCAATGTCACTGGCAGCAGATCGCTCTGTAGCTCCTGTGTGTGCACTGCGGATGACGGACAGCATCATTACAGTGGAAGGGGATCGGTGACTTTGGAGGCGAGGACCCGGCGCTGTCAGCTTGGATGCAGGACCTGCGGCTGGTGGGGCTTAGTGTCCTGGGCAGCCTTGTGTGTAGGTTTTCTCTCTTCTTTTCTTACTGGGGATTATTTCAGGTTACTGGGGCAGTGGGTGGTGGTTTTCTAGGACCTATGCATTGTGTGGGGGATCAGTGTCTTCTTTAGAGGGTTGTGGTAACAGCCTGCAGGGGACGCCCTCTCAGCTAGGTCTGCAGACATTGCATTTATCGCTTGCATGGGTTTGGGCTATGCCTTGTCTCACGTGGGGTTTGTATTCCGGGTGGCGGGCTGCGGGGCATTTCTTGTCGGATCCGATTCCCACTATTAGTTTCGGTGACATGCTTCATGGCGGCGCCTGGCGCTGTGTTGCTTGGGGGATGCCTGGGGCACAATTGGGCTGCACATTTGACCCGTTTTGCTGATTCGTGGGACATGCAGTGTTCGGGTGCTTCGGGGGGCCCTGTCTCAAGCGGGCGTTGGACATTGGAATAGAAAGGGTGAGTACTTGGTATTTTTCCGTTGATTCTGTGGGAACAGTGCAACCAGAACTAGGGTAAGTATGCCAAGCTCAAGGAAGACTACATGGAAAGGTAGATATTAGTGTTACACGCAGTTGCCATCTTTACTAGGGCGTGGGGGTGATGAACACGGAACACCGTTCCACATGGTTTTACGCTTTTTGGGCCCCCGCGCAGCGGCCCGCCGGGTTTAGGGGTCATCTACGGGGTCACAATGTGTCTGGGGATCCTTAGGCCAACAGGGAGGAGTGTGCAGCAGGTGCCGCGGAGGATTCTTTTGCGATGCGGTGAACCGGATCACTGTGCAGGTCCGTTCGGTGGCCGGCGGTTGGGCTCAGGGTTCAGTCAGTTCGTGTGTCCTGCTTTTGTTCCTTTCCTGCAGGCTCTTGATGTTCTGCGGTTATGCCCGGAGGCCTTTTTTGATTTGGCCGAGCTGTCCACAGGACAGTCACTTGGGTCACATGGCCGGTCCAATTCGGACCCCTTGCTGGGACGGTTTCTAGGCCCCTCTTTTTGGGGGTGTCGCCCTTAGTTGTGTACCTTAATGATTTAAAAAAATAAAAAATAAAAAAAAATAAAAAAAAATAAATAAACATGGTTGACTCATCGTTTATCTTGCCCGTGTGCGGTATCGTTTCAACTCCGCCCCCCCCGGCAAGGATCCGTGCAATGTTCGGTATATGTCGGACTCCATCCTATTACTTGCCGGTTCGACCGGGGAGTTCATCTTTGGTGGGCGTGATGGCTAGGTGCTTGCAGCCTGGCCTTGCCACGGCGGGGGTTTGCCTTCTTGTCCTTTTTTTTTGCAATTTTTAAATTCCTTGCAGGGAGGGTTGCGCCCACTGCACCAGGGATTCTCTATGTATCCTTGGTGGGTCTTTTTGCAGGTCTGGCTATGTTTTTGGGTGCACTGCCTTGCAGGTTCATGCGTGGAGGGGAGCATTGGTAGTGCCTTTGTTTTGTCTGGACTGGGGATCCTTCCCTGGTCCTGGTTTGGGGGGTGGTGGCTTCTCCCACCTGTTCTGCGGGTGACCACTGTTTCATTCCTTAGTTTTCATTTGCCACTTTTTACGCTTTCTAGGCATTGTACTCAACCCGGGGCCATGGACGGCGGCCCTGCGGAGTATACACTCTTTGCCTTGCTAGGCTCTGTGGGGGACAATCATTAGAGCAGTGCCGTTGCTTACAGCGGTTTCCGTTCCGTTGGCCACACCAGAGTTTGCTGGTTCCATCCTGCATACCGCATTCATACAATGGTTGGGTCGGCATGATTAGGGGAGGCTTCCGGCATTTTCATCTGGTATGGTTCTTGGGGAGCAGCGTGTCGTGGTGGGCAACTATTGGGCGTTGGGACTCTTTCCCCGGGCCTACATGAGGGGTGGGGGTTTCCTACCGGTTCCCAGGGAGGGTTTTTCTCCATTATGCTTGCTGCCGTTTTGGTAATCCGCAGGCCTGTTTTAATTGGGTTACTGAGGTCGCTGTGTTTGCAAGTGCCAGAGTTTTGTCATCTTCTCCTCTATGGTTTCCCTCATTGTGCCATATTGTTCTGTCTCGCTTGTATATCGATGCCTTTTCACGCCTCACCTACGCCTGGTGGTACTAGCTCTCAGGTGTGTGTCTTTCTCGGTTTCCGTGGGCCCAGGTTTGGGGGGTGGCATCGGGCAGTCAGGGTCCTTGGTGGGGACCGGGGGGGTATCTTGCTTGGACTGTCAGAGACGCTGGAGCTGATTTATAATCGGTCGGCAGCATTTCTGGTCGGTTTCCCGGGTGGAGTGAGAGTGTTCATTGGGTTTCATGGGGTGGGGTGGTGTTGTCCATGCGGACCAGGTCCTTCTCTACTTTTGCTAATTTTGGGCAGTCATGGTCCTGCTCGGGTCTGTGACTGCTGAGACAGCATGGAGGTCTTGGCCCTGCGACTTATACAGGGTTTACTCGGGGCGGTTGTTTTATTCCTGGCCTTCGCGGGGGCCATTTCTATTGTGAATGTCCTTTGTAGCAAGCATTGGAGGATGGCGGTTCAGCACCTTAGGTTGTGGTGTGGTTTCAGGCGGCTGGCATGTTGCATTGTTACCAGTGGTTAGTGCCCCTTAACGTGGCAGGCCAGTTTGCAGAACCCGGTAGCTCGCTCTGGTGCTTCGGCCTGAGGGCATACTGGGTTTACAAAGTGAACGCGGGTGGCGGGCATGTTTTGTGCGGATCTGGGTTCCGATGCCCATCCTGCGTTGGGGGTTACCTCTTTGTTTATGCGTACTTGAGTCCACCAATGACGGGAACACATCCATTCCAGGGTATCAACATGTCCTGTCCCTGGCGTTTGGGGTCTTTGGAGGCGGGCACAATCACAGGCCATCTTTATCAGTTCATCGACCCCTCTAAGGGATGGCGTCCACTGTGGAATGCCAGTTAAGGGGGGTTACCAGGGGGTGTCCGGCTGTGGCGGCTGCGCTCAATATCTCTAGGATATTTCAGGGTGGGGCAATTACAGCGGCTTTATTTACTTGTGGTCATAGAGGGCGGTCCGGGTATCGCTGGTCGTGTGTTGCCCCGATCTGTTTTAATTTTGGTAGGGGAGAGCCTTCTTTTCATTTTGGCACACCTAGTACTTTGGGTGCTTGGTTGTGAGCCCTACCCCCCCCCCCTTTTTTGGTTTCGCTGTTTCAAGGGGCATTCCTTTGTTTTGGGGGGCTAGGCAGTGCCTGCGCGGCCGTGGGAAACAAAAACGTTGGGGTTTTTGGCATTAGGAGGTGCTGTTGCTGGCGGGGTGCGCCTTAAGTCCAGGGGTACATTTCAAACTTGCGCTGCTGGGCAGTTGGGGTCATGGCAGGGGTTCCAGGAACATGGTGTTGACCAAACTCATGGTGGGGCCTCATCTCGGGCACAGAGTCCCATGGGTGGTCTGGTTCGGTCCAGACCTACCGGGTTGCATAGGTGCCAGGGGCCCATGGTCAGTGAGAATCGTCCCAGGGGCGGCGTTCTGCATCTGGGGGAAAGAATCTACTTTAATGGTACCGCATACCCCGAAGTTGGGGGAGGTGGTCTCATTGAGGATCTGACAAACCATTCTTTTATCTGGATTGGTCTTGACTGTTTTGGCCATTAGGTGATTTCAGGTTTTGTTAAATAACAGGCCGAACCGGCCGTTTTATCCTTTTAAGGGGGAATGTTCTCCACAAGGGAGTGCCGGGAGGGTTGTGCGGCCGTGTGGTGGGAGAGTTTTTCCTCAATTCCTGGGCCTCCTCGGAGCTACTGACAGGTTACCGACACACGAGGGGGACGATGTTGGGGGTCTTTTCTCCATGTCGGAGCTGATGGGGGTCTTCCTATACGTTTTCTACTTCCTTGTTTCTCCTTCCCTGCTCCCTCTCTTTCATGGTCATAGACGGTAACACATACTCATTGTGCGTGACTCCATTAGTTGATAGTTACAAAGGGTGCGGGTGACATCTCTTCGGAGTCGGTTATCGTGGTGAGTGGGGGTGGTCTGGGGGTCAGACCCGGGAGTTGGAGTAGGACACCTGACAGTAATTATGTGGCGATGGTGTTCACCGGTTCACAAGGTGTATTGATGGGTAAAGGGCGAGCAGAGAGCCCTGCGGGTGTGGTGGTGCGCTCAAACACGAGGTGTCATGTTTGTGCGCCGGTGGCGGGGTACAAGGTCCTTGTATGTGCTTTATTTGATAAATAAAAATTGGTAGGGACCCGTCTTGGGTACGGCTCCCTGTGGTTTGTCTGGGTTGTACCTGCTAATAGTGGTGTTGTCTCCGAGTCGGTGTTTTGCGTCTGGAGGCCTAAGTTTGGTTAAGCAGGTACGTGACCGTACGGCTCCCTGTGGTTTGTCTGGGTTGTACCTGCTAATAGTGGTGTTGTCTCCGAGTCGGTGTTTTGCGTCTGGAGGCCTAAGTTTGGTTAAGCAGGTACGTGAAGTAGTGGTGCCTACAAGGACCTTGGGGGCTCCAAATTTCAGAATGTACTTACTGTTGCTGGTATGATTTATATATGTTATTTATACAATTTGGTTTAATAAAAGGCTGCTTTGGCCATTAAACTCCAATTATGGTGTCCAGTGTTTTACTTGGGTAAAGAAATAAGGTAGATTGTTGGTCAAGCAGTTCACAGAGACAAAATCATCTTTTATACCCTAGTCATGTGTTAACACAGACAAGCTGTACAGGTTGCTTCTTTATTCACTGCACATCAGCATGCAACTAACTTCAGCCACACCCAGCTCCCAGACATATACATAATTGTAACATTTTGCAGACAGCAACTTAACCCGTTGCTTACCATACTACATTCCCTCCTCTCTTTGAATAAAACATAACATGCACAACGTATTAATAAGATTAACAAAATGCATGGATGAACAACTAAAAATTTAAACTATAAACTCCTGACTATACACATAGTCCTTAAGGTAGGCCGGTGGATTTGTTGCTCGTTTTTCTCTCGGCCATTCCGATGTGGATGGTTGTGGATTGAAGTCTGGATCACTGGCAGTATCATCACTACTCTTTGCCTGTTCGCCATCTTCCGATACTTGACCTTCTGACTCAATACATTTCTTCACAAATGAGGAATTACGCACTTTTGTGTGACCATCTAAATCCTCTAAAACCACTTGAGTACCTCTTTTCTCCTTTACAACATAAGGCTCAGGTTCAAAGGACGGAGCCAGTTTGTTAAACCGATCACTTTGAAGCAACACCTTATCACCCTGTTGAAGGCCACTAGGTTGACAATGGCGGCGGTGGTTTGCATACTGTTCAGCCCGGATCTACCTTTCCTCATCAATATGCCGAAAAGGTTTCTGACTTGTAGGAGGACCCCCAATGTCTGGCAATTTTGTCCTGAATTTGCGACCACAAAGAAGTTCCGCAGGACTAACGCCAGTGACAGTATGCGGAGTTGTGCGATAAGCCAAAAGAAAACACCACAGTTCCTTTTTCCAGTCTCTTCTCTCTAAATGAGCAATCCGCAAAGCTTTCAGCAAGGTTCGATTCTGGCGTTCCACTTCCCCGTTAGCCTGTGGCCAGTATGGAGTTGTACGATGATGTTCAATAGCATTTGATTTCAGATAATCCTGAAATTCCTGAGAAGTAAATTGGGCTCCATTATCACTCACAATCCGTTTAGGCAACCCATGAGATGCAAAAACGCTCTCCAACCCCTCAATTACAGTTGATGATGTAGCTTTAGTGAGAACTACCACCTCTTGCCACCTTGAATAATAGTCCACAACAACTAAAAGATGGTGTCCAGATGGAATGTCGCACAGATCAATGGGTAAATCTTCCCATGGTCCCTCAGGTAGAACAGTGTGAGTTACTGGTTCTGGTTTAGGTTTGCTGCCCACCAACTGACATGCTCGACATGAAGAAACCAAACGTTCCACATCCTTGTCAATTCCTGGCCACCAGACTTTCTCACGTAATCTTTGTTTGGTGCGTACAATGCCTTGATGGCCCTCATGGGCTAAATGTAATGTACGTTTCCGTAAGTCTTTAGGCATCACAATACGATTGCCACGTAGAACTAGTTGTCCTGCAATACTCAGCTCTTGTTTGATTCTGTGATAGCTTGGGTCACAATCCACCCAAACCCCTTGTCTTACACATTTCCTCAACCGAGCAATTTCCGGATCCACAGATGACAATTCTTCAACCTCCCGCGGTGTCAATGCCTGAGGCATGGCGTTAGTAGCCACAAAACGAATGTACTCTTCTGCCAGGTTATGAACAGGTGCAGAAGACTGAGGCAATCTGGAAAATGCATCTGCCGCATTAGTCGGTCCAGGTCTGTACCGCACTGTAAAGCGATATGGTAACAATCTGAGAACCCATCTCTCAATTCTGGCGGATGGTTTTGAGCGTGGCGAATATATCACTTCCAGAGGCTTGTGGTCTGTGATGATTTCAAAATCAAGGCCGTAGAGATAGGTGTGAAACCTTTCACATCCCCAAACAACAGCCAAAGCTTCTTTCTCGGTCTGAGAATAACGTCTCTATACATCAGTGAGGGATCTGCTTGCATACTGAATAGGCCTGTAATCGCCTGTGCATTGTCTCTGAACCAAGATGGCGCCTAACCCCACAGGGCTAGCATCGACAATAACTTGGGTGTGTGCAGTAGGATTGAAATAAGCCAAAGTTGTGGCGCAAGTCAGCCGTCTCTTAAGTTCATCAAATGCACCTTGTTCCAAAAAGCCCCACTTCCACGGGACTGCTTTGCGAGTCAACACTCTCAAAGGTTCACTGACAGTCGCCATATCTGGAATAAACTTGGCACAGTAATTCACTAGCCCAAGAAAACTGCGTACTTCTGCAGGGTTTTCAGGATTTCTGGCATCAGACACAGCTTTAATTTTACAGTCCTCCGGACCAATGCCCCTGTCAGACAGCACATGGCCCATAAAAGTCATTTTATTCATTTGAAATGTGCATTTCTTCTCATTTAATGTTAACCCTTTCTCCTTCAAGCAATTTAGCACTGCACGGAGACGTTCATCGTGCTCCTGTGTGTTTGTTCCCCACACAATTATATCATCAGAAATGTTATGCGTGCCTTCACAACCATGTAGCACTTGCTGAATCACATGTTGATAGGCCTCCGGTGCGGACGATACGCCAAACATCAACCTCTTGTATCTAAAAAGACCTTTATGGCTTGCAAATGTAGTGATGACTCTAGATGCTGGGGTCAATTCAATCTGATGATAACCCCATTTCAAATCCAGTTTACTGAAGACACTTGCCCCATTCTGTAATGTTCCGGTACCTTGGTACCCTAAAATTACACTTTCCACAAGTGTATGCGCCCTACCATTTACTTTTGGAAAGGTGCGCATACACCTTTAAGACTGGAGCTGTCATCACTCAGCGCCGGACTAGATGGCTATTTAAGGCGTCGGCTCTCACTCACATGTGTTCGTTCAAACACCCTTATCTGGATGCTAACCTTGCTTGAAGCTTCCATGCTTGCAAGCTTACTTCGCTGACGGAACCTCGCTGCGCTGATCCCTGTATCCCGCTACTGGATCATCCGCCTCTCCTGAACCACCCTTCGGCTGTATCGCTAATAGTGCTAACTACCCCGCAGGGGAATTCTCTATAAACTTATACTAAGCTTACACTATCTAGCTCTGCATAGTAGAGACTGTTTATCACATCTGCATAAACTAGATTGCTAGCTCTTGAGACTACTGCTACTTTTCTGCACTGGGTTGATCTCTTTTGTATGTCCACCTGCTATTCTATCATCTGCTATCATACAACATTGCTAAACCTTCCTGCATCCATCTGCTACTGTCTCACCTTCAAGTGTCTATCACCTACCACCTCCACTCAACCTATCCCTCAAACCTTCATCATTGTGTTACCACATATATAAAGTCACTCTAGGAACCAGCTTGCTAATTGTGTGTATTTACTGGCTGAAATAAGACCTTCCACACATGATGAGTCATTGAGGTTGGGAATGGTATCTCAGCATATCTCTTACATGACAACTGACGTGGAACTATTTCTGCAGCTGAAAATCCACACCATATAAGAAACGCAGGAGCGTTACACATTCATTGCATGTAGAACATCTTCAATAGTGGGAATTGGATGTCTCTCTCTCTGCACAGCTTGGTTAGCACATCTCATGTCCACACAAATCCGAATATCTGTGCCCTTTGGTACAACAACTAACGGCGATACCCACAGAGTGGGCCCTTCCACAGGTTCAATAATGTCAAGGTCTAGCAGCTCTGCCAGTTTGTGCTCAACAGGTGATCTCAGGCTATAAGGAAGTCTGCGTACTGGCTGTGCAATAGGCTTTACATGTGGATCAATGTGAAGCTCCAACTGAAAATCCTTTAATTTTCCAAACCCAGAGAAGCAATCTTTAAATTCCTCTTTCAATGCAGAAATAGCAGGAGACACCATATTCACTCTTGCGCTGCCTACATCATGGCCAATCTGTAACACCCCTAGTGCCATTGCGGTTTGACGACCAAGCAGAGGCGACCCTGTGCCATCTACAACATAGAATTCGGTCTGCAATGGAGGACCAGTCTCATGTGTTTGAACAGAGGTATAAAATTTGCCTTTAAGTTGCAGTGGTGTACTGGAGCCATAAGTATAAATCTGTTTAGTGGTGTTACACAATTTAAGGTGATTTTCTCTGCCATTAAGACTGTGCCAAGAAGCCAAGTCCATAAGATTGCATGTAGCTCCAGAGTCAATCAACACTGACACATCTGTATTTCCAATCTTAATGGTTAATGTCCCGGCTTGCAGAGAACACAGGGAGAATATAAATTCACAGTCAGGAGCACTCTCTTTATCCTCAGCTATAACATTTACTTGTGCAGATTGTCCTTTGGTTTTGTTATCTCTGGTTGTACTTCTACACACAGCTGCAAAATGACCTGTCTTTCCACAAGCAAAGCACATTTTATTCTGTACCACAGTGCAGTCCTGACTTGTGTGTCCCGCCCTGCCACATTTATTGCAGGTGATATGTAAAGTCCTCTTTGGAAAACTCTCTTTCCTACTCCAGATATTCCTATTATTATAGGTAGGTTTGGAGACTGTATTGACAGATGCAGTGTTCTTGGTTTCAATATGCAGAGCCTGGAGCTCAGACAGTTCAATGGCTCTTGCAATCTCCTGCAGACTAGTAAGTGTGAGACTAGGTTCTCTCAATAATCTCCTCCTGAGGTGCACAGATGTGCATTTCTCTATGACCTGATCTCTGATTATCTCCTCAGTTACAGTCCCAAAATCACAAGACTTTGCCAGATATTTCAGCCTAGTCACATAACTGTCCGTGGTTTCTCCCAGTTCTTGCACAGCCTGTCTAAACTTATATCTTTCATAGGGAATATTTTTCTTTGGCTCAAAGTACTCACTCAGTCTATTCATGGCTGTCTCATAGTCTGAATCTTCCCCTGTTGCTCCCAGGGTTTCAAAAATGTCCTGAACTTGAGGTCCAGCTAGATGCAGCAGCATGGCTCTCTTCTGAGCAGGTGCAGTCACTCCTGTGGCTATAACATAGAGCTGAAACCCCTTCTTCCACTTGTCCCAGCGCTGTGAGAGACTAGTGTGGTCTCCAGACACATCAAACGGTCCGATAGCCGGTAAATCCAGAAAGCTAGCCATCCTCGTCGCCAAAATGTAGTGTATTAACACAGACAGGCTGTACAGGTTGATTCTTTATTCACTGCACATCAGCATGCAACTAACCTCAGCCACACCCAGCTCCCAGACATATACATAATTGTAACATTTTGCAGACAGCAACTTAACCCGTTGCTTACCATACTACAACAGGGAACTGAGGGGACAGTAATGAAGGTGACACAGGGAACTGAGGAGACAGTAATGAAGGTGACACAGGGAACTGAGGGGACAGTAATGAAGGTGACACAGGGAACTGAGGAGACAGTAATGAAGGTGACACAGGGAACTGAGGGGACAGTATTGAAGGTGACACAGGGAACTGAGGGAACAGTAATAAAGGTGACACACAGAGAACTGAGGGGACAGTAATAAAGGTGACACAGGGAACTGAGGGGACAATAATGAAGGTGACACATGGAACTGAGGGAACAGTAATAAAGGTGACACACAGAGAACTGAGGGGACAGTATTGAAGGTAACAAAGGGAACTGAAGGGACAGTAATAAAGGTGACACAGGGAGCTGAGCGGACGGTAATGAAGGTGACTCAGGGAACTGAGGGGACCTTAATAAAGGTGACACAGGGAACTGAGGGGTCAGTAAAGAAGGTGACACAGAGAACTGAGGGGAAAGTAATGAAGGTAACAAAAGGAACTGAGGGAACAGTAATAAAGGTGACACACAGAGACCTGAGAGGACAGTAATGAAGGTGACACAGGGAACTGAGGGGACAGTAATGAAGGTGACACAGGGAACTGAGGGGACAGTAATGAAGGTGACACAGGGAACTGAGGGGACAGTAATGAAGGTGACACAGGGAACTGAGGGGACAGTAATGAACGTGACACAGGGAACTGAGGGGACAGTAATGAAGGTGACACAGGGAACTGAGGGGACAGTATTGAAGGTGACACAGGGAACTGAGGGGACAGTAATAAAGGTGACACACAGAGAACTGAGGGGACAGTAATAAAGGTGACACAGGGAACTGAGGAGACAGTATTGAAGGTGACACAGGGAACTGAGGGGACAGTAAAGAAAGGGGACACAGGGAACTGAGGGGACAGTATTGAAGGTGACACAGGGAACCGAGGGAACAGTAATAAAGGTGACACACAGAGAACTGAGGGGACAGTAATAAAGGTGACACAGGGAACTGAGGGGACAATATTGAAGGTGACACAGGGAACTGAGGGGACAGTATTGAAGGTGACACAGGGAACTGAGGGGACAGTAATGAAGGTGACACAGGGAACTGAGGGGACAGTAATGAAGGTGACACAGGAAACTGAGGGGAGGTTAATAAAGGTGACACAGGAAACTGAGGGGACGTTAATAAAGGTGACACAGCAAACTGAGGGGACTTTAATAAAGGTGCCATACAGGGAACTGAGGGGACAGTAATGAAGGTGACACAGGGAACTGAGGGGACAATAATAAAGGCGACACACAGGGAACTGAGAGGACAGTGATGAAAGAGACACACAAAGAATTGAGGGGACACTAAAGGATACTGAATTTTGCTTGGCATCCTCCTCCTCTATCTGGCCTCTGGCAGCCTCGCATTGCAGGGAAGCCCACTGGTGAGCCGTGTCCTCAGCCACACGTGCGTGTGACAACTCTGAGGCTGGAACGTTTCTTTAAAAATAAATGTGTGTCAGAGAGAGAGGTGAGAGCAGAGCGTCCACAGAGAGCGTCATCTGCACGCTACGCCCTGCATCACATGACTCCCACGTGCCGCACATCATGATCCGGGGGTGTGTCACTGAATGGTAGTTTATAAATGTGGTCACCCTAGTCATTAAACACAGCGGAAGCCGATTGGTGGGTGCTGGATACTTGATGTCTGCAGGCACCCACCAATCGTCAGGCTGAGAGACAGAACGTCGGTCTCCCTATGTAATAAAGGACGATCGCCCTTCTGACAGGAGGGAAGGGATGGGATTTGTGTCCCCTGCAAAGCATGGAATAAATTCCATCTCTTCCCTGAGTAAAAGCACATCATACAGTACACATAAACACTGGCTAGGCACACAGTTAACCCTTGATTGCCCTAGATGGTTAACCCCTTCCCAGTCAGTGTCTTTACTACAGTGACAGTGAATATTTTTTAGCGAAACCAATCAGCTTCTAACCTCAGATTGTTTAATCACTTCTGGACTGGAAGGATTTGCCCCCTTAATGACCAGGCCATTTTTTGTGATACGGCACTGCGTTACTTTAACTGACACTTGCGCGGTCGTGCGACGCTGTACCCAAATAAAATTTATGTCCTTTTTTTCCCACACATAGAGCTTTCTTTTGGTGGTATTTGATCACCTCTGTGATTTTTATTTTAGTTAAAGCTACTAATGGCAGCGATTATCGTGGGACAGCGATATTGCTGTGTTTTTCTTTGTTTCTCTTAAAAATTTTGCAAATAAATAATCTTACTTCATAAATTCAGGCAAAAATGTATTCTGCTACATTTCTTTGGTGAAAATAACCCAAATCAGTGTATGTTATTTAGTCTGTAGGAAAGACTGTCCACAATTTACTATGGTATATATCTGAAAATTGATTCGATTTACTGACGGTCTCATTTCTTGAGGCCTAAAAATGTCAGGACAGTACAGATATCCCTCAAATGACCCCTTTCTTAAATGTAGTCAGTCCAAGATATTTAGTAAGAGGCATGATGAGTTTTTTTTTATCCACTTAAGCCCCGGAAGATTTTACCCCCTTCCTGACCAGGGCCTATTTTGCGATTCGGCACTGCGTGACTTTAACAGACAATTGCGCGGTCGTGCGACACTGTACCTAAATGAAATTTATGTCCTTTTTTTCCCACAAACAGAGCTTTCTTTTGGTGGTATTTGATCACCTGTGCGATTTTTGGATCATGCGCTATAAACAAAAAAAGAGCGTCAATTTTGCAAAAATAACAATATTTTTCACATTTTTTAAATGAAATTCCCCAAAACAAAGTGTAAAAATCTAAATTTTTTAACATTTTCGGCCAATTTGTTTTCTGCTACATATGTTTGGTAAAAAAAATCACAAAAAGCGTATTTTGATTGGTTTGCGCAAAAGTTATCGCGTTTACTAACAAAGGGAAAGATTTTTGTAATTTTTGTTGTTTTTTTTTAACGAGTAATGGCGGCGATCTGTGATTTTTTTGCGGTACTGCGACATTGCGGCGGACAGATCGGACCCTTGACTGACATTTTTGACACTTTTGGGGTTACCAGTGACATTTCTACAGTAATCAGTGCTATACATATGCACTGTTACTGTAAAATTACACTGGCAGTGAAGGAGTTAACTTTATTTGAGAGGGAGGGGTTATGTGTGTCCCTAGGGGCGTGGTTCTAACTGTGATTGGCTGTGGCTTGAGGTGTAGAAACAGTGATCAACGGTCCTACATAGTAGAACAGTATGATCACTATTCCTACACAGGGGAGAATGACAGGCGGCTTGTTTACATTAGCCGCCTGCCTTTCTCCCTCTGCACCGACGATCGCCGAGTGACCGGCGGACATCGGGTCTGCCGGTCACACGCGCGGGGGGGTCCGTGACCGCGCGGGAGTGGGAGTGCGCCTCCGGGGGCGCGCGCTCGCTCCCTAGACCCTCACAGGCTAGCGACGTAGTACTATGTCGCTCTGCCTGTGAGGGGCTGACTGCCGACGCAAATAGTCGTGCGGCAGTCGGCAAGTGGTTATTGTTGTTAGTTGTTGTTTAGTTGTCATTTTTTGTCATCATGTTTATTTAAATTTGAAAATTAAAAAAAAAAAAAAGTTTCCCAATTTTTTTTTTTTCTTTTACATACTGTGACAAGTGCAGTACAGCATCCTCATATAACTGGTGTAGCCGTGATTAGGGACCAGTACAAAAGAAAAGAAAAATAAATATATAAAAAATATATATATTTTCAGTGGCGGAACTATCATGGTCGCAAGTGCAGGTTGCACTTGCGACTGGGCCCTGGCGTTCTGCCACTGTGTGGGGGCCCCAAGACAGCAGGACGGGGGCCCACTGCAGAACAGTCCTGCTTATAATTAACCACTTTAAGACTGGAGGATTTGGCTGCTCAATGACCAGGCCCTATTTTGCGATTCGGCACTGCGTGACTTTAACGGACAATTGCGCGGTCGTGCGGCGCTGTAAACAAAATTGACGTCCTTTTTTTGCCACAAACAGAGCTTTCTTTTTGCTGCTATTAAAACAGATGGGCTGAGATTGGCCCTTTCTTTACCATGTGATCACATTGACCAATCACAGCTCACAATGCTACTGTATGTACACAATGGATGGCATGAAAGGAAGCCATGCATTGTTTACAACTGTCATGTGACATGCTTTGATTGGTCACAGCACTCACATGGTAACAGCATCAAGCCGGTACACTGATTAATCATTGGCTATGTCTGATGGACAGATCACGCCGCAGCACGACCCCACGTGAGGACGTCATATGACATCAGGATGTCAGATCGACGAAAGGCCCGTCTGGCTATCATTTTGTTATAGGCTGGGTGTGAATTGGTTAACTATGCCTCTTTAATCCACTCCATTGGTAACGCAATTTTGCCACACCCACTGTTTATCGCAGCTTGCTAAGCATGCCGTTTTACTACTCTCCTTGGACCACCCAAAGGTGTTCCAGGGCTTTTACAATTCTATAGTGCAGGGATCACCAAACTACGGCCCTCCAGCTGTTGTGGAAGTACATGTCCCATGAGGCATTGTAAAACTCTGACATTCACAGACATGACTAGGCATGATGGGAATCGTAGTTCGTGAACAGCTGGAGGGCCGTAGTTTGGAGACCACTGCTATAGTGTATACTACTAAAAAATGCTGTGCAATGCCAAAGTGTTTGGGTTTGGCTTGAAGAAAAGATGGCAACCCTAAGTGGAACACAGATCATTGTACGAGGCCGCTTTGCACGTCCCTTGTACCATGTGATCACTGTGACCAATCACAGGGATCACATGTCAGTTGTAAACCATGGCTTTCATTCACAGCCATTGTGTATTATTGTGATGATCTCTGTGACTGGTCACAGTGATTACATGGTACAGGGCCAATCACAGGGGACCAGTACCATGTGAGGGCTGTGTCCAATCACAGTTATTATAATTGTACACAATGGCACATGAATGGATGCCATTTACAATTTTGGAGTGTAAATATGATTGCTTATACAATGATTATCACTGTACCAAGCAAGCATAGTGTAAAAAAAAAACCTAATCACATCCCTGCAGAGGCGTAACTACAACCTTCAGGGCCCCGGTGCAAGAAACCATGAAGGGCCCATGGACCCCTGGCCGGGGCCCTTTCCTTCAAGCCTGGGGCTCTTCCCACTGATCCTGTGGCCCTTTACTTTTGTTGCGGGCCTTTTATTACAGTATTAGAGTCCCGCAGGGGGACCCTTTCACAAGTTCTGCAGTGGAATGCCAGGACCCGGTTGCAAGTGTGACCTTTGCGATCCTGGAAGTTCACCCACTGGTGTCAGTAGTTTTTATTTTTTGGTATTTTAATTGTATTTTTTTTTTATCATTTTATTTTTTTTTACAATGTCACTGACTATGACTCTGTCCATTCAGAAAAGGAAGGAGCTGGTAAATTACATATTTAAGACCCCTTCTTGGTTCTCTATTGTGACACATCCCTGCAGCAGCCAGCAGGAGAGGGAAGGGAGCACAGTGGGGTGGGGGGGGGGGACCAGGGGAGCACACAAGGGCCCAGAGACAGAGGAGTGGCGGGGGCAGCATACAGAGGAACCAATCTCCTCCATTGTCCTCCAGCAGCTCGTGGAGGAAAAAGGGGGACAGTGATTTCTCTACATCCTGCCCCGCCACCCCTCCTATCCAGGTGTACAAGGGAACTGCACAGGCCCCCTGGAGCATGGGGCCCGGTTGCAATTGCAACCCTTGCAACCCCTGTAGTTATGCCCCTGCCTCCCTGGAGCAATACAGTGTCATTATACCTCCCAACTGTCCTGGATTCTGCGGGACTGTCCTGAGATCTCAAGTAAGTCATGGGGTCCTGCCGATCTAGGATAGAGTCCCTGGGTCCAAGGCATGAACAAGTTCTGGCAGTGGGAGTATTCTCAATGGATGCAATACATACTCTCACACACTGCAACCAGGGAGCGTTCCTGCATGCCTGCGCTTTCTGCCTCTCCTCCCCCACTTCAGTCCTCCTTTCAGTCATTGGTTGCTTGGACTGCTGGCTTTCTAGCAACCATTGACGCACATTGCAGGCATACACATTAGGAAGGATCTACCTCCCAGCTCTGTGACTAGGGAGCGTTCCTGCAACCAGGGAGCGTTCCTGCAACCAGGGAGCGTTCCTGCAACTTGGGAGCGTTCCTGCATGCCTGCACTTTCTGCCTCTCCTCCCCCACTTCAGTCTTCCTTTCAGTCATTGGTTGCTTGGACTGCTGGCTTTCTAACAACCATTGAGACACATTGCAGGCATACACATTAGGAAGGAAGGACCTACCTCCCAGTCCTGCCCCCCAAATCCAGCTCCCGCTTCCTACCCTCCAGAGTCTCTCGCCCGGTAAGGGAACTCTAAAATGTATGCCCACAGCAGCAGCTCCCTGCTCTTCTGCTGCAGCAAATCCAAAACCAGCTCATGCTTACCCGCCACGCATGCACCCTAGTGACTGATATTTTGGTCCTCTCCTCTCTCCTGAGCTGAGCTGCAGTGGAAGGCAGCTCACAACTGCTCCCTGTCCACTCCAGGCTCCCGTCCTGCCACTGCTCCTGCTAGCCCGGCTGTCCACACATACTGAGACTTTCCTCTCCAGCTGCACTCTCAGGGGTTCACAGATCAGTGAGTGCGCCCCAGATTGTACCACACGTCTATCTGTCTGCACGCTCCACAACAGCCTGCTAACTCTACAGTTATCTCCCACTTTTTTGCAGGTATGACAAAAGGCAAATGTGCCACAAATACGCCTCGCCCCTTAGGCACTAACAGTTCTACTCCTAGATCTCCTAGTCTGCCAGTTTCCACATCCAATATGGCAACACAAACAACTTCCCTCACTCCAGGTGTGATTTGATTGCAAGGGCATTTGAGGGGGAAAAGAGAATTTGTACTAGAAGGGGTTCTTTTGGGGTGGGGGAATTTGGTGAGGAGGGGTACTTGTACTAGAAGGGGGAGAGGATTTGTGCTGGGAAGAATTTGGAGGGAAGAGGATTTGTGGCGGGAGGGGAAATTTGGGGGGAAGAAGGGATCTAGGGTGGAGAATCATTCGGGGGGAATTTAGAGAAGAAGGAGATTTGTACTAGAAGCTGAATTTGGAGAGGAAATTGGGCTAAGAGGGGAGATTGGGATGGAGAAGTTCCATGCTAGAAGGGGGGAAATGATTTGTGCTGGGAGAGGTGAGTGTGCAGGGTTGTGTTGAATTTTTTTTTCTTTTGGGAGGAAAGAGTGCGTAATTTAGCTGAAAGGGTAAAGTGGGTAAACACCATTGCTTGAAGGGAGAATTTTGCAGTCCCCTGACCCCTACACTGACCATTACACACCCCCTGCAATCTTTTCATTTTGTTCTCATCCTACTGTGTGTCACACACTCCCATCCCCATGCATTCTGAGCATTACATATTACTGACTTCAGCACTCTATGCATTACATACTCTGGACCCCTGCACTATGTGCCTTACATACTCTGGACCCCTGCACTATGTGCATTACATACTCTGGACCCCTGCACTATGTGCCTTACATACTCTGGACCCCTGCACTATGTGCATTACATACTCTGGACCCCTGCACTATGTGCATTACATACTCTGGACCCCTGCACTATGTGCATTACATACTCTGAACCCCTGCACTATGTGCATTACACTCAGGACCCCTGCACTATGTGCATTACATGCTCTGGACCCCTGCACTATGTGCATTACATACTCTGGACCCCTGCATCCTACTGTGTGTCACACACTCCCATCCCCATGCATTCTGAGCATTACATATTACTGACTTCAGCACTCTATGCATTACATACTCTGGACCCCTGCACTATGTGCCTTACATACTCTGGACCCCTGCACTATGTGCATTACATACTCTGGACCCCTGCACTATGTGCCTTACATACTCTGGACCCCTGCACTATGTGCATTACATACTCTGGACCCCTGCACTATGTGCATTACATACTCTGGACCCCTGCACTATGTGCATTACATACTCTGAACCCCTGCACTATGTGCATTACACTCAGGACCCCTGCACTATGTGCATTACATGCTCTGGACCCCTGCACTATGTGCATTACATACTCTGGACCCCTGCACTATGTGCATTACATACTCTGGACCCCTGCACTATGTGCATTACACTCTGGACCCCTGCACTATGTGCATTACATACTCTGGACCCCTGCACTATGTGCATTACATACTCTGGACTCCTGCACTATGTGCATTACACTCTGGACCCCTGCACTATGTGCATTACATGCTCTGGACCCCTGCACTATGTGCATTACATACTCTGGACCCTTGCACTATGTGCATTACATACTCTGGACCCCTGCACTATGTGCATTACATACTCTGGACCCCTGCACTATGTGCATTACATGCTCTGGACCCCTGCACTATGTGCATTACATACTATGGACCCTTGCACTATATGCATTACATACTCTGGACCCCTGCACTATGTGCATTACATACTCTGGACCCCTGCACTATGTGCATTACACTCAGGACCCCTGCACTATGTGCATTACATGCTCTGGACCCCTGCACTATGTGCATTACATACTCTGGACCCCTGCCCTATGTGCATTACATACTCTGGACCCCTGTACTATGTGCATTACACTCAGGACCCCTGCACTATGTGCATTACATGCTCTGGACCCCTGCACTATGTGCATTACATACTCTGGACCCCTGCCCTAGTTTAAGTATACATGCTGGACCCCTTCACTGTGTGCATTACTTTCTCTGGACCCCTGCACTATGTGCATTACATACTCTGGACCCCTGCACTGTGTGCATTACATACTCTGGACCCCTGCACTGTGTGCATTACATGCTCTGGACCCTGGCACTATGTGCATTACACACCCTAGACACCTGCACTATGTGCATTACACACCCTGGACCCCTGCACTATGTGCATTACACACCCTGGACTCCTGAACTATGTGCATTACACACCCTGGACCCCTGGGAGGTGTCACCCATCCCACCGCTTCTAAAATGAATCCCATGGTGAATTTGCCCGCGGTACCACTTTTATCTGAAAGAGAATCGCCTATGGTAAAAAAAGAAAATGCTGGGGTTATGGCAACTACCCGGTGTTTAACATCAAATAAATTATGAATTTTTACTATAAGCCTGTTGGTAACTGGATATACTGTACACGGATACACTATATTGTACATTGCATACTTCTTACCAAAGTGTTCATTGTCTCCACAGTTCCTGGATGCTGTGCAGTTCCTGACTCATTTAATGAAGTTCTTTAAGGTTGGCTCAGAGAAAATGTTCGCTTCAGTGTGAGTAAAGCCATATGTAATGGAAGTTTTTTTTTTTTTTTTAATGAGTGTGCTGAGGTTTATATGTGTCTTTGAGACTCCTGCTTGCTGCACATCAACCAAAGTACATTTTGTAGGTACAAGAAAGGCCAAGTTTTGTTTAACCATGCCCCTTAAGCCCCTCCCACTGGTGGCCCTAGCATAGGGAACAAACTTTTCAAAGAAAGGGAATTCAATAAGACACGGGCCACTTACTAAAACTAGAGGAAAAGCGGTTTAATCTTACACTGCATAAAGGGTTCTTTACTGTCAAAGCAGTAAGGATGTGGAATTCTGGGGGGCATAACTTGATGGCGGACCGAGCAGCACACTAAAATCTAACTCCTCACTTCCTCTTCCCATGCTGCATGATATCCTGCATTGATTACCTTGGCACTTACCTTGATCAACTCCTCTGGACCCCGGGATCACCCTGCCACCCAACTATGGTCAAGATTGGCCCCCATAAAGCCGCGCTGTTGGCCGGAATGATGGACCGGTTCCTCAGCAAAAATGGCGCCGATGACCTCCGCTCCTCCTCAGTCAGCACGGCCCCTCTGCCTGCCACAACTTCACAGGAGGATTTCTTCTCTTCCACGGTCCCTGGTCTCCCTGATCTTCACCCTCCTTCACCTACCTGTGAAGAAGATGCCTTCCCGCCGCCAGATGAGCAAGGTGAGCCCTCTGCTGAGCCTACCCTGGGCAGATTATGTCGGCCATTCAAGATTGCAAAGCCTTCCTCACAGCCCGGATTGAAACTATACATATAGACTTTTCCTTGCTGAAACATAACGTGCAGAATATGAGGGAGAGAGTGGGGGCTACTGAGGAACGTATTAGAACTATAGAGGACACTGTCACTCCACTGTCCATTACTGTGCGGGAACTTCCAGTGAACTCATGGCGCTGCGCGCCAAAATTGATGATCTAGAAAACAGGTCCCGCCGCAATAACCTGCGCTTTGTGGGGTTCCCTGAGCGCTCCGAGGGGTCCACGCCTGAGAATTTTTTGCTATCCTGGCTGCAATCTACTCTGGGCCCAGATGTCCTCCCTAATTCCTTTGCTTTTGAGCGGGCACACCGTACTCCTCCTCGCCCTCCTCCAGCAGGTGCACCCCCTGCGCTCCATCATTGCTTGCATCCTTAACTTCCAAGACAAAGTGGCTATACTGCGGGCAGCCTGCCTGAAAGGTGCACTACAATTTAATGATCAGATCATCCGGATCTTTCCTGACTTCTCGGTGGATGTCCAGAAGCAGAGGGCCTCATTTGCATCAGTCAAAGCTAGACTTCACGATCAAGAGATCCCCTACTCCATGTTGTTTTCGGCCAAGCTTAAGGTTATTCATGCCCACAAACTCATATTCTTCAATACTCCTGGAGAAGCATCAACCTGGCTGTATGACACCTTTGGCGGTTCTCAACGACCTAGGCATCGCTGATTGCGATATCTTCCTTCTGCATTTCTGGACTCTAGGTGCACATTGATTTCCCAGTTTCACAAGGTGCCTCAGTGGGCCCACCCGGAGGCCCATCCTTGTTGACGGTACTCCCTGCCCTGTCTGTCCTACTCCTGAGATTGGGCACAAACTTCCTGAAAGGGCACCAGTGTCTTCCATCCTACATGCTGCTATGTAGCCCCCTACTATTTCCTGGGTGCCTCAGTCGGCTTTCCATGCCAGCATGACTGTTTTCTTACCTACAGAGGAATGCTGAAGATGTGAATATGTTTATTTTTCCCCCTTTTGTGGCAGGATTTTTTTCTTGTCCTGCTCTCCCCATTTTTTTTTTTGCCCCTTTCCTGGGTTGATGTTCGCATCTTAAGGATACTGACTGCTGGTTGTTTATTTGGGATCCTAGGCTCTCTATGGTTGGGATGGAAGAGCGGGGTGGGGGGGTTGGGTTTGTTTCTGTTTTTTATCTGCCCTGTTTGGGGTTTTTTTGCTCCCTTTTGTTTGCTGGTGCTCCCCTTGTGTCGCCCCCATTGTGCAGTTGCCTCTGCTCCCCCTCTGTGGTGTCTGCGGCTTAGCGGCTGGCGAGCACCTCTGTTCATACAAAGGTCAATGTCAATATGTTTACTCCTTTGAAAGTTATCTCTTGGAATGTCAGGGGTTTAAACTCTCCTCACAAGCGGTCCCTGGTCTTCTTCCTCAAACAGCATAAACCTCATATTGTATGTCTCCAAGAAACCCATCTTATGGCCCCTAAACATTTAGCCCTGAAAAGAGCATGGATTGCCCGTTCCTATCATGCCTTTCATACTTCCTACTTTAGGGGAGTCTCGGTCCTTGTTGCTAGGTCCCTCCCAGTGGCGGACCCAGAGGGCAGATTTGTTCTGTTGTCCCTAATTTAATTAACCTATATATCCCTCCTCCGTTTTCAGCTGAAATTCTTAACAAAGTTACTTCCTATATTCTGGATTCCCCATTGGGTCACGTCCTCTATGTGGAGGACTTTAATGCAATGGTTGACCCTACCATGGACCGCTTGCGGGGGGAACGGCGTATTTTCCAGTCCCTTCTGGACTGGATTCAAGTATATGGTATGGTGGACGTGTGGCGCTGGAAACACCCTGACACTAGACAATATACGTGTCACTCTGATTCTTTTAAAATTATGTCTCGTATTGATATGTGAGTGTATCAATGTGCTTTAATGAAATAGTGATATCCCACGATACCAGAGACATACATTTCAGCTAGTGCCCAACTTACAATGGAATATGGTCCCTGGAAATTACATTAACAAGTCATTCATTGATAAGTACAGACATATTAACACATCTCATTCATACCTTCTGGACACTTAACAGTTAGACTTTGCATATAGATTACAGAGGACACCTGAATCCATTGATAAGTACAGACATATTAACACATCAGACAGCTGAGCATAGACGGGAAGGCCCTTCCACACAAGCAACGTCAGACACAAGATGTCTCACATTTACATCAATGTGTTAGGGACAACAAAACCTTTTCATGTATTATCTTAGTAGATATATTCTATTGTTAAACTGACCCATGGATTGTACACCAGTTTAAACTGTTTTTTCCCCGCTAAAATGGTCCATAAATGTGTGAGCTGTGAATAAACACATCAGATGTATTTCCATTAAAGCTTGAGTGCTGTATGCCTGTACATCTCCTGGCCAGAGAGGGAAAATTCACTGCACGAGGGAGTCAGAACTGAAGGGTCATAGGTCCGGGACCTAAATGCAAAATCATCTTGCAACTGCCTTTGACGTGAACGAGTTAACAATATGCTTTTTGCTCCCCCTCACACCCTTCCGCTCGTCACTGGGGCATCCATCCTTCCCCGCGGGATTTCGGATCATGCCCCACTGATGGTGGAACTCTCTATTCTTCCAGCTTCCAGCCCTCCACTGTGGCATCTCAATGCTCATTGGTTGACTGACCTTATGGTTCTGGGCGCTTGCACTAAGGATGTCTCGGAGTATTGGGAAACAAACTTGCTTACTGCAGACTCCCTAATAGTGTGGGAGGCGTTCGAGCCCTCTGCCCGAGATACCTTTATGTCTATTACGGGCATCCTCCGTAAGAATAATACAATTTGCACTGAGGAGCTTGAGACTGCATTGGGACAGGCTGAGGGAGCTTATACTGCTCAACCTTCTCTACACACGCATGCTCAATGGCTTCAAGCCCGCAGGAGTTATGAACTCCGCTTATTGCACCTCACCCAGAAACGTATGCTGTATACATCCCAAAAACTGTTTGAACATGGTAACAAGGCAGGACGGCTACTGGCCTATTTGAGTCGTCCAGAGTTCTCTCCCACCTCTATCCCGAGGGTTCGTGTTTCCCTGGCGGAGGTGGTAGACACTCCTTCGGCCATTCTGGACGCATTTGTCTCCTTCTTTACTGACCTTTATACCTCCACTGCCCACTATGACGACGCCTCCTTATCTCTCTATCTCACTGACGTTACTCTCCCTTCTTTGACGGCTCAGGATAGCGAGGACCTTAAAGCCCCACTCAGGATAGAGGAGATAGAGTTTGCAATTGGACAGATGCCCAAACACAAAACTCCTGGACCTGACGGGTTCCCCCCTGAATGTTATCATTCATTTAAACACCTTCTTAGCCCCCACCTACTGCGCACCTTTGACGCCGCTCTAGTGGCTGGAGTGCTTCCCCCTTCGATGCGGGAGGCCTTAATAATTCTCCTCCTTAAACCCCGTAAGGATCCCCTGAACTTCGATTCCTATAGGCCCATTTCATTGATCAATGTAGATGTGAAAATACTTGCCAAAGTGCTGGCCAACCGCTTGAATAAGATCATCCCTTCTTTGGTGCAGGACGACCAGGGAGGTTTTATCCACTCGTATGAATATCCGCAGGTTGTTCCACAACTTACAATACCACATCCTAATTCCTCGACTCGAGTTATTGTTTCCTTAGATACCTGCAAAGCGTTTGACAGTGTAGAGTGGCCCTACCTATTTACGGTTTTGCAGAAATACAGGTTCGGTCCCCTCATGATTGCTTGGATCAAGCTTCTCTATACTGATCATGTTGCCAGAGTCAGGGTGAATGCTACAATCTCCCTGAAGTTCTCAATCTCCATAGGCACAAGGCAGGGGTGCCCTTTATCCCCACTTTTATTTGCCTTGGCCATTGAACCCCTGGATTTTCGTATCCGCACTGCTCCGGATATCAGGGGTCTGAATGTCGGTTCTAATGAGGAGAGGATATCCCTTTATGCTGACGATACGCTCGTCTACCTGGCGGATCCCTCTGACTCCTTGCGAGCCCTTCTCAGGGAGATGGAGAGCTTCAGGGACTTTTCGGGCTTTCGCATCAATTGGTCCAAATCCACTCTTTTCCCTTTGGACCCTGCGGCTGAACTGGCGATTTATCCGGGCTCCAAACTCCAGGTGTTCTGTTCCTTTCGTTACCTCAGGGTTATTGTCCAGTTACCACTACATTCCTATGTGTCCAATAATCTCTGTCCTCTCATTCATCTCCTCCAACAACGTACCTCTCAGTGGATGGACCTTCCTTTGAATCTGGTAGGGCGAGTTAATATGATCAAAATTACTTTCCTCCCGAAGCTTCTGTATGTTTTGGCTAACGCCCCATGCAAAGTCCCTAAATCCCTTTTCAGGCGGATAGACTCACTTCTGTTGACATTCCTGTGGCATAAAAAGCCCCCTAGGATAGCTTTAGGCGCCCTAAAATTACCCACGCACCTGGCTGGCTTGGCCTTCCCCAATTTCTATTGCTACTACCTCGCGTCTCAGCTGGTGGTGATCCATGATTGGTTACATCCCTCCTCACATAACGCCTGCATTACTACTGAGGCTGCCATAGTCACCTCGCTTGAATCTCTTCATAATATAGTATATCGTAGACAAGTCCCCTCGGTCCCAGGTGCCCTTATGATTCAGACCACCTTGTCCCTTTTTAAAATAGTGATACAGCGGCTTCCTGTGGATGCCTGGACCTCATCCCCTAAGAACCCGCTCTGGTGCAATCCTAAACTCCCTGAATTGATGTCCCACCCATGTTGCCAGTTTTGGATAGCCAGGGGTATTAAGTATCCTAACCACTTATATACTGCCCAGGGGTTCAAGTCCTTCCGGCAGCTCCGGGGAGAATTTGGACTACCTGCTTTGGCCTGGTTCTTTTATGTCCAAGTCAGGCATGCCTTGCAGACTCAATTTACTTCACTTACAGTTCCTTTGAGCATGCCTGCCTTGGAAAAACTGCTTAGAAACCCTGGCACTACGAAGCTAATTTCACAATACTACTCCTTTCTGATGACTGATTCCAATCCTAGATTTGCAAAGGCACAGACATGTTGGGTTAATATGGGTATTGACTTTAGTGAGGATGACTGGACTGAATTCTCCACTACTTACCATAAATCGGTTCTAGCCTCCAACGATCGCCTGATCCAGCTCAAGGCTGCATAAGTTAGGCATGCGTCCAACCCCTGATTGTTTTCGGGGCTGTGGTCTGCCGGCCGACTTTTTTCACTGTTTTTGGTCCTGTCCAGTAGTGGCTAAATTTTGGGCTGAAATTAATTCATTTCTATCCTCGGTTCTTGGTCTCCCTAATGTCCTTCATCCGAAAAATTGCCTGTTGCTTCCTAAGCTGGAATGGTTCCGCGGGGCCCATTGTTGCTACCTGGCTTCAATTAGTTAACAATTGTCTCCCCCTTTATAAACTTACTTTTGAGTTGAGAGGTCGTCCACACTTATTTGACAAAATATGGCATGGCTGGATATCCAGTCCACTTACTCTGCCTCCTCCAAGTTTGGTGGTGCGGGATCCCATCTCTGCTACTCCATAGAGGATCGCTGCTGACATTCCATGCATTGTGTGTACTTCTTCTAGAATTGACCTGTGAATGTTTGTTATACTACACTGCTGTTGTTTCTCCTATACCACATGGATCGGGGGGGGGGGGGGGGGGTGACCGGGGAGCACCAGTGTTCATGGTAATGCTGGATTACGTTGTATTTGTTTCCCTTCTTTGCTAAGAAGGTCTTATGTTTGTTGGTTTTTTATCTTTGTATGTTTTGCTTACAAACTCAATACAAGTATCTTTAAAAAAGGAATGTGGAATTCTCTTCCACAAGCAGTGGTATCAGCAGGGAGCATCGATAGTTTCAAAAAACTATTAGATGGGCACCTTAAAGACCACAACATACAGAGGTATACAATGAACAGTTAACAGTTAACAGCAAACACATACACATCATAGGTTGAACTGGATGGACTGGTGTCTTTTTTCAACCTCACTAACTATGCAACCATGTAATAGTTTAGCTACACCCACTTTTTGGCATGGTGGATGGAACTCGCCGCAGGTTAACTCCACCCTCAAGTGCCCTCATTCTCAAGTTCTAAAGTTGGGAGGTTTGCTGTACTGCTCTGGTATGTTGAAAAAAAATTGCAAAAAATGTACTTTGACGAATGGCCTCGCACCCAGCCTGGGTTCCTCTGCCAAGGTACAGCTTCCTCCACTCTGGAACCAGGAAAAAGGTATTATAGCTGGGCATGGCACCCAAGAACTAGATGACACTAGCTTAGGTGCAAACTGGAACTTACTTTATTGTAAGTTCACCCAGAATTTATACCACACACAATCAGATATGAGTTAGAGCACATTATCCTAATTAATGCAAACTTTAAACAGTAATATCATTGGTACATCTAATGAACATGTAGCAGCTAAGAGTAACCTAATAAAACAGTGACCTAATTAACAGTAAGCCTATCAACAGCTAGGCACCTAAAAAAAAAGGCTTAAATAGTCAAGGAGTTCACCCCCAAGACATTCCAGCACCGGTATTCAAGAAGACCCAGGGCTGTCCAAATCTCATTACCAGCTTTCTATTCACTTCCATCTTCTCACTGAGTTTCAAGTTGGCAGAGACCATCATGGCTTCCTTGACTGGTAAATGTGGTAATAACATGTCATCCTGCATTATATAACAGGACATCTTCCTGAAAGCTTGCAGCTCCCTCAAATGGCAGGGCCCATAGCAGTGGCGGCTGGTGAAGTTTTAAGATGGTGGGGCGCCAGACCCCATCCTTCGTTTTTGACCCCTCCCACTTCTCATAAGCCCCACCCACCCCTTATAGACTCTACCCACTCCGTTCCACCCTTCTTTTTGGTATTATATATGCAGGACTAAATGCACAAACAAAAAAAAAAAAATGATCTGCTATGGAATTAAAATGCTATGCATCTTCAATCATACTGAACATAACACCCTCTCTGGCATTGAAAAAATGCTAGACCACTGTTGTGCACAGGGTTAAACTATCAGCATCTGATAGGACTACATAGTAAACAAACTGGTACTTTCCTTGTCTATCAAACTGCAGCCCAGGGTTAAAACTAGAAAATAAATTACAAATGCTACTTTAGTATTATCAGCTCAGTCTTGAGACTGCATTTCACTGAAATATTAGACTAAAAGTTTAATAGGTCCTCTCTGAATCGGTCCATCCGACCCGTCCTCACTCGAGTCCTCAGCGTCCTGTGTAGCAGCAGCCAGCAGAGATGAGAAAGAGACAATGGAAACGTCTGTATGAGGTTAGGGAAGTAGTCAGAGTGACGCCGAAGCACCGCCCCTACGACGTCCTGGGCCAATCACAGGACGGCAATCACGAGTGGGAATTTTCGGAGCGCATCACTCTGCGCCCCGAGGACATTTTAGAGTGACGCCAATCAGCTTACAAGTAAAGAGGCACGTGATGCCAAAGCCCCCACCCCTCTCATTACGAGCAATGTGTCCGGCGCCCCGCTGCCATTAAAGGAATGCCTTTTTTTTTTATGCTGATGTTAAGTGTGACTAGCCTTGGGGGGGGGGGCGGCGCCCCTGCGCCCCCTATTGACCAGCCGCCACTTTCCCATAGTCAGTAGGCAAGAGGCTACCCTGCAGTCCCCTCCACAAGCCCCTGTCCCAGTTGGGTCTGTCATATTCACATATTGTCACACAAGTCAGTGTCCCTGATCAACGCCACATATGGTGATATTACTGCTTTGGTGACAGTATGTAAAAAAACACATGTTATTTAATTTCTTCATTTTGCAAAAAATTGTGACAAAAAAAATTACAACTTAAAAAAAACTCACAATGTCTCTTATTAAATACCTTGGGGTTTTTTTGGGACATTTTGGAGGTATTTGTACTGTCCTGGCATTTTTGGGCCTCAAAAAATGAGATAAGATGTCAGTACATCAGGACTGATTGATTTTCAAATATACAGTATCTCAAAAGAGTACACCCTTCACATTTTTGTAAATCTTTTATTATATCTTTTCATTTGACAACGCTGAAGAAATTAAACTTTGCTACAATGTAGTAGTAGTTCTATCATCATTATTATTATGAATTCAATATTAAGCAATAGTTGTTAGTCTTTAGAAATGTATGCTATACTATTACATAATATAGAAAATCTACATTCAAAGTTGAACTCTTGACCACTACCAAGAAAAACACCTTTGACAAGAAATAAAATAAAACCTGGTGCTGTCTGCCTGAAGTGAATCACATAAAGCATGGGGAAACCATGTACATTGATTGAGTTGACAGATCCATAGATAAGGGTCTAACTGTAACCTAACTTATACTTTGACGTATATTTAAAAAATGAATACACTATATGTTTTATATATATATATATATATATATATATATATATATATATATATATATATACACACATATACTGTATATACACATTAACCACATAACGACCGCCCGCCGCAGTTTTACTGCGGCAGGCAGCCGCTCCTGGGCAAAGCGACGTTATGTTACATCGCTCGCTCAGGAGACTCGTTAGCTGGGAAGCCAGTGCGTGGGACCGGCAGCTCTGATGGCCGCTGGCCACTCGCGATCTCCCGCAGCAAGGAGAGGACAGACAGCTGATGTAAACACAGCCGTCTGTCATTCTCCCTGAAGTAATCACAGAGGCTATGTGATCCTGCTATATAGGATTGTATGTCTCTGTGATTACATCACAAGCCACACCCCCCCCCCACAGTTAGAATCACGCCCCTAGGGTCACACTTAACTCACTGATCACCAGTAATGTTAACCCCTTCCCTGCCAGTGTAATTTTTACAGTAGCAGTTCATATTTTTAGCACTGATTACTGTAGTAATGTCACTGGTACCCCCAAAAGAGTCAAAAATGTCAGTTAGGGGCCCGATCTGTCCGCCGCAATGTCGCAGTCCCGCCAAAAAAATCGCAGATCGCCGTCATTACTAGTAAAAAAAAAAAAAAAACAATAAAAATGACATAAATCTTTCCCATAGTTAGTGAACGCAATAGCTTTTGCGCAAACCAATCAAAATACGCTTATTGCGATTTTTTTTACCAAACATATGTAGCAGGAAACAAATTGGCTTAAAAATGTAAAAAAAATTTTGATTTTCACATTTTTTTTGAGAATTTCATATAAAAGAATGTGAAAAATATTGCAATTTTTTCAAAATTGTCGCTCTTTTTTTGTTTATAGCGCAAAAAATAAAAATCGCACAGGTGATCAAATACCACCAAAAGAAAGCTTTCGTTTGGGTACATCGTCGCATGACCGCACAATTGTCAGTTAAAGTAACGCAGTGCCGAATTGCAAAATAAGGCCTGGTCATTGAGCAGCCAAATCCTCCGTTCCTTAAGTGGTTAATATTTAGAAAAGATTCAATAGGAAAATTACAGTTAACTTTGCATCAATATAGTATTTCACAAAAGTGAGTACACCCCTCACATTTTTGTAAATATTTTATTATATCTTTTCATGTGACAACACTGAAGAAATGACACTTTGCTACAATGTAAAGTAGTGAGTGTACAGCTTGTATAACAGTGTACATTTGCTGTCCCCTCAAAATAACTCAACACACAGCCATTAATGTCTAAACTGCTGGCAACAAAAGCGAGTACACCCCTAAGTGGAAGCCTGTCAGTGATCAGACCATACGCCGCACACTGCATCAAATTGGTCTGCATGGCTGTCGTCCCAGAAGGAAGCCTCTTCTGAAGATGATGCACAAGAAAGCTCGCAAACAGTTTGCTGAAGACAAGCAGACTAAGGACATGGATTACTGGAACCATGTTCCGTGGTCTGATGAGACCAAGATAAACTTATTTGGTTCAGATAGTGCCAAGCGTGTGTGGCAGCAACCAGGTGAGGAGTACAAAGATAAGTGTGTCTTGCCTACAGTGAAGCATGGTGTTGGGAGTGTCATGGTCTGGGGCTGCATGAGTGCTGCCGGCACTGGGGAGCTACAGTTCATTGAGGGCACCATGAATGCCAACATGTACTGCGACATACTGAAGCAGAGCATGATCCCCTCCCTTCAGAGACTGGGCCGCAGGGCAGTATTCCAACATAACGACCCCAAACACACTTCCAAGATGACCACTGCCTTGCTAAAGAAGCTGAGGGTAAAGGTGATGGACTGGCCAAGCATGTCTCCAGACTTAAACCCTATTGAGCATCTGTGGGTCATCGCCAAACAGAAGGTGGAGGAGCGCAAGGTCTCTAACATCCACCAGCTCTGTGATGTCTTCATGGAGGAGTGGAAGAGGACTCCAGTGGCAACCTGTGAAGCTCTGGTGAACTCCATGCCCAAGAGGGTTAAGGCTGTGCTGGAAAATAATGGTGGCCACACAAAATATTGACACTTTGGGTCCAATTTGGACATTTCTACTTACTTTTGTTGCCAACGATTTAGACATTAATGGCTGTGTGTTAAGTTATTTTGAGGGGACAGCAAATTTACACTGTTATACAAGCTGTACACTCACTACTTTACATTTTAGAAAAGTGTCATTTCTTCAGTGTTGTTACATGAAAAGATATAATAAAATATTTACAAAAGAATGTGAGGGGTGTACTCATTTTTGTGAGATACTGTAAATACCATAGTTTGCAGACTCTATAACTTTCACACAGATTAAATAATGTACACTGATTTGGGTTATTTTTACTAAAGAAAGTTAGCAGAATATATTTTAATCTAAATTTGTGAAGAAAAACTATTTAATTGCAGAAATTTATAACAGAAACTAAACTTTTTTCCCACATTTTCGCTATTATCAGGACTGTACAAAAAAACCCCATGACCCCTTTTTGAATAGTAGACGTCCAAGGTATTTTATAACAGGCATGGTGAGTTTTTTTACATTGTAATTTTTTTGCCACACGTTTTTTGAAAGAAATAATTAAATTTAAAAAATTCACAGAGTTGTCATTTTACCAAATCATTTTTTTCTTACACAGCACAGCACTTACAATTACACACCAAAACACATTCTGCTACGCCTCACAAGTATGGCAATACCACATGTGTGAGACTTTTTTTTACAGTCTAACCGCATAGAGGCCAAAAATCTAAGGAGCAACTTCAGGCCTTATGGCCACATCTAATTTCCTGACTATCTATCACATTTTTGGAGGCCTTGGAGCACCAGGACAGTGGAAACATCCATAAAATGACCACATTTCAGAAAGCAAACACCCCAAGGTATTTTTTAGGAGGCATGGTGAGTTTTTTGAAGACTTCACTTTTTTGCTGCAAGTTTTTGGAAAGGCATACTTAGAATTACTCCCCAAAACACATTCTTCTACTCCTCTATAGTATGGCGATACCACATGTGTGAGACTTTTTTTTTACAGTCTAACCGCATAGAGACCAAAAATCTAAGGAGCAACTTCAGGCCTTATGGCCACATCTAATTTCCTGACTATCTATCACATTTTTGGAGGCCTTGGAGCACCAGAACAGTGGAAACAACCATAAAATGACCACATTTGGCAAAGCAAACACTCCAAGGTATTTTTTAGGAGGCATGGTGAGTTTTTTGAAGACTTCACTTTTTTGCTGCAAGTTTTTGGAAAGGCAAACTTAGAATTACACCCCAAAACACATTCTTCTACTCCTCTCTAGTATGGCGATACCACATGTGTGAGACTTTTCAGTGTCTGGATCGATTATATAAAGGACATTGTGTATAACACAAATCAACCAATTGTATAAAAAACAATTTACTGTCTCTTTATGAGTGACCAGAGAATATAGCATCTATAGCAGGGGTCTTCAAACTATGGCCCTCCAGTTGTTCAGGAACTACAATTCCCATCATGCCTAGTCATGTCTGTGAATGTCAGTGTTTTACAATGCCTCATGGGATTTGTAGTTCCGCAACAGCTGGAGGGTCGTAGTTTGAGGATCCCTGATCTATAGCTATAGCAGTCTCTATTCCGATAAGCCAAGCCTAATAGTAGATAGCTGCCCTCAGGAATGCCATGTTCACTGGCCTGGAAGTACAGGAGGCTAAAGAAAGGAAGAACAAAAGAGTTCCTTTGGTTCCAGGAGTGCAGTTGTCCACAAGGGATGGCTGGAACTGTTGTCTCTTAGAAAAGTAGTCAGCGGAATGTGCAGATGGGTCAGTTCAGGCTGCAGGCAGAGAGATGGTAAGCAAACAAAACAAAGGATTGGTCCAGGCAGCAGGCAGAAACGTGGTCAATATACATGTAGGCAGGTTGTAACATGTTGGTCTTAGTAAGTTAGTGGCTGGCCCAGGTCTGTGGAAAGGGTTAAGTCATGTGAGCTTAATTCCCAGACTTTTTGGTCGCAGCCAACCCACCTGTGCTAAAAGAAGGGGAAAGGCTGGGGTTGAGAGCTGTCCTTGGTTGGTTCTGTTTCCACTCATGGCTCATGGTATCAGGGCTGCTGCGTCTTGTAGTACGCTGAAAGCACCAGAATTTTCAGAGGACATCCAAGTCATGTAGAATACCAAGATGGACTATTACCTCACAGAGGTATGCCTGGCCAGCCACATAACTATTGTTAGATTAGGGACGAGGACGTCGCTCGTATTAAACTGTTATGTTGCAACTTGTTCAGTAAAGTTACATTAACCGTTCTGAGCCTGGTCCGAAGTTATTCAAAGAGGTAACTCGGCAAGACAAGGAAGAGGAGTTTAGTTGTTAAAGGTAACCAAGCACAAGCACACTAAGAAAACAGTTGTTTGGCTTGGTATCTGGTCAGGGGAGGACTGGGAAGGGGGGCAGGGTGGAAATTGCCCCCCGGGCCACTCTGATGCCAGGCAAAAAGGCCGCACTCAGGGCTGGATTATTGTAGGGGCCAGACACTGTATACAGCTGCTGATCACCGCTACACAATATTATATTTGCAGGGCTGCGGTATGAATGTGCAGAGTATGAGTTACCATATTGCATCATGTTTATCTTGCTTGTCTTTATAAAACCAGGTGGGCATGAATAGTGAGCTGATTCAATGATTGAATGGGCCACTTGACTGGACTTGCCCCCCAGGCCTAAGGCTGCCAGCCCTCCCCTGTATCTGGTAAGGTGACAGGCCCTCTGGTAGCGAGGGGATCTTTTTCTGGCTCCCTCTCTAGCGGTCGGTCTCCAATAGCAGCCGTAACCGAACACGCGTTATGGAGATCTATGGCCTGGTCAGGAGGTAAAGGAAGGAAGGAGTTAAGAGCATGCATGAGGTCTGCGCTATGTGCTCGGCGAGACCCTATTCTGTTACTGGGAGTGAGGTAAGAGAAGTACACTAGACTGGTGGAGTCTCAGCACGTCCCTCTGAATGCAACATCTACCAAAATACAGTGTGGCAGTGATCAGGGACATTTTGAGTGGTGCAGAGGTGATAATGGACACTGTGAATGGGTGATGGTGATCAGGGACACTGACTGGTGTAGTGGGGGTTAGAGACACTGACTGATGTGGTGGTAATTAGGGAAACTGACTGGTAGCACTGGTCTGGTGACACTGTACTGCTGTGGCAGTGATCAGAGATAACGGCTGGCAGCAGTGACATACAGTGATATCAGAGCAGCCAGCCATTGCTTATGCTCACCGCCACAGCAGTATAATGTCACCATAGTGACAATGCAATTGCTGACTGGCAACAATATGTAAAAAAAAAATATGATTGATATATATATATATATATATATATATATATATATATTTATATATATAGGGTTACTCCTGTAGGAGCTGCAGGATTACTGTCCAGGTCTTCACCACAAGCTTTTCCCCGCAGCCAGGCACACAGGCTCATTCGCTCATTCACACGTTTTTTCAGTGACCAGTCTAGGGGGGGGTGTTTTTATTTTTAGAGAACTTGGATAGGGTTGAGGGAATTAGGTGGGATAATCCAAAAACAAAAACTATGTACAACTTGAGGACTTAGGTATTCTTCAGAACAAAGTTATATTAAAGTTTTTGCTTGTTGCAAACACTAAACTTGAGCTTCAAGGTAGTAGTAGTAGTAATAGTTAACTTTGAATTCCTTCCTTGGAGCCACAAGAGCAAAGTACCTTTAAGTAGAAGTTTAGTTTAGTAGAAGTTAGCTCTTCAGGACATCAGCCGGTTTCCCCTTTAACTAGACCCACAGCTGACTCTCTAGCACCAGAGGGGTGGCTAAAGTACAAAGGTCCTCAAGATCTCTCAAAGCGTCTGTACTCACACAAGGCCTAAGGAACAGCTGGTGCCTCCTTCTAACCTCCAAGAGACACCTTACTCCAGTGATGGACAAAGCTCTTCAGGACATCAGCCCAGTGGCATAGCGTGGGGGGTGCAGGGGGGGCCGGCCGCACCGGGCGCAACATCTGGGGGGGCGCATCCTGCAGTGTCACTCTGTCTGACATTATACACAGTATCACACACTGTCTGCGGTTGCTGCCATCTTAAGGCTGGGTGATGTCCAGCGGGCGCCCTATGGATGAAAATGGCGGGGCGGGGCAGGTTGGAGCTGTACTGTGCCTCACCTGTCCATTGGCGTAGGGTGGGGTGGCGCATGTGGAAATGTTGCAAGCCACGCCCCGCCTGTGCTGCCTCTCCTTACAATCGGCCGCATGTTCAGAAGAGCTCAGTCAGCTCAGCGAGTAAGTCAGCAGCCTTGCACTGTCACAGAGTCAGTAATCATTCATCTATCTTTCCCTGTTGTCGTGACACTCAGCCAGCCGTTGTTTCTGGACTGACACACCAGGCATGGGGGGGGGGGGAGCAGCCCGGACTGGAGTGGAGAACCCTGACTATGTATAAAGTAGTGTAGTGTAGTGGGCAGTGTAGTGCAGTGTAGTGGGCAATGTAGTTTACTAGACAGTGTAGTGGTCAGGTAGGAATCAGGTAGGTCAGTGTAAGGGTCAGTGTCGTGGACAGGTAGGTCAGTGTAGAGGTCAGTGTAGTGGCCAGTATAGGAATCAGGTAGGTTAGCGTAGTGGACAAGGTAGGTCAGTATAGGAATCAGGCTGGTCAGTAATATTGTAGGAAGGGACTCGGGGATAAAAGTCTGCAGGTTAGGGGTGCAAATTACTTGCCTTGCCCCGGGCGCTGACAACCCACGCTACGCCACTGCATCAGCCGGTTTCCCCTTTAACTAGACCCACAGCTGACTCTCTATCACCAGAGGGGTGGCTAAAGCACAAAGGTCCTCAAGATCTCTCAAAGCGTCTGTACTCACACAAGGCCTAAGGAACAGCTGGTTGCCTCCTTCTAACCTCCAAGTGACACCTTACTCCAGTGATACCAGACCAGATCTTCAGCAGATAGCCCCCCTTAGTCAGCTCTTTTTAGCTTCAGGATCTCAGCATCCAGGCCCCCAGGTCGCCCACCTAAGGCCAAACGACAGCAGACATAGCAGCATTGCCTAGGAGGGTGGGGTGCCCTCCAGGCTGGACTAATCCTCTCCAGGAAAAGACCCTGATCTCAGTGTGCTCACAGAATATATTCAGTCTTCCAATATGCCTTCAGAGCCTACCTCTCTGGGATAGCCCAGGGCTGTATCAAAATTCATGCTGCCATCTGCATAGCTCCACACCTATCATCCAAAAACTTTTCAAGTTCCCTGGATACAGACAGACAGACCACAGTGTGACAACTAAATTTTCCTATCAAAACATAAACTAATTCTATTTACCAAGATCCTTGCACCTATCTAGGAGGGCGATAGATAGATAGATAGATAGATAGATAGATAGATAGATAGATAGATAGATAGATAGATAGATAGATAGATAGATAGATAGATAGATAGATAGATAGATAGATAGATAGATAGATAGATAGATAGATAGATAGATAGATAGATAGATAGATAGATAGATAGATAGATTGATAGATAGATAGATTGATAGATAGATAGATTAGATAGATAGATAGATAGATAGATAGATAGATAGATAGATAGATAGATAGATAGATAGATAGATAGATAGATAGATAGATAGATAGATAGATAGATAGATAGATAGATAGATAGATAGATAGATAGATAGAAACAAAAAACTATCAGCGCAAACCTAATCCGTGATGTACATACACTGTAAACAAATAAATCACTGTGGGTGAAATAAATGTGCTAAATAGTGCATAAAATGTACAAAACCTATAAATCATCAATGTGCATAAAAGAATGACCGGCAGCATACACCCATCGTGTCCACTCTTCACAATAAAGTCAAAATAAATCAAAACGTGATGCCCCAGAAGTGCACAAAATTATTCATAAAGTGATGATATAATAAATGAATAAAGTCCACATATACAATCCAATATGATCGTGCTCAAATCCAATTGTGAATGTGTATTGGTGTCCAAGTGTCCAAATTAAAAACTTCAATCCTGTGAAAAATAAACACCGGTATGTGAAATCCCTCCACCTGAAAGATTGGCCTCTCACCTCAATATGAGACCCAAACGGGCCAGCATAAGCCTATATGAGAGTAATGGACTCCTGGGATGACTCTCCAGTCTCTCACCTCCGGAGATCGCGGGACATATAGTAAAAGATAAAGGCAAAATCTAGTGCTCTCTGCTTGTAAACGTGTAGGCTTTATTAAATGGATGAAAGCAACTCACATGATATGGGCACTCAGCCGTGCCTGCTAGTATGGCAATTGGTAGTTTAATCCACCCGAGAGACGATCGGCGTCAACCACGCAAGCTCCGCCCCTATACGCGTTACATCAGAGCGTAGGGCTCCGTTGACTACCGTCCATTACTCTCATATAGGCTTATGCTGGCCCGTTTGGGTCTCATATTGAAGTGAGAGGCCAATCTTTCAGGTGGAGGGATTTCACATACCGGTGTTTATTTTTCACAGGATTGAAGTTTTTAATTTGGACACTTGGACACTTATACACATTCACAATTGGATTTGAGCACGATCATATTGGATTGTATATGTGGACTTTATTCATTTATTATATCATCACTTTATGAATAATTTTGTGCACTTCTGGGGCATCACATTTTGATTTATTTAGATAGATAGATAGATAGATAGATAGATAGATAGATAGATAGATAGATAGATAGATAGATAGATAGATAGATAGATAGATAGATAGATAGATAGATAGATAGATAGATACATACATACATACATACATACATACATAGATACATCTACAGTTTCTCACAAAAGTGAGTACACCTGAGTAAATGGGAAGCAGCATTGAATATTTCTATCTCTGACCGACACTGGTCAAATGCTTGTACTTTAGCTCACAAATGCTCTATCAGCACACGTTTTCAGGAAAAGGCCTATAAGCTTCTTATCCATTGGTATTTCACTCCAGACAGACTTCACAGATGGTTTCCTCAAGCCTCTAACTCGTGCTGTAGATGTGGCCAGTCTCCAGGCACCTTGTTTCACATTTGATGGCATTGCCCCAGGATTTCTGGCTTTTGGACTCAGATCTGGGACCTGATCCGAGAGATTACCAACACCTCTTTATCACTTACTCCTGAGTGCTGCCTATCGCATATTACTGATCTTCAACCTCACTCCTACAAGAAATCATTAGTACGCTACTTACTCAATGCAGCTAAATCCCTAATACCCAAACATTGGAAATCCACTTCATCTCCGACTGTCAATGAGTGGTTGTTAGCCGTGAATGACATCTACAACAAGGAAGAGTCTATCGGGGTAGCGACTGATAGGCTGACGAACTTACACAGGCAACCAAAAAAGTCCTGGCGCTGGTCCTCCGTACAACCACCTATGGGAGTACTGGAGCCATAACCCACAACAGTGTAGTGATGGAGGCAATGACAGGAAAAATACTTTGAAATAAATGCCGCACGCAGTGCTGCCAAATCCCTTAGCACAGGATGAGTTGCATGAAATGGAAGGACTGGAAGGAGGGATGGCGCATAGCGATGTTACGTGGGACTAATACCTCTGGATAAGGAACAGTCAGTACATAATGACGATTGAAAAGTTTATTGGAAGTAATCAATAAAATCCACAAACCAACCACCGGTCAACTGGTCCTCGGCATCACATGAGGGTGCTGTGGGGGTCCCGCTCGGTCTAATGGAATGCCACTTGGCCAAATCCTGGGAGGGACAGGGAGTGGATCCCGAAGGATAACATAGACAGAGAAGGAAGTCAGCCCGGCGTGTGTGTCGGCCGTTGCACACAAACGCCGGACCTTTGGTCGAACATGAGAGGCCTGTTCTGAGTGGAACCTGTCCTGTTAAACCGCTGTATGGTCTTGGTCACCGTGCTGCAGCTCAGTTTCAGGGTCTTGGCAATCTTCCTATAGCCTAGGCCATCTTTATGTAGAGCAACAATTTTTTTTTCAGATCCTCAGACAGTTCTTTGCCATGAGGTGCCATGTTGAACTTCCAGTGACCAGTATGAGAGAGTGAGAGCAATACCATCAAATTTAACACACCTACTCCCCATTCACACCTGAGACCTTGTAACACTAATGAGTCGCATGATAGTGGGGAGGAAAAATGGCTAACTGAGCCTGTGACGGGAGTCACTTTGGTTGGGGGGCCCGTGGAACACAGCTTACCTTAGAGAGGTTGGGAAATACCTCTCTCAGCCCCCTAGGCCCCTCTTATGTGTAAGTCACCCAGCCAGCAGTTTAGACATTAACCACTTTAAGACCGGAAGGATTTGCCGCCCTAATGACCAGGCCCTACCGTATTTTGCGATTTGGCACTGCTTTACTTTAACAGACAATTGCGCGGTCGTGCGACGCTGTACTCAAATAAAATTGATGTCCTTTTTTTCCCACAAATAGAGCTTTCTTTTGGTGGTATTTGATCACCTGTTCAAATTTTATTTTTTTTGCGCTACAAAAAAAAAGAGCGACAATTTTGAAAAAAAAACAATATTTTTCACATTCTGCTATATGACATTCTCAAAAAAAAAAATTTAAAAATAAAACTTTTTTAACATTTTAGGCCAATTTGTTTTATGCTACATATTTTTGGTAAAAAAAAAAAAAAAATTGCAATAAGTGTATTTTGATTGGCTTGTGCAAAAGTTATCATGTCTACTAACTACGGGAAAGATATATGTAATTTTTATTATTTTTTTTGTTTACTAGTAAAAAGTGATTTGCGATTTTTTGCGGGACTGTGATATTGTGGCGGACATATCGGACCCCTAACTGACATTTTTGACAATTTTGGGGGGACCAGTGACATTACTACAATAATCTGTGCTAATAATATGCACTGTTACTGTAATAATGATACTGGCAGGGAAGAGGTTAACATTATGGGTGATCATCGTATTAAATGTGAGCCTTGGAGAGTGATTCTAACTGTGGGGGGCGTGGCTTGTGAAATGACCATAGAGACCTGTGATCCTATATAGAAGAATCACATGAGCTCTGTGATCATTTCAGGGAGAAGAATGGTCAGCTGTGTGTACAACAGCTGACCGTCCTTCTACCTCAGCGGGGAGTGATCGCGGGTGTCAGGTGGCAATCGCAGCCACCTGACCCATGCATCGGCTTCCCCGCTGCTGATTGGGGGCGGGAGAGCCCTGCCGGCGGCGCGCGCTCGCCCCCTAGCTTCCCGCGCGCGACCGACGTAGGTCTATGTTGGTTTGCGTAGGAGAGCCACCCTGCTGCAGTAAAAAGGAGGCGGGTGGTCCGGAAGGAGTTAATGGCTGTGTGTTGAGTAATTTTGAGGGGACAGCAAATTTACAGTCTGTCACAGTAACTGTCACAGTCGGTTCACACTGATCCGTCTCGAAGTCGCCCCGACTTCGGGTGACTAATGAAGTCGTCTGTGCACCGCAACTTCGGTGCGGCTTGCAACGACTTCACATAATGGAAATCAATGCAAGTCGCTCCGCATAAAAAAGGTGCAGGAACCTTTTTCTAAGTCGGAGCGACTTGAGTCGCTCCTATTAGAACGGTTCCATTGCACAGCATGGGCCGCTACTTGTCAACCGGCACTTATACAAGGTGTACACTCACTACTTTACATTGTAGCAAAGTGTCATTTCTTCAGTGTTGTCACATGAAAAGATAGGATAAAATATTTACAAAACAGGTGAGGGGTGTACTCACTTTTTTGAGATACTATATATAATATATATATATATATATATATATATATATATATATATCTATATATATATATATAGATATATATATAGATATAGATATACAGTACACTATATTACCAAAAGTATTGGGACGCCTGCCTTTACACGCACATGAACTTTAATGGCATCCCAGTCTTAGTCCGTTGACTAATATTGAGTTGGCCTAACCATTGCAGCTATAACATCTTCAACTCTTCTGGGAAGGCTGTCCACAAGGTTTAGGAGTGTGTCTATGGGAATGTTTGACCATTCTTCCAGAAGGGCATTTGGGGGGTCAGGCACTGATGTTGGATGGGAAGGCCTGGCTCCCAGTTTCTGCTCTTATTTATCCCAGAGGTGTTCTATCATGTTGTGCTCAGAACTCTGTGCAGGCCAGTCAAGTTCCTCCACCCCAAACTCGCTCATCCATGTCTTTAAGGGACCTTGTTTTGTGCACTGGTGTGCAGTCATGTTGGAACAGGAAGGGGCCATCCCTAAATTGTTCCCACAAAGTTGGGAGCATGAAATTGTTTAAAAATGTCTTGTTATGCTGACGCCTTAAGAGTTCCCTTCACTGGAACTAAAGGACCATGCCCAACCCCTGAAAAATAACTCCACACCACCTTGTGCACAGTCTTCCCAGAAGAGTTGAAGCTGTTATAGCTGCAAAGGGTGGGCCAACTCAATATTGAACCCTACGGACTAAGACTGAGATGTCAGTAAAGTTCATGTGTGTGTAAAGGCAGGCGTCCCAATACTTTTGGTAATATAGTGTGTGTGTGTATATATATATATATATATATATATATACAGTATATATACTGAAGCACTTCACTATTCTCTCCTCTTTTAACTTGTTTGTTTAGTGTGGTGATTGCACTGTCAAGCGATAGCTGTTCTGTTTTTTTTTTCTTTTGTGTTTGTTTTTGTTAGTTGATATCCATATATATTGTATTTCAATAGCGCTCTCAATAGAGATCTATCTTTTATCTGCTTACCTTGTAGACTCTATAACAAAAAAAGCCCCTTTGCTACAGTTTGGGTAATTGTTTATATGCATCATACCGCCACATGGCATATTTCTCTGTAACCTTACATATGTTGTGTAATGGAACCACCGACCCACACTGTGTTTGTGGACTTCCGTCAGTATACGGCTTCCTTGCAGTCATGAACATATATACCAGATTTTCCCAGCCGCCCTCATACAAAGCTAGCCAACAACTTTGTACTGGAATCACACTTTATTGAACAGTCACACAGAATTTATATACAGCATGGGCACATCCCCCTCCTGATCAAATTACCACACACAGGTCAGGGTTTGCCTGATTACATTATCATATGCAGATGAAACTGTATACAGAAAAAGAACTAACCCGAACTAATTATCTAGCCATCTGGACAGAACAATATGGGCTCATTAACATTTAACAATGGAACAGGCAGACTTAACACAATACACATCCCACCTCAAAACAGACAATAGGACAAGACTGCCAATGACAGTCTGTCCGTCTCCTACATTGAAGTCCATGGAATCACATCTACGTATTTCTATGATTATTTAGGAGTCACAGACTTCATGGCAACAGTCTATATATCTCACAGTGTAAAGTGGGATTAAATCTTCATATTTCTCGAGAGATATTGCTGACAAATATTACTGTCCCACTTGAAGCAATCCAAACCATTAAGTATCTGTCTTTCACTCCCAGTGATGGTGAGTACCGTCACATGTTGCAATAATTATATGTTATCTTTAGAAAAAACTGAGCAAGTATAAGAACTCAAATGCCAATACCTACCCACTCAGCGCTTGTGGAGTCAACTAATGTTAGTGATATATATATATACTGACAATACTCACTAACAAATCAATATGCAGCAGCTGCTATAATTGATACAAAATAAAACAGGGTGTGTATATAACACTGGAAGGTCCCACGTACACACTAGCAGCGCTTAAGGGTTACTCTCCATGAGCCCTACGTTAGACCAAAGATATCACCAAATCAAAAATTGGCACTGCACATGTGCAATAATCCCAAATGGTTGTAATATCTTGGCCACTTCACATATATATATATATATATATATATATCTTTATATACACATAATAGTCCCAAATAAGTGTGATGAAATCCTCTTCAGTGTTTCAAAACGTAAGCGCAGATGGTAAACATCTCCACCACACCTCTGTGAGCCCCTTAGGTAGTGAAAACGTACCCTTATGACATATGTCTGGAGCTTTCTGTAATCATATGAACCTGGCTCTCCACATCGGTCTGCTTGCACACACCCCGATCAAAAACCTCAGTTGACGTCCGTGATGACGAACTGCGTCAGAGTGTGAGCACACGGTCACCTAGGCAACCCGCAAGATTCCGACGTCACGCCCAGGAAACCCGGAAGTCCTGTGTGCTGGTACCAAGCCTCGGGCTGCTAGAGGAAATTACAGTGGTGGTAGAACGTACGGCTGCAAGGGTGTCTAAGCTCTTTACATGCTATGATTACAAGTGGAGAAAATGTGACTTTGTTTTTTATTGATTTGATGTAATAAAGTTCCTTTTATAAAACGGATCTTACTATGAGTTCCCCTTTATGATTATATGTGGCCACGGGTACTGAGAGATATCTGGAGGAGTGCTGGCTTTCCCCATCGGTCTGCTTGCACACACCCCGATCAAGAACCTCCTCTGCAAAGTCGCCAGCACTCCTCCAGATATCTCTCAGTACCCGTGGCCACATATAATCATAAAGGGGAACTCATAGTGTGATCCGTCTTATAAAAGGAACTTTATTACATCAAATCAATAAAACAAACTCACATTTTCTCCACTTGTAATCATGGATGGCATGTAAAGAGCTTAGACACACCCTTGCAGCCGTACGTTCTACCGCCACTGTAGTTTACTCGAGCAGCCCGAGGCTTGGTACCAGCACACAGGACTTCCAGGTTTCCTGGGCGTGACTTCGGACGCTTGCGGGTTGCCTAGGTGACCGCGTGCTCACGCTCTGACGCGTTTTGTCATCACGGACTTCAACTGAGGTTCTTAATCGGGGTGTGTGCAAGCAGACCGATGGGGAGAGCCAAGTTCATATGATTACAGAAAGCAGCGCCAGACATATGTCATAAGGGTACGTTTTCACTACCTAAGGGGCTCATGGAGGTGTGGTGGAGGTGTTTACCATCTGCGCTTAAGTTTTGAAATACTGAAGAGGATTTCATGACACTTTTTTGGGACTATTATGTTTATATATATATATATATATATATATATATATATATATATATATATGTGAAGTGGCCAAGATATTATAACCATTTGGCATTATTGCACATGTGCAGTGCCAATTTTTGATTTTGATATCTTTGGTCTAACGTAGGGCTCATGGAGAGTAACCCTTAAGCGCTGCTAGTGTGTACGTGGGACCTTCCAGTGTTATATACACACCCTGTTTAATTATATGTTATCTGACTTTACTTTAAAAAAAAAAAAAAAAACTGTTAATGGAAAAAAAAAAAAAAAGCCCAACAGGCAATTGAAGGGGCAGATACAGCAAGCTGACAAAGCTGCTGTTATTTTTTGGGCAAATAAATATGAAATTCAAGCCCTTTCAGGCCTATCGTTGGCTGCGGGGTGAGAGCTGAAGGGGTTAACGTTGGGCAGGCACAGAAAACAAAGCATGCTGGACATTCTGATTTTATTTTCTAATACAATTGCAGCCTCAAAAACATGAAAAATATCTGCAGGTTGTATTTAGAGGTACATAGAGCTCCGCCATTAGAGACAGCGTTTTTTTCCGCCCAGAAATCTTTATTTATATTATTAACATGTTACAATTTCTCAGGGCTGCTAAAGCAACACGGAGCTCTGCTTCCATCTTGTGGTCATTTCTCAGCAGTGCACTGTGGAGCAAAGACATTTATTACAGTAATAAATCCAAAGGCAAGCATTTATTATATCGCAGCTTACCAATTCTTAGATGTGATGGCTGCACTAGTTATCTTCTTCTTAGGTTTTATTTCCTTTATTTTCACCTAGTGATCTGGCCAGTACGTCTGTTGTTTTTCAAAAGAACAAGCTTTCCTGCAAATGTATCAATTTACAGTGATGAGACAAAACCATTTGCCACTGACAGGGGGGGCTTACGATGATCGGCTTTTAATTATACATGTAAAACCTTTATCCCAAAAGGAAAAAAATGTTGCTGTAATCTATATTAACCACTTTCCAACCGGGCCATAGCCGAAAGACGGCTACAGCGTGGTTTTCTAGTTCTGGGAGGGCGTACATGAACGTCCTCCCAGAATCGTGCTCCCGTGCGCCCCCTGGGCTGGGGCGCGCACACGGGAGTGTCCGTGCTCGCCGGGTCCCGGGGACCCGACGCATCACGGATCGCGGTAAAGGGCCAATGAGAGCGGTCCTTTACCACGTGATCGCTCCATCCAATGACGGAGCGATCACTTCACAACAAACCGGCGCATGTCCGGTTCATTTCTCTCCTCTCCTCGCACGCTGTACACAGCAATCGGTACAGCGTGCGAGGAGAGGAGAGAAACTGCAGCTGCACGCCTCCTCTGCCTCATCTGTTCCCTGGATCAGTGCCTCCTCTGCCTCATCTGTGCCCTGGATCAGTGCCTCCTCTGCCTCATCTGTGCCCTGGATCAGTGCCTCATCTGTGCCCCATAAGTGCCTCATCCGTGCCCCATCAGTGCCTCATCCATGCCACCTCAGTGCTCATCCATGCCACATCCGTGCTCATCCGTGCCTCATCTGTGCCACATCCATGCCACATCTGTGCCTGCCCATGCCACCTCAGTGCTCATCCATGCCACAACCATGCTCATCCATCCCACGTCAGTGCTCATCCATGCCATGTCCGTGCTCATCCATGCCACACCCATGCCACTTCAGTGCTCATCCATGCCACGTCAGTGCTCATCCATGCCACATCAATGCCACGTCAGTGCTCATCCGTGCCATGTCAGTGCTCATCCATGCCACATCCATGCCACGTCAGTGCTCATCCGGGCCACATCCATGCCACGTCAGTGCTCATCCATGTCGCGTCAGTGCCACATCAATGCCACATCCATGCCTTGTCAGTGTTAATCTGTGCCACATCCATGCCACGTCAGGCTGCTCATCTGTGCCTCATCCATGCCACATCAGGGCTAATCCATGCCACATCAGTGCTCATCAGTGCCACATCCATCCAACGTCAGTGCTCATCAGTGCCTCATCCGTGCCACATCAGTGCTCATCCGTACCACATCCATGCCATGTCAGTGCTCATCCGTGCCACATTCATGCCACATCAATGCCATGTCAGTGCTCATCCGTGCCACATCCATGCCACGTCAGTGCTCATCCGTGCCACATCCATGCCATGTCAGTGCTCATCCATGCCACATCCGTGCCATGTCAGTGCTCATCTGTGCCACATCTATGCCATGTCAGGGTGCTCATCTGTGCCTCATCCATGCCACGTCAGTGCTCATCCATGCCACATCCATGCCACGTCAGGGCTAATCCATGCCACATCAGTGCTCCTCAGTGCCACATCCATCCCACGCCAGTGCTCATCAGTGCCACATTCATCCCACGTCAGTGCTCATCAGTGCCACATCCATGCCACGTCAGTGCTCATCAGTGCCACATCCATGCCATGTCAGTGCTCATCCGGGCCACATCCATGCCACATCAGTGCTCATCCGGGCCACATCAATGCCACATCAGTGCCACTACAATGCTTATCAGTGCCCTACAGAGCCTCACAAAATTGTAATGGGAAGTCAGGAAATGACGGTGCTCCCTGCTTGTTGGGCCTCTGTATGTGGTCAGGCTGTGGAAAAGTGTCACACATGTGGTATCGTCATACTCAGGAGGAGTGGCAGAATGTATTTTGGGGTGTCATTTTTTGCTATGTACATTGTATGTGTTAGAAACGTCTTATAAATGGACAACTTTGTGTAAAAAAAGCGTTTTGGTTTTCTTTCCACATTTTCCAAAAATTTGTGTAAAAAAATGACATGTTCAAAAGACTCATTATTTTTTTTTTGTTTTTTTTTTTAGAAAAAAGACTCATTATGCCTCCTAGATCATGTGTTGGGGTGTTTTCTTTCCAAAATGGGGTCATTTTATGGGGGTTTTTATTGTCCAGGTGCTCCAGGGCCTTCAAAAGTGTGATAGGTCATCAGAAAATTATATGTGTAATTTTTGCTTCTAGAACGCCTCCCGGTGTTCCTTGCATGTTAGGCCTCTGTATGTGGTCAGGCTGTGGAAAAGTCTCACACATGTGGTATCGCCATACTCAGGAGGAGTAGCAGAATGTGTTTTGGGGTGTAGTTGCCAGTATGCCTATACTGTGTGTGAGAAATAACTTCGTAATATGACCATTTTGTGAAAAATATTTTTTTTTTAAAAAAAATCTTCATTTTGCAAAGAATTGTGGGAAAAAATGACAACTTCAAAAAACTCACCATGCCCCTTACTAAATACCCTGGAATGTCTACTTTCCAAAAAGGGGTCATTTGGTGGGTATTTTTACTGTCCTGAATTGTTAGGGTCTCAAGAAATGAGATAGGCCATCAGTACTTTAGGTGTGATCAATTTTCAATGATTGGTACCATAGCTTGTAGACTCTATAGCCTTCACAAAGACCAAAAAATGTATACTTATTTGGGTTATTTTTACTAAAGATATGTAGCAGTATAAATTTTGGCCAAAACTTATGAAGAAAAATGACTAAATTTGCAAAATTTAAAACCGAAACTAAGAAAAACGAATTTTTTTACAAAATTTTCGGTCTTTTTTCATTTATAGCGCAAAAAAATAAAAAACCCAATTATGATTAAATACCACCAAAAGAAAGCTCTGTTTGTGTGAAAAAAAGGACGGAAATTTCATATAGGGACAGTGTTGCATGACTGAGTAATTGTCATTCAAAATGTGAGATCACTGAAAGCTGAAAATTGGTCTGGCCCAGTGGGCAAGTGGTTAATAAAAGCCATGTGTCTCTGCGTCCGCTTTCCCTGTGTCCGTGGAAATGCGCTACTGCGCATGTGCCGCATGGACAGCCTTTGGGACGCAGAGCCTGGCGCTGGGTGGGCGTGTATATGAGCGGATCCCCGCCCACCTTTCAACATCCGCCTCAGTATTGGAAGGAAACGTACCTATGTGGTGGAGAAGGCCGCGGCTGTGGTATGGAGAAGGCCGCGGCTTCTGTCTGATGTCTGGGGATCTGGATAGAGCCGCTAGAGGCCATGACCGGCCACACACACAATCCGCACACCGACCGAACTCACTGACAGCTCCGAGTCCGGGCAAAGAGCAGCAAGACTACAACTACGGAGAGCGGCCGGAGACAAATCATTCCGCCTGAGGAAACCACCACCATCTACTGGCCAACTGTGAGTATTACAACTGGGAATTCACCTCACAGGGCTGAGGACAGAAATCACCTCATCATATATTGTGATATTCTACATACTATACACCCCAATATAATCACCTCATCATATACTATACACCCCAGTATCATCAGGTGATGATACTGGGGTGTATAGTATATGATGAGGTGATTATATTGGGGTGTATAGTATATGATGAGGTGATAATACTGGGGTGTATGTAGGATATCACAAGATGGCGGTGGTTTCCTCAGGCGGAGATGATTTGTCTCCGGCAGCTCTCCGTAGTTGTAGTCTTGCTGCTCTTTGCCCGGACTCGGAGCTGTCAGTGAGTTTGGTCGGTCGGTGTGCGGATTGTGTGTGTGGCCGGTCATGGCCTCTAGTGGCTCTATCCAGATCCCCTGGCGCCTTCCCCTTCTCCTGACCCATGACGGGGTGCTCCTGCCCAGCTACAGCATTCGGGTGAGTGTAGACTCTCCGGGGAATATGGATCTGGTCCGGAGCCGCCTGCTCAGAGGAACTTCCCTGAAGAGCACCATTATCGGGGGGTGACCCCCAACACCCGGGACCCGGCCTCCGACACAGAGGAGCTCCCCATCCTACACAGGTCAGTGTGACTTACTTCTGGGGCCCCTGACATGTTGCCCGCCCCCAGTCCCAACGGCTGTCCGTGGGGCACATGCGCAGTAGCGCAATCCCAATGTCACAGGTAAAGCGGACGCAGAGACACTTGCATATTATTAATATAGATTGATATCCTACATACACCCCAGTCGGGCAGCCGGACAAAACTCTTGAAGTGGCAGGTGTGCGCGGGCACGCAGCGGGTACGCGCTCGCACGCGAGAGCCGCTCGGTCAGCTCTGCGCGTGTCTCGTTGCTAGGGCAACAGGGACGCTATGCGCAGAGCTGGCTACGTCATGCGGCTCTCGCGTTGTTAGAAAAAAAAAGAGATAAGCGAGAGCCGCTCAGTTAGCCATATGTTCTAGCGCCCGTTAATTTAACGGGCTTAATGTCTAGTTGCTTATAAATTGTTAGCTAGAGCGTGGCCTAAATTTGTTATTGCATCTAAATCTGCTAGTCCACCTAACACTCACCCCCCCCCCCCAGTCTGACAATGCTGCTATCCAAAGGGGCCCCCTGTGGTCCTTCATCCAGAGTGGGGGCGCGCTAATACAGGAGGTGTACATGGTGATCATATCCCCCTTATGTATTTATACATGGTGCAGAGGTGTAACTAGAAAATTCAGGGCCCCGGTGCAAGAAACCATGAAGGGCCCCCCAGACCCCTGGCCGGGGCTCTTCCCTTCAAGCCTGGGGCTCTTCCCACTGATCCTGGGGCCCTTTACTCTCATTGCGGGGCCCTTTATTACGGCCCCACTGTGGGATCCTTTCACAAGTTCTGCAGTGGGCCCCCTTCCTGCCATCTTGGGGCCTCCCCACGGTGGTGGAATGCCAGGGCCGGTGGCAAGTGTGACCTTTGCGATCCTGGAGGTTCACCCACTGGTGTCAGTAGTTTTTATTTTTTGGTATTTTAATTGTATTATTTTTTTATCATTTTATTTTATTTTTTTACAATGTGACTGACTATGACTCTGTCCATTCAAAAAAGGAAGGAGCTGGTAAATTACATATTTACCGACCCCTTCCTGGTTCTCTATTGTGACACATCCCCTGCAGCAGCCGGCAGGAGAGGGGAGGGAGCACAGTGGGGGGGGGGGAGACTAGGGGAGACCACAGGGGCCCAGAGACAGCAGAAAACAAGTGAACTGGATGGGAAGAGTGGCGGGGGCAGCAGCACAGTAGGGGGGGGGGGGGACCAGGGGAGCACACAGGGGCCCAGAGACAGCAGAACACAAGTGAACTGGATAGGAGGAGGGGTGGGGGCAGCATAAGAGGAACCAATCTCCTCCATTTTCCTCCTGCAGCTACAGGAGGATAAAGGAGCACAGTGATTTCTCTACATGCTGCCCCCGCCGCCCCTCCTATCCAGGTGTACAGGGGAGCCGCACAGACCCCTGGAGCATAGGGCCCGGTTGCAATTGCAACCCCTGAAACCCCTGTAGTTACGCCCCTGACATGGTGATAATATCCCCCCTTATGTATTTATACATGGTGATCATATCAGCCCTTACGTATTTATACATGGGGATCATATCCCCCCCTTATGTATTTATACATGGTGATCATATCCCCCCTTATGTATTCATACATGGTAATTATATCCCCCCTTATGTATTTATACATGGTGATCTATCCCCCCTTATGTATTTTTACATGTTCATCATATCCCCCTTTATGTCTTTATACGTGGTGATCATATCCCCTCTTATGTATTTATACATGGAGATTATATCCCCCTGTATGTATTTATACCTGGTGATCATATCCCCTTTATGTATTTATACCTGTTCATCATATCCCCCTTTATGTCTTTATACATGGGGATCATATCCCCCCTTATTTATTTATACATGTTGATTATATCCCCTTCTCTTCTCCAGAGGGAATAAATTCAGTTCCTCTAATCTTTCCTCATAGCTGAGCTCCTCCATGCCTCTTATCAGTTTGCTTGTACTTCTCTGCACTTTCTTTGGTTCTCCAGGGTTGACCTCAGAGCCTAGAGGTCAATATTTGCTTGAGTATTGTTCAACCCCTATATAGAATTCAGGAATGGACCTCTGACAAAAATGTACAATAAATGAAAAAGAAAAACGCCATCTACATGTACTATAGTGATGAAATGCATAAGCAGAGCTTCCAGACGTTTTATCACATGCTGCAAGTAGTGTGGGTGGGTTTTATTTTTTCAATTTAATATACTAAAACCATTTATGATGAATTTTAATGACCCAATCTTGGATGATCTGCTCTATTTTTAGTTTTTTTTTTGTTTCTACGTTGTGGATACTAGTGGACTGATGCAATACTGAGTGGTACATTATCCCCCTTCGAATCCTGGTGTGTACGGCCCTTAGACTCGAAATATTTGCTATCGCACATGTACAAGTTGGTGCTTGGGGCGCATTTATTACAGATGACTCCATACTTTATTAAAGAATAGGAGAAGGTGATGGGGACTGAATTTTATCCTCCACAGATTCAGAAAATTATGCATGCAGCCAACGTTTCCTCCATCAGTATTCGCATTCAAGAATCCGAGTTTCTGACTAGGTGGTATAGCACACCCTCTCCTCTCGCGCAGATGTTTCCAGGGTCTGACCTCAATTGTTGGTGGGGATGCACACAACGTGGTACATTCCTCTATCTTTGGTGGGATTGTCCAAAGATTAGGGCTTTTCGGGACTCAATAATTCCTTGGATTCAGAAAACATCTATACGACCAGTTAAGCATGCATCACTTCAGTTCCTCTTCCATGATGTTAGGTCTTTCGTCAGGCGGTACAAAACAAAGTGTAACTCCCTATTTGTTGAACGCTGACAAATACCTGATCCCAAGATATTGGAAACAGGTCACTTGTCCAACACTAACTGAATGGAAGAGAGAAGTGAATTACATCATGGAGGCTGAATGTTGGGTGTTTACATGCCCCTTCCAGCTAAGAAACATGCCCCCTCCAGCAAAGAGACATGCCCCCTCCAGCAAAGAGACATGCTCCCTCCTGCAAAGAGACATGCCCCCTCCAGCAAAGAGCCATGCCCATTCCAGAAAAGAGACATGCCCCCTCCAGCAAATAGACATGCCCCCTCCAAGAAAGAGACATGTCCAATCCAGAAAAGAGAAATGCCCAATCCAGAAAAGAGACATGCCCAATCCAGCAAAGAGACACGCCCCCTCCAGAAAAGAGACATGCCCAATGCAGCAAAGAGACATGACCTCTCCAGCAAAGAGACATGCCCAATCCAGCAAAGAGACATGTCCCCTCCAGCAAAGAAACATGCCCAATCCAGGAAAGAGACATGCCCCCTCCAGAAAAGAGACATGCCCAATGCAGCAAAGAGACATGTCCCCTCCAGCAAAGAAACATGCCCAATCCAGGAAAGAGACATGCCCCCTCCAGAAAAGAGACATGCCCAATGCAGCAAAGAGACATGTCCCCTCCAGCAAAGAAACATGCCCAATCCAGGAAAGAGACATGCCCCTTCCAGCAAAGAGACAAGCCCCCTCCAGCAAAAAGACATGTGCCCTCCAGCAAAGAGACATGCCTAAAATCATCAGCTCAGCTCACAGGTATAAGAATTGTACAGCACCAAGAAAGCTCCCCTCTTTCTGCTCATCACCACCGACCAATGACACTCATATCCAGCCTCAGTGAAGCAACATGTGGTGACAGCAGCACTGCAGTGTCGGCGGGTCCTCCTGCTATTAAAGCCTGTGCTGTTCTGGGATTCAGGAGAGCTGCTCCATCCCCCGCCCGCCCCGCTTCGCTCCCCAACAATACAACTTATACTGCTGGGAAGCAGAGCGGGGCAGGGCTGGGGGGTGGAACAGAGCATTATGCAAGGATGACACTGCACGCTAAAGGGAGAGGGAGCCTCGGGTCCTTGGGTTGTGCACCCCCGTTTCTGCCCCTCTTAAAGTGCCGCCTGGATCCCATGGACCCACCGGGACCCATGGTAGGGCCGGCCCTGGAGCAGCATTTATTAGGTGCATAGCTAAGGATTTGTAAAATCTGGGACCCATAACCACGGAACAGAAACTGAACTAATGTGAACTCCAGGGTGAATGCAGAGACCTTGGTCACAACTCTATGAACAGTCTGCCAATAGAATTGTATATAGGGGCAACTCCACCAAATGTGGAGAAAAATACCCTACTTCGCTTTGCACCACCAGCAACAATTAGGCACATGGAGGAGGACAGGTACTCAAAGAAAATTGGGGTGGCCAATGCCTCCTTGCACTTTAGAGCACACGAGTTGTTGTAAACTAACCCTATGGTGTCTTTTAGCCCACAAATAGTTAGAAGTTAGTTTTCTGTAGGGTGCAAAAGAATGGCGCTAGGAACTTCAATGGGTACAGCCTGTAAAATATATACAATTCTGGGTAACACTGTCATGTTTACTATTGCGGCTCTGCCAAACCATGAAAAGGAAGGTTTGTTCCATGTAACTGTATCTCTCTGAAAGGCAGTCAAGAGAGGGATGTATGTAAGGGCCAGTAACTGGATGCCCAGATAGGTAATTGCGTCAGTCTTCTAGGAGAATGGGAAAAGGGATTTACACTGAGGTACTAAGGTTGGGGGGAAGAGACATTAAGCACGTGGATTTGGAGTTATTTTTAGGTTGGAGACAGCACCAAACAATTTGAGGTTGCGAAGGAAGTAGGAATGGTTTGTGAGGGTTTTGTGGAGGAATAAGAGAAAATCATCTGCGTAAGCTACCATTTTATATTCTTTGCCAGTAATCTCAATGGCTCGTAAACTAACATCTGCTCTAAGGCAGGGTTCCATGCTAAGGACAAATAGGGTTGAAGAGAGGGGGCAGCCCTGTCTAGTGCCCCTACTGATGGAAAAGATGTTCTATAGGTTGCCAGAATTCTGGAATGCATCCTCTCACTGAGGATCAGCAAGGGGAGAACTGCTGCCAAGTAATCCCAGGCCACACTATCGACATCTTTGTCATATCTAAAGAGAGAAAGAATCCCCGTCTGACCCTGCTGGGGAACCAGTGATGGACTTTAAGGGTATTTATGGTGTTGTCTTGTGCCTCTCTACCGGGGGTAAATCCCATTTAGTCCAAAGAGATCAAATGAAGTAGTAAAGGGAGGAGTCTGTTCATGAGAATTTTGGCATATTTCTTCAAGTTGATGTTAAGCAATAATATCAGTCTGTAATTGGTGACTTGGGTAGGGTCTTTGTCCTTCTTGGGAATCATGATTATGTGGGCTTCTAGAAGTTGGGTTGGAATGACACTGCCTGCAGCGACCAACTTAAAAGCTGCCAGGAAATGTGGGGCTAGGATCTCTAGAAAGCCTTTATATAATTGGGTGGTAAGGCCATCTGGTCCGGGGCTCTTGCCAAGTTTCATTTGTTTGAGTGCCTGGCCAAGTTTCCCAGGGGTAAGAGGATCCTTCATGGCAGAAATGAAAGTGCTGCGATAATATGGGCATGCTGTTGTTGGAGAGATATACGTGGAAATCAGATATTGGCGATTGGCCTTGCTCTGTTCCAAGGGATTGGTAGGGCTGATCTTATAAAGCAACCTATAATAGACAGTGATTTGCTTTGTGGTATCAACCGCCATGTGATAAGCTTTACCAGTGTATCATGGATAGAATGTATATCTAACTCAGCTCATTTAACTTGAGCCATTTTTGCAAGAAGCCTGCCAATTTTTTTGCATGCTCATAAAAGAACTTGTGACTCAAAGCATACCTACATAACGTCCCAGAAGTGAGTTCCAAGATCAGTGGAGTGAAAGGAAATTCCAGTATGGCTATTCACCACGGTGCTGCACACAAGTGACATGCATGTCTCCTTACCAGATAAAAAATGTAAATGAGCGTCTAATAGTTGATTCCTCGCATGGCGCCACTCAGAAAGGATCACAACAGCAACAAGCCTCCAGGACACAGCCAATAAGATGGTGATACCGATACTGACCACAGGATGGAGCTCAGTGCGCCATAGAGAAAAGAAGGGGACTGGATAATGTAATACCGTACAGCCTTTATTAATTAAATATTAAAATAACACTCACATGGTAGATGAGAAAGAATCGCATATAGAAAGCCGGTTGGCTCTCAAGTAGCCTGTTCCTCGAGGCTGCTCTCTTCCACATGGGATTTTGGAGGAAGGACTGCTGCATCACGTATTCCTACTAGAGCACCTGGCCCCTTGTGGGTCGCCGTTCTGGGATTCTCCTTGAAACTAGGACTTGACTTTAGCTAAATGGACTTTCTTTGGAGAAGCCTTACCCATTAGAAGTCTTTGCAGACGAGCGCGTAGGGTACGGCGTGCTGACGTCACTACGCTGCCCCGAGGAACAGGCTACTTGAGAGCCGGCCGGCTTTTTATATGAGATTCTTTCTCATCTACCATGTGAGTGTTATTTTAATATTTACTTAATAAAGGCTGTACGGTATTACACTATCCAGTCCCCTTCTTTTCTCTTTGGCGCACTGAGCTCCATCCTGTGGTCAGTATCGGTATCACCATCTTATTGGCTGTGTTCTGGAGGCTTGTTGCTGTTGTGATCCTTTCTGAGTGGTGCTGTGAGGAATCAACTATAGACGCTCATTTACATTTTTTATCTGGTAAGGAGACATGCATGTCACTTGTGTGCAGCACCGTGGTGAATAGCCATACTGGAATTTCCTTTCACTCCACTGATCTTGTAACTCACTTCTGGGACTTTATGAAGACTCTATATGAACTCTGTGTGTTTTTGATTCCTGGCCAGAATTAATTCACTGTGTATTGTGTAATATTCAATTATGTATAGGTTCATCCTCCAATGCATATGACCTAGCAGACGTTTGTTTTATTTATTTATTGCCTTGGGTGCTCACCGGGCACCTGATGCTATCATTGTCTTCTCCAACAGATTTTTATTATCAAATATTGTGATTGGCGTATCATACACCCATCAGGTCTCATTAGCGCAGCTTTTTTCTATTTATTACCTGTGTTTGGTGCTGTCTCACCTGAAGCTGCAGCTTTTTATTACATTGTTAGCGCGGTTATCCCCTTTATACTTTTTATACCTACATAAGGTTTGTATACCCAGCACCTCCTGGAGAGCTTTTCAGGGCTATGTTAAAGCTGTCAGAGTGTGTGCCGCTGGGGAGCGTTTATGCACTGCTTCTGGATTCATGTAAGCAGAGTAGTAGCGTGGGCTTGGTGGGCCTTATTCATTTTGGTCGCATTTGTGGGCCTCTCACCTAATCAGCAAAGAGATGTCAGAGGCAGTGTTATGCCAAAAGTAGTCAATGAGGGCTTGAAACAAGGACTGACGTGCAACAGGGTCATTCAGGAGCGACAGATTGAAACGGCATGTTTTAGAACAATAGATGACGTCAGAAAGGTGAGGCATGAGAGTAATTGGGTGATGGTCAGATAAAAACAATGACTCAATACTCACTTTCCGAACACAAGATAGGTAAGTCTGTGAGATGAAGAAGTACAGTGAGAGAGAGAAAAGTAAATTAAATCTTTTGTTGTTTGATATAGGAAGCACCATGTGTCATAAAGCATAAGTGACTGAAGCTGTCCTTTTATAACCCGTAGGCCTTGTAGGGAATGGAGGTGGCCCCATTGGATGTGTCCAACAGGGGGTTGAGCGGGACATTCAGGTCGCCCTCAAGAATCACCATGCTTGACGCGAAAAAGGCCAGCAGTCTTTCAACTCAGTGATAGAATGCGATGTGTTTGGTATTAGGACTGTAAATACTTGCCAGTGTAACAGGTTTGTTATCCAAGGTGCCTTTCGAGAACATGCGGTCAGGTAACTGCATCTGGATTTGGGCTTTGGGCCACTGCACCTTCTGGATACAAAAGATCTGTAAAGATTGTTTCCTGAAATTTTAGGAAGGATCCAGTTCTTCCAGTCGGTTTGCAAATAACAAAAGCATTATATAGAGCCAACTGAAATAAATATATAGATACTTTCTTGTACCGGTGTCTAGCTCTGCAGAACGCTAAATACGGCTCCATCATTTGGTTGTTAAAGTCTACTACTCCCATATAAGGACTATATTTGTGGGCAGAGAGAGGCTTTTCAGCAACAGCAGATGCTGTGCTAGTTGGGCCGTTGTTTCTTGATGAATGCAAGACGGGATGAATACATCCTGTTTGTTCTTCCACTTCACTGTGAGTAGTTCATCATTCCGCAAGCAGGCTTTCTCCCCCTTTCTAAGTTGGGTATTTACAAGCCGCTGGGGGAAGCCCCTGTGACTGGGTCATATAGGGCCACAGCAGTGAATTGCTTTAATGAACAAATGTCAAAAAAGTGGCAAGCTTGCATAAAAGTTGTCCACGTACAAATGATACCGCTTTAGGAACAAGGGTGACATCGAGTCCCATACTTTCATGCCACTGCTCCTCATGTAGTCTGGGCATCCAGGGGGCTCCAGCTGATTCTTTTCCCTTGAATATTCTAAAATAATATATATAGCCTGGGTATCTTTCACAGAGCTTATACAGTTTGACCCCATATCTGGCACGCTTACTGGGGAGATATTGCTTAACCACTTGACCTCTGGAAGATTTCATTCTCTTCCTAACCACAGCATTTTTTGCAATTTGGCATTATGTTACTTTAACTGGTAATTGCGCAGTCATGCAAAGCTTTACCCAAGCAAACGTTATATTCTTTTTTCCCCACAAATAGAGCTTTCTTTTGGTGCTATTTAATAACCACTGGGATTTTTGTTTTTTGCCATATAAACAAAAAAAATTTTGAAAAAAATGATATTTTGTACTTTTTGTTCTAAAAAAAACATCCAAAAAATTCAATTTTAGTCATACATTTAGGCTAAAATGTATTTAGCTACATGTCTTTAGTAAAATAAATCCCAAAAGGCGTATATTTATTAGTTTGTGCAAAAGTTATAGCGACTACAAACTATGGTGTATATACAGTACTGGAACTTACGCAGCTTTTACTTTCTGACTGCCTATCTCATTTCTTGAGGCGCTAAAATGGCAGGGCAGTATAAAACCCCCTTAAATGACCCCTTTTTTTGGAAAGTAGAGGAATGTTGAACCCATTAAATATTTTATTTTTTTTTCCACGTTTTTAAAAAAGGACAAAAAAAAGAATTTGTCACTGAAATTATATATTGCTCACATATGCCATGGGTATATGTGGAATTACACCCCAAAATACATTCTGCTGCTTCTCCTGAGTATGGGGATACCCCATGTGTGAGACTTTTTAGGAGCCTAGCTGCTTACAAGTAGTGATGTCGCGAACCTAAAATTCGCCGTTCGCGAACGGCGAACGCGAACATCGGCAAATGTTCGCGAACCGGGCGAACCGGGCGAACCGCCATAGACTTCAATAGGCAGGCGAATTTTAAAACACACAGGGACTCTTTCTGGCCACAATAGTGATGGAAAAGTTGTTTCAAGGGGACTAACACCTGGACTGTGGCATGCCGGAGAGGGATCACGCAAAAAAAAGTTCTTAAAAATTATAATTTTTTGATAGAGAGCCAATTATTGGAAAAATTAAAAAAAAATAAAAATAAAAAATTTCTTTGGATTTAGCATCTGGGGGGTCTAAAAAGTGTACCTGTGAAGTTTCAGCTCTGTAGCATGTCCAGAACCCCTAAAAAACAGCATTTGTCTTATATTTCCAGGAATATGGCTTCTCTGCGGCTGGCTTTTTCTCTTGCAGGCATTTATCGGGCATTTTTTTAGGCAGGCATGTCATTTTTTGTATTTAGTGTCTGGGGGGTCTAAAAAGTGTACCTGTCAAGTTTCAGCTCTGTAGCATGTCCAGAACCCCTAAAAAACAGCATTTGTCTTATATTTCCAGGAATATGGCTTCTCTGCGGCTGGCTTTTTCTCTTGCAGGCATTTATCGGGCATTTTTTTTAGGCAGGCATGTCATTTTTTGTATTTAGTGTCTGGGGGGTCTAAAAAGTGTACCTGTCAAGTTTCAGCTCTGTAGCATGTCCAGAACCCCTAAAAAACAGCATTTTTCTTATATTTTCAGGAATACGGCTTCTCTGCGGCTGGCTTTTTCTCTTGCAGGCATTTAGCGGGCATTTTTTTAGGCAGGCATGTCATTTTTTGTATTTAGTGTCTGGGGGGTCTAAAAAGTGTACCTGTAAAGTTTCAGCTCTGTAGCATGTCCAGAACCCCTAAAAAACAGCATTTGTCTTATATTTCCAGGAATATGGCTTCTCTGCGGCTGGCTTTTTCTCTTGCAGGCATTTATCGGGCATTTTTTTAGGCAGGCATGTCATTTTTTGTATTTAGTGTCTGGGGGGTCTAAAAAGTGTACCTGTCAAGTTTCAGCTCTGTAGCATGTCCAGAACCCCTAAAAAACAGCATTTGTCTTATATTTCCAGGAATATGGCTTCTCTGCGGCTGGCTTTTTCTCTTGCAGGCATTTATCGGGCATTTTTTTAGGCAGGCATGTCATTTTTTTTATTTAGTGTCTGGGGGGTCTAAAAAGTGTACCTGTCAAGTTTCAGCTCTGTAGCATGTCCAGAACCCCTAAAAAACAGCATTTTTCTTATATTTTCAGGAATACGGCTTCTCTGCGGCTGGCTTTTTCTCTTGCAGGCATTTAGCGGGCATTTTTTTAGGCAGGCATGTCATTTTTTGTATTTAGTGTCTGGGGGGTCTAAAAAGTGTACCTGTCAAGTTTCAGCTCTGTAGCATGTCCAGAACCCCTAAAAAACAGCATTTTTCTTATATTTTCAGGAATACGGCTTCTCTGCGGCTGGCTTTTTCTCTTGCAGGCATTTATCGGGCATTTTTTTAGGCAGGCATGTCATTTTTTGTATTTAGTGTCTGGGGGGTCTAAAAAGTGTACCTGTCAAGTTTCAGCTCTGTAGCATGTCCAGAACCCCTAAAAAACAGCATTTTTCTTATATTTTCAGGAATACGGCTTCTCTGCGGCTGGCTTTTTCTCTTGCAGGCATTTAGCGGGCATATTTTTAGGCAGGCATGTCATTTTTTGTATTTAGTGTCTGGGGGGTCTAAAAAGTGTACCTGTCAAGTTTCAGCTCTGTAGCATGTCCAGAACCCCTAAAAAACAGCATTTTTCTTATATTTTCAGGAATACGGCTTCTCTGCGGCTGGCTTTTTTTCTTGCAGGCATTTAGCGGGCATTTTTTTAGGCAGGCATGTCATTTTTTGTATTCAGTGTCTGGGGGGTCTAAAAAGTGTACCTGTCAAGTTTCAGCTCTGTAGCATGTCCAGAACCCCTAAAAAACAGCATTTTTCTTATATTTTCAGGAATACGGCTTCTCTGCGGCTGGCTTTTTTTCTTGCAGGCATTTAGCGGGCATTTTTTTAGGCAGGCATGTCATTTTTTGTATTCAGTGTCTGGGGGGTCTAAAAAGTGTACCTGTCAAGTTTCAGCTCTGTAGCATGTCCAGAACCCCTAAAAAACAGCATTTTTCTTATATTTTCAGGAATACGGCTTCTCTGCGGCTGGCTTTTTCTCTTGCAGGCATATATATCAGTGGTGGGTGGGCAGTGGCACAGTACACTCTCTGTGGACCTGACAGCAGTCACTGGCACCCAGGCAACTGCAATTTAAAAAATATATATATATTTTTTTACTTTGCAAGCTGCTGTGCCACTTTATATATCAGTGGTGGGTGGGCAGTGGCACAGTACACTCTCTGTGGACCTGACAGCAGTCACTGGCACCCAGGCAACTGCAATTTAAAAAATATATATATATTTTTTTACTTTGCAAGCTGCTGTGCCACTTTATATATCAGTGGTGGGTGGGCAGTGGCACAGTACACTCTCTGTGGACCTGACAGCAGTCACTGGCACCCAGGCAACTGCAATTTTAAAAAATATATATTTTATTTTACTTTGCAAGCTGCTGTGCCACCTTATATATCAGTGGTGGGTGGGCAGTGGCACAGTACACTCTCTGTGGACCTGACAGCAGTCACTGGCACCCAGGCAACTGCAATTAAAAAATATATATATATTTTTTTACTTTGCAAGCTGCTGTGCCACCTTATATATCAGTGGTGGGTGGGCACACAGTGGCACTGCAGTGGGCACAGTACACTCTGTGGACCTGACAGTAACTGGCAGCCCAGGCAACTGCAATAATAAAAAATATTTTTTTTTTTCAATTTATTGCAACAAGATGCTGTGCCACCGTATATATATCAGTGGTGGGCAGTGCACTGCAGTGGGTACAGTGCACTCTGTGGACCTGACACAGCACTCACTGCAATTATGACAGAGGAAAAAAAAATATTTTTTAAAATGCAAGGTACTGTGCCTGTGCCACCCGAAATGAGTGTGGTGTGCACACATTACAGTCTGTGGTAGGTCTGTGGCCTCTCACACACAGCGGGCAGGCAACTGCAGTGTACAATAGATATATATAGATATATATATAAAGAAAAAACTCTATTACCTTACCAGCCCTTAAAAGGGCTTTTGGGGACACTATATATATATATATATGTATATATATAAATAAAAAAAATCCTCAATTACCAGCCCTTAAAAGGGCTTTTGGGGACACTAGATAGATATAGATATATATATATATATAAGAAGAAACAACTCAATTACCAGCCCTTAAAAGGGCTTTTGGGGACGCTAGGTATATATATATATATATATATATATATATATATATTTAAAAAAACACAAATACCAGCCCTTAGAAGGGCTTTTTGGGGTGCTGATATTACAGCAGTAGTGGACCAAGAACACTGCAAGACCAGGAACACTGACTAACTGTCCCTAGCTTAACAGCAGCAGCAGCAGCAGCAGCTCTCTCCCTACTCTCACTACACACACTGCTTCAGAATGATCTAAGATGGATGCTGCCCTTGCTTATTTATAGGAGGTGGGAGGGTGTGGGAGGGAGGTATGCTGATTGGCTGGAAATGTGTCTGCTGACTGTAAAGTTCAGGGTCAAAGTTTGCCTCAATGATGTCTTATGGGGGGCGGACCGAACATCGCATATGTTCGCCGGCAGCGGCGAACGCGAACATGCTAAGTTCGCCGGGAACTGTTCGCCGGCGAACAGTTCTATACATCTCTACTTACAAGTGCCGAAAACGAATCACCGTCTTCAGGACTTTGCTCATTTTACTTCCTCTCTACCTATCAGAGATTCGGAGGCCCTGAAATGCCAAGAAATCACATCCCCCCACCCCCCAAATGACCCCTTTTTGGAAAGTAGACACCCAATCTATTTGCTGAGAAGCATGTGGAGTCTATGGAATATTTTCTGCTGCTTCTCCTGAGTATGGGAATACCCAATGTGTGAGACTTTTTGGCAGTCTAGCCAGGTACAGGACCCGGAAAACCAAGGGCGTAAATTACTAATTTCACTTCCTCACTACCTATTACAGTTTCAGAGGCAATGAAATGCCAAGATAGCACAATACGCCCCAAATTACCCCTTTTCAGAAAGTAGACACCCCAAACTATTTGCTGAGAGGCATGTTGAGTATTTTGTAGATCTCGCTTTTTGTCACAAGGTTTTGCAAATTGAAAAAAGAAATAAAAAAATACATTTTCCTTTTCTTTCTTTATTTTCCAAAAAGTTGTGGCAAAAAATGAGACCTGAAAAATACTGACTATGCCTCTCAGAAAATAGCGCTGGGTGTCTACTTTCCTCAAAAGGGGTCATTTGGGGGGTTTTGTGCGATCTTGGCATTTTAGGGCCTCCAAAACTTATAGGTAGCGAGGAAGTGAAATTAGCAATTTACACTCTTAGAAAGCTGATGTTTTGGTTTTTGGGGTCCAGTATGCAGCTAGACTGCCAAAAAGTCTCTCACATGTGGTATTCTCATACTCAGGAGAGGTAGCAGAATGTATTTTGGGGTGTAATTCCCCATATACCCATGGCATGTGTGAGCAATATATCAGTGACAACTTTGTGTAATAAAAAAAAAATGTAATTTTCCAGAAATTTGTGGCAAAACATAAAATATTCCATGGACTCAACATGCCTCTCAGCAAATAGCTTTGGGTGTCTCCTTTCCAAAAATGGGTCATTTGGGGGTGTTCCAACTGTCCTGGAATTTTATGTCCAACATTAGAAGCTTATGCCACACATCACCCACTCTTCTAACCACTTAAAGACCAAGCATTTTCTGACACTTTTTGTTTACTTGAAAAATAGATTATTTTTTTTTTGCTTGAAAGTTACTTTGAACCACCAAACATTATATATTTTTTAAAGCAGAGGGCCTACAGAATAAAATGGTGGGCGTTGCAGTTTTTTTTGTCACAGTATTTGTGCAGCGATTTTCCAAACAATTTTTTTTAATTTAATGCACGAAAAACACAATATATTGTCCAATTGTTTGTTAAAATATAAAAGATAATCTTATGCAGAGTACATAGATACCAAACACAACATGCTTTAACATTGTGCACGCCCGTGCAGCGGTGACAAACTTCATACATTTTTAACCAGTTCTGGATCAGAAGGATTTGCCCCCTTAATGACCAAGCCATTTTTTGCGATTCGGCACTGTGTTACTTTAACGGAAAATTGCGCGGTCGTGCAAAATTTATGTCCTTTTTTTCCACAAATACAGCTTTCTTTTGGTTGTATTTGATCACCTCTGAGATTTTTATTTTTTGCGCTATAACAAAAAAAGTGCGATAATTCTGAAAACAAAACAGTATTTTTCACATTCTGCTATATAACATTCCCCCCCCCCCCCAAAATGCAAAAATCAAACTTTTTCATCCTTTTCGGCCAATTTATTTTCTGCAATAAGTTTATTTTGATTAGTCTGCGCAAAAATTATCGCGTCTACAAATTAGGGGAAAGATTTATGTCCTTTTTATTTATGTATTTTTTTTTACTAGTAATGGCCGCAATCTGCGATTTTTAACAGGACTGCAACATTGCGGCTGACAGATCAGACCCTAAACTGACATTTTTGACACTTTTGGGGGGACCAGTGACATTACTACAGTAATCAGTGCTAAAAATATGCACTGTTACTGTAATAATGACACTGACAGGGAAAGGGTTAACCTAGGGGTGATCATACTGTTAAGTGTGAGCCTAGGGGAGTGTTTTCTAACTGTATGGGGGAGAGACTTGTGAAATGATCATAGTGACCTGTGATCCTATATAGCAGGATCACAGGCCCTCTGTGATCATTTCAGAGAGAAGAACGGTCAGCTGTGTTTAAAACAGCTGACCGTCCTTCTCTCTCACCAGGGAGCGATCGCGGGTGCCCAGCGGCAATCGCGGCCACTGGTCCATTGGATCAGCATTCCCGCTGCCTAGAGAGGGCGGAAGCACGACACCGGCAGTGCGCGCTCGCCCCCCCCCCAGCACCGCCCGTGTCCAACGTAGGGCTACGTTCACACAGACGAGCCAGCCTGCCACAGTAAATCTGAGGCAGGCAGTCGGCAAGTGGTTAAAATCATTTAAAAGCCTTTACAGGTTACCACTTTAGATTTACAGAAGAGGTCTACTTCTAGAATTATTGCCCTCGATTTGACATTTGCGGTGATACCTCACATGCATGGTGCAATTGCTGTTTACATACGACATGAGACCGATGCTTGCATTTACCTTTGTGGCAAGCACGGGGAACAGGGGTGCTTTAATTCTTTTTATTATTATTTTTATTATTTTTTTGCTTTTTTTATTTTATTTTTACACCATCACTTAAATGTTTTTTTTCTTTTATCACTTTTATTGTTATCACAGGGAATGTAAATATCCCTTATGATAGCAATAGGTAGTGACAGGTACTCTTTTTTAAAAAATATGGGGTCTATTAGACTGTAGATCTTTCCTCTGCCCTTAAAGCATCAGACCACACCAAGATCGGTGTGATAAGATGTTTTCCCAACTAAAAAACGGCGCTGTTTATATCTGGCGAAACCAAAGTGATGAAATATTCGTAGCCATAGAGATGATTGGAGCAGTTCTGATCTCTGATCAACTCTATGGTCAGTTGGAACCACCTGCTGCATTCTTGGGTTCCCGGGGGGGTCAGAAAAGCCAGAGAAAACCGTGAAAGGTGGCGGGAGGGGGGGGGGCGTCCCCTTTCACTGCTTGAATTGCATTGCTTTTACATAAAAGTTGACCACCTACTGAAAAAAGAACAATACCAAGATGATTTCTAAACTTGCAGACATCATTTCAGTACAACCACTCAAAGTCCAGCAACGTACTAGTACATTGCTGGTCCTTGTTGGGCATATATTGAAATGTTCTTTTTTTATGCAGCCTGTAGGTTAAATTAAAAAAGAGAACCTAACAGATAACTCCATTCACATCGATTGATGTGGATGAAGAAAAATATGCAGAAGCATAGGGATGATCCGCCCTCTGTCCACCCCAACCCCTATGCTTCGGCATATATGCTCTTTTTTTTAACTGCGGTGGTGAAATCACCTCCTACAGTGCTTTAGTCACTGATTTACGTATACTGAAAGCAAACCCTGTTGCTGTCAGAATAAACAGATCAGTGCTGCTAACAAAAAAACACAGGAACAATAAAACATTACAGTATAGCAGTATAGTATGAGGTACAGTAAAACAGTAGGAACAGAACATAAACTCAATAAAACAACAAATATTTTTGACTTTTTATTTTTTACTTTTTACAGTTTTATGTTTTAACTGAAAAGAAAATGTAAACGTATCTATATATATAAAGAGGGCGGCTGCAGTGTCCTTAACAACCAATAAGGTCTAGCTGACAGCTGAATGTAAAAAAAAAATGCCGGCAATAAAACTAAAATAAATTGGTGTGGCCCCCCCCCAATCCATACCAGGCTTTCTGGATCTGGTATGGATTTTGAGAGGAACCCCACGCCAAATTCTTTTTTAAAAATGGAATGGGTTCCTCCTCAAAATCCATACCAGACCCTTATACGAGCATGCAACCTGGCAGGTCAGGAAAGGGAGGGGATGAAAGAACGTCCCCCCATACCATTCCAGGCCACATGCCTTTAAAGCACCCCCCAATGCTGAGGGCATGTGTCCAGGTATGGTTCAGGAAGGGGGGGGGCGCTCATTTGTCCCCTCCCTTTCCTGACCTACCTGGCTGCATGCTCAGATAAGGGTCTTGCATGGACTTTGGGGGAGACCCCGCGCCATTTTGAAAAAAAAAATTTGGTTTGGGGTTCCCCTCAAAATCCATATCAGACCCAAAGGGCCTGGTATGGATTTGGGGGAGGGGCACACTATTTTTTTTTCTTAATTTTTATTGCAGGCATTTTTTCTATTTACATTCAGCTGTCAAGAATTGCCCGTATCTAGTCCTGGCCATGGCAGCAGAAAACACGGGCATATGGTGAATTGGGTCAGTGGACCAATATGACCACAACTCACTCTTTTTAGTAATGCCCATGAGGAGGGAAAACCCAACCATACAATCCCATATACACAATCCCCCCCACCCCCCCACAGTTGATCCAGAGGAAGGCGAAAAACCCCAGCAAAGCATGATCCAATTTGCTACAGCAGGGGGAAAAATTCCTTCCTGATCCCCCGAGAGGCAATCGGATAGTCCCTGGATCAACTTTACCCATAAATATTAGTACCCATTTATATTATGTGCACCTAGAAACTGGAGACTAAATCTCATTTCCCAGTGCCCTCTTGTCCTCTGTGTTGACCTTAAAGTGAATAACTCAACACCAAGTTCACTATATGGACCCCTTATATGTATTTATACATGTTGATCATATCCCCCCCTTAATCTCCTCTTCTCAAGAGAGAATAAATTCAGTTCCTCTAATCTTTCCTCATAGCTGAGCTCCTCCATGCCGCTTATCAGTTTGGTTGCCCTTCTATGCACTTTCTCCAGTTCCCCGATATCCTTTTGGAGAACTGGTGCCCTAAACTGAACTGCATATTCCAGATGAGGTCTTACTAATGATTTGTACAGGGGAAACATGATATCTCTCTCTCTCTCTCTGGAGTCCAGGCCTTTGTTAATACAAGAAAATACTTTGCTTGCTTTGGAAACCACAGCTTAGCATTGCATGCTTTTATTAAGCTTAGGATCTACCAGAACATCCAGCTCCTTCTCCACTATGGATTCCCCTAGTTCTACTCCCCCTAGTATGTATGATGCATGCATATTCTTAGCCCCCAAGTGCATAACTTTACATTTATCAACATTAAACCTCATTTGCCACATAGTTGCCAAATGAAACAGTGCATTGAGGTCAGCTTGTAAGTTGGAGACATCCTGTAAGGAAGGTATTCCACTGCATAGCTTGGAATTGTTAAGGATGCTGCCGGCTGCCAGTTCCTTAAGTATCGCATGCTGGGACCACTACTTTTTTACCACATGTATATACAGTATACACCTCCTACCTCCCTTGTTTTGCTGTGCTCTGCTGGTCCCCCTATACTTTATTCTCCTGTCTCCCTGTACTGTTCCCTTCTAGCCCCCTGTACTTTTCCCAACTGCCTTCCATACTGTGCTCCCCTGCCCCCCCCCTATACTGCTTCTTCCTGACCCCCTGTACTGTTCCCTTCTAACCCCCTGTACTGTTCTGTCCTAACCCCTTCCCCCTGTACTGTGCTGTATTCTCCTGAACCCCTATACTGTTTTCTCCTGCCCCCCCCATACTGTTCCCTTCTTGCCCCCCTGTAATTTTCCCTTCTGCCCCCCCTTACTAGGCTCTGCTGGCCCCCTATACGGTTTTCCCCTATATCTCCCCTCCCCCCCTGTACTGTGGTCTATTCTCCGGGCTCCCCTACACTGTAGACAAGATACAGCTGGAACTATAGCTCCAGTCGATCCAGGCCAAAAATCTTATAAAGCATGCTTTCCCGAAGGGAAAGAATTCCTTCCCAACTGCTGAAGCCGATCGTAGACTCCATGGGTCTCCTATAATGACTGGGTGCCGATTTAGACAGGCAAGCATTCGGGTCTGCCTTAGGTCTTGTACACTCCATGACGTGGATCTGATCTGATGACCCGCTGCTGCCCTCATCGGCAGTAAAATAGTCTGAAGAGTCGGATGAGGTGCTGAGTGATGCGGGTGAGACTGGTGGTGGTGACTCGGATGTTTGAGGTGATGTTTCCATCTTCAATGTTTCACTGGCAAATGAAAAATGGCTGTAGTGCTGTTGGTCTTCCAATAATACGGGACTATCCAGGTCTTCTGAGGACAAAAGATCAGCCATATCGAGTCTAATACTGAGTACTGGAGTCCACAATTCCTGAAAAGAAAGAAATATAAACATTAAAATCACTAGTTAATACAATTGATCGCAAACTTTAGTGCACTTCATATACCCGCTTGCATTTCCTGTGCGATTCCTGTGCACTTTGAGTGCAGTGCACAGTCAGCCTATTTATTTGAATCGGCTGGAATCACACTGGACTGCACCAAAAGTAGTGCATGCACTAATATAAAAAAAAAAAACTCAATGCAACCAGATCACATGGTACTTTTGTACAATGCAATCTGGTACTGGAATATGTCACCTGCGCTTTGGGTGTCGTTAGCATTGCATTGACACCCGCTGCAGATCGCAAGTGCAGTGTGTTTTGAAGGCAGTGCAGGAAACCTGTGGGTTTTCCATGCCGTGCTCTAGTGTGAACGAGCCCTAAATCCTCCACGCCCCTTAAATGTGCCCAAACTTCTCTCTTAAATTTATACTTACAGGTCGTACATGAAATAATGCAGGTGACTTCCCCGCCTCCACCTCAATCCAGTTGATCTCCTTGAAAAATGGATGCTCTCTGATATCTTTCAGGAGCTTTCGCCTGCACAGCGGGTCTTTGTGAAGAAGCTGTAACGAGAGAAACATAATTATAAACATGAACTAGCAATAACTGGACAATATAATCCCTTTTTTAACATGGTCTCTAATACTTATTATTAACCCCCCACCCCCCCCCCCCCCCCCCCCGTCCATGCCTATCAGCCTACTTTTATATTATGACAGTATTGTACAGTATGGAAGACTTTCTATTAGGCCTCGGTTGGGGGGGCTATGGTACCTCACTGGTCTTCAAGTGGTTGTACCAGGGTGATGCCATTATATATACTGTGTATATATATATATATATATAGAATGTTTAGGGGTTCTAAGTATTTTTCTAGCAAAAAAGCTGATTGTTAAATGTAAAATAAAGTGCCAGAAAAAGCCTGGACCTTAAGTGGTTAAGCAAAACTTATCTCCACTGTCATACTCGGCAGGCAGTACAGTTCTTCCATTAGGTCAGTGCTGTATTTTGGCCTAGGCTGACAAGGCCCAGGCCTAGGGCGGCACTTTGCGGAGGGGGGGCGGCAAAATAGCCACCCCGCCTCCATCTAAGACTCTATTAGCCACTGGTTGCTAGAGCAACCAGTAATGTCACACCTTCTCCCACCCCCTCTCCCTCTCTCTCCCACCCCCCTCTTCCTCTCTCTCTCCCACCCCCTCTTCCTGTCTCTCCCATCCTCTCTCTCTCTCACCACCCCCTCTCTCTCTCCCACCACCCCCTCTCTCGCTCTCTCTCTCTCTCTATTCTCCTTCTCTCTCTCTCTCATCCCCTCCTCTCTCTATCTCATCCCCCCTCTCTGTCTCACCCCCCCCTTTCTCTCATCCCCCCTCTCTCTCTCATTCCCTTCTCTCTCTCTTACCCCCCTCTCTATCTCACCCCCCCTCTCTCTCTCATCCCCCCTCTCTCTCTCTCTCTCTCTCTCATCCCACTCTCTCTATCTCTCTCAACACCCCCCCCTCTCTCTCCCAACACTCTCTCTATCTCCCAACACCCTCTCTTTCTCTCCCTCTCTCTCTCTCCCAACACCCTCTCTCTCTCCCATCACCCTCTCTCTCTCTCCCCCACCACCTTCTCCCTCTCTCATCTCCCTCACCCTCCCTTACCCAACCCCCTCTCTCTCTCTCCCCCCCCCTCACCCCCCCCCCCCCCTCGTAAGATCTTAGGGGTTCTTGCTGGGACTTGTAGTCTTTCAATTTTGGAGGGAGTCACATCCGTTAAACAGGAAGGGGTGGGGAAAATTTACGTAGGAGGGGGAGGGGGGCGTCCAATTTTAGTCTTGCCTAGGGCAGCTCAAAACCAAAATACATCACTGCATTAGGTATGGGGTGCCACATATGCTATTGTTAGCTGGCCCTGCGAAAAATTCCCACAATGCTTCTTTTTCCATCTGTGTTTCCTTGGTATAAAGATCATAATTTCCTGTACTTACCTTGCTAATAAGGTTCCTAAGCTCGAATTCCATCGTTCGGGGATATATAGGATTAACTTCAGTAAGCGCAAACTTCAGACTTTTTCTGTTGATGCAAAATGGAACGTATGGGTATACGCTAACCGCCATTTCATATATTATAAGTCCCAGTGCGAAATAGTCGATCATGGCACCATACGGCAGACGTAACCAAAGCTGTAGAAAGAAAAGAGAAGAACGATGAGAAAGCTGTCATGCCAGGCATGGGACAGAGATGGTACTATGCTGGCATAGGTGATGTATTTAGCCTCCCAAGTGTCCTGATCTCCCCGGGTTTTTTTGTTTTTTTTTCTTATGGTTTTAAAGCCAAATTAGGTGCAATTTTTGAGGATAGGCTTGGAGCTTAAAGTGTATGTAGATCCAAAACTAGAAAAGTGACTAAAACCCCTGTCCGCTTTTTAAAAAATCTTTCTGAGAAATTTCCCTTTACTTCCTGTCCCAAAGACACAACAGGAAGTATGAGAATATCTCTCCAAAGGGAGTGCCTATCCCATCCTAGATGACTGTCACCAGAACAGATTTACCCATTGGAAGACTTTCCTTCACCTCCTGTGTCACCAGGACAAATAGAGAGGATAAATCTCCCCAGTGGGGGATATGAACAGCAATAAAAACCTGAAAGGGGTTCTAATCTTTTCCCACTCAATCCACTCCAACCTCAATCAATCCATTTTGGCTTTACGCACACTTTAATTGTCCCTTTGCAGAGGGAAGACGAGGTATACTGAGTCCAATGGCTCAACTTTCTTACCATGTTATAATAAGTAAGGACTGCAGTGAAAAGCCTCCACCTTATTTGTATCTCTAGCTTGGATCATTATCTGGCAAAGTAGATAACAATGGAGCTGATGTTGGGATACAAAAAAAAAGGTCTAAATGTACATGTAACCTCAATTTCCCCTGCAGAGGAACTCCAACGCTTCTTTAGGATTCAACACTTCCCACTTTTTGTTGGTTATTTAGTCCTAGCCCGGAAACCCAATGATATGGGACACCCAGGAAACGAAAGGAGACATTTTTCACTAAAAGCCCCTTTAACTCTTCTATACCCAATAACAAAGAGCTGTTTATCTAAATAAACACTAAAATGAAGTCAGCAGACTGTTTCTTACCTCTGGTGCCCAATATAATCGGGTGCCCTTATACTGTCCTGTAATACTCATTGGTTCAAAGACGCCCGTCATTGCCAGTCCAAAATCGCCGATCTTTGCATGGCCTATGCTGGTCATGAATATGTTTTCTGGCTTAATGTCCCTGTAAGGAGAAGAAACAGTTAGTACATATCACACAATATCGCAATTATCAAAAGTCTATGATCCTAAGGCAGGGGTCTACAAACTTTCCAAAGAAAGGGCCAGTTTACTGTTCTTTAGACTTGGGGGGTGAGAGGGGAGCAGACTTGGTCCAGTCTTAGTGGTCAGTGAGAATAAAAAAAATGACATTGCGGCTGTACTCAGTAGGGGGAAGAATAGTGCCCAATCATTGGAATATTTTCTCAATATTGGTGTCAGTGGGAGGAATAGTGCCCCATCATTGGTGTCAGTGGGAGGAATAGTTTCCCAATATTGGTGTCAGTGGGAGGAATAGTGCCCCATTATTGGTGTCAGTGGGAGGAATAGTTTCCCAATATTGGTGTCAGCGAGAGGAATAGTGCCCCATTATTGGTGTCAGTGGGAGGAATAGTTTCCCAATATTGGTGTCAGCGAGAGGAATAGTGCCCCATTATTGGTGTCAGTGGGAGGAATAGTGCCCCATCATTGGTGTCAGTGGGAGGAATAGTTTCTCAATATTGGTGTCAGTGGGAGGAATAGTGCCCCATTATTGGTGTCAGTGGGAGGAATAGTTTCCCAATATTGGTGTCAGCGAGAGGAATAGTGCCCCATTATTGGTGTCAGTGGGAGGAATAGTGCCCCATTATTGGTGTCAGTGGGAGGAATAGTGCCCCATTATTGGTGTCAGCGAGAGGAATAGTGCCCCATTATTGGTGTCAGTGGGAGGAATAGTGCCCCATTATTGGTGTCAGTGGGAGGAACAGTGCCCCATTATTGGTGTCAGTGGGAGGAATAGTGCCCCATTATTGGTATCAGTGGGAGGAATAGTGCCCCATTATTGGTGTCAGTGGGAGGAACAGTGCCCCATTATTGGTGTCAGTGGGAGGAATAGTGCCCCATTATTGGTGTCAGTGGGAGGAATAGTGCCCAATTATTGGTGTCAGTGGGAGCAATAGTATCCCCTCGGTGGAGTCAGTAAGAGAAATAGTATCCTATGGTTGGTGTCAGTGGGAAGAACAGTGCCCCATCACTGGTGTCAGTGGGAGGAATAGTGTCCCATTCTTGATGTCAGAATATCTAACTCTTTAATGATGGGGGGGGGCGCCGATACAGCTTCTCACCAAGGGCGTTGGAGACCCTAGGTACGCCTCTGGCCCCCTCGTTGGTATCAGTGGAAGGAATAGTGTCCCATCATTGGTGTCAGTGGGCTGAATAGTGTCCCATCATTCGTACCAGTGGGAGCAATAGTGCCCCATCATTGGTGTCAGTAGGAGGAATGGTGCTTCCTTGTTGATGTCATCCGCAGGAATAGTGCTTTGCATCAGTGCCCCAAGGGTCAGATGAAGGTTAGCAAAGGACCACATTTGTCCTGTGGTCCACAGTTTGGAGACCACTGTCTGAGGGTAAAAGATAATATATATATATATATATATCTACAGTATCTCACAAAAGTGAGTACACCCTTCAAATGTTTGTATATTTTTTTATTATATCTTTTAGGCTGCATTCACACTTGAGCGTAGCGTTTTTCACCGCGATTTTACCTCGATTTTTACCGCGATTTTTACAGCGATTTTACCGCGATTTTACCGCAATTTTTTCAGGCGTTTTTCATTGACATCTATCAAAAACGCTGGTAATCAGCCCAAAAAGAAGCTCATGTACTTTTTTCAGCTACAGGCGTTTTGCAAAACGCTCAGATGTGAACAGGGGCCATTTAAATGAATGGGGTTTTACTTGTTGGGCGTTTTGGAAGCGTTTCTTTTGAGCGTTTTTGGAGCTGAAAACGCCCAGGTGTGAATGGAGCCTTAGTGAGACAACAGTTAAGAAATGACACTTTGGGACATTGTAGCAAAGTGTCATTTCTTAAGTGATGTCACATGAAAAGATACAATTAAATATTTATATATATATATATATATATATATATTAAAATAGTAAAAAAATATATATATACTGTATATGTATATATATATATATATATATATATATATATATATATATATATTTAAAAAAAAAAAAATATATATATATATATATATATATATATATACAGTATAGATACGGAAATTTAGTAATGGGTGGATCACAGCTTCTTCTATGCCACTGTGGTTATGGGGAAGTCTGACTTGCCCAGTTGGGATTTCATTCATCATTCATTGAAAATGAAACAGGAGCACTAAGACTTCTGTAGATTTTATAAGGGACAGGAATAGGAAATGCTGTCATTATGTTATCTATGAATCAGAAGAAGCCAGGGGGTGATTTTACTATTTTACCCATAACTAAAGATAGCAATTTTGGTGACGTCACCCTTCATTTACTCCATAGTTAATCATATGTTTCCAATCCTTACCTGTGTATGATGCCCTCACTGTGGAGGAATTGCAGTCCACATAATATTTCTGATGTAAGGATTTGGATGGCTCTTGCAGGAAATGGTGCTACAGCTTCTATGACCATCTTTAGGTCTCCTCCGCTCAGATACTCCATCACAAATACGAGATAGTCCTGTGTGAAAATAAGGGATAAAGATAAGGGTTAAATTATGGACATTCATGATTTGGTGGGGTAATTTATGAAGGCAGACCATGCAGTGTGGTCAAGCCCATATAACATTCTCCTAATATGGTGAGAATGGGAAAGACGACTTACATTTGTCTGAAAGGCACCAAATAGATGGGTGAAAAAGACGTTGTGTCTGGTCTTCTCCAGCAATTGACGCTCCATCAGGACTTCATTTTCTTTTTTTCCAGCCAGATGTCTCTTTTGCACCAACTTGACAGCAAGCGGATGGTCATAGGCAGCATGAGACGCTAATACAACCTGTAGAAGAAAGAGGAACATAATAAGTATGGTGCAATAATAGTGCAGGATGGTGATTGCTTTTTGTCAAGTACCACATATCCAGCATGTGCTCCCCAAGTTGTCTAGGGGTAGCTAACCATGATCATAAGATATTAAGTCTATTATCTGCAGGGTTCACAGATATTTAGGGCTTAAGCTGTCCTTACATGGTTCAGCTTGTTTTTGTTCAGCCCCCCCAAAAAAACAGAACCAATTCCCCCATTCACGCATTAGAGGTGGATGAGGGAATCCTCCCTGCTTGGCTATTGTTTTCTAACAGCGGGGTGACTCCTCCATTGTCAGAATACACAGATCAGTACTTCAGACTATTGCCCGCTTTTATGTGGTGGGGCAAGTGAACAGAAGCCGATCGGTAAAGCAACTTCTGTTAAACCGCAGTGGCCACACATGGATTGACATTCGGCCAGTCCATGCTCAACCAGCCGAATGTTGATTCATACATGGCCAGCTTAATACACACTAGATTCATGTATAGTGCATGCATGTTAAAAAGAAATAAGCTGCAAGGATCATTTCTAGCATGCTTTGGATCTAGGATCAAGTGTGAACAAGGAACATGCAGGAATGGGTACATTTTGCCATGAACATAAATCCACAATCCACATGGTGGACAAATGCATGACCAAACTATAGGAAAATCAGCCTAATAACTTACCTTTCCAAAACCTCCCTGTCCCAGTAAATGATGAAATATAAAGCTGTCCATGGTTAAAGGACCTGACCCAATGCTGATGAATGGGGCTGGTAGGGATGGTTTGCTGGTTCTGATAGGTTCATCAATTTTGTCTTTCTTGCTATCACTGGTGCCTGAAGCCAATGTCCTCTTGTCAATGATAGCTGGATCCAATGTCTGTGGAATTGGTATCTTGCCACTGATAGCTGGATCCGATGGCTTCTTGATGCTAGTGGATGAGGCATCCTTTTTTTCTAGGGAGAGAATGAAAAATTCACATTGTTAGCATTTAACTTAACTTTGCATCATATAAATCATCTAATTCATGTGTGTTACTGTATATGACCTGTTTCTGGTATGCAACATTCCATATACATGGGTAAAATGGTGGTTTTTGGACCTGGGAGCCAGATCTTGGAGTGTGGAATTTAAGCCAGCAGTGATCCTCGTATGTGTATATAGTAGAGATCCGTGTGTGTGTGTGTCTGTGTCTGTGTGGCAATGGTTCTGGTGTGTGTATATAGCAGGGATCCCAGTGTGTATATATCATTGATGCCAGTATGTGTATATAGCAGGGATCCCAATATGTGTATATAACTGTGATCCCGGTATGTGTATATAGCAGGGATCCCAGTATGTGTAGATAACAGTGATCCCGGTATGTGTATATAGCAGTGGTTATGGTATGTGTATATAGCAGGGATCCCAGTGTGTGTATGTAGCAATTGTTCCAGTATGTGTATAAAGCAGGGATCCCGGTATGTGCAAATAGCAGTGATCCTGGTATGTGTATATTGCAGGGATTCTGATATGTGTATATAGCAAGGGTCCCGGTATGTGTATAAAGCAGTGATCCTGGTATGTGTATATAGCAGGTATCTGGGTAAGTGTATATAGCAGTGATCCTGGTATGTGTATATAGCAGGGATCCCGATATGTGTATATAGCAGTGATCCTAATAAGTGTATATAGCAGAGATCCCGATATGTGTGTATAGCAGTGATCCTGGTATGTGTATATAGCAATGGTCTCAGTATGTGTATATAGCAGTGATCCTGGTATGTGCATATAGCAATGATCCCGGTATGTGTATATAGCAATGATTCCGGTATGTGTATATAGCAATGATTCCGGTATGTGTATATAGCAATGATCCCGGTATGTGTATATAGTAGTGGTCCTGGTATATTTATCTAGCAGTGATCCCGGGAATATGTATAAGGCAGTGACCCCGATATGTGTATATAGCAGTGATCTCAGTATGTGTATATAGCGATGATCCCGGTATGTGTATATAGTAATGGTCCCAGTACATGTATATAGCAGGGATCCTGGTATATATATATATTGTAATTGCAGTGATTCCGGTATGTGTATATAGCAGTGATCCTGGTATATAGGAATGATCCTAGTATATTTATATATAGCAATGTCCATGGTATGTATACAGGAGTGACCCCAATACATTGCAGAGTCTCCGATTATAAAGATAACACAGCAGGATGGGGGGATGGTAATTTTAGAAAAATGTCAGTTATTTTCAGTTGAGTCCAGTGAGATTTGAAAATGAGACTCCCATAGCTTTGTGAATGTTGCCTAAAATAGTAATATGTTTCTATAATGTGTGTGTTCTCCATTGGGACACATAAATGACATGTTTGGTGACATTATATATAAATGATGTCAATTTCTGGGTTATTTTGTGTACAGATATTGTAATGGTAATGGTGGGGCTCAGTCAGTGGATGTCGGAGTTATTATTACATTTCACTCACCATCCTCACCTGTTGTAATTTCCTCCTTCTCTTTTTTCCCAAAACACGGGAAAACACATTTAAAAACTCTCCTTGCTCCGCGCTTAAACGCCCGCCACTTCCCCTTTTTTGGGGGGGTCGTAGCGTTTGGCATTTCATCGGGCTGGTGATCCTCTAACAAGGAATCAATTATATCTGTAGGTTTCTCTTTGGTGATGTTCAGAGAAACCTTTTCTTCCTTCTCTATTCTGCGATAAAATGTCATTCTCCAATTCTGAGCGATATCAGATAATAGAAAACACGACACACAGCGATCGCTTCCTCTCTGATCACAAGACACAGAGTGAATGACCACCAACTGCTGCGCAGCTCCTTATATAGACCCACAGTGCCAGTGGGCGGGGCTTAGTCACATGACCATGCAGTGGGCAGGGCTGTGAAGTGGGCGGGGCTTAAAGTCACCTGACCATGCCGTTGCCTTGAGTGTGTAAACAAGTCTAACAGACACAATTCAAAATTAGCATAACATTGTTTTTTTTTTTTTTTTTTTTTTTTCTAAACAATGTCAGTTATTTTGAGCTGGGGATTAAATTTGAAAATGACACATGGCTGAAAATTCAAATCTTTATATTTGTATAACAGCTCTATGAGGGTCTGCACATTGTATCTATATTTAAAGTCATTTTACATTACTTTAATTTTAAAGTAAATTGTATTTATTTTATTTTTTTTTTTTAATGATGACACCTCAATGCCATTTTTGGCAGAATACATAGATTGGTGAAATGATGTATAATCGAAATAAACAGATTTATTTATTCTTTTTGCCTATGGATATTTTAATGGTAATGATAATGGTGATTGGATGAGGAGGACTGGAGTAATACACATACAGGGATCAGTGCTATGTATATATACCGGGTCACTCATTAAAGGCTCTTTTACATCACAATTCTGCATTTACTGTACCTTTCTGCATGCAGGTTTGCAGTGCTTTTTATGGAATAATTGATTTGTTTATTTCAATTTATCTTTTTTTTTCTAAGTTACGTTTACATGTGTTTGTTCCTGTGCACCATGTCTGCAGTCTCTGAGCATCTCATATACCATTCAGGTATATTTTATGTGTGTACCCAGCGCTGTCTAACCATAAAGTGCTTAATTTGTATCTCTATTCATTATTTGTGCAGAAACATAAAATTTAAATCACAATACATAATATTTATAAAAAAATTAAAGTGCAATCAGAGCAAAAAATGTGCATGAATGATAAGTGCTTTAACCACTTTAGCCCCGGAAGATTTGGCTGCTCAATGACCAGGCCACTTTTTTTAACTTGGAACTGCGCGAATTTAACTGACAATTGCGCGGTCATGCAATGCTGTACCCAAACGAAATTTACGTTTTTCCCCATAAACAGAGCTTTCTTTAGGTGGTATTTGATCAACTCTGCGATTTTTATTTTTTGCGATATTAATAAATAAAGCGCGACAATTTTGCGAAAAATTTACATTTTCTACTTTGACTGTTAAAAATATCCAATATATTCAATTTTTGTCATATATTTAGGCCAAAATATATTTAGCTACATGTCTTTGACAAAAAAATTCTCAATGAGCATATTTTTATCCACTTTAAGACCAGAAGATTTTACCCCATTCCTGACCAGGCTATATTTTGCGATTCGGCACTGCATTACTTTAACGGACAATTGCGCGGTCGTGTGACGCTGTACCCAAATTAAATTTACGTCCTTTTTTCCCACAAATCGAGCTTTCTTTTGGTGGTATTTGATCACCTGTGCGATTTTTAATTTTTGAAAAAAAGAGCGACAATTTTGAAAGAAAAAACAATATTTTTCACCTTCTGATATATAACATTCCCCAAAAAAGAATTTCAAAATCAAAATTTTTTAACATTTTAGGGCAATTTGTTTTCTGCTACATATTTCTTGTAAAAAATATTGCAATAAGCGTATTTTGATTGGTTTGTGCAAATGTTATCGCATTTACTAACTACAGGAAAGATTTGTCATTTTTATTGTTTTTTTTTTTTTACTAGTAATGGCGGGGATCTGCGATTTTTTTTTTTTTTTTTGCGGAACTGTGACAGATTGGACCCCTAACTCACATTTTTGACACTTTTGGGGGTACCAGTGACATTACTACAGTAATCAGTGCTAAAAATATGCACTGTTACTGTAATAATGACACTGGCAGGGAAGGGGTTAATACCGTTGGTGATCAAGGGGTTAAATGTATGCCTCATGCTTACTGACATGTGTGGGGGGAGGGGGTTCTGTGTACAGGAGTGACCCCAGTACATTGCAGAGTCTCCGATTATAAAGATAACACTGCAGGATGGGGGATGGTAATTTTAGAAAAATGTCAGTTATTTTCAGTTGAGTCCAGTGAGATTTGAAAATGAGACTCCCATAGCTTTGTGAATGTTGCCTAAAATAGTAATATGTTTCTATAATGTGTGTGTTCTCCATTGGGACACATAAATGACATGTTTGGTGACATTATATATAAATGATGTCAATTTCTGGTTTATTTTGTGTACAGATATTGTAATGGTAATGGTGGGGCTCAGTCAGTGGATGTCGGAGTTATTATTAGATTTCACTCACCATCCTCGCCTGTTGTAATTTCCTCCTTCTCTTTTTTCCCAAAACACGGGAAAACACATTTAAAAATTCTCCTTGCTCCGCGCTTAAACGCCCGCCACTTCCCCTTTTTTGGGGGGGTCGTAGCGTTTGGCATTTCAGCGGGCTGGTGATCCTCTAACAAGGAATCAATTCTATCTGCAGGTTTCTCTTTGGTGATGTTCAGAGAAACCTTTTCTTCCTTCTCTATTCTGCGATAAAATGTCATTCTCCAATTCTGAGCGATATCAGATAATAGAAAACACGACACACAGCGATCGCTTCCTCTCTGATCACAAGACACAGAGTGAATGACCACCAACTGACGCACAATTCCTTATATAGACTCACAGTGCCAGTGGGCGGGGCTTAGTCACATGACCATGCAGTGGACGGGGATGTGCAGTGGGAGGGGCTTAAAGTCACATGACCATGCATGTACCTTAAGTGTGTAAACAAGTCTGTCAACAGACTCAATTCAAAATAAGCATAACATTGTTTTTTTTTTTTTTTTTTTTTTAAACAATGTCAGTTATTTTGAGCTGGGGATTACATTTGAAAATAACACATGGCTGAAAATTCAAATCTTTATATTTGTATAACAGCTCTATGAGGGTCTGCACATTGTATCTATATTTAAAGTAATTTTAAATTACTTTAACTTTAAAGTAAATTGTATTTTTTTTTTTTAATGATGACACCTCAATGCCATTTTTGGTACAATACATAGATTGGTGAAATGATGTACAATTGATATAAACAGATTGATTTATTCTTTTTGCCTATGGATATTTTAAAGCGGTTGTACACCCTTAAAAAAAAAAAAAAAACCTGCAAGACAAAGGCATAATGAGCTAGTATGCATCGCATACGAGCCCATTATGTGTAACTTACCTTAGAACGAAGCCCCGACACGGACCCCCGGACATCGCTGCGGGCGCTGCCATGATCCCTCGCCGTCTCTTCCGGGTTCGGCGGCTCCGGCGCGATGATTGGCCGGAGCCGGGATGACGTCACTCCCGCGCATGCTCCCGGCAAACTAAATTGAAGGTCCCCCCGGACCTTCAGAGTGCATGCGCCACTCGCGCGAGCGGCTGCATGCACTGTAAATATCTCCTAAACCATGCTGGTTTAGGAGATATTATTTGTACCTACAGGTAAGCCTTATTATAGGCTTACCTGTAGAGATGTATAGAACTGTTCGCCGGCGAACAGTTCCCGGCGAACTTCGCATGTTCGCGTTCGCCGCTGCGGGCGAACATATGCGATGTTCGGTCCGCCCCCCATAATACATCATTGAGGCAAACTTTGACCCTGAATCTCACAGTCAGCAGACACATTTCCAGCCAATCAGCATACCTCCCTCCCACAGCCTCCCACCTCCTATAAATAAGCAAGGGCAGCATCCATCTTAGATCATTCTGAAGCAGTGTGTGTAGTGAGAGTAGGGAGAGAGCTGCTGCTGCTGCTGCTGCTGCTGTTAAGTTAGGGACAGTTAGTCAGTGTTCCTGGTCTTGCAGTGTTCTTGGTCCACTACTGCTGTAAGGACAGCACCCCAAAAAGCCCTTCTAAGGGCTGGTATTTGTGTATTTTTATATATATATATATATATATATATATATATATATATATATATAGCGTCCCCAAAAGCCCGGGCTGGTAATTGAGTTGTTTCTTCTTATATATATATATATATCTATCTATCTAGTGTCCCCAAAAGCCCTTTTAAGGGCTGGTAACTAGTAATAGAGTTTTTCCTATATATATATATATATATATATATATATATATACATATATATATATACATATATATATATATATATATATATATATATATATATATATATATATATATATATATCTATTGTACACTGCAGTTGCCTGCCCGCTGTGTGTGAGAGGCCACAGACCTACCACAGACTGTACTGTGTGCACACCACACTCATTTCGGGTGGCACAGGCACAGTACCTGGCATTTTAAAAAATATTTTTTTTTTCCTCTGTCATTATTGCAGTGAGTGCTGTGTCAGGTCCACAGAGTGCACTGTACCCACTGCAGTGCACTGCCCACCACTGATATATATACGGTGGCACAGCATCTTGTTGCAATAAATTGAAAAAAAAAAATATTTTTTATTATTGCAGTTGCCTGGGCTGCCAGTGACTGTCAGGTCCACAGAGTGTACTGTGCCCACTGCAGTGCCACTGTGTGCCCACCCACCACTGATTTATAAGGTGGCACAGCAGCTTGCAAAGTAAAAAAAAATATATATTTTTTTTAAATTGCAGTTGCCTGGGTGCCAGTGACTGCTGTCAGGTCCACAGAGAGTGTACTGTGCCACTGCCCACCCACCACTGATATATAAGGTGGCACAGCAGCTTGCAAAGTAAAAAAAAATATATATTTTTTTAAATTGCAGTTGCCTGGGTGCCAGTGACTGCTGTCAGGTCCACAGAGAGTGTACTGTGCCACTGCCCACCCACCACTGATATATAAGGTGGCACAGCAGCTTGCAAAGTAAAAAAAAATATATATTTTTTTAAATTGCAGTTGCCTGGGTGCCAGTGACTGCTGTCAGGTCCACAGAGAGTGTACTGTGCCACTGCCCACCCACCACTGATATATAAGGTGGCACAGCAGCTTGCAAAGTAAAAAAATATATATATATTTTTTAAATTGCAGTTGCCTGAGTGCCAGTGACTGCTGTCAGGTCCACAGAGAGTGTACTGTGCCACTGCCCACCCACCACTGATATATATGCCTGCAAGAGAAAAAGCCAGCCGCAGAGAAGCCGTATTCCTGAAAATATAAGAAAAATGCTGTTTTTTAGGGGTTCTGGACATGCTACAGAGCTGAAACTTGACAGGTACACTTTTTAGACCCCCCAGACACTAAATACAAAAAATGACATGCCTGCCTAAAAAAATGCCCGCTAAATGCCTGCAAGAGAAAAAGCCAGCCGCAGAGAAGCCGTATTCCTGAAAATATAAGAAAAATGCTGTTTTTTAGGGGTTCTGGACATGCTACAGAGCTGAAACTTGACAGGTACACTTTTTAGACCCCCCAGACACTGAATACAAAAAATGACATGCCTGCCTAAAAAAATGCCCGCTAAATGCCTGCAAGAAAAAAAGCCAGCCGCAGAGAAGCCGTATTCCTGAAAATATAAGAAAAATGCTGTTTTTTAGGGGTTCTGGACATGCTACAGAGCTGAAACTTGACAGGTACACTTTTTAGACCCCCCAGACACTAAATACAAAAAATGACATGCCTGCCTAAAAAAATGCCCGCTAAATGCCTGCAAGAGAAAAAGCCAGCCGCAGAGAAGCCGTATTCCTGAAAATATAAGAAAAATGCTGTTTTTTAGGGGTTCTGGACATGCTACAGAGCTGAAACTTGACAGGTACACTTTTTAGACCCCCCAGACACTGAATACAAAAAATGACATGCCTGCCTAAAAAAATGCCCGCTAAATGCTTCCAAGAAAAAAAGCCAGCCGCAGAGAAGCCGTATTCCTGAAAATATAAGAAAAATGCTGTTTTTTAGGGGTTCTGGACATGCTACAGAGCTGAAACTTGACAGGTACACTTTTTAGACCCCCCAGACACTAAATACAAAAAATGACATGCCTGCCTAAAAAAATGCCTGCTAAATGCCTGCAAGAGAAAAAGCCAGCCGCAGAGAAGCCGTATTCCTGAAAATATAAGAAAAATGCTGTTTTTTAGGGGTTCTGGACATGCTACAGAGCTGAAACTTGACAGATACACTTTTCAGACCCCCCAGATGCTAAATCCAAAGAAATTTTTTATTTTTATTTTTTTTTAATTTTTCCAATAATTGGCTCTCTATCAAAAAATTATAATTTTTAAGAACTTTTTTTTGCGTGATCCCTCTCCGGCATGCCACAGTCCAGGTGTTAGTCCCCTTGAAACAACTTTTCCATCACTATTGTGGCCAGAAAGAGTCCCTGTGTGTTTTAAAATTCGCCTGCCTATTGAAGTCTATGGCGGTTCGCCCGGTTCGCCGGTTCGCGAACATTTGCCGATGTTCGCGTTCGCCGTTAGCGAACGGCGAATTTTAGGTTCGCGACATCACTACTTACCTGTAGGTAAAAGTGTCAAAAAGCGGGATACTACCGCTTTAATGGTAATGATAATGGTGATTGGATGAGGAGGACTGGACTAATACACATACAGGGATCAGTGCTATGTATATATACCGGGTCACTCATTAAAGGCTCATTTACATCACAATTTCTGCATTTACTGTACCTTTCTGTATGCAGGTTTGCAGTGCTTTATAAGGAATAATTGATTAGTTTATTTCGATTTACCTTTTTTTTTTCGTTTACATGCGTTTGTTCATGTGCACCATGTCTGCAGTTTCTGACCATCTCATATACCATTCAGGTATATTTTATATTATGTGGCTGGATTTTGGTTACCAAAAATATTTAGCAAAATGCAAATTGGCCAAAGAATTGGCCATACAAAGAAGAATGGCCTGGTCATTAAGGGGAAAATCCTTTCCGGGCCAGAAGTGGTTAAAATGCTGGTTATCTTATTATGCCAGTGCCAGTATGTTCCAACAAGTGCCGTTGTGCTCCCCCCCTTATGTGCCCTTACTCACCGACTAGTGATGGGTTAAACACCTGTGTTTAAAAAATAATCCTCCAGTGGCAAAAAACATTTTTTTCCTTTCTTTTGTGACTCCAGGCAGGTTTACAGAACCTCATATTAGTGTAAGGAGATAGAATCAAGAGGAATCCGTAGTGTAATTCTGTTTTTTCTTACGTCCTCTGACAGTCGCCGCCACCTCTAAGTCATCACTGTTGGGTATTGACTTCCCATCCGCAGGAATAGCTAGGCATATAGACTTAGTCCAAAGACAAAAGGCATTAGCATATACACACCCATGGGGGCTGTCCCATCTGGTCAATACCCCCCCTGCATCACCACTCCCAACTTTTAATCTGCCTAGCGTCAGGAATAGTCAGGCTTCCCTTGTGCTGGGGCTTCAGTCTCAGCCTTCCTAATCTTTTATTTGATTTTCTTTGAAAATGTCAGTTTTTTCTCTTGCTTTACTAGCTGGTTATTTTGTCAGCTCTAGTGTTAGTCTTCTCTTCGGATGAAGATGGATCATGCGGTGCTGGGATTCGGACTGACCGCCCTGGTTTTCCAGGTCACAGAGGGTCAGATGGACCCCCAGCCAGCCATCGAGCGTTCAGCTATGGTTCGCTCTGGCATTAAGAACGACCCATCCCTGTTCGCTACAGGGATGCAGCCGTGAGGTGGCTACCTCACAGGACTCGTCTGCGGTGCTGCAGCGTCATGTCCCTGGCTCGCGGCACTCCCTGTCAGATGAGGACAGAGGTTTTCCGTGCATAGAGGCTCCCCCACGCCATCTGGTACAGGTAAGTACTTTTCTGTGTGGGGTGTAGCTCCTCTGGGGCGCTCCTGCATGTCGTTTTGGTGCCATCCGCCGCCATTTTGTGGGCGGTGGAACGATCGGTCCGGCCGCATGTCGTCGGCCATTTTGGCGTGGCCTCCAATGCATCCCTATGGGGCAGCCATTTTCCCGGGGTCTGGCTTATAGTCCAGCCCTCTCCAGCAGCATTTCCATCAGCAGCAAGGACACTGGTAGCAACGCTCTGCGGGCTCTGCAGGTTATCACTCATATTTCCCTCTGTATATCGCTTCTGCCTCAGTTTTCTCTTCTCCTTTGGGGGTCTTTCATCACTGTTGCAGTAGCGTTCTTAAAGGGGACAGTACACTGTTTTTTGCACTGTAGTTTGTCTGATAACTTGAGCCATGGATTCTCAGGAAAGCAGTTTCGTCCAGCTTTAGTGGGGGGCCCCAGTTCTCCTGTGGCCCCGCTGCGCCCCGATCTGGCTGCTGTGGCGAATATGGAACTGCTGATGTCTGAACGGGCTGCGAGAAAGAGTCCCAGGTTGTCTCTCTCTTCTCATTCAGATGGGGATATGGCTGCTGCTGCTGCGAGCGTGCCCTTTTCAGGGTCCCGCTCATCTTTGGACCCCCTGGGGTCTGAGGGGGAGGCTGAGATGGAAGGGGTTGATGCCCCCTCCCCAGGGTCACCTGAAGAACGGGCGACCATAGATGGGTTGATGGGTTACATTTGGAGGATGAGCCCTGTCCTCCGGGCGTTGTGTCCCTGTTTGGGACGCACAGGACCCGCAAGTCTGTGTAGGTTTTTCCCTGCCCAGAAGAATTCCATGACACTGTTAATGAACAGTGGCGCATGTTAAAACGTCCGTTCCTGGTACCTAGTCGGTTTAGGTTGCTTTATCCTTTTGATTCGGCTACGGAATCACGATGGTGTGTGCCTCCACAGGTAGATCACACTGTGGCCGTGCTGAACAAGGCTACCTCGGTTCCTACTGAGGATGCCCCAGTTTTCCGGGGTCCCACAGACCGGCGGTTGGAGTCCCTATCTCGCCATTCCTATACGGTGGAGGGTTCGTTGCTCAAACCCGTTTTCGCGTCCGTCCTGGTGGCTCAGGCGGCTGCTGATTGGACTAAGATGCTTAGGCGCAATCTTGTGTATGCTGGTGTTACACCTGCCCGGCTGAAGTTGGTGGATCAGAGTCATGTACTTGTGTGATGCAGCCTTGAACGAGGCCCCCTTAGTGGCTCGCCTCTCTAGTGTCGCGGTGCTTCAACGGCGACTGATATGGCTGAAGAGCTGGTCGGCCGACCAGTCCTCAAGGGACACTGTTGCTGATTCTCCCTATGCTGGCTCTCGCCTTTTTGGCGAGGCATTGGACACCCTGGTAACAGGCGTCACGGGGGGCATGAGCACTATGCTGCCCCAGAACCCGAAGACCAAGTCTTTTCGAGGCAGGCGGGGTTCTGCGTCTAGTTCCAATCGGGGGTCTTTTCGTGCCTTTCGGACCCATCCCAAGGGTAAGCCCTTCCAGGCCCAGGGCACCCAGAAGAAGCCCTGGGCGGGTAAGCAAAAGTCCGGCAATGCCGGCTTGGCGGGGCAATCCGCCTCTACCATTTCAGGGGTGGGGGGACGTTTGCGCGGTTTCCTCCAACCTTGGCTGCTCCGGCTATCGGACAGGTGGGTTCAGGAAATCATTTGATCGGGTTACAAGATCGAATTCCTTTCCCGGCCGGCGGACAGATTCTTTCCCTCCATTCTTCATCTGCTTCCAGGGCGCCTGCGGGATTTGCATCAAGCGGTGCTGGACCTGCTTTCTCAGGGGGTGTTTGTCCCAGTGTCTCATCGGGACAGGTTTCGGAGGCTTTCTTCGAATCTGTTCACTGTGCCCAGGAAGGAGGGCAAAGTGCGTCCTGTCTGGACCTGACAGTTCTGAACCGCTTTGTGCGTGTTCGGAAGTTTCGAATGGAGTCTCTCCGTTCGGTTGTGGTCTCCTTGAGTCCGGGAGATTTCCTGGCCTAGTTAGATCTGAAGGACGCGTACCTGCACGTCCTCATTTTTGAGGGTCGTCGGCGGTACCTGCGGTTTGCTATCGCAGAGGACCTTTCCGGTTTTGTGGCGTTACCTTTTTGGTCTCGCTTCGGCACCAAGGGTGTTTACCAAGGTATTGGCGCCGGTTCTGGGCCTGTTGAGGGTCCAGGGCATTGCGGTCTTGGTTTGCCTGGACGATCTGCTTCTAAGATCACGTGCCAGCCAGGACCTTGTGCGCATTCTGTCCATCACGGTACAGGCGCTCCGGGCAAAGGTGTTCTTGCCGGAGGGCAAGCTCCGGACTTTGCGTGACGAGCTCAGGTCCCTCAGGAACAGCCCGTCCTCATCACTCAGGACCTGTATGCAGGGCCTGGGGTTGATGGTTTCAGCCTTCGAGGCGATACCCTTTGCTCAGTTCCACATGCGGGCTCTCCAGGCGGAGATCCTGGCAGGTTGGGACGGACTGTCTCAGTCCTTGGATCTGGATGTCTCATTGAGTCGTCAGACCAGATTGGCCCTTCTGTGGGGGCTCCAGTCTACGTCGGTGGCGGAAGGCAGATCCTTCCGTCCGTTGGTGTGGACGGTGGTTACCACGAATGCCAGCCTGCGTGCCAGCCAGGACCTTGTGCGCGTTCTATCCATCACGGTACAGACGCTCCGGGCAAAGGTGTTCTTGCCGGAGGGCAAGCTCCGGACTTTGCGTTACGAGCTCAGGTCCCTCAGGAACAGCCCGTCCTCGTCACTCAGGACTTGTATGCGGGGCCTGGGGTTGATGGTTTCAGCCTTCGAGGCAATACCCTTTACTCAGTTCCACATGCGGGCTCTCCAGGCGGAGATCCTGGCAGGTTGGGACGGACTGTCTCAGTCCTTGGATCTGGATGTCTAATTGAGTCGTCAGACCAGATTGGCCCTTCTGTGGGGGCTCCAGTCTCCGTCGGTGGCGGAAGGCAGATCCTTCCGTCCGTTGGTGTGGACGGTGGTTACCACGAATGCCAGCCTGCCGGGCTGGGGTGGAGTCCTGGGCAACCTGTCTGCCCAGGGCACTTGGTCGGGGGAGGAGTCCTCCTTCCCGATGGATGTGCTGGAATTGCGGGCGATCTAACTCTGCCTCTTCCAGTGGTCGGACCGTCTCCGGGGCCTGCCTGTCCGCGTACAGACGGACAATGCTACTGCGGTGGCTTACGTGAACCACCAGGGGGGCACCAGGTGTTCTCGAGTGGCCCGAGAGGTGACCGACATTCTGTCTTGGGCCGAGACTCATGTCCCGGCGATCCCAGCAGTTCACATTCCGGGTGTGAAAAATTGGCGGGCCGCCTATTTGAGCCGCCAGACCCTGGACCAGGGGGAATGGTCCCTACACCCGGAGGTCTTCCTAATGCTGTGTGCGAAGTGGGGATCCCTGGACGTGGATCTGTTCGCATCCCGGCTACACCAAAAGGTGGAAAGGTTCGTGGCAAGACCGCGCGATCCGTTGGCGGACGCCTCGGATGCGTTGGTAGCCCCTTGGAATCAGCATCATCTGATATATGCCTTTCCCCCGTTTCGTTTCCTATCCTGGTTCCTCCGCCGATGGTTTCGGAACCGCACGTGGGGATTCTGGTGGCTCCGGACTGGCCGCGCCGGTCCTGGTACGCCGCCGTTGTTCACCTGGCAGTGGCGCCTCCGTGGCGTCTGCCTCTGCAGGAAGATCTCCTGTCTCAGGGTCCGATCTTCCATCCTGCTTACAGTCGTTGGCTTTAACAGCCTGGCTGTTGAGACCCTGGTCTTGAAGGACTAGGGTCTCTCCCCGGGGGTCATCCCTGCCCTGATCAGGGCCAGGATCTCCTCCTCTGGTATACTTTGTTACCATACCTGGAAGGCTTATTTTGCCTGGTATGAGTCCAGGGGGTTCTCCCCTCGCTCGTACTCGGTGTCCAGAGTGTTGACCTTCCTCCTGTTGGGGGTGTACCGGCGCCTGGCGCTGGCCACGTTTGTAGGCCAGGTGTCCGCACTGGCCATTCAACGTTTGTAGGCCAGGTGGCCGCACTGGCCATTCTCACTCCTTGGTTCGCACCTTCATTCAAGGTGTGTGACGTTTGGCTCCTCCCTGGAAGGAGCCTTTACCTCCATGGGACTTGAACTTGGTTCTGTCCGTCTTACAGCGTGTTCCCTTTGTAAACATTAGGGAAATATCGTTGCCTCTGCTGTCTGAGAAGGTTGCCTTTTTGGTGGCGATCACTTTGGCTCGCAGGGGGTCTGAACTGGCAGCGTTATCTTGCCGTTCTCCGTACTTGGTGATTCACCGGGATAAGGGGTTTTGCGTCCGCATCCCTCCTTTCTTCCTGAGGTGGTCTCTGAGTTCCACGTTAATGAGGACATTGTCCTGCCTTCTCTTTGTACAAAGCCTAAGCATCCTAAGGAGGTTGCTCTGCATTCCTTGGATGTTGTCAGGGCGATCAGGGTTTACCTGTCGTCTACGGAGTCCTTTCGGAAGACGGATTCCCTCTTTGTCCTTCCCGAGGGACCTCGGAAGGGCATGGCTGCATCTGCAGCCACTATCGCCAAATGGATCAGACAGACCATTGCACAGGCTTACGCCTTGAAGGAACGGGTTCCGCCGTTCCCTGTTACGGCGCACTCCACCAGCTCTGTGAGTGCGTCCTGGGCCTATTGGCATCGGGCCTCGTGGCCCTGGTGTGCAAGGCTGCGACTTGGTCGTCGGTGCACACGTTTTTCCACATTCTACAAAGTAGACGTTCAGGCATCGGCTGATGCTTCTTTTGGCCGCAAAGTTCTCAGTGCGGCAGTGCCATGATGGACCCTTGTTTGTTTCTGGGTCCCTGGCTGTTGGCATTTGCTTTCCTGGGCTGTTGCTCCTGTTGAGCGTATTTTTTATGTTGCCCAGTTGGTTCTCTTACAGTGTCTGTAAGGTTCCTTTCTCTGATGTGGGTACTGCGTTGCCTTTTCTACGGTTGCGTCTCCCACCCCTCATGTCTATACTGCTTTGGGACATCCCAACAGTGATGACTTAGAGGTAACGGCGACTGTCGGAGGACGTAAGAGAAAACGTAATTTTTGTAAAATTCCTTTCTCTGAGTCCTCCGACAGTCGCCGCCCCCGCCCCTCTTTTGGGGTTCTTATTACCTACTGCTATGATACCAAACTGAGTTGGGAGTGGTGATGCAGGGGGGGTATTGACCAGATGGGACTGCCCCCATGGGTGTGTATATGCTAATGGCTTTTGTCTTTGGACTAAGTCTATATGCCTAGCTATTCCTGCGGATGGGAAGTCAATACCCAACAGTGATGACTTAGAGGTGGCGGCGACTGTCGGAGGACTCAGAGAAAGGAATTTTACAGGTAAGATTTTACAAAAATTCAGTTTTTATTATTAAAAAAACATATAAAAGCCGATTGCGCACTTAGAAACCTCTCCTCTTGTATGTGAGCATGTAATGACGCCGCTCTGGAATTCAAAAGTCGCGGTTTGCGTTCCAAAGAGCAGGCGTGACTTAACTGGAAGTATCCACCCGCTTTCTTCCGGTTACATCACGTCCGCTCTTTGGAACGCCTGGAGGAGGATAAAAGGGACGACTCACTGTTTATTATATTTTTGTATGTGATATATATATCTGTCATATCTTTGTTTATTGATGGAAAATAATAAAAATATAAAGAATTAGACCCCGTTCACACTGGGGCGATCCGACTTGCCGGGGCGACCTCACAGGTCGCGGCGCGCAGCTCGCACCGCGACCTCGGAGCGGCCGGCACGGACTTCATAACATTGAAGTCAATGCAGGTCGCTCCAGGTCGCCCCAAAGAACCTCCGGACCCTTTTTCTAAGTCGGAGCGACTTGTGTCGCTCCTATTAGAACGGGTCCACAGCTTCTCTATGGCAGGCGACCTACGGCGACCTGTCAGGTGACCAGGTCGCCTGACAGGTCGCCCCAGTGTGAACGGGGTCTTAAAAAAAAAACAAAACATTTTTTGCCATTGGAGGATTATTTTTGAAGCACAGGCGTTTAACCCATCACTAGTAGTCGGTGACTTGTTGGAACATACTGGCACTGGAAGAATAAGATAACCAGCACTTGAAAGGACTTATCGTTCATGCACATTTTTTGCACTGATTGCACTTTAATTTATAATATTATGTATTGTGATTTAAATATTATGTTTCTGCACAAATAATGATTAGAGATACAAATTAAGCACTTTATGGTTAGACAGCGCTGGGTACACACATAAAATATACCTGAGAGGAATATACACCTTACATCCCAGCAGCAGTCTAGTAAACGCACTCCACACACTACATAGCACGGGGATCACAATATTTTAATATCTCATATACCATGTCCGTAGTCTCTGACCATCTAATAAACCATCCCAAAGTCTATGGCCACCTCTTGTATCATGTCCACAGTCCCTGACCATCTTATATATCAGGTCCACAGTCTCTGACATCTCGTATACCATGCTTATGCCATGCTTACAGTTTCTGATCAACTCTTGTATCATAAACAAGCAAAAAATTGGGGGAGCAAACCCTGAACATGTATATCTAAAGCCGGTGCAGCTATGGACCAAGCAACATGTATATTAAAAAAGAATAGCGCACACATGCAAAAGAAATGACTATCAAATATGGAGACAATCCATAAATAAAAATGGGGATTTAGTCCCACCATATGGCCATATCGTTCTCAAGCCCACCACTGCGTCAAAGTACCCCATTATCAATGGGGTTAAATGCTCCATCAAGTCTCCCTTGCAATACTTGTTTTTGTAATTTTTTTGCTCTTCTCCATTTGGATACAGGGCTAGGGTATTCCAGGGGGCACCTGGATTTGAACCAGGGACCTCTCGATCTGCAGTCGAATGCTCTACCACTGAGCTATACCCCCTCTGCCCTTGAACACAAGTCGCACTACGGAAGGTTGACCACACATTTGACAGTAATGGGGTACTTTGACGCAGTGGTGGGCTTGAGCACTATATGGCCATATGGTGGGACCAAATCCCCATTTTTATTTATGGATTATCTTCAAATTTGGTAGTTTCTTTTGCATGTGTGCGCTATTCTTTTTTAATATACATGTCTCTTGGTTCATAGCTGCACCAGCTTTAGAAATACATGGGTATGCTCCCCCAAATTTTTTGCTTGTTTATTATGAACTCTTGTATCATGCCTGCAGTCTCTGACCATCTAAAATACCATGTCTACAGTCCTTGACCATCTCAAATATCATGCCCACAGTCTCTGGCAAACTCTTGTATCATGTCTTCAGTCTTTTACCATCTCCTATATCACATCTGCAGTCTCTAACTACCTCCTGTACCATGTCCACAGTCTCTGACCATCTCATATACCACGTCTGCATACTCTGACCATCCCATATAACATGTCCGCAGTCTCTGATATACCAGCCCAAAGTCTCTGGCCTCCTCTTGTATCATGTCTACAGTCCCTGACCATCTCATATATCAGGTCCTCAGTCTCTGACCATCTCATATACCATGCTGATAATATGCTCACAGTTTCTGACCAACTCTTGTATTATGCCTGCAGTCTCTGACCATCCATTATACCATGTCCACAGTATCTGACCATCTGATATACCATGTCTACAGTCTTTGATAATCTCTTGTATCATGTCTGCAGTCTCTGACCATCTTATATGCTATGTCCGCAGTTTCTGACCATCTAAAGCAAGGATGTTAAACTCAAATTCATTGGGGGACGCATCAGCAATATAGTTGCCCTCAAAGGGCCGGTTGTACAGAGTGTGGGGTTCATGAGTGCGCTGCGCACAGAGTGCGGGGTTCAGGAGTGCGCTGGGTACTGAGTGCGGAGTTCAGGAGTACGCTGGGTACGGAGTGTGGAGTTCAGGAGTGGACTGGGTATGGAGTGCAGAGTTCAGGAGTGCGCTGGGTACAGAGTGTGGAGTTCAAGAGTGTGCTGGGTACAGAGTGCGGAGTTCAGGAGTGCGCTGGGTACAGAGTGCGGGGTTGCGTATGGAGTGCAGAGTTCAGGAGTGCGGGGTTGCATACGGAGTGCGGAGTTCAGGAGTGCGGGATTGCATACGCAGTGCGGAGTTCTGGAGTGCGGGGTTGCGTGCGGAGTGCGGAGTGTAGGGTTGCGTGCGTAGTTTTCGTGTGCGCTGGGTACGGAGTGCGGGGCTCAGGAGTGCGCTCTGCTCCCATCCTCCCACCTACCTCCACAGCCCTCACCCCCCCCCCGAAAAAAAAAAAAACTCTCTCACATCTTTGCTTTCTCCTGCCTTCCTATCTGTCCCAGCTCTGGTACAACCCCTGCCTGTGTATTGGGCAAAAAGCCCGCTCTCAGGGTGCAGCTCACTGACAGGAAAAAAAAACACTGACACTAACACTAGGGACACTAGGGACTGGGGAGAGAGAGTGCAGGAGACTGGCCAGCCGACCGGGCATGCGCTCAGCTCAATCAGCTGGTGCCCCTAGTATTGGTGCCAGTTTATGCAGTAATAGCCCCTAGTATTGGTGCTAGTTTATTTAGTAATAGCCCCTGGTACTGGTGCCAGTTTACGCATTAATAGCCCCTATTATTGGTTCCAGTTTATGCAGTATATAGTCCCTAGTATTGGTGCCAGTTTACGCAGTGATAACCCTTAGGAATGGTGCCAGTTTATGCAGTAATAGCCCCTAGTGTTGGTGCCAGTTTACGCAGTAATAACTCCTAGTATTGGTGCCAATTTATACAATAATTACCCCTAGTATTGGTGCTGGTATGCACAGTAATAACCCCTAATATTGATGGCAGTTTACACAGTAATAAAGCCTAGTATTGGCGCCAGCTTGCACAGTAATAAAGCCTAGTATTGATGCCAGTTTATGCAGTATAGCCCCTTGTATTGGTGCAAGTTTATGCAGTAATAGCCCCTAGTATTGGTGCCAGTTTACGTAGTAATAACCCCTAGTATTGGTGCCAGTTTACACAGTAATAGCCCGTAGTATTGGTGCCAGTTTATACAGTAATAGCCCCTAGTATTGGTGCCAGTTAATACAGTAATAACCCCTGCCTGTGTATTGGGCAAAAAGCCCGCTCTCAGGGTGCAGCTCACTGACAGGAAAAAAAAAACACTGACACTAACACTAGGGACATTAGGGACTGGGGAGAGAGTGCAGGAGACTGGCCGGCCGGGCATGCGCTCAGCTCAATCAGCCGGCGCCGCTAGAAGGACAGAGGGAACGAGAGATATCACCTTGGAGACCGGCCGGCCGCGCATGCGCACAAGCACAGGCGGCGCCGGAGGATGTATTTGTGTGCGAGAAAGTGATAAAGAGGTGGTAGTCAGCGGCCGCTACGCGGACCCCATGAAAAGGCCTGGCGGCCGGATTCGGCCCGCGGGCCTTGTGTTTGCCACCTGTGATCTATAGTATCACGTCTGCAGTCTCTGACTATCTCATATGGCATGTCAACAGTCTCTAAACATTTGTTGTATCATGCTTGCAGTCTCTGACCATCATACATACAATGTTTGCAGTCTCTGACTATCTCATATAATATTTATGCAGTCTCTGGCCATCTCATTTACCATTTCTGCAGTCTCTGGCCATCTCATGTATCATGTCTGCAGTGTCTGACCATCTCATATGCCATGTCTTCAGTCTCTGACCATCTCTTATATCATGTTTGCGATCTCTGACCATCTCACTTACCATGTCTGCAGTCTCTGACCATCTCTTATGTCATGTTTGCAGTCTCTGACCATCTCATTTACCATGTCTGCAGTCTCTGACCATCTTCTTTATTATGTCCACAGTTTCTGACCATCTCTTGTGTCATGTGTGCAGTCTCTGAGCATTTCATATACTATGTCTGCAGTCTCTGACCATCTCATGTGTCATGTCTGCAGTGTCTGACCATCTCCTGTACCATGTCCACAGTCTCTGACCATCTCTTATATCATGTCTGTAGTCTCTGACCATCTCATGTGTCATGTCTGTAGTGTCTGACCATCTCATGTACCATATCCACATTCTTTGACCATCTCTTAAGTCTCATGTTTGCAGTCACTATCCATCTCATATACCATGTCTGCAGTCTCTGACCATCTCATATACCATGTCCACAGTCTCTGACCATCTCTTAAATCCTGTTTGCATTCTCTGACCATCTCATTTACCATGTCCGCAGTCTCTGACCATCTCCTTTATTATGTCCACAGTTTCTGACCATCTCTTGTGTCATGTCTGCAGTCTCTGAGCATCTCCTATACTATGCCCGCAGTCTCTGACCATCTCTTATATCATGTGGCTGGATGGTGCGCTAAGTGCTACTAACATTAAGGGCAGTATGTGCCCAGGGAAGAATGCTCAGAATGCAGACAGTAAAGGTGGTGCCAAGGTAAAGAAAACCCACTGCTCCAGGTGGAATAAATGAGCCTGATGGAACCTCCGTATGAGTGCTAGCCTCAACTCGCCTCGTTGGATAGTATCAGAGTATCAGGGTAAGAAGAAACAACTGCACATCACATTAGTTACAAATGCCTTTTATTTATATACCCAAGGTGGCACCGCAGGACACCAACAAATAGTCTAGGTAGATGCATTTCACATAATAAAGTTGTGATTAATCATTACACCTGTGCAGTGGCTACTCTAGGAACAATATATAGGGGGAGCACATAAGATACCTCAGGCAAAACTCAGGTGGGGGGGGGGCACTCATAATTTTCACCACTATATCATACCCTTGAAAAAAACGAAATAAGTATATATAAAGAGGTTCAAAAATACAGTAATGCAGTATGTACTGATACCTTTTTATTGTACTAACCTAAAACTGATAAGTTTTCAAGAGTTTTCTCCTTTCTTCCTCTTTCCGCCTTCCCCCTATGTTCATTAATAACCCCTAGTATTGGTGCCAGTTTATGCAGTAACAGCCCCTAGTGTTGCTGCCAGATTATGCAGTAATAGCCCCTAGTATTGGTGCCAGTTTATGTAGTAATACCCCTAGTATTGATGTCAGTTTATGCAGTAATAACCCCTAGTATTAGTGCCAGTTTATGCAGTAATAACCCCTAGTATTGATGCCAGTTTACACAGTAATAATCCCTAGTATTAGTGCCAGTTTATGCAGTAATAGCCCCTAGTATTGGTGCTAGTTTATTTAGTAATAGCCCCTGGTACTGGTGCCAGTTTACGCATTAATAGCCCCTATTATTGGTTCCAGTTTATGCAGTATATAGCCCCTAGTATTGGTGCCAGTTTACGCAGTGATAACCCTTAGCAATGGTGCCAGTTTATGCAGTAATAACCCCCAGTATTGGTGCCAGCTTACGCTGTAATAGCCCCTAGTGTTGGTGCCAGTTTACGCAGTAATAACTCCTAGTATTGGTGCCAATTTATACAATAATAACCCCTAGTATTGGTGCTGGTATGCACAGTAATAACCCCTAATATTGATGGCAGTTTACACAGTAATAAAGCCTAGTATTGGCGCCAGCTTGCACAGTAATAAAGCCTGGTATTGATGCCAGTTTATGCAGTATAGCCCCTTGTATTGGTGCAAGTTTATGCAGTAATAGCCCCTAGTATTGGTGCCAGTTTATGTAGTAATAACCCCTAGTATTGGTGCCAGTTTACACAGTAATAGCCGTAGTATTGGTGCCAGTTTAGACAGTAATAGCCCGTAGTATTGGTGCCAGTTAATACAGTAATAACCCCTAGTATTGGAGCCAGTTTATACAGTAATAGCCCCTAGTATTGGTGCTAGTTTACACAGTGATAGCCGCTAGTATTGGTGCCAGTCTATGCAGTAATAGCCCCCAGTATCGGTGTCAGTTTATGCAGTAATAACACCTAGTAATGGTTCCAGTTTATGCAGTCAAATGTGTGCAGAAGTCTCCAAAATATCATCCACAATAACCATATTCCAAAATGTTATCAAACTTTTTTTCTGGACTTTTATCTTCAATCTGTCCTTATTTTTCTTTATCATATTTTTTTTTCCACCTTCTTATGTTATCCATCACCATTTAGAGAAAAGGTTTCCCCAGTTTGGAAATAGGACTTTAAAGGCTCAAAGAGTAAACATTACATTATATTAAAAGGTGCACTGCTCAAAAAAATTAAAGGACCACTTTTTAATCAGAGTATAGCATCAAGTCAATTAAACTCCTGGGATATTGATCTGGTCAGTTAGGTAGCAGAGGGGGTTGTTAATCAGTTTCAGCTACTTTGGTGTTAATGAAATTAACACCAGGTGCACTAGATGGGCAACAATGAGACAACCTCCAAAACAGGAATGGTTTTAAAAATGGAGGCCACTTAAATTCTGTTTCCCTACTCATCTTTTCTGACTGTTTTTCACCAGTTTTGCATTTGGCTAGGGTCATTGTCACTGCTGGTAGCATGAGGCGATACCTGGACCCTATAGAAGTTGCACAGGCACTCCAGCTCCTCTAGGATGGCACATCAATACATGCCCTTGCAAGAAGGTTTGATGTGTCTCAAGAGCATTGAAAAGATTCCAGGAGACAGGCAGTTACTCTAGGGGAGATGGACAGGGTCGTAGAAGGTCATTTACCCATCAGCCGGACTGTCATCTGCTCCTTTGTGCAAGGAGCAACAGGATGATCACTGCTAGAGCCCTACAAAAGGACCTCTAGCAGGCCACTGGTGTAAATGTCTCTGACCAAACAATCAGAAAGTGACTTCATGAGGGTTTCCTGAGGGCTCGACGTCCTCTAGTGTGCCCTGTGCTCACTGCCCGGCACCGTGGAGCTCAATTGGCATTTGCCATTGAACACCAGAATTGGCAGGTCCGCCACTGGCGCCCTGTACTTTTCACAGATGAGAGCACGTTCACCCTGAGCACATGTGACAGACGTGAAAGGGTCAGAGAAGCCGTGGCGAGCGTTATGCTGATTGTAACATGCAGTGTTGGGGGTAACTAGTTACAAAGTAACTGATTACAGTAACTACATTACTTTTTTTGGTAACTAAGTAATGTAACTAGTTACAATACTAATATTGGTAACTACTCTACTTTACTAGGCTATAGGAGGTAACTACACTACTTTACTAGGCTATAGGAACGCGCTTTCCTGCGTTACCCAAGCCATGCGATACAATCGTTATTTCGAAGAATAGAGAGGGATGAAGTTTATGAATTTTTGTTGCACTTTATGTTTTATTCAGTTTTTTCAGCTTGTGTTCTCATGTTTCCCAAAGCCTGTGTTTATACAATAAACTCTATGCAGAAAGAGTGTCATATATCTTCTTCTACATGGTCAATTAAGAAAGAGGGAAGTAAAGTAATAAGTAGTGAAGTTACTTTTCAAATGCAGTAACTAGTAAAGTAATCTCATTACAATTTACAGAAGTAACTAGTAACTAGTTACATTTTTTGAGTAACTACCCCAACACTGGTAAAATGCTTCAGCATGACCGGTTTGATGGTGGGTCAATAATGGTCTGGAGAGGCATATCCATGGAGGGAGGCACAGACCTCTGCAGGCTAGACAATGGCACCCTAACTACTGCCGATAGGTATCAGGATGAACTCCTTGGACCCATTGTCAGACCCTACACTGGTGCAGTGGGTCCTTTGTTCCTCCTGGTGCACGACAATGCCTGGCCTCATGTGGCGAGAGTATACAGCCAGTTCCCGGAGGATGAAGGAATTAATACCATTGAATTGCCCTTACGCTTGTCTGATCTAATCTAATAGAACACTTCTGGGACATTATGTTTCGGTCCATCCGATGCCGCCAGGGTGCACCTCAGTCTATTCAGGAGCTCAGTGATGCCCTGGTTGACATCTGGGAGGAAATACCCCAGGACACCATCTGTCGTCTCCTTTAGGAGCATGCCCTGACATTGTCAGGCATGTATACAAGCTTACCATTTTGAGTTGCTGCAATGAAATTTTGGCAAAATAGACTAGACTGCTGCATCATTTTTTCACTTTGATTTTCGGGGTGTCTTTGATTTTGGCCCTCTGTAGGTTGATAATTTTCATTTCCATCAACTGATGTGGCATACTTTTGTTCCTAACCCATTACCCAATCCATATCAGTATAGCTATCCAGCATGATATTTTTCCCCATTGAGATCTGATGTGTTTTCAAAGTGTTCCTTTAATTTCTTTGAGCAGTGTATCATATTTATTCGTAGAAAACATCCCTGCAAATACAAAGGCACTTTCATATGCAGGGCATGTGGATACTGTAGATACATGCATAATGCCTCGTCCATTGAATTGCCCAATGGACACATTTTTAAGGCACAACACTACGTTAACTGTAAATCTTATGGTGTGGTATACCTTTTGCTATGATTGTGGCTCATTCTATGTAGAGAAAACCAAAGTTGAATTTTGGAGAGGGGTCTTCTGGCACATTCGTATCATGCAAACTTGTAAATCAGAGCTGCCATTGGGCAGACATGTTACCGCTATACATGGTGGTATTTGTCCTAAAGTCAAATTTCTGGCCTTGGATCAGGTACACCCCAGCCCCAGAGGAGGAGACTGGAACAAACTCCTCCTGCAGAGGGAGCCGTCACCTAAAGGCTACCACAATCCCAGGCCTCAATGAGGCGGTGAATTTTAAGTCTTTCTTGGAAGGCTTCACCTCGGGAGGAATGGAGAAATAATTTATCTGTGCGTCCAAACCCCCTCTGGGGATTGCCTTAACAACTGCTTTGTTACTGTGAAATTCCAATATGTCCATGAGATCCTGATATATGTTCCCGATTGTGACACTTTTATATGCCCCTACTTTCTGTCGTGAGCAGTTAAACGTTTGTGTTTTTTCCTTTTTTTTTTTGTGAATGCATGCCGGGCGGGGGCATGCTTGGTGGCACCCGGCACGCGTAGGCTCACTGCTCCCAGCCTATGTCAGGAACCGTTGACACGTGACGTCATTCCACATATGCTAACCACCTGTGGGCAAGGAAGCGCTGCACGCCGAACATCCAGGAGACCTTACAATGGCACCAGTAAGTGCAGACAGATGCTGCACACATATAAGATTCCTCTTCTCCACACACAAACCTGGGGGGAGTTACAAACAAGCACTGTCCTACTTAAAGCCCTAAGAGAGACACACAAACATCATCCACCATTCTACACAGTGAGACTGAGAGTAATACGTGGAAAGGTAAGCTCCTTTACTATACTCATCTATGCATACTCTTTTTAAATACTATCATTATATGGAGGTATCCTTATGCCACGAATGTGTCCAATACTAATACAGAGTTGTCATACTTTATAGATCCATCTACAGACTGCTTCTTTACTTGTGCCTAGCAAAAGAAAATTAATGCATGCCTGTAACCTCTGTTATATACATCCTCCTGTGTAGTATGTCTCAGATATAAAATGACCGGGTATGTGGCTTGTAGTGTAGCATTTATGTTTTCAAACATACCATACCTTGCTCTCACCTACAGTATACTCCCCTTTCACATTCACTTATATTTTTCCTTGTATGTCTGATGCCAGGTGGTCCCAGTGCTTGCTTAGCGGCAGTGGCGGCTGGTGCTCAAAATTTTTGGGGGGGGGGGGCGCAAAAAGAAAAATTTGCGGCAAAAAACGCGGTAAAATATTGCGTGACTTTGATGCCACACAAGTGTTAAAGGGGCCATCAGTAATCAAGGAAGAGGTCACGGACGGTGCAAGATTTATCAAGTTACCCAGGCCAGGCCCAGACCAGAGTGCAGATATCCTTATCATGGATGGACCCAGGCCAGGGGAAAACAGGTAGGTACAGGCATGTGAGGTCCTGGTGCAAGAAGAATAACATCAAGTTACCCAGGTCGGGCCCAGACCACAGTGTGCAGATATGATTATATATATATATATATATCAATCCAGGGATGGATGTATCATCCATCCATCCATGATGAGATATATATATATATATATATATATATATATATATATATATATATATATATATATACAGTATATAAGGATATCTGTGCACACTCTGGTCTGGGCCCGGCCTGGGTAACTTGATAAATCTTGCACCGTGACATGCCTGTACCTACCTGTTCTGGCCTGGCCTGGGTCCATCCAACCATCCATGATGGATGGATGGACCCAGCCCATGGCAGAACAGGTAGGTACAGGCATGGATGGCATTGGTGATGGCAAATTCTAGTGATTTAGTGAGAATTTGAAACCACTGAGGAGAAGACTGCAGTCTGCAGGTGCAGGAGAGGAGGACTGACTGACACAGTAGAGGACTGTCTGCGAATGACTGAGGAGTCACTTACCGGTGGTGACTGAATGTTCGTGACTCGAGTGGTGCACTGGTGTGGTGTCTCTCTCTTCCAGACTGGAGTTCCAGATGACCTCTGAGACGCTGCGCGGCCTGGTGACTGCCTGTGCCTGGTCTGGACGGATGGATCCGATTCAGGTCCGGTGACTCCGGTCTCCGCTCCGCTCTCTGCCGGTGCCGCCGTCACTCCCGTCTCCCACCGTTACCGTCTGTCAACTCCAGTCGGACTCGGTGCGGCAGCGTGACTGACACACGCGACGTCAGTGGGGTCAGTATGGGGCCATGGGATGCCCTGGATGATGATTGGTCCAGGCTGTAGACTGGACCAATCACATATATATTGTATAAGTCGCGCTAAATTGAAAAATAAACAAATGAATGTCCAACTGTTTAAAGTCCCAAATATCATATAGTGACTAGTGATGTATGAAATCTTGTGCTGCTTCCAAAAGATCCCGTAGGAATTGTGCTTACCAGAACGGCAATTTTAAATTGCAGAATTCATGTGATGAGATGAGTTCACGTGCCCAGGTGATCCAATGGAATACTAGCGCAAGGAACTCCCAATATTGTGGTCGTGTATCATGTGAAGGAAAAATAATAATCCATAGCGTGATACCGTACAAAATTGTCAATATTATAACTGTGTAGGACTACAAATACTGTGAATCCTTCACCGATTGTGCAGCCGCTTACCAAAATGACTAGTAAAAAGGCATGTAATCAAATCAGAAGAAAAAAGGACCGCCACCAAACGTAGAGCCTCTTACCAGATAGATCTGTATAGATGTATTCTATCCAAGTATAGAAAAGGTGAACCACCACCAGACATAAGGCCTCTTACCAGATGGAAATGAAAAGCCAGCAGAGCATTGAATCCACATGCACCAATATCAGCAAGCCACCCAAGAGCGTATAAAGCCTCTTACCAGACCATAAGAAAAATGCTCGATAACACTTGGTATATTTTCCCAATGGAGGGGTAACTTCAAGGTCCCAATGACAATCCGGGCAAATCACTGATAAGTACCACGATGTACCGCTTAATGTGCCTAGGTGGCCTCTCAGACCCCCTATGCCACAAGCTGAGCCACTGTGTTTCTCAGGGTTGCAACGCCAGACCAGCCGATAAAGGAAAGAGAAGGCGCCTTCTCTTTCCTTTATCGGCTGGTCTGGCGTTGCAACCCTGAGAAACACAGTGGCTCAGCTTGTGGCATAGGGGGTCTGAGAGGCCACCTAGGCACATTAAGCGGTACATCGTGGTACTTATCAGTGATTTGCCCGGATTGTCATTGGGACCTTGAAGTTACCTCTCCACTGGGAAAATATACCAAGTGTTATCGAGCATTTTTCTTACGGTCTGGTAAGAGGCTTTATACGCTCTTGGGTGGCTTGCTGATATTGGTGCATGTGGATTCAATGCTCTGCTGGCTTTTCATTTCCATCTGGTAAGAGGCCTTATATCTGGTGGTGGTTCACCTTTTCTATACTTGGATAGAATACATCTATACAGATCTATCTGGTAAGAGGCTCTACGTTTGGTGGCGGTCCTTTTTTCTTCTGATTTGATTACATGCCTTTTTACTAGTCATTTTGGTAAGCGGCTGCACAATCGGTGAAGGATTCACAGTATTTGTAGTCCTACACAGTTATAATATTGACAATTTTGTACGGTATCACGCTATGGATTATTATTTTTCCTTCACATGATACACGACCACAATATTGGGAGTTCCTTGCGCTAGAATTCCATTGGATCACCTGGGCACGTGAACTCATCTCATCACATGAATTCTGCAATTTAAAATTGCCGTTCTGGTAAGCACAATTCCTACGGGATCTTTTGGAAGCAGCACAAGATTTCATACATCACTAGTCACTATATGATATTTGGGACTTTAAACAGTTGGACATTCATTTGTTTATTTTTCAATTTAGCGCGACTTATACAATATATAATTTTTAGGGGTGTGGTCACACTTGAAGTCGCAGCTCACTATCTGTTGCCTTTAGCGCGGTTATAACCTTCTTTTTATTTGGACCAATCACAGCCAGGATATCAGGAAAGTGGGGGTGTCCTAGCGCAATGACTTGTGCCCAGGTTACGCCCCCAGAAGGCAGCCAATCGGCGCCTCTTCTGGGACGTAAACCCCACCCCCCCCCCCCATAGCCACCAGTGCCACCACATAGGCCTGTGAACACAATTTTTTTTTTTCACAACTTTATTTGTTCTTTTTGTAATTTTTTTTCTTTTTTTTAGGGGTAGGGGGGCGGCGCCCGGGCGCCCCCTATGCACGGGCCGCCACTGCTTAGCGGTCTACGCCCAGGTTTGGTTTCCACCCATTCCTCCTTTAACACTCCAGGAGGTTTCCTTTGGATTTTTCTTTTTTGTGGTTCCATTTGCTTTTATGTTGTGATGGGTCGTGCCACAACATGGGGACATTTTTGTCATATACAGGTGCATCTCATAAAATTAGAATATCATCAAAAAGTTAATATATTTCAGTAATTCAATGCAAAAAGTTAGTCATATATTTTTTCTTTTATTTTTGATGATTATGTAAAAAAAAAAGGATTTTTAATACAGGCTTACTGAAAAGTATGTCCATGTACAGTATAGTATGCACTCAATACTTGGCCGGAGCTCCTTGTGCATGAATTACTGCATTAATGTGGCGTGGCATGATGGTGATCAGCCTGTGGCACTGCTGAGGTGTTATGGAAGCCCAGGTTGCTTTGATAGCGGCCTTCAGCTCATCTGCATTGTTGAGTCTGGTGTCTCTCATCTTCCACTTGACAATACCCTACAGACTCTCTATGGGGTTTAGGTCAGGCGAGTTTGCTGGCCAAGCAAGCACAGTGATACCATGACTATTAACCACTTTCGGACCATCCGCCACAGTTTTACGTCGGTACTTTAGTAGCAGAAAACAGCTTCTGAGAAACCAAAGATTGGAATTTCCAGACACATACTTTCAGGAAAACCTTTTTTTTTTAATCGCTAGCGAAGTGAACCTAGCCCGGCTCATGCCCTCTTGCTAAGTTACCGAAATAGGCGTGGACATCACTTATATGTCAACAGTTGCGTCACAAGGGCATATACAAAAAAAATTAAAAAATATAATTTTTCCTTTATCTAAGCAAAACATACTTCTTTCTCTTATGTAGCTACTTCCTCTAATTTCCTATTTCAGAACAAATGGCTTTTGCAGCTTTTACACTTCTCTGTGTTCTTTGCAAAAGAGGAAATTAGGTAGAGGAGGGGAGAATGAGGGGGCTGGAAGTATGCAGCTATGCCACTTCTGCTGTTCCCTGTAGTTCCACAAAAAACTTGTCATAATCAACCATTTTGTTTTTTTACTAACCATCCGCCATGTTAGAAGGCTTTTCAGCTGATGCCACATTCCCCCTTTTAATGCTACTCCAAAAAACAATAAGGTGAAACACCTTTCTCCTGCGCTTGGAATCCAAGCCTCCCGACCACACTCCTCCCGGGACTCACACCTGGCTTCTCAGATGGCTAAGGTCTTGCTGCCCATAACGGACTGGGGTAGTCCACCGGTACTAAAAGCAAAGAAAACAAAGAAAGGGCGCACCGACCTAGCGCATTATCCTCAATAAAAGGCTTTATTTGTGTAACATTAAAAAGTGGCTACTCGCAGACATAGATGTAAATATAGCATATCGAGCTCATTTGCCCAAGTGTCCGGATAAGTCCAAATAATCGTCCATAACCGATGAGATGACGGCTGACGCGTTTCGAGGCTTAGCCTCTTCCTCAGAGCTCTGAGGAAGGGCGTAAATTGTTGATTTCACTCCTGACTACCTATCACAGTTTCGGAGGCCATGAAATGCCAAGACAGCACAACCCCCCCCCCCCCCCAAGTGACCCCTTTTCGGAAAGTAGACACCCTAAGCTATTTGCAGAGAGGCATGTTGGGTGTTTTGCAGATCTCACTTTTTGTCACAAAGTTTTGGAAATTGAAAAAAGAGGAAAAAAAATGCATTTTCCTGTTTTTTCTTCATTTTCCAAAAAAAATTAGAGCTGCAAAATACTCACCATGCCTCTCAGCAAATAGATTGGAGTGTCTACTTTGCAAAATGGTGTCTATTGCTGGGGTTTTGTGCTATCTTGGCATTTCATGGCCTTTAAAAGTGTGATAGGTAGTAAGGAGTGAGATCAACAATTTACACCCTTAGAAAGCCTGAAGGTGGGGAGTGGTTTTCCGGGTCCTGAACGCGGCTAGACTGCCAAAAAGTCTCACACATGGGGTATCCCTGTACTCAGGAGAAGCAGCAGAATGTATTTTGGGGTGTCATTTCACATATACCCATGGCATGTGTGAGCATTATATCATTCACTGACAACTTTGTGTAAAAAAACAAACAAAAAAAAAACAAATTGTCATTTTCCTGAAACTTAGGGCAAATTGTAAAATACTCCATGGACTCAATATGCCTCTCAGCAAATAGCTTTGGGTGTCTACTTTCCAAAAAGGGGTCATTTGGGAGGTGTTTGAACAGTCCTGGCATTTTATGCTCAATTTTAGCAACACATCACCCACTCTTCTAACCACTTGAAAACCAAGCCTTTTCTGTGACTTTTTGTTTACATGAAAAAATATTTTTTTTTTACAAGAAAATTACTTTGAACCCCCAAACATTATATATTTTTTTAAAGCAGAGGCCCTACAGAACAAAATGGTGGATGTTGCAATTTTTTTTGTCACACGGTATTTGCGCACACATTTTCCAAACGCAATTTTTGCGTAAAAAAAAACACTTTTTTTATATTTAATGCAGAAATACACTATATAATTCCAAATTGTTTGATAAAATTTAAAAGATGATCTTATGCCGAGTTCATAGACACCTAACATGACATGCTTTAAAAATTGCGCACGCCCGTGCCACGGCAACAAACTACGTATGGTTTTAAAAGCCTTTAAAAGTCTTTACAGGCTACCACTTTGGACTTACAGAGGAGGTCTACTGCAAGAATTACTGCCCTCGACCTGGCGTTTGCGGCGATACCTCACATGCATGCTGCAATTGCAGTTTACATATGACACTAGACCAACGCTTGTGTGCGAATTTGCGCGCAAGCACAGGGGGACAGGGGGGGCTTGATTTTTTTTTTTATTTGCTTTTCTATGTTATTTTGACACCTTTTCTTTCATTTTTTTTTTTTTATCATTTTTATTGTTATCACGGTGAATTTAAATTTCCCCTATGATAGCAATCTGTAGTGACAGGTACTCTTTTAAAAAAAAATTGGGGTCTTTTAGACTCTAGATCTCTCCTCTGACCTTAACGCATCTGACCACACCAAAATTGGTGTGATAAAATACTTTCCCAATTTCCAAATGGCGCTGTTTATTTTTGGCGAAACAAGTCATGAAATGCTCGTAGCTTCCGGTATCTTAGGCCATAGAGATGATTGGAGCCATTCTCATCTCCAATTAGCTCTATGGTTGGATAATTGAACCACCGGCTGCACTCTCGGGTTAACCGGTGGGACAGGAGAGCCCGAGAAAAACCACGGAAGGCTGCGGAAGGCGGCGGTGGGGGGGGGGGGGGAGAGTCCCCTCCCACTGTATGTAAAAGCAGTCTAGCGGCCAATTACCTGCTAGGATTGCTTTTACATGTAAGTCGACCGCTGGCTGTAAAAAACGATACCAAGATGATGCCTAAATCTGCAGGCATCATCCTGGTATAACCACTCAAAGTCCAGCAACATACCAGTACATTGCTGCTCCTTGTTTGGCATATAGGTTTTTTTTTTTTTTCATGCAGCCTGTGGGTTGAACGAAAAAAAAGAGAGCCTATCAGAAATCAGCACAGGAATAATGCGTAGTATTACTCATCATTAACCGCCCAAACAACCACCCACTGAATTTAATGATGGGTATACACGACACTATTCACGTATACCAAAATAGAATTTTAACTGCAGTGCTGAAATCAGAAAATCACCACAGCTGCTACCAGCAAAGGTATCCATATATGCTGAGCGCAAACACTGTTTGTGTCAGAATATATAAAATCAATGTCGTGGTAGCCGACGAGTAACTGCAAGAGAAATGCGACGAGCCAGAACCGCAGGGGCGACACGTGAGGTGCACGGTGGGCCGATGAGAGACAGCAATAATACAGTTCATCGGTTTACTCACGGTTAGCAGAAAGCCTCCCTGGGCTGGTCGCACAGTGAAGAGGAAGACAGCACGAAATCCTCCGGGGCACGCTCTGTGATAGGGAAACGCCAGCCAAGATGGTGGTTGAGGTGCCCGTGATGACAGGGGTGTTTAGAGTGCTTGTTGTGGCTGGGTCCCTTGGTGGTATTTGTCGTGACGCCAGTACCGTTAATGGTGGTACAACCAGTTGTAATAGCAATAGTGAAGAATGAGGTAGACAGTGGTAGGATACAACTCACAACTTTTACTGTGACTGGTTTTGATTGCAGTACAAACATCCAGATAGAATACAGTCTCTGGGTAAATAGAGGAATTCTGCTGATCCACTGTTAATAGGTTTTGGTAGGTCTTGTCTCAGGCTGTGGTTCAGTATAATGCTTACTTGTTCCTGGTCCCTTTAGAATCCAGTGAAATTTGGTGAGGTTGCCAGTGGCTAAGGAAATCCTTCACCTTTATTCTCAAAGGTCTTGCTGCCGTTTGGTGGCTTTTACCCTTTGATTTAAGCAGTTCCAATTTGTCCCTTCTCTGGACTGACCTTCTGTCACCTTCACATTCTCCTCTGTACACTCACTTCCTGAACTGAACAACTGACCACAGATAAACCTGAGCTGGGATAGATATCCCAAAGTGGTGCTATCCCCATCTTGTGGTGGGAAGTATGAAGCACACTTGACCAACCTATGAACAGGGATTAACAAATGTCAAATGCAAAATGACATGCAATACAGCAATGACAAAGAAATAATACATTTGCAGTTCCCACGTGTCATGAGTGGGACGCTGCATACCCCCATGGTAAAACGTGTGTCGACCTCGACACATTTTTGACTCGATGTTGTGTCTTCCTGTAAGATATAAGAGAAAGGGAAAAGCATGCATGCATAGGAAATAACAACATAACCCCATTCTTGTACTTCTTGTATCTGCAAGTAAAATGGGTTAGGCAAACATATCTCAGGCAACAACGAAATGTGTCAAAAAGGAGACAAAAAGGGGTGTAGTTTTTCCTCTGAAGACTGGTGATGTATGGCAAAACCAGAATAGTCCATGATGAGATGGAAAAAGAAAAACGAAACAAAAATAACATCTCAGGAGGCTCACAGGGTATGAGTCCGTTCCCTGGGCACAGGAAAAATGGCAAAAGAAGAATATCACGGAGGCTCAGGTACGTGAAAGTCTATCTCCGGGTGCAAGCTTGAACGTTGCAAAACAGTAGGTAAGTAGTCCTTTTAAAAAGTCCTTTAAAGGAAATGAACATGACATCACAAGTACGTCTTCTTCTCACTTTGGAACTTCAGACAATGTAAGGATGCATTCAACGATGAGATGGCAGGGCTGGTAGTTGTCTTCATGGCTGCTGGTGTAGGAAATCCTTAAAACGGACAGGTGGTTGTCCTCTTGTAGTCCTGTCGGATCTTCGTAGTGGCTGAGTTTCTACAGGTCTTGTTTCAAGGGAACTTGGTGTCTCTTGAGCTGTAGTAGACACTTCTTGAGATAGCTCTTCTGGTTGAAGTGCGGTTGTATTGGTCTTGGCAGGCACTAAGATATTGAGCCATGGTGTAAGGAACCATTGTAAAGGATCAGAGTCTAATAATGCTTTTCCAAAAGACTGTAGTGGATTCTCTGAATCAGATGATTTTGTAGGCTCTGGTTCTATGGATTGTGTTTCTTCTTGGACAGTTTCTTCTTGAAGAGTTTCTTCTTGAGTACTTTCTTTGAGACATAACTTAAGGCGATTGCGATGTACTACACGTGATTTGTTTTCTTTAGTGATCTCATAAGTATGAGTCTCTGGATTGAGAATAGCTGTAATGGTGTAAGGTTCTCTCTCCCATTTGCTATCTAACTTGCTGGTGCGATGGTCGTTTTTTAACCATACATGGTCACCAATTTTGAGAGGTTCTGCTTTGGCAGATTGGTTATAATCTTTTTGTTGCTTTTCATGAGCATGTTCCATGCGATGTTGAACAATCTCTTGTGCATCAATTAGACGTCTTTGGTGTTCACTCACCCAATCAGTCTTTGGTAGAGGGTTGATTGCATCAGGCACTTGTACGCCCAAAGTATGGTCAGCAGGTAGTTTACCTTGTCGGCCAAACATGAGATAGTAAGGTGTATACCCAGTAGAACAGTGAATGGTGTTGTTGTAGGTGTACATCAATTGAGGCAATAGAGTAGGCCAATCACTTCTTGTAGCAGGCGGTACTGCTCTTAACATCTCAATTAAAGTTTGGTTCATTTTTTCACAAAGTCCATTCCCTTGGGGGTGGTAGGCTGTGGTCCTGATTTTCTGGCAATTGTGAAGTGTACACAGTTCTTTGAAGAGTTGCGACTCAAAGGCAGATCCCTGATCTGTAAGGATTCTTTCTGGGCATCCATATGGCAATAGGAAATGTTTCCAGAAGGCATCTGCAGTTGTCTTAGCGGTCAAGTCCTTGACAGGTACGGCTACAACAAATTTGGTATAATGGTCAATGATGGTCATGGCGTATGTGTAACCTGAGCGACTTGGTTCCAGCTTCACATGGTCAATTGCAACTATTTCTAGCGGTGTTCGGCTTACAATGGGATGTAAGGGTGCTTTTTGGTCATGTTTTTCATTTCTTCCAACAGCACAGGTGGAACATTCTCGACACCACTTTTCAATGTCTCCTCTCATCCCAATCCAGTAGAATCTCCTACGGATGGTGGCTTCTGTCTTCTGCACGCCAAAGTGTCCTGATTGGTCATGATACATTTCAAGAATGATTCTTGCATCTCGGCGTGGTATTAGGATTTGGTATAGACGATCCCAGGTAATTGGGTCTAAAGTTCTTCTTAATAGTAGGCCCTTCTGTAGGAAGAGATGTTTTCTGTGTCTCCAAAGTTTTGACAATTCTGGATCAGCATTTCTTCTGCGAATTCTTTCAGGTGTTCTTCCGCTGGTGAAGAAATCTTGCAGTTCTCCCAACACTCTGCTTTCATTTTGCAGCTTGATCCACCTTTCTTTGTCCTCTTGGGATCTTGGATCCACTTGTTGTTGAAGGTTAAGAACTTTTCTTCCTTTGATGGTGATAATGTCTTGTTGGGCAAAATTTTTATAAAAAGCTGGCATTTCTACCTCTTCCCAAACATCTTCCTGTGTAGTAGGATCTTCTTGGGTAGGCAGACGGGATAATGCATCCGCATTTTCATTTGCTTTTCCTGTTCTGTATTTTATGGTGAAATCGTAGTTGGCTAGGCGTGAGGCCCATCTTTGTTCCAATGCTCCCAACTTAGCTGTATTAAGATGTGCTAGTGGGTTATTATCTGTGAAGGCCACAAATGGTGTTGCAGCAAGGTAATCTTTAAATTTTTCTGTAACAGCCCACACGAGTGCGAGGAATTCCAATTTGAAGGAACTATAGTTTTGGTCGTTTCTTTCAGTACCTCTAAGAGATCTACTAGCGTAGGAAATTACTCTTTCTTTACCTTCTTGTACTTGCGACAGGACAGCTCCCAGACCTTTCTTACTAGCATCTGTGTAAAGATGAAATGGCTGCTGGTAATCTGGATAGCCTAGGATTGGTGGTTCTGTTAACTTCTTCTTCAGGAGCTGGAAGGCAATTTCTCTTTCTGTGTTCCATTCAACTGGTATTGGAGACTTTTGGTACCTCTTAGGATGTCCTCTCAGAAGTTCTAGTATTGGCCCCGCAATTTGGGCAAAATGAGGAATAAAGCGTCTGTAGTATCCTGCGAAACTGAGAAAACTCCTCACTTCTTTCACTGTAGTAGGAGTAGGCCAATTTCGGACTGCGGCTATCTTCTCTGGATCCGGTTTAACACCTTCAGAGCTTACAATATGCCCTAAGTATTTGACTTCTGACTTTAGTAGATAGCACTTAGATGGTTTGACTTTGAGTCCATGTTTAATGAGGACTTGAAAAACTTCGGCCAAATGTTTCAAGTGATCTTCATAAGATTTGGAGTAGATGATGACATCGTCTAAGTACAACAGGACGGTTTCGAAATTTTTGTGTCCTAAGCAACGCTCCATTAATCTTTGAAAAGTTCCGGGCGCATTGCAAAGTCCAAAAGGCATGCAGTTGAACTCAAATAGGCCCATAGGGGTTGTAAATGCAGTCTTCTCACGATCTTCAGGTGCCATTGGTACTTGCCAGTATCCACTGGTTAAATCAAGGGTAGAGAAGTAGGCTGAAGATCCTAAAGCTGTCAAAGATTCCTCTATGCGTGGTAAAGGGTAAGCATCCTTGTGGGTGATTTGGTTAATTTTTCTGTAATCCACACAGAATCTGATGTTACCATCCTTTTTACGGACAAGGACTAGAGGTGCAGCCCATGGACTATGGCTGTCTCTAATGACATTGGAGTCCTTCATCTCTTGGATCATTTGCTTTACGGATTGGTACATAGTTGGTGGTATAGGCCGATATCTTTCCTTGATCGGTGGGTGTGAACCTGTAGGGATGGAGTGCTTGATGATATCCACTTCTCCATAGTCTGTAGAATGCTTACTGAAGGCATGGTGAAGCTCCTTCACAATTTTTAGTACTCCCTCAATTTGGTTTGCTGGTGTGGAAGCATCTCCCACATGAAGTTCTTTCCACCAGGATGTGTTTACATTTTGGTCCTGTGGGTTCTGTTTTTTGGTAATTTGCTCTGTGGTAGCTGTTGTAGCCATACTGATGACATCTTGAAAAGTGACTTGGATTAGCTGGGCGATAGGACGGTGTTTTGTTAGTGTTATACTGCTATCACTCAAGTTTAGGAGTCGAATAGGCACTTTACCTTCAGAGACGGTTACTAGGCTCCTTGCAGCTCTAACTAGAGGATAGTCTTCCAAAACAACAGGCTCTACCAGGGCTTGGTAGTCTTGACCTTGAATTCCGACTACAGCTCGGCACCACAAGAGAGTTTCAGTGTTGGGTTTGAGGATCACAGGTTGCTTATCCCGGATGCGGGCACAGCAAATTTCTCCTTTTTCGTTGGTAAATCTCTGTTGCGCATTTAGTACACGGATGGTTTGTTGGATAACCTTCTTAGAATCAGGAGAGGCAGTAGGCACTAACTGGTGCAAGGCTTCTAGCATCTCAACATAACAGTTCCTGAGGACATTCATTCCTAGGACTATTGGAGGGTTAGGGTTATTGTCTCTGACTCGTACCACAATAAGGCCTTGTCGATGTAGTGTAGTTCCTCCTACTTGAATGGTAGGTTCCCAATAACCATGGACTGGTATGGGTTTGCCGTTACTGGCTATGAGACTCAGCCAGGATTCTGGAGGCTGGGTAAGCTGATTTTGATCCCAGTATTTTTCAAAGGCTGCTTGTTGGATAGTGGTGACTTGGGATCCGGTGTCAACTAGGGCAACAAAAGGAACTCCATTTATTTGAAGTGCCACTTCAGGACGGGATCCAACGTATCTTGGCATCCAGTGGGGATCTTCTGGACCTATTGGTTTAACTCCCGAGGGGTGGTCCTTGGCCTCGGGGGTTTCCCTGTTTAACTGCCAGCAGGTTGCTTCTGTATGGCCTGGTTTGTGACAGTATGTGCAGATTGGCCGCTTAGGGGTACTAGTGCGGTCAGGGAGGCGTCCGCCAGAATTTCTGGAATAAGTCTCTCTATAATTAGAGGGGAAGAGTCTTCTGGACACAGGTTTCTCATCCTCTAGCATTAATGGTTTCTCCCATTGTTCCAACTTTTGGTGGACTTTCTCCAGACTTTTAGTCAGGAAATGAACTTGCTCAGTCAAAGCAGCAACTGCATCAGGAACTGGAGCTTGGGTTGCCTGACTGACTATAGGTAAAGACTTTACAGGGGTAACCAGCTGTGATACAGGCACTTCAACAGATCTAACAGGTTCTGTTGGTGGGCTTTTTCCCAGTATGCTGATAGCTAATTCTTTAAAATCTAAGAAGGTAGCTCCTGGATGTTGGGCGGCTAACATTCTTAGTTGGCTCTTTAGATTGTCTGTATGGACGCCTTCAATAAATTGTTCTTTCAGGGTTTTGTCCTGATTCTCTGCCTCACGGGGGTCTACTTGGACAACAGCTCTAAGGGATTCCTGCAAAGATAATGCAAAGTCTCTGAGTGACTCACCAGATTGCTGTTTCTTGCTGAAGAACCTCATCTTGACCTCTGACACGGTACTGGGCTCAAAGGTGGTGTAGAGACGTTTAAAAATCTGCTCCATGGTCTTTCTCTCTGAGCTCGGCCAAGATTTCACTTCTCTGAGCGCAGCTCCTTCCAATTGCGCAAGAAGAATCTCCATCTGTTGCTCTGAGGATACAGGGTACAATCTGAACACAGCAAGAATTTTTTCTTTAAAGTCCCTTAAAGTATGAATTTCTCCAGAATATCGTGGGAACCAGGGGGCCCCAAAATAATAAGGCATGGTTAAAGGCATTAAGCTTGGTGCTGCAGCGGTTGGTATTGCGCTGGGACCGACTGTGGCTGCTGCAGGGGGTCCGCTGAGGTCAGGCTGCACGTCATCTTCCTGCACAGACATGGTGACAGCAGGTGAATTATAGTTAGGTAAGTCAAATGCGTTTTTAGACACTTTTTGTGCGGTGTTGCTATGGGCGACCGCTGTCTTGCGGGTGTATGGCCCTTTAAGAATTTAATGCTGGCTGAATACAATGCTGCAGCAATGTTGATTTTGGGTCTCTGGCAGAGTTCCTGCTATTAGTGCTGCTTAGAGTTAGTAGAGGCAGCTGACAGGTTGCGATTACTGCTCGGACAGCAAGCAATGCGATTATTTTCTCTTCTTTTGCTCACATGCGAAGTCTCGTGACTTCTGGGGCGTGCGCTTGTCACACTCTCCTCCCAGGATTGACACAGCAAAGGTAAGGCGGGCTGGCCAGACAATTTTGCATAAATGGGTGGCACCAAAATTTCCCGCTCTTCAGGGGGGTGTCACTAACTTATCCACAGTGATGGCGCAGAAACTTTTGAACAAGAAGGTCTCCGGCAGCCATTTTAAGTGAATAGAAACAGTCAATTCAAATACAGCAAGCAGTTTTGTTGACACACAAACGTCTGATTTTCTCACTTTGGATGCTGCGATTTTTATGCTGATAACTGGGAAAACACTTCCATGCGACTTTGAAACAGTTTAAACAGTTCTGTGGCCCCACACAGTGTGCAATAAGTAAACAGTCTCTCAATAAAGCAAAGGGGCTTATTCTGATGCAACAGTCTTTTAGATAAGGCGCAGGGGTTAATATCCTGTTCGTGACGCCAAATTTTTATGCGACGAGCCAGAACCGCAGGGGCGACACGTGAGGTGCACGGTGGGCCGATGAGAGACAGCAATAATACAGTTCATCGGTTTACTCACGGTTAGCAGAAAGCCTCCCTGGGCTGGTCGCACAGTGAAGAGGAAGACAGCACGAAATCCTCCGGGGCACGCTCTGTGATAGGGAAACGCCAGCCAAGATGGTGGTTGAGGTGCCCGTGATGACAGGGGTGTTTAGAGTGCTTGTTGTGGCTGGGTCCCTTGGTGGTATTTGTCGTGACGCCAGTACCGTTAATGGTGGTACAACCAGTTGTAATAGCAATAGTGAAGAATGAGGTAGACAGTGGTAGGATACAACTCACAACTTTTACTGTGACTGGTTTTGATTGCAGTACAAACATCCAGATAGAATACAGTCTCTGGGTAAATAGAGGAATTCTGCTGATCCACTGTTAATAGGTTTTGGTAGGTCTTGTCTCAGGCTGTGGTTCAGTATAATGCTTACTTGTTCCTGGTCCCTTTAGAATCCAGTGAAATTTGGTGAGGTTGCCAGTGGCTAAGGAAATCCTTCACCTTTATTCTCAAAGGTCTTGCTGCCGTTTGGTGGCTTTTACCCTTTGATTTAAGCAGTTCCAATTTGTCCCTTCTCTGGACTGACCTTCTGTCACCTTCACATTCTCCTCTGTACACTCACTTCCTGAACTGAACAACTGACCACAGATAAACCTGAGCTGGGATAGATATCCCAAAGTGGTGCTATCCCCATCTTGTGGTGGGAAGTATGAAGCACACTTGACCAACCTATGAACAGGGATTAACAAATGTCAAATGCAAAATGACATGCAATACAGCAATGACAAAGAAATAATACATTTGCAGTTCCCACGTGTCATGAGTGGGACGCTGCAGAAACAGGTCACAAAAGAATGAAAAACAAACAAAGTACATTAAAAGTACAGTAGGAAGTGTAGAAGAACATAACAAATGACTGAGACGACAACTATTTTTGGCTTTTATGTATTTTTTTTTTTTTTTCTTCAAACGTCGAGTTCCAGGTTCGGGTCTCTCAAAATGACGATAGCCATCGAACATCTATTGAGACCCTGTGTAAATGTGTCGGGAGGAATTCCGGAAAATGCCTCTCATGCAGCCGGCTCACTGCATCTGGTTGGGGAAGTTGGGCAGGAGCACCAGCTGGATACAGAAGGGCTCTGATTATCTCTTCTTGGAATTGAAAGAAGGATAATGTTCCGGCAGACGCTTTCTATAAGACAAAAGCGTTGTAAACAGCCAATTGAAATAGGTATACAGACACTTTTTTGTACCAGCGTCTGGCCTTGCGGGCAATTAAGTACGGTCCCATCATCTGGTCGTTGAAGTCCACCCCTCCCATTTTACGGTTATAGTCGTGGACACAGAGGGGCTTCTCAACAATAACACCGGAGACCGTAGTAATTTGGACTGCCGTGTCTGGGTGAATGGAGGACAGCACGTAAAAGTTTCGTTTGTCCCTCCACTTCACTGCAAGCAATTCCTCGCACCTCAAGCAGGCTCTCTCCCCCGAGCTCAATGGGGTATTTACTAGCCGTTGGGTGAAGCCCCGGCGATTAGATCGCACGGTGCCACAAGCGCCAATTTGAAATTGAAAGAGGTGTCTAAAAAGTGGCACGCTTGTATAGAAGTTGTCCACGTACAAGTGGTACCCCTTTCCGAATAAGGGTGACACCAAGTCCCAAACTATCTTGCGCTGCTCCCTATGTAGCCTGGGCAGTCGGGGGGCTCCACAGTGATATCTTTTCCCTCGTAGACATGGAAATTAACTGTATAGCCTGCAGAGTTGTATAAAGTACTCACAACCCATACTTGAGTAAAAGTACAAGTGCTCGATCAAAAAGTGACTTGAGTAGAAGTGGAAGTGCTCGATCAAAAAGTGACTTGAGTAGAAGTACTAAAGTATGCAACATTTTTTGTACTTAAGTATTGCAAGTAGTTTTTTAAAAAATTTTGCTACTCAAGTACTGAAAGTAAAAGTACCAGTAGTTTTGAAAAAAAATTGCTACTCAAGTACTGAAAGTAAAAGTACAAGTACTGTGTTATGTAGTTATTAAAGAAAGAAGTCAAAAGTTTGAACATCATATTGTTTTTTATTATTTCAAATGCAGCTTTTATTTATACATACAGGAGCAATTAGTTTCGTATGCGCTGATAATACACATGTTTTGAACTTCATGAAACCTGCCACCTTCTGTTCTGGCAGTGGTAATTTTTATAATTGTAATGAGTAACTATGCAACACAAAAAAAAAAATATCGGAGTAGAAGTATTGAAATCACTGAAAAAATGTAGTGAAGTAAAAGTGGAAGTAAGAGAAAAAAATTCTACTCTAGAAAAGTACAGATACCGCCTTTCGGTACTTAAGTACAGTAGTGAAGTAGTTCTACTTAGTTACTATACATCTCTGATAGCCTGTGGCCCTGTCACACAGCTTATACAACTTGACCCCGTATCTGGCACGCTTGCTGGGGAGGTACTGTTTGATAGCAAGGCGACCAGTAAACTTAATCAGGGACTCGTCAACGCAGACATTTTGTTGGGGGGTAAACAAGGCTGCGAACCGCTGATTGAAGTGGTCTACGAGGGGCCGAATTTTGTGGAGCCGATCATATGCAGGGTCTCCCCGAGGACGACAGAGTTCATTGTCGTTGAAATGCATGAACCGAAATATTTGTTCGTATCGAATCTTGGACATAGCAGCAGAGAACATGTACATTTGATGAATTGGGTCAGTGGACTAATATAACCGCAATTCATTCTTTTTTGTAATGCCCGTGTTGAAGGAAAGGCCCAGAAAGGTTTTAAACTCCTGAATCGTAATAGGATTCCAGGCAAATGGTTTGGCAAGGGGTAAATTTGGGTTGGCGGCGATGAATTGTTGAGCGTACAAATTTGATTGGTCCACAATAGATCTGAAAAGATCTTCAGTGAAAAACAGCTCAAAAAAGTTTATGGGATTAAAACCAGCTGTTTCCACTTGGATTCCGGGTTGGGCGGTGAATGGGGGAAGTACTGGCGCTGTGGAATCTGTGGGCTGCCAATTAGGATATGCCAGCGCTTCAGGGAGGACACTATGGGCTCTACGGGCCTGTCTTCGGATACGCGTTGGCTGCAGGCCACGACTCGTGCTAGCCACCGCACCAGCTTCAACTGCACTCAGGTGACTCGCGATGTCACCAGGTGATACTGCAGTGCTGGTTGAAGGTCCAGGATGTACTAGGCCGCTCGTGCTTGCCAGATCACGAGAAGTGTGAGCGGCACTAGTACTGGCACTCTGCTGCATACGAGAAACTCCCGGTTCTTGCAAGTCAGCAACTCCAGAATGGGGTCGGGTACGCCTGACCCTAGCAGGGACCCCTCTGTCGGAGCTATCTGTCAGGGAGCCGCTGCTGTCATCTGGTTCGTATATTGACCCAGATTCTGACAGTGAGGCTTCCCCATCGCTCTCACCTGCCATGGTCAGTATACTGTAGACCTCTTTACCACTGTACCAACGTTTTGTCATTTTAGTAACTAAATTTACCGGTACAGTAGTGCGACTACTAGGTAATAAAAGCACCTGGTTGTCGAGGACTATTTGGTCGCTACAAAAAAAACTGCTAGCACTAGCAGAGATCAGGCCTGACTTTGGGGAACACTAAATTATGGGGACGCTAGTATAGTTCTGATCAGATCAGATATTGATCTGTTCCAACACTATACTGGTAATGGAGGTGTGTGTGTATGTGTGTTAGTGTACTTGACTCTAACTAACGCTAAGTAACGGTGGTGTAGTGGGACCCTGACGCTAACTAGCTAGCCTAAGTTGTGTCACCCGTGACGCTAATACAGTGATCGGTAATCACTGTATATAGTGAACACTGTGACAGGGCAGTGAAGGGGTTAACTGGGGGAGATCAAGGGGTTAAACTTTTATAGGTGATAGATGGCGGGTGGCCTTAACCTATTTGGGCTTAGCGCAAATTAGGGTCACAAGTGACACTAAATACAGTGATCAGTAGTTATGTGATATACTGTATATATTAGTGCACTGTGTTATAGGGAGTGAAGGGGTTAACTGGGGAAGATCAAGGGGTTAAAAGTTTATTAGGGGAAAGGTGGCGGGTGCCCTAACCCTATCTGGGCTTAGCGCAAGCGCAAATTAGGGTCACTAGTGACACTAAATACAGTGATCAGTATTTACCTATATACTGTATTTAGTGCACAGAGTAATAGGGTGTAAAGGGGTTAACTGGGGCTGATCAAAGGGTTAAAACTTTATTAGGGGATAGGTGACGGGTGCCCTAACTCAATTTGGGCCTAACGCAGGCGCAAACTAGGCTCACAAGTGACACTTATACAGTGATCAGTAAAATATCTGTATACCACTTTATATAGTGTTCACTGTGAGGGGTTTGGGGGTGATCAGGGGGTGATCAGAGGTGATCAAGGGGTTAAATGTGCCTATGTGAGGTGTGTCAGTGTGCTGCTTGGTGGAACTCACGTTTTTGATGTCTCTCTGTCTTCTCCTGGAACCGAAAGGACTCCAGGAGGAACAGTGACATCACTTCCCCTGCATGTGTTTACATTACACAGACAGGGGACAGATTGCCATTGGTTGGGACCGATCGCCAGACACTGACCAAAAATCATTGGTCAGTATCTGGTGATTGATCGGTTCCCTACCGAATACCATCAGAATCGGGACCCGCGGCGCGCGGGAGCGCGCTCTGGGAGCCGAGTTCGCGCCCGACGTAGGTCTACGTGACCAGACGAGATCGTGCCACACTGCCGCAGTAATATTACCGCAGGCAGACGTAAAGTGGTTAAAATAAGCCATAATTATTGGCACTAAATCAGACATGTTCTAAGGGTTAAAATAAGGCAAAATTGGCACTTAAATCAAGCTTGCTCTAAGGGTCGGCTTGACCGCACAAGATGGAGTCGAAGGAACAAAATGGAGGATAGATATTCCTTCAGTTACATAGTTGGTCAGGTTGAAAAAAGACACAAGTCCATCTGGCTCAACCAAAAAAAAACAAAAAAAAACACAGTAAAGAAAACCCAACCATACAATCCCATATACACAATCCTATACCCACAGTCAGGGCCGATCCTAAGCGGGTGCGGAGGGTGCAGAGCACCCAGGCGCTTCAGTGTGTTAAAAAGGGGGGCGCCGCCGGCCGGCCGAAGCTATCAGAGAGACCCTTACTGTAATGTAATTAGTATTACCCGGGCCAGCCCGCTCCCCTCTAACCCGCTTCCCAAGCGCGCGGCGCGCGGTTACTGACCACCAGTCAAGTGCAGCCACAGCCTCTCTCTGCTAGACAGTGTTTTCTCCTCCGCGGCCCGACCCATCCAGACAGTCCCGCTGTCACTGGTTGCTATGCTAGGACCGCTTAGCGTCTAGCAACCAGTGACGTCATATGCCCGCCGCCCCAGCATTCAGGGAGCGGAGGAGGAACAGGAACCTATTCCTCCGCAAGTAAACAGTGTTGGGGGCGGGCTGGCGCTCCACCCCCACCCCCTCCAGCAGCGCGCTGTGCGTTGGAGGAGCCCCTGAAACGAAAGAAGAAGTAGAAGACCGCGTGACCGGTGACCTGCCTCGGTGGTGCCTGCCTGGCCTGAAGAAGAGAAGAGGAACAAGAAGTACTGTGCCCAGCCAGTGCCCTGCCCCTGAAGAAACTGGCATCTGGTCTGGTCTGCTGCTTCAGGTAAGGTAAGACAGAGTAAGACATTGACAAAGAAAACGACAACAAGTTTTTATTGAAGCTCACTCACTCAGCCAGGCCTCACTGCCTCAGCCGCCCTCAGGCCTCATCGACACCTGACAGACCCCATAGTGCACTCTCCCCTCTGCCCACCACAGCACCTGCCCGCCTGCCACCACAGGGCCTGCCCGCCTGCCAACACAGGCTTCGCCTGCCCGCCTGCCACCACAGCGCCTGCGGCAGGTGCTGTGGTGGCAGGCGGGCAGGCGCAGCCTGTGTTGGCAGGCAGGCAGGCCCTGTGGTGGCAGGCGGGCAGGTCCTGTGGTGGCAGGCGGGCAGGCGCTGTGGTGGCAGGCGCTGTGGTAGCAGGCGCTGTGGTGGCAGGCGGGCAGGCGCTGTGGTGGCAGGCAGGCAGGTGCTGTGGTGGGCAGAGGGGAGAGTGCACTATGGGGTCTGTCAGGTGTCGATGAGGCCTGAGGGCGGCTGAGGCAGTGAGGCCTGGCTGAGTGAGTGAGCTTCAATAAAAACTTGTTGTTGTTTTCTTTGTCAATGTCTTACTCTGTCTTACCTTACCTGAAGCAGCAGACCTGCTGCCACCACAGCGCCTGCCACCACAGCGCCTGCTACCACAGCGCCTGCCACCACAGCGCCTGCCCACCTGCCACCACAAGGCCTGCCCGCCTGCCACCACAGCACCTGCCACCACAGCGCCTGCCCACCTGCCACCACAGGGCCTGCCCGCCTGCCACCACAGGGCCTGCCCGCCTGCCAAAACAGGCTGCGCCTGCCCGCCTGCCACCACAGCGCCTGCGGCAGGCGCTGTGGTGGCAGGCGCAGCCTGTGTTGGCAGGCGACCAGGCACTGTGGTGGCAGGCGGGCAGGCGCTGTAGTGGCAGGCGCTGTGGTGGCAGGCGAGCAGGCGCTGTAGTGGCAGGCGCTGTGGTGGCAGGCAGGCAGGTGCTGTGGTGGCAGGCGGGGCAGGTCCTGTGGTGGCAGGCGGGCAGGCGCTGTAGTGGCAGGCACTGTGGTGGCAGGCGGGCAGATCCTGTGGTGGCAGGTGAGCAGGCGCTGTAGTGGCAGGTGCTGTGGTGGCAGGCAGGCAGGTGCTGTGGTAGCAGGCGCTGTGGTGGCAGGCGGGCAGGCGCAGTGGTGGCAGGTGGGCAGGCCCTGTGGTGGCAGGCCGCAGGCGGCCTGCCACTTCAGGGCCTACCCGCCTGCCACCACAGCCCCCTGCCCACCTGCCACCACAAGGCATGCCTGCCTGCCCGCCACCACAAGGCCTGCCCGCCTGACACCACAGGGCCTGCCCGCCTGCCACCACAGGGCCTGCCTGCCTGCCACCACAGCGCCTGCCACCACAGCGCCTGCCCACCTGCCACCACAAGGCCTGCCCGCCTGCCACCACAGGGCCTGCCCGCCTGCCACCACAGCGCCTGCCAGCACAGCGCCTCCCCGCCTGCCACCACAGCGCCCGCTACCATTTTAAAGGGGAGGAGTTAGTAAGATAACCAAGCCCACATGGGGGCGCCAAAAATATTTCTGCACCCAGGCACCTGTGACCCCAGGATCGGCCCTGCCCACAGTTGATCCAGAGGAAGGCGAAAAACCCCAGCAAAGCATGATCCAATTTGCTACAGCTGGGGGAAAAAATTCCTTCCTGACCCCCCGAGAGGCAATCGGATATTCCCTGGATCAACTTTACCTATAAATATTAGTACCGATTTACGTCGTGCCCGACGTAGGTCTACGTGACCAGACGGAATCGTGCCACACTGCCGCAGTAATATTACCGCAGGCAGACGTAAAGTGATTAAAATAAGCCATAATTATTGGCACTAAATCAGACTTATTCTAAGGGTTAAGATAAGGCAAAATTGACACTTAAATCAAGCTTGCTCTAAGGGTCGGCTTGACCGCACAAGATGGAGTGAAGGAACAAAATGGAGGATAGATATTCCTTCAGTTACATAGTTGGTCAGGTTGAAAAAAGACACAAGTCCATCTGGCTCAACCAAAAAAAAAACACAGTAAAGAAAACCCAAACATACAATCCCACATACACAATCCTATACCCACAGTTGATCCAGAGGAAGGCAAAAAACCCCAGCAAAGCATGATCCAATTTGCTACAGCTGGTGCTGTGGTGGCAGGCGGGCAGGCGCAGCCTGTGTTGGCAGGCAGGCAAGCCCTGTGGTGGCAGGCGGGCAGGTCCTGTGGTGGCAGGCGGGCAGGCGCTGTGGTGGCAGGCGCTGTGGTAGCAGGCGCTGTGGTGGCAGGCGGGCAGGCGCTGTGGTGGCAGGCAGGCAGGTGCTGTGGTGGGCAGAGGGGAGAGTGCACTATGGGGTCTGTCAGGTGTCGATGAGGCCTGAGGGCGGCTGAGGCAGTGAGGCCTGGCTGAGTGAGTGAGCTTCAATAAAAACTTGTTGTTGTTTTCTTTGTCAATGTCTTACTCTGTCTTACCTTACCTGAAGCAGCAGACCTGCTGCCACCACAGCGCCTGCCACCACAGCGCCTGCTACCACAGCGCCTGCCCACCTGCCACCACAAGGCCTGCCCGCCTGCCACCACAGCACCTGCCACCACAGCGCCTGCCCACCTGCCACCACAGGGCCTGCCCGCCTGCCACCACAGGGCCTGCCCGCCTGCCAAAACAGGCTGCGCCTGCCCGCCTGCCACCACAGCGCCTGCGGCAGGCGCTGTGGTGGCAGGCGCAGCCTGTGTTGGCAGGCGGCCAGGCACTGTGGTGGCAGGCGGGCAGGCGCTGTAGTGGCAGGCGCTGTAGTGGCAGGCGAGCAGGCGCTGTAGTGGCAGGCGCTGTGGTGGCAGGCAGGCAGGTGCTGTGGTGGCAGGCGGGGCAGGTCCTGTGGTGGCAGGCGGGCAGGCGCTGTAGTGGCAGGCGCTGTGGTGGCAGGCGGGCAGATCCTGTGGTGGCAGGTGAGCAGGCGCTGTAGTGGCAGGTGCTGTGGTGGCAGGCAGGCAGGTGCTGTGGTAGCAGGCGCTGTGGTGGCAGGCGGGCAGGCGCAGTGGTGGCAGGCGGGCAGGCCCTGTGGTGGCAGGCCGCAGGCGGCCTGCCACTTCAGGGCCTACCCGCCTGCCACCACAGCGCCTGCCCACCTGCCACCACAAGGCATGCCTGCCTGCCCGCCACCACAAGGCCTGCCCGCCTGCCACCACAGGGCCTGCCCGCCTGCCACCACAGGGCCTGCCTGCCTGCCACCACAGGGCCTGCCCGCCTGCCACCACAGCGCCTGCCCACCTGCCACCACAAGGCCTGCCTGCCTGCCACCACAGGGCCTGCCCGCCTGCCACCACAGCGCCTGCCAGCACAGCGCCTCCCCGCCTGCCACCACAGCGCCCGCTACCATTTTAAAGGGGAGGAGTTAGTAAGATAACCAAGCCCACATGGGGGCGCCAAAAATATTTCTGCACCCAGGCACCTGTGACCCCAGGATCGGCCCTGCCCACAGTTGATCCAGAGGAAGGCGAAAAACCCCAGCAAAGCATGATCCAATTTGCTACAGCTGGGGGAAAAAATTCCTTCCTGACCCCCCGAGAGGCAATCGGATATTCCCTGGATCAACTTTACCTATAAATATTAGTACCGATTTACGTCGCGCCCGACGTAGGTCTACGTGACCAGACGGAATCGTGCCACACTGCCGCAGTAATATTACCGCAGGCAGACGTAAAGTGATTAAAATAAGCCATAATTATTGGCACTAAATCAGACTTGTTCTAAGGGTTAAGATAAGGCAAAATTGGCACTTAAATCAAGCTTGCTCTAAGGGTCGGCTTGACCGCACAAGATGGAGTCAAGGAACAAAATGGAGGATAGATATTCCTTCAGTTACATAGTTGGTCAGGTTGAAAAAAGACACAAGTCCATCTGGCTCAACCAAAAAAAACAAAAAAAAAACACAGTAAAGAAAACCCAACCATACAATCCCATATACACAATCCTATACCCACAGTTGATCCAGAGGAAGGCAAAAAACCCCAGCAAAGCATGATCCAATTTGCTACAGCTGGGGAAAAAAATTCCTTCCTGACCCCCCGAGAGGCAATCGGATATTCCCTGGATCAACTTTACCTATAAATATTAGTACCCATTTATATTATGTACACCTAGGATAGAATCCAGGCCTGTTTTAAAGCAATCTACTGAGCTGGCCAGAACCACCTCTATTCCACACTACCCCTTTACATTCCTGTCCCCAACTACCCCTTACATTCCTGTCCCCAACGACCCCTTTACATTCCTGTCCCCAACTACCCCTTTACATTCCTGTCCCCCACTATCCCTTTACATTCCTGTCCCCCACTATCCCTTTACATTCCTGTCCCCCACTACCTCTTTACATTCCTGTCCCCCACTACCCCTTTACATTCCTGTCCCCAACTACCCCTTTACATTTCTGTTCCCCAGTACCCTTTTACTTTCCTTTCCCCAACTACCCCTTTACATTCCTGTCCCCCACTACCCCTTTACATTCCTGTCCCCCACTATCCCTTTACATTCCTGTCCCCCACTACCCCCTTAAATTCCTGTCCCCCACTACCCCTTTACATTCCTGTCCCCCACTACCCCTTTACATTCCTGTCCCCAACTACCCCTTTACATTTCTGTTCCCCAGTACCCTTTTACTTTCCTGACCCCCACTACCTCTTTACATTCTTGTCCCCCACTACCCCTTTACATTCCTGTTCCCCACTACCCCTTTACATTCCTGTCCCTCAACTACCCCTTTACATTCCTGTCCCCAACTACCCCTTTACATTCCTGTCCCCAACTACCCCTTTACATTCCTGTCCCCCACTACCCCTTTACATTCCTGTCCCCCACTATCCCTTTACATTACTGTCCCCCACTACCCCCTTAAATTCCTGTCCCCCACTACCCCTTTACATTCCTGTCCCCAACTACCCCTTACATTCCTGTCCCCAACGACCCCCTTACATTCCTGTCCCCAACTACCCCTTAAATTCCTGTCCCCCACTACCCCTTTACATTCCTGTCCCCCACTATCCCTTTACATTCCTGTCCCCCACTACCTCTTTACATTCCTGTCCCCAACTACCCCTTTACATATCTGTTCCTCAGTACCCTTTTACTTTCCTGTCCCCCACTACCTCTTTACATTCTTGTCCCCCACTACCCCTTTACATTCCTGTTCCCCACTACCCCTTTACATTCCTGTCCCTCAACTACCCCTTTAAATTCCTGTCCCCCACTACCCATTTACATTTCTGTTCCTCAGTACCCTTTTACATTCCTGTCCCCCACTACCCCTTTACATTCCTGTCCCTCAACTACCCCTTTACAATCCTGTCCCCCACTACCCCTTTACATTTCTGTTCCTCAGTACCCTTTTACATTCCTGTCCCCCACTACCCCTTTACATTCCTGTCCCCCACTACCCCTTTAGATTCCTGTCCCCCAGTAACCTTTTTACATTCCTGTGCCCCAGGGGCAAAGTTATATCTCTCTGGAGTCCATGCCTCTGTTAATACAAGAAAGGACTTTGCTTGCTTTGGAAACCGGACCTTGGCATTGCATGCTATTATTAAGCATGGGATCTACCAGAACACCCAGATCCTTCCCAGCGATGATGTAGGTGAGAGTCCCCCTGTGACGTAATTGATGTAGGACCCTGCTTTTCCTTCTGTGTAGAACTGCATTGTAATCAAACCATCCCCCATAATATTGTAAAGTGCTGCCTAAACTGTTACCTCTATATTCTGTATAATAATAAACAAGAATAATATTAACATAGGCAACCGGTATTCATACACTATGGCATAAAAATACTCTAAGGGGGCTGGTGAGGGCGTAAGTGATGCCAGTGAGATTCTTTCCGATGAGGGGCTCAGTGATTCCGGTAAGATTCTTTCCGATGAGGGGCTCAGTGATTCCGGTAAGATTCTTTCCGATGAGGAGCTCAGTGATGTCGGTGAGCTTCTTTCCGATGAGGGGCTCGGTGATGCCGGTGAGATTCTTTCCGATGAGGGGCTCAGTGATGTCGGTGAGATTCTTTCCGATGAGGGGCTCAGTGATGTCGGTGAGATTCTTTCCGATGAGGGGCTCAGTGATGTCGGTGAGATTCTTTCCGATGAGGGGCTCAGTGATGTCAGTGAGATTCTTTCCGATGAGGGGCTCAGTGATGTCGATGAGATTCTTTCCGATGAGGGGCTCAGTGATGTCAGTGAGATTCTTTCCGATGAGGGGCTCAGTGATGTCGGTGAGCTTCTTTCCGATGAGGGGCTCAGTGATTCCGGTGAGATTCTTTCCGATGAGGGGCTCAGTGATGTCGGTGAGCTTCTTTCCGATGAGGGGCTCAGTGATGTCGGTGAGATTCTTTCCGATGAGGGGCTCAGTGATGTCGGTGAGCTTCTTTCCAATGAGGGGCTCAGTGATGTCGGTGAGCTTCTTTCCGATGAGGGGCTCAGTGATGTCGGTGAGATTCTTTCCGGTGAGGGGCTCAGTGATGTCGGTGAGATTCCTCCATCCATGGTGCTGCTTTGATCTGGTGGTGGTGATTCGGATGGTTGAGGTGATGTTTTTGTCCTCAATCTTCCACTGACAAATGTAAAATGGCTAAAGAGCTTTTTGTCAGGTGGTAAAAATATACTTGGGTGTTCCGAGGACATAATATCGGCCATATCGAGTTTCTGATGTATTGGGGCCATCGGATCCTGCAAAGAATAAAAATAGGAAACATTTTTCTCACTTGTTCATACAGAAATTGATCATAAACATTAAGCGCACTTCATTTACCCGCTCACATTCCTGTGCTAGTGCGTGTTAATCCTATTCACTTGTGCAAACGTGAAAAAATCAGCGCAATTACCATCTCAATAAATATAAAGTGACACAGTGCATGGGCACGGTTCAAAAGTAGGTGAAACATGTAAATTTAGCATCGTAGACAGCTGCCACCATCGCTCCTGGATTAAAAATATACCCAAAGGGCAGTTCATCCGAATCAGGCGGAACTGCATCACAGCCGATGAATATAGACAGCAATCGGATATGCTTAGCCAGAGATTTTACAAGAAAGGTTATGACCTAGATGAGATCAATAGGGAACGGGATGAAGTATGTAAAATAGACAGAGATTTATTAGTTCATAATGGTCCAAATGATAAGAAAAGGAAACAGGGGAAATCCGAATTTGGAGTCCTATGGGAATATAATGTCCAATATAGACATACACTTGGGACCTTCCTGGATTGGACTTGAATATTTTATACCTTTGGACTTGAATATTTTATACCTTTCATGCACCTTACTGAGTACCCCTTTTTTTTATACACCTTTGGACAGTGTGAGATGTATATATATTCATTTTATTTATATCACAAAAAGCACCTGGTTACTTTATTGTTTATTAAGCACCTAATATTGATACTTTTATATAGCGCTGTACTTTTATATCTTATACAATCCCATTCACTTGATTGGGCTGAAATCGCACTGGGCCGCACCAAAAGTAGTGCATGCTCTATTTTAAAAAAGCGCAATGCAACCGGCTCACATACTTCCTCTGTATCATGCAATCCGGTGACCTACATTTGGGGTGTCATTATAATTGTATTGACACCTCCTGCAGTTCTCATGTGCAGAGCGTTTTTTGAATGCGTTGCGGGAACCCCCCCCCCGTTCTGGTGTGAACGAGCCCCAAATCCACTACTCCTCCCAAATATGCCCAAACTCCTTTCTTAATAATATACTTACAGGTAGCGAGTGAAATAATGGAGGTGACCATCCCAATTCCAGCTCAACCCAGTCTATCTTGTTGAAAAATGGATGCTCTCTGATATCTCTTAAGGACATTCGCCTGCGCTCTGGCGTTTTTTGAAGAAGCTATAAAGAGAGAAACAGAATGTTAAACATGAACAAGCAACACGTGGACAATACAATTCCTTTTTAAAATGTGTCTCTAATAGTAGTCTAATTAAACCCCCCTGTCAGTCTACTGTTATGATATAATAGTGTTGTACAGTATGTAAAACTTTTTATTAACCGCTTACTACCCGCCCGCCGTCAAATGAGGGCGGAGCGGTGTAGCTATTATCCTGGGACGCCGTCATATGACGGCGCACCAGAACAGCCTCTCTCGCGCACCCCCGGGGGTAAGCGGAGCGGCGATCGTGACCGCGCCATGTTGCTAGGACACGGCGCAATCCCGATCTCAGTAAAGAGTCAATAACATGACTCTTTACCCATGTGATCGGCTGTATCCAATCACAGCCGGTCACATGTAAATGAGGAAGTGCCGTTATTCGGCTCTCCTCGGCTCACACTGTCAGTATGTGAGGCGAGGAGAGCCGATCAGCGGCTCCTCCTCATAGGGGACACAGGGAAATGTAATCAGGGCACTGATCACCAGTGCCCTGATTACACAAGAGTGAAATAAAGTGACATAACTGCCCACAGTGCCCACAATCAGTGCCCATAGTGTTGCCAGTCAGTGCCCATCAGTGCCTGCTCATCTAGGCACTGATGGGCACTGACTGGCAGCACTATGGGCACTGAGTGTGGGCAATGATGGTACTGCCCATCAGTGCTCATCAGTGCCATCCGTCAGTGTCCATCAGTGCCACCCGTTAGTGTCCATCAGTGCCGCCCGTCAGTGCCGCCTCTCAGTGCACATCAGTGCCACCTCTCAGTGCCCATCGGTGCCACCTCTCAGTGCCCATCAGTGCCACCTATCAGTGCTCATCAGTGCCGCCTATCAGTGCTTATCAGTGCGATATATTAGTACCTCCTCATCAGTGCCCATAAGTGCAGCCTATCAGTGCCCATCAGTGCCACCTCATCAGCGCACATCAGTGAAGGAGAAAAATGTATTTATTTTCAAAATTTACTCACAGAAAATAAGAAAAACTTTTTTTTTTTTTTTTTTTAAATTTTCTGCCTTTTTTCTTTTTTTTTGTAAGAAATAAAAAACCCAGAGGTGATTAAATACCACCAAAAGAAAGCTCTATTTTAGTGAAAAAAATGATAAAAATTTCATATGGGTACAGTGTAGCATGACCACGCAATTGTCATTCAAAGTGTGAGAGCGCTGAAAGCTGAAAATTGGCCTGGGCAGGAAGGGGGTGAAAGTGCACTGTAGGCAAGTGGTTAAGCCTCGTTTTACACTTGTGGTTGGGGGAGGGGAGGCTATAAAAATATGCTGCTGAGCCACATTTTTACGAAACCCAACCATTGCCCCTTATGTAAATCTTATCCAAACTGTCGCACTCGGCAGGCAGAACAGTTCTTCCATCAGGCATGGGGTGTCAGATATGCTAACGTTAGCTGGCCCTGCAAAAAAAAATCCTACTTCTTTTTCCTTCTGTGTGCTATATTCCCAGTATAAAGATCTGTTTATACTTACCCTTATAATGAGGGCCACAAGGTCAAAATCCATCTCTGGGGGATACTCAGGATCAAACAGAGAAACCCCCATAATCATCATTGTTGTATCCTTTAAATATTTGTAGAATGGGTGTGTACCAGTCGCCATTTCGTATAATATGAACCCCAAAGCGAAATAGTCGATCATGGCATCGTACTGCAGGTTCAACCAACGCTGTAGAAAGAAAAGAGAAGAATGATGAGTATACTGTCATGCCAGGCATAGGACAGAGATGGTTCTATGCCAGCATAGATGATGTTAACTCTTCTCCAATAATGAAGAGCTGTATCTAGATGTGTATCTAGATAAACACTAAAATGAAGTCAGTAGACTGTTTCTTACCTCTGGAGCATAATATGCTCGCGTGCCTCCACCGATTTCTGTAATCATCATTGGTTCGAAAACACCCGTCACTGCCAATCCAAAATCGCCAATCTTTGCATGGCCTGTGTTGCTCAGGAATATGTTTTCTGGCTTAATGTCCCTGTAAGGAGAAGAAAGAGTTAGTACATAACACACAAATTAGAAGACTTTGATCCTAGGGCAGGGGGTCTACAAACTTTCCAAAGAAAGGGCTAGTTTACTGTACTTCAGACTTTAGGGGGGCCAGGTGGGAATAGGCAAAGTCTCAGGTTTGGTGGTTGGTGGGAGTAAAAAAATGACATAGTGCCCATGGTTCAATGAGGAATGGTGCATCATTGTTGGTGTCATTGGGAGGAACAGTGTTTCATATCAGTGGAAGAAACAGTGCCTCAAAGGCCAGCAATGCAAACAAAGGGCTGCACTTTGGAAGACCACTGTCTGAGGGTAAAGGACTAAAAAAAAAAAAAAAAAAAAAGAATTTTGGGTGGATCACAGCTTCTTCTATCCCACAATGGTTATGGGGAAGTCTAACTTGCCCAGTTGGTTTCCCATTTATCTTGCATTAAAAACAGGATAGGAGCACTAAGACTTCTGTAGATTTTATAAGGGACAGGTATAGAAAATGGTTTCATTATGTTATCTATAAATCAGAAGCCAGGAATTGATTTTATCACTTTACCCATAACTAGAAATAGCAATTTCGGTGATGTCACCCTTCATTGTACTCCATGGTTAATCGTATTATTCCAGTCCTTACCTGTGTATGATGCCCTTGCTGTGGAGGTATTGCAGTCCACATATCATTTCTGCTGCAAGGATTTGGATGGCATCTGTAGAAATTGGGGCTGAAGATTCTATGAGATAGTGTAGGTCTCCTCCGCTCAGATACTCCATTACAAAGACAAAATAGTTCTGTGTGAAAATAAGAAATAAAGATAAGGATTACACGATAGACATCCAGGGGGGTAATTTATAGAGGCAGACCATGCAGTGTGGTCAAGCCCCATATAACATTCTCCACATTTAGTGAGAATGGGGAAGATAACTTACATTTGTCTGAAAAGCACCAAACAGATGGGTGAAAAATACATTGTGTCTGGTCTCTTCTAGCACCTGACGCTCTACCAGGACCACACGTTCCATTTCTCCAGGCAGATAACTCTTTTTCACAAACTTGACAGCAAGCGGATGGTCATAGGCAACATGAGACGCTAATACAACCTGTAGAGGAAAGAGGAACATAATTAGTATGGTGCAATAATAGTGCAGGATGGTGATTGCTCTTGGTCAAGTAATGGACATATAGAAAAGTTACATACAGAAATGGGTACATTTTGGCAGCAAGCAAATCCACATGGTGGACTACTGCGTGACCAAACTATAGGAAAATCAGACTAATTACTTACCTTTCCAAAACCTCCCTGTCCCAGTTGACAATGGAATGTAAAGCTGGCCAAGGATAAGGGGCCTGACCCTGTGCTGGAGGATGGGGCTGCTAGGGCCTCTGGGGTTGGCTTCTTGCCACTGATAGCTGGGTCCAATGTCTGCGAAGTTGGCTTCTTGCCACTGATAGCTGGATCCAATGTCTGCGAAGTTGGCTTCTTGCCACTGATAGCTGGATCCAATGTCTGTGAAGTTGGCTTCTTGCCACTGATAGCTGGATCCAATGTCTGTGAAGTTGGCTTCTTGCCGCTAATAGCTGGATCCAATGTCTGCGAAGTTGACTTCTTGCCACTGATGGCTGGATCCAATGTCTGCGAAGTTGGCTTCTTGCCACTGATAGCTGGATCCAATGCCTGCGAAGTTGGCTTCTTGCCACTGATAGCTGGATCCAATGTCTGCGAACATGGCTTCTTGCCGCTGATAGCTGGATCCAATGTCTGCGAAGTTGGCTTCTTGCCACTGATAGCTGGATCCAATGTCTGCGAAGTTGGCTTCTTGCCACTGATAGCTGGATCCAATGTCTGCGAACATGGCTTCTTGCCGCTGATAGCTGGATCCAATGTCTGCGAAGTTGGCTTCTTGCCACTGATAGCTGGATCCAATGTCTGCGAAGTTGGCTTCTTGCCACTGATAGCTGGATCCAATGCCTGCGAAGTTGGCTTCTTGCCACTGATAGCTGGATCCAATGGCTTCTTGATGCTGGTGAAGCAGGCATCATTTTCTCCTAGGAAGAAGCAGAAAATTAACATTTTAAACCACTGTTAATAAATGAGATCTGCATAATGTAAATTGTCTAGTTAATGTGTGTTACTGTATAAACATGTTTCTGGTTTGGAATTCTCCATATGCATGGATAACATGCTATTTTTTGGATTTAGGAACCAGTTCTCAGGGTTTGGATTTTAAACTAAGGATATAGTATTTTAACATTTGATTTGACCAATAAGCCAATCAAATGCAGGACCTAAATGCCGAACTCTTACACTAGCCCTATTAGTGAACCTAACGTTTAGGCTTTAACTCCAGACTTATTCCTCCATCAGCTCAAACTAAAATGCTCCCCTTCCATCTTGGTATGTGTATATAACAGTGATTCCAATATGTATATATAAGAGGGTATGTGTATATAGCAGGGATCCTGGTATATAGGAATGATCCTATTATATGTATGTATAGCAATGTCCATGTTTTGTATACAGGAGTGACCCCAGTACATTGCAGAGTCTCATATTTGAAAGATAACACAGCAGAATGGGGGATGGTAATTTTAGAAAAATGTCAGTTATTTTCAGTTGAGTCCAGTGAGATTTGAAAATGAGACTCTCATAGCTTTGTGAATGTTGCCTAAAATAGTAATATGTTTCTATAATGTGTGTGTTCTCCATTGGGACACATAAATGACATGTTTGGTGACATTATATATAAATGATGTACATTTCTGGTTTATTTTGTGTACAGATATTGTAATGGTAATGGTGGGGCTCAGTCAGTGGATGTCGGAGTTATTATTAGATTTCACTCACCATCCTCACCTGTTGTAATTTCCTCCTTCTCTTTTTTCCCAAAACAAGGGAAAACACATTTAAAAATTCTCCTTGCTCCGCGTTTAAATGCCCGCCACTTCCCCTTTTTTGGGGGGGTCGTAGCGTTTGGCATTTCAGCGGGCTGGTGATCCTCTAACAAGGAATCAATTCTATCTGCAGGTTTCTCTTTGGTGATGTTCAGAGAAACCTTTTCTTCCTTCTCTATTCTGCGATAAAATGTCATTCTCCAAATCTGAGCAATATCAGATAATAGAAAACACGACACACATCGATCGCTTCCTCTCTGATCACAAGACACAGAGTGAATGACCACCAACTGCTGCGCAGCTCCTTATATAGACCCACAGTGCCAGTGGGTGGGGCTTAGCCACATGACCATGCAGTGGGCAGGGCTGTGCAGTGGGCGGGGCTTAAAGTCACCTGACCATGCTGTTGCCTTGAGTGTGTAAGCAAGTCTAACAGACTCAATTCAAAATAAGCATAACATTGTTTTTTTTTTTTTTTTATCAATGTCAGTTATTTTGAGCTGGGGATTAAATCTGAAAATAACACATGGCTGAAAATTCAAATCTTTATATTTGTATAACAGCTCTATGAGGGTCTGCACATTGTATCTCTATTTAAAGTACTTTTACATTGCTTTAATTTTAAAGTAAACTGTATTTATTTTTTTTTTTTTAAATGATGACACCTCAATGCCATTTTTTGTACAATACATAGATTGGTGAAATTATGTATAATCAATATAAACAGATTTATTTATTCTTTTTGCCTATGGATATTTTAATGGTAATGATAATGGTGATTGGATGAGGAGGACTGGAGTAATACACATACAGGGATCAGTGCTATGTATATATACCGGGTCACTCATTAAAGGTTCATTTACATCACAATTCTGCATTTACTGTACCTTTCTGCATGCAGGTTTGCAGTGCTTTTTATGGAATAATTGATTTGTTTATTTCAATTTATCTTTTTTTTTCTAAGTTACGTTTACATGTGTTTGTTCCTGTGCACCATGTCTGCAGTCTCTGAGCATCTCATATACCATTCAGGTATATTTTATGTGTGTACCCAGCGCTGTCTAACCATAAAGTGCTTAATTTGTATCTCTATTCATTATTTGTGCAGAAACATAAAATTTACATCACAATACATAATATTTATAAAAAAATTAAAGTGCAATCAGAGGATAAAAATGTGCATGAATGATAAGTGCTTTAACCACTTTAGCCCTGGAAGATTTTGCTGCTCAATGACCAGGCCACTTTTTTTAACTTGGAACTGCGCGAATTTAACTGACAATTGCGCGGTCATGCAATGCTGTACCCAAACTAAATTTACGTTTTTCCCCATAAATAGAGCTTTCTTTAGGTGGTATTCGATCAACTCTTCGCTTTTTATGTTTTGCGATATTAATAAATAAAGCGCGACAATTTTGCGAAAAATTGACATTTTCTACTTTGACTGTTAAAAATATCCAATATATTCAATTTTTGTCATATATTTAGGCCAAAATATATTTAGCTACATGTCTTTGACAAAATAATTCTCAATGAGCGTATTTTTTTCCACTTTAAGACCGGAAGATTTTACCCCATTCCTGACCAGGCCATATTTTGTGATTCGGCACTGCGTTACTTTAACTGACAATTGCGCGGTCGTGTGACGCTGTACCCAAATGAAATTTACATCTTTTTTTCCCCATAAATAGAGCTTTCTTTTGGTGGTATTTGATCACCTGTGCGATTTTAAATTGTTGAAAAAAAGCGACAATTGTGAAAAAAAAACAATATTTTTCACTTTCTGATATATAACATTCCCCCCCATAAAAATGTAAAAATCTAATTTTTTTTACATTTTAGGCCAATTTGTTTTCTGCTACATATTTTTTGTAAAAAATATTGCAATAAGCGTATTTTGATTGGTTTGCGCAAATGTTATCGCGTTTACTAACTACGGCAAAGATTTGTCATTTTTATTGTTTTTTTTTTTTTACTAGTAATGGCGGCGATCTGCAATTTTTTTGCAGGACTGTGACATTGCGGTGGATAGATCGGACCCCTAACTGACATTTTTGACACTTTTAGGGGAACCAGTGACATTACTACAGTAATCAGTGCTAAACATATGCACTGTTACTGTAATAATGACACTGGCAGGGAAGGGGTTAATACCGTTGGTGATCAAGGGGTTAAATGTATGCCTCATGCTTACTGACATGTGTGGGGGGGAGGGGGTTCTGTGTACAGGAGTGACCCCAGTACATTGCAGAGTCTCCGATTATAAAGATAACACAGCAGGATGGGGGATGGTAATTATAGAAAAATGTCAGTTATTTTCAATTGAGTCCAGTGAGATTTGAAAATGAGACTCCCATAGCTTTGTGAATGTTGCCTAAAATACTGATATGTTTCTATAATGTGTGTGTTCTCCATTGGGACACATAAATGACATTTTTGGTGACATTATATATAAATGATGTCAATTTCTGGTTTATTTTGTGTACAGATATTGTAATGGTAATGTTGGGGCTCAGTCAGTGGATGTCGGAGTGATTTACATCAGATTCCATTATTAGATTTCACTCACCATCCTCACCTGTTGTAATTTCCTCCTTCTCATTTTTCCCAAAACACGGGAAAACACATTTAAAAACTCTCCTTGCTCCGCGCTTAAACGCCCGCCACTTCCCCTTTTTTGGGGGGGTCGTAGCGTTTGGCATTTCAGCGGGCTGGTGATCCTCTAACAAGGAATCAATTATATCTGCAGGTTTCTCTTTGGTGATGTTCAGAGAAACCTTTTCTTCCTTCTCTATTCTGCGATAAAATGTCATTCTCCAATTCTGAGCGTTATCAGATAATAGAAAACACGACACACAGCGATCGCTTCCTCTCTGATCACAAGACACAGAGTGAATGACCACCAACTGCTGCGCAGCTCCTTATATAGACTCACAGTGCCAGTGGGCGGGGCTTAGTCACATGACCATGCAGTGGGCAGGGCTGTGCAGTGGGCGGGGCTTAAAGTCACCTGACCATGCAGTTGCCTTGAGTGTGTAAGCAAGTCTAACAGACTCAATTCAAAATAAGCATAACATTGTTTTTTTTTTTTTTTTTTTTTTCTAAACAATGTCAGTTATTTTGAGCTGGGGATTACATTTGAAAATGACACATGGCTGAAAATTCAAATCTTTATATTTGTATAACAGCTCTATGAGGGTCTGCACATTGTATCTATATTTAAAGTAATTTTACATTGCTTTAATTTTAAAGTAAATTGTATTTATTTTATTTTTTTTAATGATGACACCTCAATGCCATTTTTGGTACAATACATAGATTGGTGAAATGATGTATAATCGATATAAACAGATTTATTTATTCTTTTTGCCTATGGATATTTTAATGGTAATGATAATGGTGATTGGATGAGGAGGACTGGACTAATACACATACAGGGATCAGTGCTATGTATATATACCGGGTCACTCATTAAAGGCTCATTTACATCACAATTCTGCATTTACTGTACCTTTCTGCATGCAGGTTTGCAGTGCTTTTTATGGAATAATTGATTTGTTTATTTCAATTTACCTTTTTTTTTCTAAGTTACGTTTACATGTGTTTGTTCCTGTGCACCATGTCTGCAGTCTCTGAGCATCTCATATACCATTCAGGTATATTTTATGTGTCTACCCAGCGCTGTCTAACCATAAAGTGCTTAATTTGTATCTCTATTCATTATTTGTGCAGAAACATAAAATTTAAATCACAATACATAATATTTATAAAAAAATTAAAGTGCAATCAGAGGAAAAAATGTGCATGAATGATAAGTGCTTTAACCACTTTAGCCCCAGAAGATTTGGCTGCTCAATGACCAGGCCACTTTTTTTAACTTGGAACTGCGCGAATTTAACTGACAATTGCGCGGTCATGCAATGCTGTACCCAAACGAAATTTACGTTTTTCCCCATAAACAGAGCTTTCTTTAGGTGGTATTTGATCAACTCTGCGCTTTTTATTTTTTGCGATATTAATAAATAAAGCGCAACAATTTTGCGAAAAATTGACATTTTCTACTTTGACTGTTAAAAATATCCAATATATTCAATTTTTGTCATATATTTAGGCCAAAATATATTTAGCTACATGTCTTTGACAAAATAATTCTCAATGAGCGTATTTTTATCCACATTAAGACCGGAAGATTTTACCCCATTCCTGACCAGGCTATATTTTGCGATTCGGCACTGCGTTACTTTAACGGACAATTGCGCGGTCGTGTGACGCTATACCCAAATTAAATTTACGTCCTTTTTTTCCCACAAATCGAGCTTTCTTTTGGTGGTATTTGATCACCTGTGCGATTTTTAATTTTTGAAAAAAAAGAGCGACAATTTTGAAAAAAAAAAAAACAATATTTTTCACCTTCTGATATATAACATTCCCCAAAAAAGAATTTCAAAATCAAAATTTTTTAACATTTTAGGGCAATTTGTTTTATGCTACATATTTCTTGTAAAAAATATCGCAATAAGTGTATTTTGATTGGTTTGTGCAAATGTTATCGCATTTACTAACTACAGGAAAGATTTGTCATTTTTATTGTTTTTTTTTTTTTTTTTACTAGTAATGGCGGCGATCTGCGATTTTTTTTTTTTTGCGGAACTGTGACAGATCAGACCCCTAACTCACATTTTTGACACTTTTGGGGGTACCAGTGACATTACTACAGTAATCAGTGCTAAAAATATGCACTGTTACTGTAATAATGACACTGGCAGGGAAGGGGTTAATACCGTTGGTGATCAAGGGGTTAAATGTATGCCTCATGCTCACTGACATGTGTGGGGGGAGGGGGTTCTGTGTACAGGAGTGACCCCAGTACATTGCAGAGCCTCCGATTATAAAGATAACACTGCAGGATGGGGGATGGTAATTTTAGAAAAATGTCAGTTATTTTCAGTTGAGTCCAGTGAGATTTGAAAATGAGACTCCCATAGCTTTGTGAATGTTGCCTAAAATAGTAATATGTTTCTATAATGTGTGTGTTCTCCATTGGGACACATAAATGACATGTTTGGTGACATTATATATAAATGATGTCAATTTCTGGTTTATTTTGTGTACAGATATTGTAATGGTAATGGTGGGGCTCAGTCAGTGGATGTCGGAGTTATTATTACATTTCACTCACCATCCTCGCCTGTTGTAATTTCCTCCTTCTCTTTTTTCCCAAAACACGGGAAAACACATTTAAAAATTCTCCTTGCTCCGCGCTTAAACGCCCGCCACTTCCCCTTTTTTGGGGGGGTCGTAGCGTTTGGCATTTCAGCGGGCTGGTGATCCTCTAACAAGGAATCAATTCTATCTGCAGGTTTCTCTTTGGTGATGTTCAGAGAAACCTTTTCTTCCTTCTCTATTCTGCGATAAAATGTCATTCTCCAAATCTGAGCGATATCAGATAATAGAAAACACGACACACATCGATCGCTTCCTCTCTGATCACAAGACACAGAGTGAATGACCACCAACTGCTGCGCAGCTCCTTATATAGACTCACAGTGTCAGTGGGAGGGGCTTAGTCACATGACCATGCAGTGGGCGGGCCTGTGCAGTGGGCGGGGCTTAAATTCACATTACCATGCAGGTACCTTGAGTGTGTAAACAAGTCTGTTAACAGACGCAATTCAAAATAGGCATAACATTGTTGTTGTTTTTTTTTTTTTTTTTTTAAACAATGTCAGTTATTTTGAGCTGGGGATTAAATCTGAAAATAACACATGGCTGAAAATTCAAATCTTTATATTTGTATAACAGCTCTATGAGGGTCTGCACATTGTATCTATATTTAAAGTAATTTTACATTACTTTAACTTTAAAGTAATTTTTTTTTTTTTTTTTTTAAATGATGACACCTCAATGCCATTTTTTGTACAATACATAGATTGGTGAAATGATGTACAATTGATATAAACAGATTTATTTATTCTTTTTGCCTATGGATATTTTTAATGGTAATTATAATGGTGATTGGATGAGGAGGACTGGACTAATACACATAAAGGGATCACTGATATGTATACAGTCAGGTCCATAAATATTGGGACGTCGACACAATTCTAATCTTTTTGGCTCTCTACACCACCACAATGGATTTGAAACGAAACAAACAAGATGTGATTTAACTGGAGATTCCAGCTTTAATTTGAGGGTATTCACATCCAAATCAGGTGAACGGTGTAGGAATTACAACAGTTTGTATATGTGCCTCACACTTTTTAAGGGACCAAAAGTAATGGGACAGATTAACAATCATAAATCAAACTTTCACTTTTTAAAACTTGGTTGCAAATCCTTTGCAGCCAATTACAGCCTGAAGTCTGGAACGCATAGACATCACCAGACGCTGGGTTTCATCCCTGGTGATGCTCTGCCAGGCCGCTACTGCAACTGCCTTCAGTTCCTGCTTGTTCTTAGGGCATTTTCCCTTCAGTTTTGTCTTCAGCAAGTGAAATGCATGCTCAAATCAGATTCAGGTCCGGTGATTGACTTGGCCATTGCATAAAATTCCACTTCTTTCCCTTAAAAAACTCTTTGGTTGCTTTTGCGGTATGCTTCGGGTCATTGTCCATCTGCACTGTGAAGCGCCGTCGAATGAGTTCTGAAGCATTTGGCTGAATATGAGAGATAATATTGCCCGAAACACTTCAGAATTCATCCTGCTGCTTTTGTCAGCAGTCACATCATCAATAAATACAAGAGAACCAGTTCCATTGGCAGCCATACATGCCCACGCCATGACACTAACACCACCATGCTTCACTGATGAGGTGGTATGCTTTGGATCATGAGCAGTTCCTTTCCTTCTCCATACTCTTCTCTTCCCATCAATTTGATCTTGGTCTCATCTGCCCATAGGATGTTGTTCCAGAACTGTGAAGGCTTTTTTAGATGTTGTTTGGCAAACTCTAATCTGGCCTTCCTGTTTTTGAGGCTCACCGATGGTTTACATCTTGTGGTGAACCCTCTGTATTCACTCTGGTGACGTCTTCTCTTGATTGTTGACTTTGACACACATAGACCTACCTCCTGGAGAGTGTTCTTGATCTGGCCAACTGTTGTAAAGGGTGTTTTCTTCACCAGGGAAAGAATTCTTCAGTCATAAACCACAGTTTTTTTCCGTGGTCTTCCGGGTGTTTTGGTGTTGCTGAGCTCACCGGTGAGTTCTTTCTTTTTAAGGATGTTCCAAATAGTTGATTTGGCCACACCTTATGTTTTTGATATCTCTCTGATGGGTTTGTTTTGTTTTTTTCAGCCTAATGATGGCTTGCTTCACTGATAGTGACAGCTCTTTGGATCTCATATTGAGAGTTGACAGCAACAGATTCCAAATGCAAATAGCACACTTGAAATTAACTCTGGACCTTTTATCTGCTCCTTGTAAATGGGATAATGAGGGAATAACACACACCTGGCCATGGAACAGCTGAGCAGCCAATTGTCCCATTACTTTTGGTCCCTTAAAAAGTGGGAGGCACATTTATATCACCTGATTTGGATGTAAATACCCTCAAATTAAAGCTGAACGTCTGCAGTTAAAGTACGTCTTGTTTGTTTCATTTCAAATCCATTGTGGTGGTGTATAGAGCCAAAAAGATTAGAATTGTGTTGATGTCCCAATATTTATGGACCTGACTGTATATACCAGGTCACTCATTAACCACTTTCAGACTGGAGGATTTAGCTGCTCAAAGACCAGACCCCTTTTTTCTACTTGGCACTGCGTGACTTTAACTGACAATTGCGCGGTCATGCAATACTGTACCCAAACAAAATTTACGTCCTTTTTTTCCCCACAAACAGAGGTTTCTTTTGGTGGTATTTGATCACCTCTGCACTTTTAATTTTTTGCGATATTAATAAAAAAAAAAGCGAATAAATTAGAAAAAATTACATTTTCAACTTTGTCTTTTAAAAAATATCCAATATACTCCATTTATGTCATATATTTAGGCCAAAATATATTTAGCTACATGTCTTTGACAAAAAAATTCTCGATGAGCGTATTTTTATCCACATTAAGACCGGAAGATTTTACCCCATTCCTGACCAGGCTATATTTTGCGATTCGGCACTGCGTTACTTTAACGGACAATTGCGCGGTCGTGTGACGCTGTACCCAAATTAAATTTACGTCCTTTTTTCCCACAAATCGAGCTTTCTTTTGGTGGTATTTGATCACCTGTGCGATTTTTAATTTTTGAAAAAAAGAGCGACAATTTTGAAAGAAAAAACAATATTTTTCACCTTCTGATATATAACATTCCCCAAAAAAGAATTTCAACATCAAAATTTTTTAACATTTTAGGGCAATTTGTTTTCTGCTACATATTTCTTGTAAAAAATATTGCAATAAGCGTATTCTGATTGGTTTGTGCAAATGTTATCGTGTTTACTAACTACAGGAAAGATTTGTCATTTTTATTGTTTTTTTTTTTTTTTTATACTAGTAATGGCGGCGATCTGCGATTTTTTTTTTTTTTGCGGAACTGTGACAGATCGGACCCCTAACTCACATTTTTGACACTTTTGGGGGTACCAGTGACATTACTACAGTAATCAGTGCTAAAAATATCGACTGTTACTGTAATAATGACACTGGCAGGGAAGGGGTTAATACCGTTGGTGATCAAGGGGTTAAATGTATGCCTCATGCTTACTGTCATGTGTGGGGGGAGGGGGTTCTGTGTACAGGAGTGACCCCAGTACATTGCAGAGTCTCCGATTATAAAGATAACACTGCAGGATGGGGGATGGTAATTTTAGAAAAATGTCAGTTATTTTCAGTTGAGTCCAGTGAGATTTGAAAATGAGACTCCCATAGCTTTGTGAATGTTGCCTAAAATAGTAATATGTTTCTATAATGTGTGTGTTCTCCATTGGGACACATAAATGACATGTTTGGTGACATTATATATAAATGATGTACATTTCTGGTTTATTTTGTGTACAGATATTGTAATGGTAATGTTGGGGCTCAGTCAGTGGATGTCGGAGTTATTAGATTTCACTTACCATCCTCGCCTGTTGTAATTTCCTCCTTCTCTTTTTTCCCAAAACACGGGAAAACACATTTAAAAATTCTCCTTGCTCCGCGCTTAAACGCCCGCCACTTCCCCTTTTTTGGGGGGGTCGTAGCGTTTGGCATTTCAGCGGGCTGGTGATCCTCTAACAAGGAATCAATTATATCTGCAGGTTTCTCTTTGGTGATGTTCAGAGAAACCTTTTCTTCCTTCTCTATTCTGCGATAAAATGTCATTCTCCAATTCTGAGCGATATCAGATAATAGAAAACACGACACACAGCGATCGCTTCCTCTCTGATCACAAGACACAGAGTGAATGACCACCAACTGACGCACAGCTCCTTATATAGACTCACAGTGCCAGTGGGCGGGGCTTAGTCACATGACCATGCAGTGGGCGGGCCTGTGCAGTGGGCGGGGCTTAAATTCACATTACCATGCAGGTACCTTGAGTGTGTAAACAAGTCTGTTAACAGACTCAATTCAAAATAGGCATAACATTGTTGTTGTTTTTTTTTTTTTTTAAACAATGTCAGTTATTTTGAGCTGGGGATTAAATCTGAAAATAACACATGGCTGAAAATTCAAATCTTTATATTTGTATAACAGCTCTATGAGTGTCTGCACATTGTATCTATATTTAAAGTAATTTTACATTACTTTAACTTTAAAGTACATTTTTTTTTTTTTTAAATGATGACACCTCAATGCCATTTTTGGTACAATACATAGATTGGTGAAATGATGTACAATTGATATAAACAGATTGATTTATTCTTTTTGCCTATGGATATTTTAAAGCGGTTGTACACCCTTAAAAAAAAAAAAAAAACCTGCAAGACAAAGGCATAATGAGCTAGTATGCATCGCATACTAGCCCATTATGTGTAACTTACCTTAGAACGAAGCCCCGACACGGACCCCCGGACAACGCTGCGGGCGCTGCCATGATCCCTCGCCGTCTCTTCCGGGTTCGGCGGCTCCGGCGCGGTGATTGGCCAGAAGAGACGGCTCCGGCGCGATGATTGGCCGGAGCCGGGATGACGTCACTCCCGCGCATGCTCCTGGCAAGCTCCCGGCAAACTAAATTGAAGGTCCCCCCGGACCTTCAGAGTGCATGCGCCACTCGCGCGAGCGGCTGCATGCACTGTAAATATCTCCTAAACCATGCCGGTTTAGGAGATATTATTTGTACCTACAGGTAAGCCTTATTATAGGCTTACCTGTAGGTAAAAGTGTCAAAAAGCGGGATACTACCGCGTTAATGGTAATGATAATGGTGATTGGATGAGGAGGACTGGACTAATACACATACAGGGATCAGTGCTATGTATATATACCGGGTCACTCATTAAAGGCTCATTTACATCACAATTTCTGCATTTACTGTACCTTTCTGTATGCAGGTTTGCAGTGCTTTATAAGGAATAATTGATTAGTTTATTTCGATTTACCTTTTTTTTTTCTAAGTTACGTTTACATGTGTTTGTTCATGTGCACCATGTCTGCAGTTTCTGACCATCTCATATACCATTCAGGTATATTTTATATTATGTGGCTGGATTTTGGTTACCAAAAATATTTAGCAAAATGCAAATTGGCCAAAGAATTGGCCATACAAAGAAGAATGGCCTGGTCATTAAGGGGAAAATCCTTTCCGGGCCAGAAGTGGTTAAAATGCTGGTTATCTTATTATGCCAGTGCCAGTATGTTCCAACAAGTGCCCTTGTGCTCCCCCCCTTATGTGCCCTTATTCACCGACTAGTGATGGGTTAAACACCTGTGTTTAAAAAATAATCCTCCAGTGGCAAAAAAATGTTTTTTTCTTTCTTTTGTGACTCCAGGCAGGTTTACAGAACCTCATATGAGTGTAGGGAGATAGAATCAAGAGGAATCCGTAGTGTAATTCTGTTTTTCTCTTACGTCCTCCGACAGTCGCCGCCACCTCTAAGTCATCACTGTTGGGTATTGACTTCCCATCCGCAGGAATAGCTAGGCATATAGACTTAGTCCAAAGACAAAAGGCATTAGCATATACACACCCATGGGGGCTGTCCCATCTGGGCAATACCCCCCCTGCATCGCCACTCCCAACTTTTAATCTGCCTAGCGTCAGGAATAGTCAGGCTTCCCTTGTGCTGGGGCTTCAGTCTCAGCCTTCCTAATCTTTTATTTGATTTTCTTTGAAAATGTCAGTTTTTTCTCTTGCTTTACTAGCTGGTTATTGTGTCAGCTCTAGTGTTAGTCTTCTCTTCGGATGAAGATGGATCATGCGGTGCTGGGATTCGGAATGACCGCCCTGGTTTTCCAGGGCACAGAGGGTCAGATGGACCCCCAGCCCGCCATCGAGCGTTCAGCTATGGTTCGCCCTGGCATTACGAACGACCCATCCCTGTTCGCTACAGGGATGCAGCCGTGAGGTGGCTACCTCACAGGACTCGTCTGCGGTGCTGCAGCGTCATGTCCCTGGCTCACGGCACTCCCTGTCAGATGAGGACAGAGGTTTTCCGTGCATAGAGGCTCCCCCACGCCATCTGGTACAGGTAAGTACTTTTCTGTGTGGGGCCTCTGTCTGGGGTGGCAGTCTGTGTTGCTGTGTGTCCCCATGTCTGTGCCTGTGTGACTCCCTGCGCGGTCCGCCATCGTTGCTATGGGCACACATGTGTAGCTCCTCTGGGGCGCTCCTGCATGTCGTTTTGGCGCCATCCGCCGCCATTTTGTGGGCGGTGGAACGATCGGTCCGGCCGCATGTCGGCGGCCATTTTGGCGTGGCCTCCAATGCATCCCTATGGGGCAGCCATTTTCCCGGGGTCTGGCTTATAGTCCAGCCCTCTCCAGCAGCATTTCCATCAGCAGCAAGGACACTGGTAGCAACGCTCTGCGGGCTCTGCAGGTTATCACTCTCATATTTCCCTCTGTATATCGCTTCTGGCTCAGTTTTCTCTTCTCCTTTGGGGGTCTTTCATCACTGTTGCAGTAGCGGTGGGCTGCGCACACCGCAGCGTTCTTAAAGGGGACAGTACACTGTTTTTTGCACTGTAGTTTGTCTGATAACTTGAGCCATGGATTCTCAGGAAAGCAGTTTCCTCCAGCTTTAGTGGGGTGCCCCAGTTCTCCTGTGGCCCCGCTGCGCCCCGATCTGGCTGCTGTGGCGAATATGGAACTGCTGATGTCTGAACGGGCTGCGAGAAAGAGTCCCAGGTTTTCTCTCTCTTCTCATTCAGATGGGGATATGGCTGCTGCGAGCGTGCCCTTTTCATCTTTGGACCCCCTGGGGTCTGAGGGGGAGGCTGAGATGGAAGGGGTTGATGCCCCCTCCCCGGGGTCACCTGAAGAACGGGCGACCATAGATGGGTTGATTGTGTCTGTTAAGGACACCTTACATTTGGAGGATGAGCCCTGTCCTCCGGGTGTTGTGTCCCCGTTTGGGACGCACAGGACCCGCAAGTCTGTGTAGGTTTTTCCCTGCCCAGAAGAATTCCATGACACTGTTAATGAACAGTGGCGCATGTTAAAATGTCCGTTCCTGGTACCTAGTCGGTTTAGGTTGCTTTATCCTTTTGATCCGGCTACGGAATCACGATGGTGTGTGCCTCCACAGGTAGATCACACTGTGGCCGTGCTGAACAAGGTTACCTTGGTTCCTACTGAGGATGCCCCAGTTTTCCGGGGTCCCACAGACCGGCGGTTGGAGTCCCTATCTCGCCATTCCTATACGGTGGCGGGTTCGTTGCTCAAACCCGTTTTCGCGTCCGTCCTGGTGGCTCAGGCGGCTGCTGATTGGACTAAGATGCTTAGGCGCAATCTTGTGTCTGCTGGTGTTACACCTGCCCCGGTGAAGTTGGTGGATCAGATCCACCAAGGAGTCATGTACTTGTGTGATGCAGCCTTGAACGAGGCCCCCTTAGTGGCTCGCCTCTCTAGTGTCGCGGTGCTTCAACGGCGACTGATATGGCTGAAGAGCTGGTCGGCCGACCAGTCCTCAAGGGACACTGTTGCTGATTCTCCCTATGCTGGCTCTCGCCTTTTTGGCGAGGCATTGGACACCCTGATAACAGGCGTCACGGGGGGCATGAGCATTATGCTGCCCCAGAACCCGAAGACCAAGTCTTTTCGAGGCAGGCGGGGTTCTGCGTCTAGTTCCAATCGGGGGTCTTTTCATGCCTTTCGGACCCATCCCAAGGGTAAGCCCTTCCAGGCCTAGGGCACCCAGAAGAAGCCCTGGGCGGGTAAGCAAGAGTCCGGCAATGCCGGCTCGGCGGGGCAATCCGCCTCTACCTGAAGGGGCGCCCTCACCCATTTCAGGGGTGGGGGGACGTTTGTGCGGTTTCCTCCAACCTTGGCTGCTCCGGCTATCGGACAGGTGGGTTCAGGAAATCGTTCGATCGGGTTACAAGATCGAATTCCTTTCCCGGCCGGCGGACAGATTCTTTCCCTCCATTCTTCATCTGCTTCCGGGGCGCCTGCGGGATTTGCATCAAGCGGTGCTGGACCTGCTTTCTCAGGGGGTGTTTGTCCCGGTGTCTCATCGGGACAGGTTTCGGAGGCTTTCTTCGAATCTGTTCACTGTGCCCAGGAAGGATGGCAAAGTGCGTCCTGTCTGGACCTGACAGTTCTGAACCGCTTTGTGCGTGTTCGGAAGTTTCGAATGGAGTCTCTCCGTTCGGTTGTGGTCTCCTTGAGTCCGGGATATTTCCTGGCCTAGTTAGATCTGAAGGACGCGTACCTGCACGTCCTCATTTTTGAGGGTCGTCGGCGGTACCTGTGGTTTGCTATCGCAGAGGACCTTTCCGGTTTTGTGGCGTTACGTTTTTGGTCTCGCTTCGGCACCAAGGGTGTTTACCAAGGTATTGGCGCCGGTTCTGGGCCTGTTGAGGGTCCAGGGCATTGCGGTCTTGGTTTGCCTGGACGATCTGCTTCTAAGATCACGTGCCAGCCAGGACCTTGTGCGCGTTCTGTCCATCACGGTACAGACGCTCCGGGCAAAGGTGTTCTTGCCGGAGGGCAAGCTCCGGACTTTGCGTGACGAGCTCAGGTCCCTCAGGAACAGCCCGTCCTCATCACTCAGGACCTGTATGCAGGGCCTGGGGTTGATGGTTTCAGCCTTCGAGGCGATACCCTTTGCTCAGTTCCACATGCGGGCTCTCCAGGCGGAGATCCTGGCAGGTTGGGACGGACTGTCTCAGTCCTTGGATCTGGATGTCTCATTGAGTCGTCAGACCAGATTGGCCCTTCTGTGGGGGCTCCAGTCTCCGTCGGTGGCGGAAGGCAGATCCTTCCGTCCGTTGGTCTGGACGGTGGTTACCACGAATGCCAGCCTGCCGGGCTGGGGTGGAGTCCTGGGCAACCTGTCTGCCCAGGGCACTTGGTCGGGGGAGGAGTCCTCCTTCCCGATGGATGTGCTGGAATTGCGGGCGATCTAACTCTGCCTCTTCCAGTGGTCGGACCGTCTCCGGGGCCTGCCTGTCCGCGTACAGACGGACAATGCTACTGCTGTGGCTTACGTGAACCACCAGGGGGGCACCAGGGGTTCTCGAGCGGCCCGAGAGGTGACCGACATTCTGTCTTGGGCCGAGACTCATGTCCCGGCGATCCCAGCAGTTCACATTCCGGGTGTGTGCATTCCGGCATGCTGTGTGCGAATTGGGGATCCCTGGACGTGGATCTGTTCGCATCCCGGCTACACCAAAAGGTGGAAAGGTTCGTGGCAAGACCGCGCGATCTGTTGGCGGACGCCTCGGATGCATTGGTAGCCCCTTGGCATCAGTATCATCTGATATATGCCTTTCCCCCGTTTCGTTTCCTATCCTGGTTCCTCCGCCGATGGTTTCGGAACCGCACGTGGGGATTCTGGTGGCTCCGGACTGGCCGCGCCGGTCCTGGTACGCCGCCGTTGTTCACCTGGCAGTGGCGCCTCCGTGGCGTCTGCCTCTGCGGGAAGATCTCCTGTCTCAGGGTCCGATCTTCCATCCTGCTTACAGTCGTTGGCTTTAGCAGCCTGGCTGTTGAGACCCTGGTCTTGAAGGACTAGGGTCTCTCCCCGGGGGTCATCCCTGCCCTGATCAGGGCCAGGATCTCCTCCTCTGGTATACTTTGTTACCATACCTGGAAGGCTTATTTTGCCTGGTATGAGTCCAGGGGGTTCTCCCCTCGCTCGTACTCGGTGTCCAGAGTGTTGACCTTCCTCCTGTTGGGGGTGTACCGGCGCCTGGCGCTGGCCACCTTTGTAGGATAGGTGTCCGCACTGGCCATTCCACGTTTGTAGGCCAGGTGGCCGCTCTGGCCATTCTCACTCCTTGGTTCGCACCTTCATTCAAGTTGTGCGACGTTTGGCTCCTCCCTGGAAGGAGCCTTTACCTCCATGGGACTTGAACTTGGTTCTGTCCGTCTTACAGCGTGTTCCCTTTGTAAACATTAGGGAAATATCGTTGCCTCTGCTGTCTGAGAAGGTTGCCTTTTTGGTGGAGATCACTTTGGCTCGCAGGGGGTCTGAACTGGAAGCGTTATCTTGCCGTTCTCCGTACTTGGTGATTCACCGGGATAAGGGGTTTTGCGTCCGCATCCCTCCTTTCTTCCTGAGGTGGTCTCTGAGTTCCACGTTAATGGCAGGACATTGTCCTGCCTTCTCTTTGTACAAAGCCTAAGTATCCTAAGGAGGTTGCTCTGCATTCCTTGGATGTTGTCAGGGCGATCAGGGTTTACCTGTCATCTACGGAGTCCTTTCGGAAGACGGATTCCCTCTTTGTCCTTCCCGAGGGACCTCGGAAGGGCATGGCTGCATCTGCAGCCACTATCGCCAAATGGATCAGACAGACCATTGCACAGGCTTACGCCTTGAAGGAACGGGTTCCGCCGTTCCCTGTTACGGCGCACTCCACCAGCTCTGTGAGTGCGTCCTGGGCCTATTGGCATCGGGCCTCGGTGGCCCTGGTATGCAAGGCTGCGACTTGGTCGTCGGTGCACACGTTTTTCCACATTCTACAAAGTAGACGTTCAGGCATCGGCTGATGCTTCCTTTGGCCGCAAAGTTCTCAGTGCGGCAGTGCCATGATGGACCCTTGTTTGTTTCTGGGTCCCTGGCTGTTGGCATTTGCTTTCCTGGGCTGTTGCTCCTGTTGAGCGTATTTTTTATGTTGCCTAGTTGGTTCTCTTACAGTGTTTGTAAGGTTCCTTTCTCTGATGCGGGTACTGCGTTGCCTTTTCTACGGTTGCGTCTCCCACCCCTCATGTCTATACTGCTTTGGGACATCCCAACAGTGATGACTTAGAGGTGGTGGCGACTGTCGGAGGACGTAAGAGAAAACTGAATTTTTGTAAAATTCCTTTCTCTGAGTCCTCCGACAGTCGCCGCCCCCGCCCCTCTTTTGGGGTTCTTATTACCTACTGCTATGATACCAAACTGAGTTGGGAGTGGTGATGCAGGGGGGGTATTGACCAGATGGGACAGCCCCCATGGGTGTGTATATGCTAATGCCTTTTGTCTTTGGACTAAGTCTATATGCCTAGCTATTCCTGCGGATGGGAAGTCAATACCCAACAGTGATGACTTAGAGGTGACGGCGACTGTCGGAAGACTCAGAGAAAGGAATTTTACAGGTAAGATTTTACAAAAACTCAGTTTTTATTATTAAAAAAACATATAAAAGCCGATTGCACACTTAGAAACCTCTCCTCTTGCATGTGAGCATGTAATGACGCCGCTCTGGAATTCAAAAGTCGCGGTTTGCGTTCCAAAGAGCAGGCGTGACTTAACTGGAAGTATCCACCCGCTTTCTTCCGGTTACATCACGTCCGCTCTTTGGAACGCCTGGAGGAGGATAAAAGGGACGACTCACTGTTTATTATATTTTTGTATGTGATATATATATCTGTCATATCTTTGTTTATTGATGGAAAATAATAAAAATATAAAGAATTAGACCCCGTTCACACTGGGGCGATCCGACTTGCCGGGGCGACCTCACAGGTCGCGGCGCGCAGCTCGCACCGCGACCTTGGAGCGGCCGGCACGGACTTCATAACATTGAAGTCAATGCAGGTCGCTCCAGGTCGCCCCAAAGAAGCTCCGGACCCTTTTTCTAAGTCGGAGCGACTTGTGTCGCTCCTATTAGAACGGGTCCACAGCTTCTCTATGGCAGGCGACCTACGGCGACCTGACAGGTCGCCCCAGTGTGAACGGGGTCTTTAAAAAAAAAAAAAAACATTTTTTGCCATTGGAGGATTATTTTTGAAGCACAGGCGTTTAACCCATCACTAGTAGTCGGTGACTTGTTGGAACATACTGGCACTGGAAGAATAAGATAACCAGCACTTGAAAGGACTTATCGTTCATGCACATTTTTTGCACTGATTGCACTTTAATTTTTAATATTATGTATTGTGATTTAAATATTATGTTTCTGCACAATAATATAATAATAATGATTAGAGATACAAATTAAGCACTTTATGGTTAGACAGCGCTGGGTACACACATAAAATATACCTGAGAGGAATATACACCTTACATCCCAGCAGCAGTCTAGTAAACGCACTCCACACACTACATAGCACGGGGATCACAATATTTTAATATCTCATATACCATGTCCGTAGTCTCTGACCATCTAATAAACCATCCCAAAGTCTATGGCCACCTCTTGTATCATGTCTACAGTCCCTGACCATCTTATATATCAAGTCCACAGTCTCTGACCATCTCATATACCATGCTTATGCCATGCTTACAGTTTCTGATCAACTCTTGTATCATAAACAAGCAAAAAATTGGGGGAGCAAACCCTGAACATGTATATCTAAAGCCGGTGCAGCTATGGACCAAGCAACATGTATATTAAAAAAGAATAGCGCACACATGCAAAAGAAATGACTATCAAATATGGAGACAATCCATAAATAAAAATGGGCATTTAGTCCCACCATATGGCCATATCATGCTCAAGCCCAACACTGCGTCAAAGTACCCCATTATCAGTGGGGTTAAATGCTCCATCAAGTCTCCCTTGCAATACTTGTTTTTGTAATTTTTTTGCTCTTCTCCATTTGGATACAGGGCTAGGGTATTCCAGGGGGCACCCGGATTTGAACCAGGGACCTCTCGATCTGCAGTCGAATGCTCTACCACTGAGCTATACCCCCTCTGCCCTTGAACACAAGTCGCACTACGGAAGGTTGACCACACATTTGACAGTAATGGGGTACTTTGACGCAGTGGTGGGCTTGAGCACTATATGGCCATATGGTGGGACCAAATCCCCATTTTTATTTATGGATTATCTTCAAATTTGGTAGTTTCTTTTGCATGTGTGCGCTATTCTTTTTTAATATACATGTCTCTTGGTTCATAGCTGCACCAGCTTTAGAAATACATGGGTATGCTCCCCCAAATTTTTTGCTTGTTTATTATGAACTCTTGTATCATGCCTGCAGTCTCTGATCATCTAAAATACCATGTCTACAGTCCTTGACCATCTCAAATATTATGCCCACAGTCTCTGGCAAACTCTTGCATCATGTCTTCAGTCTTTTACCATCTCCTATATCACATCTGCAGTCTCTAACTACCTCCTGTACCATGTCCACAGTCTCTGACCATCTCATATACCACGTCTGCATACTCTGACCATCCCATATAACATTTCCGCAGTCTCTGATATACCAGCCCAAAGTCTCTGGCCTCCTCTTGTATCATGTCTACAGTCCCTGACCATCTCAAATATCAGGTCCGCAGTCTCTGACCATCTCATATACCATGCTGATACTATGCTCACAGTTTCTGACTAACTCTTGTATTATGCCTGCAGTCTCTGACCATCCATTATACCATGTCCACAGTATCTGACCATCTGATATACCATGTCTACAGTCTTTGATAATCTCTTGTATCATGTCTGCAGTCTCTGACCATCTTATATGCTATGTCCTCAGTTTCTGACCATCTAAAGCAAGGGTGTTAAACTCAAATTCATTGGGGGACGCATCAGCAATATAGTTGCCCTCAAAGGGCCGGTTGTACGGAGTGTGGGGTTCATGAGTGCGCTGCGCACAGAGTGCGGGGTTCAGGAGTGCGCTGGGTACGGAGTGCGGAGCTCAGGAGTACGCTGGGTACGGAGTGTGGAGTTCAGGAGTGGACTGGGTATGGAGTGCGGAGTTCAGGAGTGCGCTGGGTACAGAGTGTGGAGTTCAAGAGTGTGCTGGGTACAGAGTGCGGAGTTCAGGAGTGCGCTGGGTACAGAGTGCGGGGTTGCGTATGGAGTGCGGAGTTCAGGAGTGCGGGGTTGCATACGGAGTGCAGAGTTCAGGAGTGCGGGATTGCATACGCAGTGCGGAGTTCTGGAGTGCGGGGTTGCGTGCGGAGTGCGGAGTGTAGGGTTGTGTGCGGAGTTTTCTTGTGCGCTGGGTACGGAGTGCAGGGCTCAGGAGTGCGCTCTGCTCCCATCCTCCCACCTGCCTCCACAATAGTTACCCCTAGTATTGGTGCTGGTATGCACAGTAATAACCCCTAATATTGATGGCAGTTTACACAGTAATAAAGCCTAGTATTGGCGCCAGCTTGCACAGTAATAAAGCCTAGTATTGATGCCAGTTTATGCAGTATAGCCCCTTGTATTGGTGCATGTTTATGCAGTAATAGCCCCTAGTATTGGTGCCAGTTTACGTAGTAATAACCCCTAGTATTGGTGCCAGTTTACACAGTAATAGCCCGTAGTATTGGTGCCAGTTTATACAGTAATAGCCCGTAGTATTGGTGCCAGTTAATACAGTAATAACCCCTGCCTGTGTATTGGGCAAAAAGCCCGCTCTCAGGGTGCAGCTCACTGACAGGAAAAAAAAACACTGACACTAACACTAGGGACACTAGGGACTGGGGAGAGAGTGCAGGAGACTGGCCGGCCGGGCATGCGCTCAGCTCAATCAGCCGGCGCCGCTAGAAGGACAGAGGGAGCGAGAGATATCACCTTGGAGACCGGCCGGCCGCGCATGCGCACAAGCACAGGCGGCGCCGGAGGATGTATTTGTGTGCGAGAAAGTGATAAAGAGGTGGTAGTCAGCGGCGGCTACGCGGACCCCATGAAAAGGCCTGGCGGGCCGGATTCGGCCCGTGGGCCTTGTATTTGCCACCCGTGATCTATAGTATCACGTCTGCAGTCTCTGACTATCTCATATGGGATGTCAACAGTCTCTAAACATTTGTTCTATCATGCTTGCAGTCTCTGACCATCATACATACAATGTTTGCAGTCTCTGACTATCTCATATAATATTTCTGCAGTCTCTGGCCATCTCATTTACCATTTCTGCAGTCTCTGGCCATCTCATGTATCATATCTGCAGTGTCTGACCATCTTATATACCATGTCCACAGTCTTTGACCATCTCTTAAGTCTCATGTTTGCAGTCACTATCTATCTCATATACCATGTCTGCAGTCTCTGACCATCTCATATACCATGTCTTCAGTCTCTGACCATCTCTTATATCATGTTTGCGATCTCTGACCATCTAACTTACCATGTCTGCAGTCTCTGACCATCTCTTATGTCATGTTTGCAGTCTCTGACCATCTCATTTACCATGTCTGCAGTCTCTGACCATCTTCTTTATTATGTCCACAGTTTCTGACCATCTCTTGTGTCATGTGTGCAGTCTCTGAGCATTTCATATACTATGTCTGCAGTCTCTGACCATCTCATGTGTCATGTCTGCAGTGTCTGACCATGTCCTGTACCATGTCCACAGTCTCTGACCATCTCTTATATCATGTCTGTAGTCTCTGACCATCTCATGTGTCATGTCTGTAGTGTCTGATCATCTCATGTACCATATCCACATTCTTTGACCATCTCTTAAGTCTCATGTTTGCAGTTACTATCCATCTCATATACCATGTCTGCAGTCTCTGACCATCTCATATACCATGTCCACAGTCTCTGACCATCTCTTAAATCCTGTTTGCATTCTCTGACCATCTCATTTACCATGTCCGCAGTCTCTGACCATCTCCTTTATTATGTCCACAGTTTCTGACCATCTCTTGTGTCATGTCTGCAGTCTCTGAGCATCTCCTATACTATGCCCGCAGTCTCTGACCATCTCTTATATCATGTGGCTGGATGATGCACTAAGTGCTACTAACATTAAGGGCAGTATGTGCCCAGGGAAGAATGCTCAGAATGCAGACAGTATAGGTGGTGCCAAGGTAAAGAAAACCCACTGCTCCAGGTGGAATAAATGAGCCTGATGGAACCTCCGTATGAGTGCTAGCCTCAACTCGCCTTGTTGGATAGTATCAGGGTAAGAAGAAACAACTGCACATCACATTAGTTACAAATGCCTTTTATTTATATACCCAAGGTGGCACCGCAGGACACCAACAAATAGTCTAGGTAGATGCATTTCACATAATAAAGTTGTGATTAATCATTACACCTGTGCAGTGGCTACTCTAGGAACAATATATAGGGGGAGCACATAAGATACCTCAGGCAAAACTCATGTGGGGGGGGGGGCACTCATAATTTTCACCACTATATCATACCCCTGAAAAAAACGAAATAAGTATATATAAAGAGGTTCAAAAATACAGTAATGCAGTATGTACTGATACCTTTTTATTGTACTAACCTAACACTGACAAGTTTTCAAGAGTTTTCTCCTTTCTTCCTCTTTCCGCCTTCCCCCTATCTTCATTAATAACCCCTAGTAATGGTGCCAGTTTATGCAGTAACAGCCCCTAGTGTTGCTGCCAGATTATGCAGTAATAGCCCCTAGTATTGGTGCCAGTTTATGCAGTAATACCCCTAGTATTGATGTCAGTTTATGCAGTAATAACCCCTAGTATTATTGCCAGTTTATGCAGTAATAACCCCTAGTTTTGATGCCAGTTTACACAGTAATAATCCCTAGTATTAGTGCCAGTTTATGCAGTAATAGCCCCTAGTATTGGTGCTAGTTTATTTAGTAATAGCCCCTGGTACTGGTGCCAGTTTATGCATTAATAGCCCCTATTATTGGTTCCAGTTTATGCAGTATATAACCCCTAGTATTGGTGCCAGTTTACGCAGTGATAACCCTTAGGAATGGTGCCAGTTTATGCAGTAATAACCCCCAGTATTGGTGCCAGCTTACGCTGTAATAGCCCCTAGTGTTGGTGCCAGTTTACGCAGTAATAACTCCTAGTATTGGTGCAAATTTATACAATAATAACCCCTAGTATTGGTGCTGGTATGCACAGTAATAACCCCTAATATTGATGGTAGTTTACACAGTAATAAAGCCTAGTATTGGCGCCAGCTTGCACAGTAATAAAGCCTAGTATTGATGCCAGTTTATGCAGTATAGCCCCTTGTATTGGTGCAAGTTTATGCAGTAATAGCCCCTAGTATTGGTGCCAGTTTATGTAGTAATAACCCCTAGTATTGGTGCCAGTTTACACAGTAATAGCCCGTAGTATTGGTGCCAGTTTAGACAGTAATAGCCCGTAGTATTGGTGCCAGTTAATACAGTAATAACCCCTAGTATTGGAGCCAGTTTATACAGTAATAGCCCCTAGTATTGGTGCTAGTTTACACAGTGATAGCCGCTAGTATTGGTGCCAGTCTATGCAGTAATAGCCCCCAGTATCGGTGTCAGTTTATGCAGTAATAACACCTAGTAATGGTTCCAGTTTATGCAGTCAAATGTGTGCAGAAGTCTCCAAAATATCATCCACAATAACCATATTCCAAAATGTTATCAAACTTTTTTTCTGGACTTTTATCTTCAATCTGTCCTTATTTTTCTTTATCATATTTTTTTTTCCACCTTCTTATGTTATCCATCACCATTTAGAGAAAAGGTTTCCCCAGTTTGGAAATAGGACTTTAAAGGCTCAAAGAGTAAACATTACATTATATTAAAAGGTGCACTGCTCAAAAAAATTAAAGGACTACTTTTTAATCAGAGTATAGCATCAAGTCAATTAAACTCCTGGGATATTGATCTGGTCAGTTAGGTAGCAGAGGGGGTTGTTAATCAGTTTCAGCTACTTTGGTGTTAATGAAATTAACACTAGGTGCACTAGATGGGCAACAATGAGACAACCTCCAAAACAGGAATGGTTTTAAAAATGGAGGCCACTTAAATTCTGTTTCCCCACTCATCTTTTCTGACTGTTTTTCACCAGTTTTGCATTTGGCTAGGGTCATTGTCACTGCTGGTAGCATGAGGCGATACCTGGACCCTATAGAAGTTGCACAGGCACTCCAGCTCCTCTAGGATGGCACATCAATACATGCCCTTGCAAGAAGGTTTGATGTGTCTCAAGAGCATTGAAAAGATTCCAGGAGACAGGCAGTTACTCTAGGGGAGATGGACAGGGTCGTAGAAGGTCATTTACCCATCAGCTGGACTGTCATCTGCTCCTTTGTGCAAGGAGCAACAGGATGATCACTGCTAGAGCCCTACAAAAGGACCTCTAGCAGGCCACTGGTGTAAATGTCTCTGACCAAACAATCAGAAAGTGACTTCATGAGGGTTTCCTGAGGGCTCGACGTCTTCTAGTGTGCCCTGTGCTCACTGCCCGGCACCGTGGAGCTCAATTGGCATTTGCCATTGAACACCAGAATTGGCAGGTCCGCCACTGGCGCCCTGTACTTTTCACAGATGAGAGCACGTTCACCCTGAGCACATGTGACAGACGTGAAAGGGTCAGGAGAAGCCGTGGCGAGCGTTATGCTGATTGTAACATGCAGTGTTGGGGGTAACTAGTTACAAAGTAACTGATTACAGTAACTACATTACTTTTTTTGGTAACTAAGTAATGTAACTAGTTACAATACTAATATTGGTAACTACACTACTCTACTAGGCTATAGGAACGCGCTTTCCTGCGTTACCCAAGCCATGCGATACAATCGTTATTTCGAAGAATAGAGAGGGATGAAGTTTATGAATTTTTGTTGCACTTTATGTTTTATTCAGTTTTTTCAGCTTTTGTTCTCATGTTTCCCAAAGCCTGTGTTTATACAATAAACTCTATGCAGAAAGAGTGTCATATATCTTCTTCTACACGGTCAATTAAGAAAGAGGAAAGTAAAGTAATAAGTAGTGAAGTTACTTTTCAAATGCAGTAACTAGTAAAGTAATCTCATTACAATTTACAGAAGTAACTAGTAACTAGTTAAATTTTTTGAGTTACTACCCCAACACTGGTAAAATGCTTCAGCATGACCGGTTTGATGGTGGGTCAATAATGGTCTGGAGAGGCATATCCATGGAGGGAGGCACAGACCTCTGCAGGCTAGACAATGGCACCCTAACTACTGCCGATAGGTATCGGGATGAACTCCTTGGACCCATTGTCAGACCCTACACTGGTGCAGTGGGTCCTTTGTTCCTCCTGGTGCACGACAATGCCCGGCCTCATGTGGCGAGAGTATATAGCCAGTTCCTGGAGGATGAAGGAATTAATACCATTGAATTGCCCTTACGCTTGTCTGATCTACATCTAATAGAACACTTCTGGGACATTATGTTTCGGTCCATCCGATGCCGCCAGGGTGCACCTCAGTCTATTCAGGAGCTCAGTGATGCCCTGGTTGACATCTGGGAGGAAATACCCCAGGACACCATCTGTCGTCTCCTTTAGGAGCATGCCCTGACATTGTCAGGCATGTATACAAGCTTACCATTTTGAGTTGCTGCAATGAAATTTTGGCAAAATGGACTAGACTGCTGCATCATTTTTTCACTTTGATTTTCGGGGTGTCTTTGATTTTGGCCCTCTGTAGGTTGATAATTTTCATTTCCATCAACCGATGTGGCATACTTTTGTTCCTAACCCATTACCCAATCCATATCAGTATAGCTATCCAGCATGATATTTTTCCCCATTGAGATCTGATGTGTTTTCAAAGTGTTCCTTTAATTTCTTTGAGCAGTGTATCATATTTATTCGTAGAAAACATCCCTGCAAATACAAAGGCACTTTCATATGCAGGGCATGTGGATACTGTAGATACATGCATAATGCCTCGTCCATTGAATTGCCCAATGGACACATTTTTAAGGCACAACACTACGTTAACTGTAAATCTTATGGTGTGGTATAACTTTTGCTATGATTGTGGCTCATTCTATGTAGAGAAAACCAAAGTTGAATTTTGGAGAGGGGTCTTCTGGCACATTCGTATCATGCGAACTTGTAAATCAGAGCTGCCATTGGGCAGACATGTTACCGCTATACATGGTGGTATTTGTCCTAAAGTCAAATTTCTGGCCTTGGATCAGGTACACCCCAGCCCCAGAGGAGGAGACTGGAACAAACTCCTCCTGCAGAGGGAGCCGTCACCTAAAGGCTACCACAATCCCAGGCCTCAATGAGGCGGTGAATTTTAAGTCTTTCTTGGAAGGCTTCACCTCGGGAGGAATGGAGAAATAATTTATCTGTGCGTGCAAACCCCCTCTGGGGATTGCCTTAACAACTGCTTTGTTACTGTGAAATTCCAATATGTCCATGAGATCCTGATATATGTTCCCGATTGTGACACTTTTATATGCCCCTACTTTCTGTCGTGAGCAGTTAAACTTTTGTGTTTTTTCCTTTTTTATTTTTGTGAATGCATGCCGGGCGGGGGCATGCTTGGTGGCACCCGGCACGCGTAGGCTCACTGCTCCCAGCCTATGTCAGGAACCGTTGACACGTGACGTCATTCCACATACGCTAACCACCTGTGGGCAAGGAAGCGCTGCACGCCGAACATCCAGGAGACCTTACAATGGCACCAGTAAGTGCGGACAGATGCTGCACACATATAAGATTCCTCTTCTCCACACACAAACCTGGGGGGAGTTACAAACAAGCACTGTCCTACTTAAAGCCCTAAGAGAGACACACAAACATCATCCACCATTCAACACAGTGAGACTGAGAGTAATACGTGGAAAGGTAAGCTCCTTTACTATACTCATCTATGCATACTCTTTTTAAATACTATCATTATATGGAGGTATCCTTATGCCACGAATGTGTCCAATACTAATACAGAGTTGTCATACTTTATAGATCCATCTACAGACTGCTTCTTTACTTGTGCCTCGCAAAAGAAAATTAATGCATGCCTGTAACCTCTGTTATATACATCCTCCTGTGTAGTATGTCTCGGATATAAAATGACCGGGTATGTGGCTTGTAGTGTAGCATTTATGTTTTCAAACATACCATACCTTGCTCTCACCTACAGTATACTCCCCTTTCACATTCACTTATATTTTTCCTTGTATGTCTGATGCCAGGTGGTCCCAGTGCTTGCTTAGCAGCAGTGGCGGCTGGTGCTCAAAATTTTTGGGGGGGGCGCAAAAAGAAAAATTTGCGGCAAAAAACGCTGTAAAATATTGCGTGACTTTGATGCCACTCAAGTGTTAAAGGGGCCATCAGTAATCAAGGAAGAGGTCACGGACGGTGCAAGATTTATCAAGTTACCCAGGCCAGGCCCAGACCAGAGTGCAGATATCCTTATCATGGATGGACCCAGGCCAGGGGAAAACAGGTAGGTACAGGCATGTGAGGTCATGGTGCAAGAAGAATAACATCAAGTTACCCAGGTCGGGCCCAGACCACAGTGTGCAGATATGATTATATATATATATATCAATCCATGGATGGATGTATCATCCATCCATCCATGATGATATATATATATATATATATATATATATATATATATATATATATATACAGTATATAAGGATATCTGTGCACACTCTGGTCTGGGCCCGGCCTGGGTAACTTGATAAATCTTGCACCGTGACATGCCTGTACCTACCTGTTCTGGCCTGGCCTGGGTCCATCCAACCATCCATGATGGATGGATGGACCCAGCCCATGGCAGAACAGGTAGGTACAGGCATGGATGGCATTGGGGATGGCAAATTCTAGTGATTTAGTGAGAATTTGAAACCACTGAGGAGAAGACTGCAGTCTGCAGGTGCAGGAGAGGAGGACTGAGGAGTCACTTACCGGTGGTGACTGACTGTTCGTGACTCGAGTGGTGCACTGGTGTGGTGTCTCTCTCTTCCAGACTGGAGTTCCAGATGACCTCCGAGACGCTGCGCGGCCTGGTGACTGCCTGTGCCTGGTCTGGACGGATGGATCCGATTCAGGTCCGATGACTCCGGTCTCCGCTCCGCTCTCTGCCGTTGCCGCCGTCACTCCCGTCTCCTGCCGTTACCATCTGTCCACTCCAGTCGGACTCGGTGCGGCAGCGTGACTGACACACGCGACATCAGTGGGGTCAGTCTGGGGCCATGGGATGTCCTGGATGATGATTGGTCCAGGCTGTAGACTGGACCAATCACAGCCAGGATATCAGGAAAGTGGGGGTGTCCTAGCGCACCTGACTTGCGCCCAGGTTACGCCCCCAGAAGGCAGCCAATCGGCGCCTCTTCTGGGACTTAAACCCCACCCCCCCATAGCCACCAGTGCCACCACATAGGCCTGCGAACACAATTTTTTTTTTCACAACTTTATTTGTTCTTTTTGTAATTTTTTTTTCTTTTTTTTTAGGGGTAGGGGGGCGGTGCCCGGGCGCCCCCTATGCACGGGCCGCCACTGCTTAGCGGTCTACGCCCAGGTTTGGTTTCCACCCATTCCTCCTTTTACACTGCAGGAGGTTTCCTTTGGATTTTTCTTTTTTGTGGTTCCATTTGCTTTTATGTTGTGATGAGTCATGCCACAACATGGGGACATTTTTGTCATATACAGGTGCATCTCATAAATTAGAATATCATCAAAAAGTTAATATATTTCAGTAATTCAATGCAAAAAGTTAGTCATATATTTTTTCTTTTATTTTTGATGATTATGTAAAAAAAAAAGGATTTTTAATACAGGCTTACTGAAAAGTATGTCCATGTACAGTATAGTATGCACTCAATACTTGGCCGGGGCTCCTTGTGCATGAATTACTGCATTAATGTGGCGTGGCATGATGGTGATCAGCCTGTGGCACTGCTGAGGTGTTATGGAAGCCCAGGTTGCTTTGATAGCGGCCTTCAGCTCATCTGCATTGTTGAGTCTGGTGTCTCTCATCTTCCACTTGACAATACCCTACAGACTCTCTATGGGGTTTAGGTCAGGCGAGTTTGCTGGCCAAGCAAGCACAGTGATACCATGACTATTAACCACTTTCGGACCATCCGCCACAGTTTTACGTCGGTACTTTAGTAGCAGAAAACAGCTTCTGAGAAACCAAAGATTGGAATTTCCAGACACATACTTTCAGGAAAACCTTTTTTTTTAATCGCTAGCGAAGTGAACCTAGCCCGGCTCATGCCCTCTTGCTAAGTTACCGAAATAGGCGTGGACATCACTTATATGTCAACAGTTGCGTCACAAGGGCATATACAAAAAAAATTAAAAAATATAATTTTTCCTTTATCTAAGCAAAACATACTTCTTTCTCTTATGTAGCTACTTCCTCTAATTTCCTATTTCAGAACAAATGGCTTTTGCAGCTTTTACACTTCTCTGTGTTCTTTGCAAAAGAGGAAATTAGGTAGAGGAGGGGAGAATGAGGGGGCTGGAAGTATGCAGCTATGCCACTTCTGCTGTTCCCTGTAGTTCCACAAAAAACTTGTCATAATCAACCATTTTGTTTTTTTACTAACCATCCGCCATGTTAGAAGGCTTTTCAGCTGATGCCACATTCCCCCTTTTAATGCTACTCCAAAAAACAATAAGGTGAAACACCTTTCTCCTGCGCTTGGAATCCAAGCCTCCCGACCACACTCCTCCCGGGACTCACACCTGGCTTCTCAGATGGCTAAGGTCTTGCTGCCCATAACGGACTGGGGTAGTCCACCGGTACTAAAAGCAAAGAAAACAAAGAAAGGGCGCACCGACCTAGCGCATTATCCTCAATAAAAGGCTTTATTTGTGTAACATTAAAAAGTGGCTACTCGCAGACATAGATGTAAATATAGCATATCGAGCTCATTTGCCCAAGTGTCCGGATAAGTCCAAATAATCGTCCATAACCGATGAGATGACGGCTGACGCGTTTCAAGGCTTAGCCTCTTCCTCAGAGCTCTGAGGAAGAGGCTAAGCCTCGAAACGCGTCAGCCGTCATCTCATCGGTTATGGACGATTATTTGGACTTATCCGGACACTTGGGCAAATGAGCTCGATATGCTATATTTACATCTATGTCTGTGAGTAGCCACTTTTTAATGTTACACAAATAAAGCCTTTTATTGAGGATAATGCGCTAGGTCGGTGCGCCCTTTCTTTGTTTTCTTTCCCCTTTTAATGCTATCCTAGCAAGAGCTTAACCACTTTACCACCGGAGGATTTTGCTGTCTTACGTCTAGGCCACTTTTTGTGCTTCGGCACTGTGCAACTTTAACTGACAATTGTGCGGTCATGCAATGTGGTACCCAAACTAAATTTACGTCCTTTTTTTCCCACAAACAGAGCTTTCTTTTGGTGGTGTTTGATCACCTCTGCGCTTTTTATTTTTTGCGATATTAATAAAAAAAGAGCGAAAATTTTGCAAAAAAAAGACATTTTCAACTTTGTCTTTTAAAAAATATCCAATATACTCAATTTATGTCATTTTTTTGGCCAAAATATATTTAGCTACATGTCTTTGACAAAAAAAAATTCAGTGAGCATATTTTTATTGGTTTGCGCAAAAGTTATAGCGTCTACAAACTATTGTGTAAATACTGAAATTTTACGCAGCTTTAATTTCTGACTGCCTATCTCATTTCATGAAGTGCTAAAATGGCAGGGCAGTACAAGACCCCCCCAAATTACCACTTTTTGGAAAGTAGACATCCTAAGGAATGTTCTGAGAGGCATGTTGAGCTCATTGAATATTTCATTTTTTTGTCACAGGTGTTTGAAAAATGACTAAAAAAAAAAAATCTTTTTTTTTTTACACAAAGTTGTCATTGAAATGATATATTGCTCACACATGCCATGGGTATATGTGTAATTACACCCCAAAATATATTCTGCTGCTTCTCCTGAGTACAGGGATACCACATATGTGAGACTTTTTGGGAGCCTAGCTGTGTACGGGACCCCGAAATTCAATCTCCATCTTTAGGTTTTCTAATGGCGTAAATTTTTGATTTTACTCCTCACTACCCATCACAGTTTCGGAGGCCCTGAAATTTCAAGATAGCACAAAACCCCCCCAAATGACCCCATTTTGCAAAGTAGACACCCCAAGCTATTTGCTGAGAGGCATGGTGAGTCCATGGAATATTTTATATTTTGCCACAAGTTTCGGGAAATATATTATTATTATTTTTTTTTTTTTTGTTTTTTTACACAAATTTGTCACTAAATGATATATTTCTCACACATGCCATGGGTATATGTGAAATGACACCCCAAAATACACTCTGCTGCTTCTCCTGAGTACAGAGATACCCCATGTGTGAGACTTTTTTGCAGTCTAGCCGAGTACAGGACCCCGAAAATCAATCACCACTTCCAGGCTTTCCAAGGGCGTAAATTGTTGATTTCACTCCTGACTACCTATCACAGTTTCGGAGGCCATGAAATGCCAAGACAGCACAACCCCCCCCCCCCCAAATGACCCCTTTTCGGAAAGTAGACACCCTAAGCTATTTGCAGAGAGGCATGTTGGGTGTTTTGCAGATCTCACTTTTTGTCACAAAGTTTTGGAAATTGAAAAAAGAGGAAAAAAAATGCATTATCCTGTTTTTTCTTCATTTTCCAAAAAAAATTAGAGCTGCAAAATACTCACCATGCCTCTCAGCAAATAGATTGGAGTGTCTACTTTGCAAAATGGTGTCTATTGCTGGGGTTTTGTGCTATCTTGGCATTTCATGGCCTTTAAAAGTGTGATAGGTAGTAAGGAGTGAGATCAACAATTTACGCCCTTAGAAAGCCTGAAGGTGGGGAGTGCTTTCGCGGGTCCTGTACTCGGCTAGACTGCCAAAAAGTCTCACACATGGGGTATCCCTGTACTCAGGAGAAGCAGCAGAATGTATTTTGGGGTGTCATTTCACATATACCCATGGCATGTGTGAGCATTATATCATTTACTGACAACTTTGTGTAAAAAAACAAAAAAAAAAAATTATAATTTTCCCGAAACTTGTGGCAAAATATAAACTATGCCATGGACTCATCATGCCTCTCAGCTAATAGCTTGGAGTGTCTACTTTGCAAAATGGGGTCATTTGGGGGGGGTTGTGCTATCTTTGCATTTCATGGCCTTCAAAAGTGTGATAGGTAGTAAGGAGTGAGATCAACAATTTATGCCCTTAGAAAGCCTGAAGGCGGTGATTGGTTTTCCGGGTCCTGTACGCGGCTAGACTGCCAAAAAGTCTCACACATGGGGTATCCCTGTACTCAGGAGAAGCAGCAGAATGTATTTTGGGGTGTCATTTCACATATACCCATGGCATGTGTGAGCATTATATCATTTACTGACAACTTTGTGTAAAAAAAAAAACAAAAAAAAAACAAATTGTCATTTTCCTGAAACTTAGGGCAAAATGTAAAATACTCCATGGACTCAATATGCCTCTCAGCAAATAGCTTTGGGTGTCTACTTTCCAAAAAGGGGTCATTTGGGGGGTGTTTGAACAGTCCTGGCATTTTATGCTCAATTTTAGCAACAGATCACCCACTCTTCTAACCACTTGAAAACCAAGCCTTTTCTGTGACTTTTTGTTTACATGAAAAAATATATTTTTTTTTTACAAGAAAATTACTTTGAACCCCCAAACATTATATATTTTTTTAAAGCAGAGGCCCTACAGAACAAAATGGTGGATGTTGCAATTTTTTTTGTCACACGGTATTTGCGCACACATTTTCCAAACGTAATTTTTGCGTAAAAAAAACAATTTTTTATATTTAATGCAGAAATACACTATATAATTCCAAATTGTTTGATAAAATTTAAAAGATGATCTTATGCCGAGTTCATAGACACCTAACATGACATGCTTTAAAAATTGCGCACGCCCGTGCCGCGGCAACAAACTACGTACGGTTTTAAAAGCCTTTAAAAGTCTTTACAGGCTACCACTTTGGACTTACAGAGGAGGTCTACTGCAAGAATTACTGCCCTCGACCTGGCGTTCGCGGCGATACCTCACATGCATGCTGCAATTGCAGTTTACATATGACACTAGACCAACGCTTGTGTGCGAATTTGCGCGCAAGCACAGGGGGACAGGGGGGGCTTGATCTTTTTTTTTTTATTTGCTTTTCTATGTTATTTTGACACCTTTTCTTTCATTTTTTTTTTTTATCATTTTTATTGTTATCACGGTGAATTTAAATTTCCCCTATGATAGCAATCTGTAGTGACAGGTACTCTTTTAAAAAAAAATTGGGGTCTTTTAGACTCTAGATCTCTCCTCTGACCTTAACGCATCTGACCACACCAAAATTGGTGTGATAAAATACTTTCCCAATTTCCAAATGGCGCTGTTTATTTTTGGCGAAACAAGTCATGAAATGCTCGTAGCTTCCGGTATCTTAGGCCATAGAGATGATTGGAGCCATTCTCATCTCCAATTAGCTCTATGGTTGGATAATTGAACCACCGGCTGCACTCTCGGGTTAACCGGTGGGACAGGAGAGCCCGAGAAAAACCACGGAAGGCTGCGGAAGGCGACGGTGGGGGGGGGGAGAGTCCCCTCCCACTGTATGTAAAAGCAGTCTAGCGGCCAATTACCTGCTAGGATTGCTTTTACATGTAAGTCGACCGCTGGCTGTAAAAAACGATACCAAGATGATGCCTAAATCTGCAGGCATCATCCTGGTATAACCACTCAAAGTCCAGCAACGTACCAGTACATTGCTGCTCCTTGTTTGGCATATAGGTTTTTTTTTTTTCATGCAGCCTGTGGGCTGAACGAAAAAAAAGAGAACCTATCAGAAATCAGCACAGGAATAATGCGTAGTATTACTCATCATTAACCGCCCAAACAACCACCCACTGAATTTAATGATGGGTATACACGACACTATCCACGTATACCAAAATAGAATTTTAACTGCAGTGCTGAAATCAGAAAATCACCACAGCTGCTACCAGCAAAGGTATCCATATATGCTGAGCGCAAACACTGTTTGTGTCAGAATATATAAAATCAATGTCGTGGTAGCCGACGAGTAACTGCAAGAGAAACAGGTCACAAAAGAATGAAAAACAAACAAAGTACAGTAGGAAGTGTAGAAGAACATAAAAAATGACTGAGACGACAACTATTTTTGGCTTTTATGTATTTTTTTTTTTTTTTCTTCAAACGTCGAGTTCCAGGTTCGGGTCTCTCAAAATGACGATAGCCATCGAACATCTATTGAGACCCTGTGTAAATGTGCCCTAAACTGTGCCGGGCTGTACCCTACGCTAATAATCCAGTAGTGTGTGGTAGCGACTCTAGATCTTTCCTCTGACCTTAAGGCATCTGACCACACCAAAATTGGTGTGATAAAATACTTTCCCAATTTCCCAATGGCGCTGTTTATTTCTGGCGAAACAGAAGTCATGAAATGCTCGTAGCTTCCGGTATCTTAGGCCATAGAGATGATTGGAGCCATTCTCATCTCCAATCAGCTCTATGGTTAGATAATTGAACCACCGGCTGCACTCTCGGGTATGTGTCCTAAACTGTGCCGTGCTGTACCCTACGCTAATAATCCACTAGTGTGTGGTAGCGACGGAAACAGTCACCGTTGCAAAGACCAGGTTGGTCAGGACAGTCGGGACAATAATTCCGGGTGTCACGCCTAAATCCGCGCTTGCTGCAGACACGGCATCTTTTTTGGGGGTATCGTTGGGTAGGGGTACTCGGGAGGAATTCCGGAAAATGCCTCTCATGCAGCCGGCTCACTGCATCTGGTTGGTGAATTGGGGCAGGAGCACCAGCTGGATACAGAAGGGCTCTGATTATCTCTTCTTGGAATTGAAAGAAGGATAATGTTCCGGCAGACGCTTTCTATAAGACAAAAGCGTTGTAAACAGCCAATTGAAATAGGTATACAGACACTTTTTTGTACCAGCGTCTGGCCTTGCGGGCAATTAAGTACGGTCCCATCATCTGGTCGTTGAAGTCCACCCCTCCCATTTTACGGTTATAGTCGTGGACACAGAGGGGCTTCTCAACAACAACACCGGAGACCGTAGTAATTTGGACTGCCGTGTCTGGGTGAATGGAGGACAGCACGTAAACGTTTTGCTTGTCCCTCCACTTCACTGCAAGCAATTCCTCGCACCTCAAGCAGGCTCTCTCCCCCGAGCTCAGTGGGGTATTTACTAGCCGTTGGATGAAGCCCCGGCGATTAGATCGCACGGTGCCACAAGCGCCAATTTGAAATTGAAAGAGGTGTCTAAAAAGTGGCACGCTTGTATAGAAGTTGTCCACGTACAAGTGGTACCCCTTTCCGAATAAGGGTGACACCAAGTCCCAAACTATCTTGCGCTGCTCCCTATGTAGCCTGGGCAGTCGGGGGGCTCCACAGTGATATCTTTTCCCTCGTAGACACGGAAATTAACTGTATAGCCTGCAGAGTTGTATAAAGTACTCACAACCCATACTTGAGTAAAAGTACAAGTGCTCGATCAAAAAGTGACTTGAGTAGAAGTGGAAGTGCTCGATCAAAAAGTGACTTGAGTAGAAGTACTAAAGTATGCAACATTTTTTGTACTTAAGTATTGCAAGTAGTTTTTTAAAAAAATTTGCTACTCAAGTACTGAAAGTAAAAGTACCAGTAGTTTTGAAAAAAAAATTGCTACTCAAGTACTGAAAGTAAAAGTACAAGTACTGTGTTATGTAGTTATTAAAGAAAGAAGTCAAAAGTTTGAACATCATATTGTTTTTTATTATTTCAAATGCAGCTTTTATTTATACATACAGGAGCAATTAGTTTCGTATGCGCTGATAATACACATGTTTTGAACTTCATGAAACCTGCCACCTTCTGTTCTGGCAGTGGTAATTTTTATAATTGTAATGAGTAACTATGCAACACAAAAAAAAAAATATCGGAGTAGAAGTATTGAAATCACTGAAAAAATGTAGTGACGTAAAAGTGGAAGTAAGAGAAAAAAACTCTACTCTAGGAAAGTACAGATACAGCCTTTCGGTACTTAAGTACAGTAGTGAAGTAGTTCTACTTAGTTACTATACATCTCTGATAGCCTGTGGCCCTGTCACACAGCTTATACAACTTGACCCCGTATCTGGCACGCTTGCTGGGGAGGTACTGTTTGATAGCAAGGCGACCAGTAAACTTAATCAGGGACTCGTCAACGCAGACATTTTGTTGGGGGGTAAACAAGGCTGCGAACCGCTGATTGAAGTGGTCTACGAGGGGCCGAATTTTGTGGAGCCGATCATATGCAGGGTCTCCCCGAGGACGACAGAGTTCATTGTCGTTGAAATGCATGAACCGAAATATTTGTTCGTATCGAATCTTGGACATAGCAGCAGAGAACATGTACATTTGATGAATTGGGTCAGTGGACTAATATAACCGCAATTCATTCTTTTTTGTAATGCCCGTGTTGAAGGAAAGGCCCAGAAAGGTTTTAAACTCCTGAATCGTAATAGGATTCCAGGCAAATGGTTTGGCAAGGGGTAAATTTGGGTTGGCGGCGATGAATTGTTGAGCGTACAAATTTGATTGGTCCACAATAGATCTGAAAAGATCTTCAGTGAAAAACAGCTCAAAAAAGTTTATGGGATTAAAACCAGCTGTTTCCACTTGGATTCCGGGTTGGGCGGTGAATGGGGGAAGTACTGGCGCTGTGGAATCTGTGGGCTGCCAATTAGGATATGCCAGCGCTTCAGGGAGGACACTATGGGCTCTACGGGCCTGTCTTCGAATACGCGGTGGCTGCGGGCCACGACTCGTGCTAGCCACCGCACCAGCTTCAACTGCACTCAGGTGACTCGCCATGTCACCAGGTGATACTGCAGTGCTGGTTGAAGGTCCAGGATGTACTAGGCCGCTCGTGCTTGCCAGATCACGAGAAGTGTGAGCGGCACTAGTACTGGCACTCTGCTGCATACGAGAAACTCCCGGTTCTTGCAAGTCAGCAACTCCAGAATGGGGTCGGGTACGCCTGACCCTAGCAGGGACCCCTCTGTCGGAGCTATCTGTCAGGGAGCCGCTGCTGTCATCTGGTTCGTATATTGACCCAGATTCTGACAGTGAGGCTTCCCCATCGCTCTCACCTGCCATGGTCAGTATACTGTAGACCGGTACAGTAGTGCGACTACTAGGTAATAAAAGCACCTGGTTGTCGAGGACTATTTGGTCGCAACAAAAAAAAACTGCTAGCACTAGCAGAGATCAGGCCTGACTTTGGGGAACACTAAATTATGGGGACGCTAGTATAGTTCTGATGAGATCAGATATTGATCTGTTCAAACACTATACTGGTAATGGAGGTGTGTGTGTATGTGTGTTAGTGTACTTGACTCTAACTGACGCTAAGTAACGGTGGTGTAGTGGGATCCTGACGCTAACTAGCTAGCCCAGTGGTTCTTAACCTTGTTGGAGGTACTGAACCCCACCAGTTTCATATACGCATTCACTGAACCATTCTTAATTGAAAAAATAAAATATGATTTTTTCAAATTCAAAACATAGGTATATATTTAGGTATACATTTATACATAGGTGCACAAAATGAACAAAACCATAAAAAAAAAAAAAAAAAAAAAAAAAAGGCTCCATAGCTCAGGGGTTAGAGCACTGGTCTTGTAAACCAGGGGTCGCGAGTTCAAATCTCGCTGGGGCCTCCCTGCAAGTGTTGGCGACTGTATCTCAAAAAACAAAACCATTAAAACATGGGGTGTCAGGAGGGCACACACTGAGGGGGGAGGTGTTGGGAGGGCATACTATGGGGTATCAGGAGGGCACACACTGGGGGGGTTGGGAGAACATAGCATGGGGTGTCAAGAGGGAACACACTTTGGGGAGGTGTTTGGAGGGCATACCATGGGGTGTTAGGAGGGCACACATTGGGGGGAGGTGTTGGGAGAGCATTCCATGGGGTATCAGGAGGGCACACACCAGGGGGTATTCACAATGCTTTATTGAGCTAAATGAAAAGGACATGCATTTCCATCTCGTCAGCTAACAGCACCTCTATGCTAAGCTGCAGTAACTCAGCAGACGTAACATAGAGGTCCTTGTAAACGAATCCACCATGTACAGCTAGCTGAGCCTACCTCCAGGAACATTCACTCGGCTCCCTCTGCTCATCTGCTCACACTTCCCTCTTCCAGGCGGGCGCGATCTCCGTGGTCAGGTACATCCCCATCCTGCCCACTCACGCAGCAAGCAGCCTGCAGGGGATAGGCTGGAAACCTGCTGGGGGAGGTACAGGGGGCGGAGTGTCAAGTGTCTATGTGTAATGGCTGTGAGTTGTCCCGACTGCAGCTCTGATTTCCCGGGGTGCGCTCGGCCTCACAATCAGTAATATTTTCTTGGGGGGAGCAATTGCCCCTTTGTCCCCCCCGCCGAACTCCGGAGAGTGACTCACCGAACCCCTGGGGTTCGATCGAACCCAGGTTAAGAACCACTGAGCTAGCCTAAGTTGTGTCACCCGTGACGCTAATACAGTAATCGGTAATCACTGTATATAGTGAACACTGTGACAGGGCAGTGAAGGGGTTAACTGGGGGAGATCAAGGGGTTAAACTTTTATAGGTGATATATGGCGGGTGGCCTTAACCTATTTGGGCTTAGCGCAAGCGCAAATTAATAGGGAGTGAAGGGGTTAACTGGGGAAGATCAAGGGGTTAAAAGTTTATTAGGGGAAAGGTGGCGGGTGCCCTAACCCTATCTGGGCTTAGCACAAGCGCAAATTAGGGTCACTAGTGACACTAAATACAGTGATCAGTATTTACCTATATACTGTATTTAGTGCACAGAGTAATAGGGTGTAAAGGGGTTAACTGGGGCTGATCAAAGGGTTAAAACTTTATTAGGGGATAGGTGACGGGTGCCCTAACCCAATTTGGGCCTAACGCAGGCGCAAACTAGGCTCACAAGTGACGCTTATACAGTGATCAGTAAAATATCTGTATACCACTTTATATAGTGTTCACTGTGAGGGGTTTGGGGGTGATCAGGGGGTGATCAGAGGTGATCAAGGGGTTAAATGTGCCTATGTGAGGTGTGTCAGTGTGCTGCTTGGTGGAACTCACGTTTTTGATGTCTCTCTGTCTTCTCCTGGAACCGAAAGGACTCCAGGAGGAACAGTGACATCACTTCCCCTGCATGTGTTTACATTACACAGACAGGGGACAGATTGCCATTGGTTGGGACCGATCGCCAGACACTGACCAAAAATCATTGGTCAGTATCTGGTGATTGATCGGTTCCCTACCGAATGCCATCGGAATCGGGACCCGCCTGCTACCACAGGCCTGCCCGCCTGCTACCACAGCGCCTGCGGCAGGTGCTGTGGTGGCAGGCGGGCAGGCGCAGCCTGTGTTGGCAGGCAGGCAGGCCCTGTGGTGGCAGGCGGGCAGGCCCTGTGGTGGCAGGCGGGCAGGCCCTGTGGTGGCAGGCGGGCAGGCGCTGTGGTGGCAGGCGCTGTGGTAGCAGGCGCTGTGGTGGCAGGCGGGCAGGCGCTGTGGTGGCAGGCAGGCAGGTGCTGTGGTGGGCAGAGGGGAGAGTGCACTATGGGGTCTGTCAGGTGTCGATGAGGCCTGAGGGCGGCTGAGGCAGTGAGGCCTGGCTGAGTGAGTGAGCTTCAATAAAAACTTGTTGTTGTTTTCTTTGTCAATGTCTTACTCTGTCTTACCTTACCTGAAGCAGCAGACCTGCTGCCACCACAGCGCCTGCCACCACAGCGCCTGCTACCACAGCGCCTGCCACCACAGCGCCTGCCCACCTGCCACCACAAGGCCTGCCCGCCTGCCACCACAGCACCTGCCACCACAGCGCCTGCCCACCTGCCACCACAGGGCCTGCCCACCTGCCACCACAGGGCCTGCCCGCCTGCCAAAACAGGCTGCGCCTGCCCGCCTGCCACCACAGCGCCTGCACTGTGGTGGCAGGCGGGCAGGAGCTGTAGTGGCAGACGCTGTGGTGGCAGGCGAGCAGGCGCTGTAGTGGCAGGCGCTGTGGTGGCAGGCAGGCAGGTGCTGTGGTGGCAGGCGGGGCAGGTCCTGTGGTGGCAGGCGGGCAGGCGCTGTAGTGGCAGGCGCTGTGGTGGCAGGCGGGCAGATCCTGTGGTGGCAGGTGAGCAGGCGCTGTAGTGGCAGATGCTGTAGTGGCAGGCAGGCAGGTGCTGTGGTAGCAGGCGCTGTGGTGGCAGCCGGGCAGGCGCAGTGGTGGCAGGCGGGCAGGCCCTGTGGTGGCAGGCCGCAGGCGGCCTGCCACTTCAGGGCCTACCCGCCTGCCACCACAGCGCCTGCCCACCTGCCGACACAAGGCATGCCTGCCTGCCTGCCACCACAAGGCCTGCCCGCCTGCCACCACAGGGCCTGTCCGCCTGCCACCACAGGGCCTGCCTGCCTGCCACCACAGCGCCTGCCACCACAGCGCCTGCCCACCTGCCACCACAAGGCCTGCCCGCCTGCCACCACAGGGCCTGCCCGCCTGCCACCACAGCGCCTGCCAGCACAGCGCCTCCCCGCCTGCCACCACAGCGCCCGCTACCATTTTAAAGGGGAGGAGTTAGTAAGATAACCACGCCCACATGGGGGCGCCAAAAATATTTCTGCACCCAGGCACCTGTGACCCCCAGGATCGGCCCTGCCCACAGTTGATCCAGAGGAAGGCGAAAAACCCCAGCAAAGCATGATCCAATTTGCTACAGCTGGGGGAAAAAATTCCTTCCTGACCCCCCGAGAGGCAATCGGATATTCCCTGGATCAACTTTACCTATAAATATTAGTACCGATTTACGTCGCGCCCGACGTAGGTCTACGTGACCAGACGGAATCGTGCCACACTGCCGCAGTAATATTACCGCAGGCAGACGTAAAGTGATTAAAATAAGCCATAACTATTGGCACTAAATCAGACTTGTTCTAAGGGTTAAGATAAGGCAAAATTGGCACTTAAATCAAGCTTGCTCTAAGGTTCGGCTTGACCGCACAAGATGGAGTCGAAGGAACAAAATGGAGGATAGATATTCCTTCAGTTACATAGTTGGTCAGGTTGAAAAAAGGCACAAGTCCATCTGGCTCAACCAAAAAAAAACACAGTAAAGAAAACCCAACCATACAATCCCATATACACAATCCTATACCCACAGTTGATCCAGAGGAAGGCGAAAAACCCCAGCAAAGCATGATCCAATTTGCTACAGCTGGGGAAAAAAATTCCTTCCTGACCCCCCGAGAGGCAATCGGATATTCCCTGGATCAACTTTACCTATAAATATTAGTACCCATTTATACAGTATGTACACCTAGGAAAGAATCCAGGCCTTTTTTAAAGCAATCTACTGAGCTGGCCAGAACCACCTCTATTCCACATTTTCACAGCTCTTACGGTGAAGAAACCTTTCCGTATTTTGAGACGAAATCTGTTTTCCTCTAGACCAGGGGTATTGAATTAACCACTTAAGGACCGAGCCCATTTTTGATACATTTTGTTCACAAGTTAAAATCAGTCAGTATTGTTTGCTAGAAAACTACTTAGAACCCCCAAACATTATATATATTTTTTAGCAAAGACTCTGGAGAATAAAATGGCGGTCATTGCAAAATTTTTTGTCACGTGGTATTTGCGCAGCGGTCTTTCAAACGCCTTTTTTTGGGGGGAAAAATTACATTTCACCGCATTTAAAGAAAAACTAAGCAGTAAAGTTAGCCCATTTTTTTTATTGCGAAAGATATCAGGTCGAGTAAGTAGATACCCAACATGTTACGGTTTAAAATATGCGCACACTCGCGGAATGGTGACAAACTACGGTCAATAAAAATCTCCATAGGCGACACATTAAAAATGTTTTAACAGTTACCAGTTTAGAGTTAGAGAGTAGCTATTTTTTTTAAATTATTGCTCTCGCTCTGGTTAAATTATTGCTCTCACACGTGTGGTTTGAACAGCAATTTCATTTGCGGGCACGACGTCTGTATACGTTTTTTTCGTGCGCAAGCTCACGTCGACGGGGCTGGCTAAAAATGTATTATTATTTTTTTCCTATTTATTTTATTTCTTTTTTTAAATTTACCACAGGTTTTTTTAAAAAAAAAAAAATCTGATCACTTTTATTGCTGTCACAAGCGATGTAAACATCCCTTGTGACAGCAATAAAAGTACCAATAAAGTACCAGTACATTGCTGGTCCTTGTTTGGCATATAGTTTTTTTTTTTTTTTCATGCAGCCTGTGGGCTGAACGAAAAAAAAAGAGAACCTATCAGAAATCAGCACAGGAATAATGCGTAGTATTACTCATCATTAACCGCCCAAACAACCACCCACTGAATTTAATGATGGGTATACACGACACTATCCACGTATACCAAAATAGGATTTTAACTGCAGTGCTGAAATCAGAAAATCACCACAGCTGCTACCAGCAAAGGTATCCATATATGCTGAGCGCAAACGCTGTTTGTGTCAGAATATATAAAATCAATGTCGTGGTAGCCGACGAGTACCTGCAAGAGAAACAGGTCACAAAAGAATGAAAAAACAAACAAAGGACATTAAAAGTACAGTAGGAAGTGTAGAAGAACATAAAAAATGACTGAGACGACAACTATTTTTGGCTTTTATGTATTTTTTTTTTTCTTCAAACGTCGAGTTGCAGGTTCCAGGTTCGGGTCTCTCAAAATGACGATAGCCATCGAACATCTTTTGAGACCCTGTGTAAATGTGCCCTAAACTGTGCCGTGCTGTACCCTACGCTAATAATCCACTAGTGTGTGGTAGCGACGGAAACAGTCACCGTTGCAAAGACCAGGTTGGTCAGGACAGTTGGGACAATAATTCCGGGTGTCACGCCTAAATCCGCGCTGCAGACACGGCATCTTTTTTGGGGGTATCGTTGGGTAGGGGTACTCGGGAGGAATTCCGGAAAATGCCTCTCATGCAGCCGGCTCACTGCATCTGGTTAAGGAAGTTGGGCAGGAGCACCAGCTGGATACAGAAGGGCTCTGATTATCTCTTCTTGGAATTGAAAGAAGGATAATGTTCCGGCAGACGCTTTGTATAAGACAAAAGCGTTGTAAACAGCCAATTGAAATAGGTATACAGACACTTTTTTGTACCAGCGTCTGGCCTTACGGGCAATTAAGTACAGTCCCATCATCTGGTCGTTGAAGTCCACCCCTCCCATTTTATGGTTATAGTCGTGGACACAGAGGGGCTTCTCAACAACAACACCGGAGACCGTAGTAATTTGGACTGCCGTGTCTGGGTGAATGGAGGACAGCACGTAAACGTTTCGTTTGTCCCTCCACTTCACTGCAAGCAATTCCTCGCACCTCAAGCAGGCTCTCTCCCCCGAGCTCAGTGGGGTATTTACTAGCCGTTGGGGGAAGCCCCGGCGATTAGATCGCACGGTGCCACAAGCGCCAATTTGAAATTGAAAGAGGTGTCTAAAAAGTGGCACGCTTGTATAGAAATTGTCCATGTACAAGTGGTACCCCTTTCCGAATAAGGGTGACACCAAGTCCCAAACTATCTTGCCGCTGCTCCCTATGTAGCCTGGGCAGTCGGGGGGCTCCACAGTGCTATATTTTCCCTCGTAGACACGGAAATTAACTGTATAGCCTGTGGCCCTGTCACACAGCTTATACAACTTGACCCTGTATCTGGCACGCTTGCTGGGGAGGTACTGTTTGATAGCAAGGCGACCAGTAAACTTAATCAGGGACTCGTCAACGCAGACATTTTGTTGGGGGGTAAACAAGGCTGCGAACCGCTGATTGAAGTGGTCTACGAGGGGCCAAATTTTGTGGAGCCGATCATATGCAGGGTCTCCCCTAGGACGACAGAGTTCATTGTCGTTGAAATGCATGAACCGAAATATTTGTTCGTATCGAATCCTGGACATAGCAGCAGAGAACACGTACATTTAATGAATTGGGTCAGTGGACCAATATAACCGCAATTCATTCTTTTTTGTAATGCCCGTGTTGAAGGAAAGGCCCAGAAAGGTTTTAAACTCCTGAATCGAAATAGGATTCCAGGCGAATGGTCTGGCAAGGGGTGAATTTGGGTTGGCGGCGATGAATTGTTGAGCGTACAAATTTGATTGGTCCACAATAGATCTGAAAAGATCTTCAGTGAAAAACAGCTTAAAAAAGTTTATGGGATTAAAACCAGCTGTTTCCACTTGGATTCCGGGTTGGGCGGTGAATGGGGGAAGTACTGGCGCTGTGGAATCTGTGGGCTGCCAATTAGGATATGCCAGCGCTTCAGGGAGGACACTATGGGCTCTACGGGCCTGTCTTCGGATACGCGGTGGCTGCGGGCCACGACTCGTGCTAGCCACCGCACCAGCTTCAACTGCACTCAGGTGACTCGCCATGTCACCAGGTGATACTGCAGTGCAGGGCCTACCCACCTGCCACCACAGCGCCTGCCCACCTGCCACCACAAGGCATGCCTGCCTGCCTGCCACCACAAGGTCTGCCCGCCTGCCACCACAGGGCCTGCCCGCCTGCCACCACAGGGCCTGCCTGCCTGCCACCACAGCGCCTGCCACCACAGCGCCTGCCCACCTGCCACCACAAGGCCTGCCCGCCTGCCACCACAGGGCCTGCCCGCCTGCCACCACAGCGCCTGCCAGCACAGCGCCTCCCCGCCTGCCACCACAGCGCCCGCTACCATTTTAAAGGGGAGGAGTTAGTAAGATAACCACGCCCACATGGGGGCGCCAAAAATATTTCTGCACCCAGGCACCTGTGACCCCAGGATCGGCCCTGGCTATAGGCCACCCAACCAAAGGGAGGAGGTAGAGCTGGAATTTATATCACTGTTGGGTAAAGTGGCAAAACTGGGATCAGTCATCATATTGGGGGACTTCAATTATCCCGACATTGACTGGGAAGAGGGGACTGCACACTCACAGAAGGCCCGTCTATTCATGGAAACCTTACAGGACAACTACATGTCACAATTGGTGGATTCCCCTACCAGAGAAAACGCAGTCCTGGATCTATTGATCACTAATGACCCAGACATAATCTCGGAGGTAGGAGTCCAGGACAACCTGGGCTCTAGCGATCACAGGATGATCATATTTAGTGTAAATAACAATATAACAAGGCAAGTGGGGAACATAAGAACCCTAAACTTCAGAAGGGCAAACTTTCCAAAATTGTACTCATTGATGGAAAGGGTAAACTGGGACCTAACCCTGGGATCCCTGACCACAGAGGAAAAATGGGATTGCTTTAGGAACATATTAAACAAATGCATCTCGCAGTGCATTCCTATGGGAAATAAATTTAGAAGAGACAAAGCCAAACCTGGCTGGCTAAACCGTAATGTTAAAAAACGTATTAGGGGGACAAAAAATGGCCATCAAGAAATATAAATCAGAGGGCACAGTATCAGCTTTTGAGCAATACAAGGAGGCAAATAAGAAAAGTAAATACGAAATCAAAATGGCTAAAATCAACTTCGAGAGACAAATAGCGGAGGATAGTAAAAATATATCAACAGCAAAAAAGCTAGGGCAGAGCATATTGCACACATAATTAACGATGATGGGAGAATGGTTACAGAGGACATTAATGGCTGTGTGTTGAGTTATTTTTGAGAGGACAGAAAATTTACACTGTTAGTGCCGGTTCACACTATAGCGTGTGCGGCGATCGCATGTAATATCGGAGCGCACTGCTCCTTCATTACATGCGATCGGATGTGCAGTGTGAATTCAGCCATACACTTTGTATGGCTAAATTGCCTGCCACCAGATGCAGCGTGCCACTTTCCACCAATAGCCTGCCACCAGATGCAGCTTGTTACTTGTCACCGTTGCCTAGCATCAGAAATTGCTTGTTACATGCCACCGTTGCTTGCCGCCAGATGCAGCGTGCCACTTTCCACCCATAGTCTGCCACTAGATTCAGCTTGTTACTTGCCACTATTGCCTGCCACCAGAAACTGCTTATTTCTTGCCACTGTTGCCTGCCACCAGAAACTGCTTGTTACTTGCCACCCATAGTCTGCCACCAGATGCAGCTTGTTACTTGCCACCATATGCAGTGTGCCACTTGCCACCCATAGCCTGCCTGTAACAGTGCTGAAAATGGAAAAATGTCCTGGGCAGGAAGGGGGTGACACAGTCCGGGATTGAGGTGGGTAATATGTTGCTTTCCACTGTTGCATTCAGGCAGCCCATGCACATGAAAGGGGCGCCAATTCACCAGAAAAGGCCCAGAAAATCGGATACACGCTGTATATATTCGATGCGTTGGGTTGCTGATGATAATAAAATGCACGTTAACATGCATGTTCCTGTAACACAATTATGTAAAAAAGGTGAGACTAGGCCCGTACGGTGCTCACCATGAATATACTCCCTAAACGCAAGAAAACACACGTGATGTAATGTCTTCCTGTAATGCATTATGTGAATAAGGTGTGATTAGGCCCGTACAATGCTCACCATGAATAGGCTCCCGAAACGCATGAAAACACACGTGTGCTGAGGTAATGTCTTCCTGTAACACGTTATGTTAATTAGGTGTGACTAGGCCCGTATGATGCTCACCATGAATAGGCTCCCTAAACGCATGAAAACACACGTGTGCTGAAATAATGTCTTCCTGTAACACGTTATGTTAATTAGGTGTGACTAGGCCCGTATGATGCTCACCATGAATAGGCTCCCTAAACGCATGAAAACACACGTGTGCTGAGGTAATGCCTCCTGTAACGCATTATGTGAATAAAGTGTGACTAGGCCCGTATGATGCTCACCATGAATAGGCTCCCTATGAAAACACACGTGTGCTGAGGTAATGTCTTCCTGTAACACGTTATGTTAATTAGGTGTGACTAGGCCCGTACGATGCTCACCATGAATAGGCTCCCTAAACGCATGAAAACACACGTGTGCTGAGGTAATGTCTTCCTGTAACACGTTATGTGAATAAGGTGTGACTAGGCCCGTATGATGCTCACCAGGAATAGGCTCCCTATGAAAACACACGTGTGCTGAGGTAATGTCTTCCTGTAACACGTTATGTAAATTAGGTGTGACTAGGCCCGTATGATGCTCACCAGGAATAGGCTCCCTATGAAAACACACGTGTGCTGAGGTAATGTCTTCCTGTAACACGTTATGTGAATAATGTGTGACTAGGCCCGTATGATGCTCACCAGGAATAGGCTCCCTATAAAAACATACGTTTGCTGAGGTAATGTCTTCCTGTAACACGTTATGTGAATAAGGTGTGACTAGGCCCGTACGATGCTCACCAGGAATAGGCTCCCTAAACGCATGAAAACACACGTGTGCTGAGGTAATGTCTTCCTGCAACACGTTATGTGAATTAGGTGTGACTAGGCCCGTACAATGCTCACCATGAATAGGCTCCCTAAACGCATGAAAACACACGTGTGCTGAGGTAATGCCTGCTGTAACGCATTATGTGAATAAAGTGTGACTAGGCCCGTATGATGCTCACCAGGAATAGGCTCCCTATGAAAACGCACGTGTGCTGAGGTAATGCCTCCTGTAACGCATTATGTGAATAAAGTATGACTAGGCCCGTATGATGCTCACCAGGAATAGGCTCCCTATGAAAACGCACGTGTGCTGAGGTAATGCCTCCTGTAACGCATTATGTGAATAAAGTGTGACTAGGCCCGTATGATGCTCACCAGGAATAGGCTCCCTATGAAAACACACGTGTGCTGAGGTAATGTCTTCCTGTAACACGTTATGTGAATTAGGTGTGACTAGGCAGTATGATGCTCACCATGAATAGGCTCCCTAAACGCATGAAAACACACGTGTGCTGAGGTAATGTCTTCCTGTAACACGTTATGTGAATAAGGTGTGACTAGGCCCGTATGATGCTTGTAGAGCAAGGCCCGGAGTAAGGGAAGAAGAACCTAGACGGAGGGCCGACATGACAGGGTTAAAAGGGGGTTTGGAGTGGCAATTCAAGGAGGGTAAAAGGAAATAAGGGAAACTTACTGGATTGGTGGAGCGTAGGGAATAGGTGGGGCTTTAGGGCTCAAACAGTAGGAGGGTCCTGGAGAGGTCTTCAGTCACGAGAGAGACAGCATTGAAACAACTTCTGCCCAGGTCAGCCTGCTGGGGGAAAGCAGGCTCCGGGCTTCTCCTGTAGCCCCTGTACGGCTACACGTGCTGGCTGTTTGACTCTCTGGGGTCTAAGCAGCGCGGGGAGCCACATTGGGGATTTTTTTTAGTCCCTTACCTCGACACGGCGTGATCGGCTAGGGAGGAATAGTCTGCAGAGCCTGCAGGGGGGGTGAGTCTTCTTTGTTCTCTCTAACCTCCCCCCCCCCCTCCGCCCTCCGCATGGCGGGAACGGCAGGCGGACATTCGGCTGGGCCAGCGTGTGTGTGTTGTGGGGGCGGGAACTGGCCTGTGCCAGTGTCTCTACTCAGCATCCGGAGTGCAGCGGTGCGGCTCCTTAGGCTGCATGACACTAGCTGGGGACAGAGCCCAGGCTAGTCTCCGGGCACTCTGCGGAGGACTGAGCGTGGGGCGGCCGGTGATGATGTCGGGAAGGGGCGGGGCGAGGGCCCTGCAATGTCACTGGCAGCAGATCGCTCTGTGGCTCCTGTGTGTGCACTGCGGATGACGGACAGCATCATTACAGTGGAAGGGGATCGGTGACTTTGGAGGCGAGGACCCGGCGCTGTCAGCTTGGATGCAGGACCTGCGGCTGGTGGGGCTTAGTGTCCTGGGCAGCCTTGTGTGTAGGTTTTCTCTCTTCTTTTCTTACTGGGGATTATTTCAGGTTACTGGGGCAGTGGGTGGTGGTTTTCTAGGACCTATGCATTGTGTGGGGGATCAGTGTCTTCTTTAGAGGGTTGTGGTAACAGCCTGCAGGGGACGCCCTCTCAGCTAGGTCTGCAGACATTGCATTTATCGCTTGCATGGGTTTGGGCTATGCCTTGTCTCACGTGGGGTTTGTATTCCGGGTGGCGGGCTGCGGGGCATTTCTTGTCGGATCCGATTCCCACTATTAGTTTCGGTGACATGCTTCATGGCGGCGCCTGGCGCTGTGTTGCTTGGGGGATGCCTGGGGCACAATTGGGCTGCACATTTGACCCGTTTTGCTGATTCGTGGGACATGCAGTGTTCGGGTGCTTCGGGGGGCCCTGTCTCAAGCGGGCGTTGGACATTGGAATAGAAAGGGTGAGTACTTGGTATTTTTCCGTTGATTCTGTGGGAACAGTGCAACCAGAACTAGGGTAAGTATGCCAAGCTCAAGGAAGACTACATGGAAAGGTAGATATTAGTGTTACACGCAGTTGCCATCTTTACTAGGGCGTGGGGGTGATGAACACGGAACACCGTTCCACATGGTTTTACGCTTTTTGGGCCCCCGCGCAGCGGCCCGCCGGGTTTAGGGGTCATCTACGGGGTCACAATGTGTCTGGGGATCCTTAGGCCAACAGGGAGGAGTGTGCAGCAGGTGCCGCGGAGGATTCTTTTGCGATGCGGTGAACCGGATCACTGTGCAGGTCCGTTCGGTGGCCGGCGGTTGGGCTCAGGGTTCAGTCAGTTCGTGTGTCCTGCTTTTGTTCCTTTCCTGCAGGCTCTTGATGTTCTGCGGTTATGCCCGGAGGCCTTTTTTGATTTGGCCGAGCTGTCCACAGGACAGTCACTTGGGTCACATGGCCGGTCCAATTCGGACCCCTTGCTGGGACGGTTTCTAGGCCCCTCTTTTTGGGGGTGTCGCCCTTAGTTGTGTACCTTAATGATTTAAAAAAATAAAAAATAAAAAAAAATAAAAAAAAATAAATAAATAAATAAACATGGTTGACTCATCGTTTATCTTGCCCGTGTGCGGTATCGTTTCAACTCCGCCCCCCCCGGCAAGGATCCGTGCAATGTTCGGTATATGTCGGACTCCATCCTATTACTTGCCGGTTCGACCGGGGAGTTCATCTTTGGTGGGCGTGATGGCTAGGTGCTTGCAGCCTGGCCTTGCCACGGCGGGGGTTTGCCTTCTTGTCCTTTTTTTTTGCAATTTTTAAATTCCTTGCAGGGAGGGTTGCGCCCACTGCACCAGGGATTCTCTATGTATCCTTGGTGGGTCTTTTTGCAGGTCTGGCTATGTTTTTGGGTGCACTGCCTTGCAGGTTCATGCGTGGAGGGGAGCATTGGTAGTGCCTTTGTTTTGTCTGGACTGGGGATCCTTCCCTGGTCCTGGTTTGGGGGGTGGTGGCTTCTCCCACCTGTTCTGCGGGTGACCACTGTTTCATTCCTTAGTTTTCATTTGCCACTTTTTACGCTTTCTAGGCATTGTACTCAACCCGGGGCCATGGACGGCGGCCCTGCGGAGTATACACTCTTTGCCTTGCTAGGCTCTGTGGGGGACAATCATTAGAGCAGTGCCGTTGCTTACAGCGGTTTCCGTTCCGTTGGCCACACCAGAGTTTGCTGGTTCCATCCTGCATACCGCATTCATACAATGGTTGGGTCGGCATGATTAGGGGAGGCTTCCGGCATTTTCATCTGGTATGGTTCTTGGGGAGCAGCGTGTCGTGGTGGGCAACTATTGGGCGTTGGGACTCTTTCCCCGGGCCTACATGAGGGGTGGGGGTTTCCTACCGGTTCCCAGGGAGGGTTTTTCTCCATTATGCTTGCTGCCGTTTTGGTAATCCGCAGGCCTGTTTTAATTGGGTTACTGAGGTCGCTGTGTTTGCAAGTGCCAGAGTTTTGTCATCTTCTCCTCTATGGTTTCCCTCATTGTGCCATATTGTTCTGTCTCGCTTGTATATCGATGCCTTTTCACGCCTCACCTACGCCTGGTGGTACTAGCTCTCAGGTGTGTGTCTTTCTCGGTTTCCGTGGGCCCAGGTTTGGGGGGTGGCATCGGGCAGTCAGGGTCCTTGGTGGGGACCGGGGGGGTATCTTGCTTGGACTGTCAGAGACGCTGGAGCTGATTTATAATCGGTCGGCAGCATTTCTGGTCGGTTTCCCGGGTGGAGTGAGAGTGTTCATTGGGTTTCATGGGGTGGGGTGGTGTTGTCCATGCGGACCAGGTCCTTCTCTACTTTTGCTAATTTTGGGCAGTCATGGTCCTGCTCGGGTCTGTGACTGCTGAGACAGCATGGAGGTCTTGGCCCTGCGACTTATACAGGGTTTACTCGGGGCGGTTGTTTTATTCCTGGCCTTCGCGGGGGCCATTTCTATTGTGAATATCCTTTGTAGCAAGCATTGGAGGATGGCGGTTCAGCACCTTAGGTTGTGGTGTGGTTTCAGGCGGCTGGCATGTTGCATTGTTACCAGTGGTTAGTGCCCCTTAACGTGGCAGGCCAGTTTGCAGAACCCGGTAGCTCGCTCTGGTGCTTCGGCCTGAGGGCATACTGGGTTTACAAAGTGAACGCGGGTGGCGGGCATGTTTTGTGCGGATCTGGGTTCCGATGCCCATCCTGCATTGGGGGTTACCTCTTTGTTTATGCGTACTTGAGTCCACCAATGACGGGAACACATCCATTCCAGGGTATCAACATGTCCTGTCCCTGGCGTTTGGGGTCTTTGGAGGCGGGCACAATCACAGGCCATCTTTATCAGTTCATCGACCCCTCTAAGGGATGGCGTCCACTGTGGAATGCCAGTTAAGGGGGGTTACCAGGGGGTGTCCGGCTGTGGCGGCTGCGCTCAATATCTCTAGGATATTTCAGGGTGGGGCAATTACAGCGGCTTTATTTACTTGTGGTCATAGAGGGCGGTCCGGGTATCGCTGGTCGTGTGTTGCCCCGATCTGTTTTAATTTTGGTAGGGGAGAGCCTTCTTTTCATTTTGGCACACCTAGTACTTTGGGTGCTTGGTTGTGAGCCCTACCCCCCCCTTTTTTGGTTTCGCTGTTTCAAGGGGCATTCCTTTGTTTTGGGGGGCTAGGCAGTGCCTGCGCGGCCGTGGGAAACAAAAACGTTGGGGTTTTTGGCATTAGGAGGTGCTGTTGCTGGCGGGGTGCGCCTTAAGTCCGGTGGTACATTTCAAACTTGCGCTGCTGGGCAGTTGGGGTCATGGCAGGGGTTCCAGGAACATGGTGTTGACCAAACTCATGGTGGGGCCTCATCTCGGGCACAGAGTCCCATGGGTGGTCTGGTTCGGTCCAGACCTACCGGGTTGCATAGGTGCCAGGGGCCCATGGTCAGTGAGAATCGTCCCAGGGGCGGCGTTCTGCATCTGGGGGAAAGAATCTACTTTAATGGTACCGCATACCCCGAAGTTGGGGGAGGTGGTCTCATTGAGGATCTGACAAACCATTCTTTTATCTGGATTGGTCTTGACTGTTTTGGCCATTAGGTGATTTCAGGTTTTGTTAAATAACAGGCCGAACCGGCCGTTTTATCCTTTTAAGGGGGAATGTTCTCCACAAGGGAGTGCCGGGAGGGTTGTGCGGCCGTGTGGTGGGAGAGTTTTTCCTCAATTCCTGGGCCTCCTCGGAGCTACTGACAGGTTACCGACACACGAGGGGGACGATGTTGGGGGTCTTTTCTCCATGTCGGAGCTGATGGGGGTCTTCCTATACGTTTTCTACTTCCTTGTTTCTCCTTCCCTGCTCCCTCTCTTTCATGGTCATAGACGGTAACACATACTCATTGTGCGTGACTCCATTAGTTGATAGTTACAAAGGGTGCGGGTGACATCTCTTCGGAGTCGGTTATCGTGGTGAGTGGGGGTGGTCTGGGGGTCAGACCCGGGAGTTGGAGTAGGACACCTGACAGTAATTATGTGGCGATGGTGTTCACCGGTTCACAAGGTGTATTGATGGGTAAAGGGCGAGCAGAGAGCCCTACGGGTGTGGTGGTGCGCTCAAACACGAGGTGTCATGTTTGTGCGCCGGTGGCGGGGTACAAGGTCCTTGTATGTGCTTTATTTGATAAATAAAAATTGGTAGGGACCCGTCTTGGGTACGGCTCCCTGTGGTTTGTCTGGGTTGTACCTGCTAAAAGTGGTGTTGTCTCCGAGTCGGTGTTTTGCGTCTGGAGGCCTAAGTTTGGTTAAGCAGGTACGTGACCGTACGGCTCCCTGTGGTTTGTCTGGGTTGTACCTGCTAATAGTGGTGTTGTCTCCGAGTCGGTGTTTTGCGTCTGGAGGCCTAAGTTTGGTTAAGCAGGTACGTGAAGTAGTGGTGCCTACAAGGACCTTGGGGGCTCCAAATTTCAGAATGTACTTACTGTTGCTGGTATGATTTATATATGTTATTTATACAATTTGGTTTAATAAAAGGCTGCTTTGGCCATTAAACTCCAATTATGGTGTCCAGTGTTTTACTTGGGTAAAGAAATAAGGTAGATTGTTGGTCAAGCAGTTCACAGAGACAAAATCATCTTTTATACCCTAGTCATGTGTTAACACAGACAAGCTGTACAGGTTGCTTCTTTATTCACTGCACATCAGCATGCAACTAACTTCAGCCACACCCAGCTCCCAGACATATACATAATTGTAACATTTTGCAGACAGCAACTTAACCCGTTGCTTACCATACTACATTCCCTCCTCTCTTTGAATAAAACATAACATGCACAACGTATTAATAAGATTAACAAAATGCATGGATGAACAACTAAAAATTTAAACTATAAACTCCTGACTATACACATAGTCCTTAAGGTAGGCCGGTGGATTTGTTGCTCGTTTTTCTCTCGGCCATTCCGATGTGGATGGTTGTGGATTGAAGTCTGGATCACTGGCAGTATCATCACTACTCTTTGCCTGTTCGCCATCTTCCGATACTTGACCTTCTGACTCAATAAATTTCTTCACAAATGAGGAATTACGCATTTTTGTGTGACCATCTAAATCCTCTAAAACCACTTGAGTACCTCTTTTCTCCTTTACAACATAAGGCTCAGGTTCAAAGGACGGAGCCAGTTTGTTAAACCGATCACTTTGAAGCAACACCTTATCACCCTGTTGAAGGCCACTAGGTTGACAATGGCGGCGGTGGTTTGCATACTGTTCAGCCCGGATCTTCCTTTCCTCATCAATATGCCGAAAAGGTTTCTGACTTGTAGGAGGACCCCCAATGTCTGGCAATTTTGTCCTGAATTTGCGACCACAAAGAAGTTCCGCAGGACTAACGCCAGTGACAGTATGCGGAGTTGTGCGATAAGCCAAAAGAAAACACCACAGTTCCTTTTTCCAGTCTCTTCTCTCTAAATGAGCAATCCGCAAAGCTTTCAGCAAGGTTCGATTCTGGCGTTCCACTTCCCCGTTAGCCTGTGGCCAGTATGGAGTTGTACGATGATGTTCAATAGCATTTGATTTCAGATAATCCTGAAATTCCTGAGAAGTAAATTGGGCTCCATTATCACTCACAATCCGTTTAGGCAACCCATGAGATGCAAAAACGCTCTCCAACCCCTCAATTACAGTTGATGATGTAGCTTTAGTGAGAACTACCACCTCTTGCCACCTTGAATAATAGTCCACAACAACTAAAAGATGGTGTCCAGATGGAATGTCGCACAGATCAATGGGTAAATCTTCCCATGGTCCCTCAGGTAGAACAGTGTGAGTTACTGGTTCTGGTTTAGGTTTGCTGCCCACCAACTGACATGCTCGACATGAAGAAACCAAACGTTCCACATCCTTGTCAATTCCTGGCCACCAGACTTTCTCACGTAATCTTTGTTTGGTGCGTACAATGCCTTGATGGCCCTCATGGGCTAAATGTAATGTACGTTTCCGTAAGTCTTTAGGCATCACAATACGATTGCCACGTAGAACTAGTTGTCCTGCAATACTCAGCTCTTGTTTGATTCTGTGATAGCTTGGGTCACAATCCACCCAAACCCCTTGTCTTACACATTTCCTCAACCGAGCAATTTCCGGATCCACAGATGACAATTCTTCAACCTCCCGCGGTGTCAATGCCTGAGGCATGGCGTTAGTAGCCACAAAACGAATGTACTCTTCTGCCAGGTTATGAACAGGTGCAGAAGACTGAGGCAATCTGGAAAGTGCATCTGCCGCATTAGTCGGTCCAGGTCTGTACCGCACTGTAAAGCGATATGGTAACAATCTGAGAACCCATCTCTCAATTCTGGCGGATGGTTTTGAGCGTGGCGAATATATCACTTCCAGAGGCTTGTGGTCTGTGATGATTTCAAAATCAAGGCCGTAGAGATAGGTGTGAAACCTTTCACATCCCCAAACAACAGCCAAAGCTTCTTTCTCGGTCTGAGAATAACGTCTCTCTACATCAGTGAGGGATCTGCTTGCATACTGAATAGGCCTGTAATCGCCTGTGCATTGTCTCTGAACCAAGATGGCGCCTAACCCCACAGGGCTAGCATCGACAATAACTTGGGTGTGTGCAGTAGGATTGAAATAAGCCAAAGTTGTGGCGCAAGTCAGCCGTCTCTTAAGTTCATCAAATGCACCTTGTTCCAAAAAGCCCCACTTCCACGGGACTGCTTTGCGAGTCAACACTCTCAAAGGTTCACTGACAGTCGCCATATCTGGAATAAACTTGGCACAGTAATTCACTAGCCCAAGAAAACTGCGTACTTCTGCAGGGTTTTCAGGATTTCTGGCATCAGACACAGCTTTAATTTTACAGTCCTCCGGACCAATGCCCCTGTCAGACAGCACATGGCCCATAAAAGTCATTTTATTCATTTGAAATGTGCATTTCTTCTCATTTAATGTTAACCCTTTCTCCTTCAAGCAATTTAGCACTGCACGGAGACGTTCATCGTGCTCCTGTGTGTTTGTTCCCCACACAATTATATCATCAGAAATGTTATGCGTGCCTTCACAACCATGTAGCACTTGCTGAATCACATGTTGATAGGCCTCCGGTGCGGACGATACGCCAAACATCAACCTCTTGTATCTAAAAAGACCTTTATGGCTTGCAAATGTAGTGATGACTCTAGATGCTGGGGTCAATTCAATCTGATGATAACCCCATTTCAAATCCAGTTTACTGAAGACACTTGCCCCATTCTGTAATGTTCCGGTACCTTGGTACCCTAAAATTACACTTTCCACAAGTGTATGCGCCCTACCATTTACTTTTGGAAAGGTGCGCATACACCTTTAAGACTGGAGCTGTCATCACTCAGCGCCGGACTAGATGGCTATTTAAGGCGTCGGCTCTCACTCACATGTGTTCGTTCAAACACCCTTATCTGGATGCTAACCTTGCTTGAAGCTTCCATGCTTGCAAGCTTACTTCGCTGACGGAACCTCGCTGCGCTGATCCCTGTATCCCGCTACTGGATCATCCGCCTCTCCTGAACCACCCTTCGGCTGTATCGCTAATAGTGCTAACTACCCCGCAGGGGAATTCTCTATAAACTTATACTAAGCTTACACTATCTAGCTCTGCATAGTAGAGACTGTTTATCACATCTGCATAAACTAGATTGCTAGCTCTTGAGACTACTGCTACTTTTCTGCACTGGGTTGATCTCTTTTGTATGTCCACCTGCTATTCTATCATCTGCTATCATACAACATTGCTAAACCTTCCTGCATCCATCTGCTACTGTCTCACCTTCAAGTGTCTATCACCTACCACCTCCACTCAACCTATCCCTCAAACCTTCATCATTGTGTTACCACATATATAAAGTCACTCTAGGAACCAGCTTGCTAATTGTGTGTATTTACTGGCTGAAATAAGACCTTCCACACATGATGAGTCATTGAGGTTGGGAATGGTATCTCAGCATATCTCTTACATGACAACTGACGTGGAACTATTTCTGCAGCTGAAAATCCACACCATATAAGAAACGCAGGAGCGTTACACATTCATTGCATGTAGAACATCTTCAATAGTGGGAATTGGATGTCTCTCTCTCTGCACAGCTTGGTTAGCACATCTCATGTCCACACAAATCCGAATATCTGTGCCCTTTGGTACAACAACTAACGGCGATACCCACAGAGTGGGCCCTTCCACAGGTTCAATAATGTCAAGGTCTAGCAGCTCTGCCAGTTTGTGCTCAACAGGTGATCTCAGGCTATAAGGAAGTCTGCGTACTGGCTGTGCAATAGGCTTTACATGTGGATCAATGTGAAGCTCCAACTGAAAATCCTTTAATTTTCCAAACCCAGAGAAGCAATCTTTAAATTCCTCTTTCAATGCAGAAATAGCAGGAGACACCATATTCACTCTTGCGCTGCCTACATCATGGCCAATCTGTAACACCCCTAGTGCCATTGCGGTTTGACGACCAAGCAGAGGCGACCCTGTGCCATCTACAACATAGAATTCGGTCTGCAATGGAGGACCAGTCTCATGTGTTTGAACAGAGGTATAAAATTTGCCTTTAAGTTGCAGTGGTGTACTGGAGCCATAAGTATAAATCTGTTTAGTGGTGTTACACAATTTAAGGTGATTTTCTCTGCCATTAAGACTGTGCCAAGAAGCCAAGTCCATAAGATTGCATGTAGCTCCAGAGTCAATCAACACTGACACATCTGTATTTCCAATCTTAATGGTTAATGTCCCGGCTTGCAGAGAACACAGGGAGAATATAAATTCACAGTCAGGAGCACTCTCTTTATCCTCAGCTATAACATTTACTTGTGCAGATTGTCCTTTGGTTTTGTTATCTCTGGTTGTACTTCTACACACAGCTGCAAAATGACCTGTCTTTCCACAAGCAAAGCACATTTTATTCTGTACCACAGTGCAGTCCTGACTTGTGTGTCCCGCCCTGCCACATTTATTGCAGGTGATATGTAAAGTCCTCTTTGGAAAACTCTCTTTCCTACTCCAGATATTCCTATTATTATAGGTAGGTTTGGAGACTGTATTGACAGATGCAGTGTTCTTGGTTTCAATATGCAGAGCCTGGAGCTCAGACAGTTCAATGGCTCTTGCAATCTCCTGCAGACTAGTAAGTGTGAGACTAGGTTCTCTCAATAATCTCCTCCTGAGGTGCACAGATGTGCATTTCTCTATGACCTGATCTCTGATTATCTCCTCAGTTACAGTCCCAATATCACAAGACTTTGCCAGATATTTCAGCCTAGTCACATAACTGTCCGTGGTTTCTCCCAGTTCTTGCACAGCCTGTCTAAACTTATATCTTTCATAGGGAATATTTTTCTTTGGCTCAAAGTACTCACTCAGTCTATTCATGGCTGTCTCATAGTCTGAATCTTCCCCTGTTGCTCCCAGGGTTTCAAAAATGTCCTGAACTTGAGGTCCAGCTAGATGCAGCAGCATGGCTCTCTTCTGAGCAGGTGCAGTCACTCCTGTGGCTATAACATAGAGCTGAAACCCCTTCTTCCACTTGTCCCAGCGCTGTGAGAGACTAGTGTGGTCTCCAGACACATCAAACGGTCCGATAGCCGGTAAATCCAGAAAGCTAGCCATCCTCGTCGCCAAAATGTAGTGTATTAACACAGACAGGCTGTACAGGTTGCTTCTTTATTCACTGCACATCAGCATGCAACTAACCTCAGCCACACCCAGCTCCCAGACATATACATAATTGTAACATTTTGCAGACAGCAACTTAACCCGTTGCTTACCATACTACAACAGGGAACTGAGGGGACAGTAATGAAGGTGACACAGGGAACTGAGGAGACAGTAATGAAGGTGACACAGGGAACTGAGGGGACAGTAATGAAGGTGACACAGGGAACTGAGGAGACAGTAATGAAGGTGACACAGGGAACTGAGGGAACAGTAATAAAGGTGACACACAGAGAACTGAGGGGACAGTAATAAAGGTGACACAGGGAACTGAGGGGACAATAATGAAGGTGACACATGGAACTGAGGGAACAGTAATAAAGGTGACACACAGAGAACTGAGGGGACAGTATTGAAGGTAACAAAGGGAACTGAAGGGACAGTAATAAAGGTGACACAGGGAGCTGAGCGGACGGTAATGAAGGTGACTCAGGGAACTGAGGGGACCTTAATAAAGGTGACACAGGGAACTGAGGGGTCAGTAAAGAAGGTGACACAGAGAACTGAGGGGAAAGTAATGAAGGTAACAAAAGGAACTGAGGGAACAGTAATAAAGGTGACACACAGAGACCTGAGAGGACAGTAATGAAGGTGACACAGGGAACTGAGGGGACAGTAATGAAGGTGACACAGGGAACTGAGGGGACAGTAATGAAGGTGACACAGGGAACTGAGGGGACAGTAATGAAGGTGACACAGGGAACTGAGGGGACAGTAATGAACGTGACACAGGGAACTGAGGGGACAGTAATGAAGGTGACACAGGGAACTGAGGGGACAGTATTGAAGGTGACACAGGGAACTGAGGGGACAGTAATAAAGGTGACACACAGAGAACTGAGGGGACAGTAATAAAGGTGACACAGGGAACTGAGGAGACAGTATTGAAGGTGACACAGGGAACTGAGGGGACTGTAAAGAAAGGGGACACAGGGAACTGAGGGGACAGTATTGAAGGTGACACAGGGAGCCGAGGGAACAGTAATAAAGGTGACACACAGAGAACTGAGGGGACAGTAATAAAGGTGACACAGGGAACTGAGGGGACAATATTGAAGGTGACACAGGGAACTGAGGGGACAGTATTGAAGGTGACACAGGGAACTGAGGGGACAGTAATGAAGGTGACACAGGGAACTGAGGGGACAGTAATGAAGGTGACACAGGGAACTGAGGGGACAGTAATGAAGGTGACACAGGGAACTGAGGGGACAGTAATGAACGTGACACAGGGAACTGAGGGGACAGTAATGAAGGTGACACAGGGAACTGAGGGGACAGTATTGAAGGTGACACAGGGAACTGAGGGGACAGTAATAAAGGTGACACACAGAGAACTGAGGGGACAGTAATAAAGGTGACACAGGGAACTGAGGAGACAGTATTGAAGGTGACACAGGGAACTGAGGGGACAGTAAAGAAAGGGGACACAGGGAACTGAGGGGACAGTATTGAAGGTGACACAGGGAGCCGAGGGAACAGTAATAAAGGTGACACACAGAGAACTGAGGGGACAGTAATAAAGGTGACACAGGGAACTGAGGGGACAATATTGAAGGTGACACAGAGAACTGAGGGGACAGTATTGAAGGTGACACAGGGAACTGAGGGGACAGTAATGAAGGTGACACAGGGAACTGAGGGGACAGTAATGAAGGTGACACAGGAAACTGAGGGGAGGTTAATAAAGGTGACACAGGAAACTGAGGGGACGTTAATAAAGGTGACACAGCAAACTGAGGGGACTTTAATAAAGGTGCCATACAGGGAACTGAGGGGACAGTAATGAAGGTGACACAGGGAACTGAGGGGACAATAATAAAGGCGACACACAGGGAACTGAGAGGACAGTGATGAAAGAGACACACAAAGAATTGAGGGGACACTAAAGGATACTGAATTTTGCTTGGCATCCTCCTCCTCTATCTGGCCTCTGGCAGCCTCGCATTGCAGGGAAGCCCACTGGTGAGCCGTGTCCTCAGCCACACGTGCGTGTGACAACTCTGAGGCTGGAACGTTTCTTTAAAAATAAATGTGTGTCAGAGAGAGAGGTGAGAGCAGAGCGTCCACAGAGAGCGTCATCTGCACGCTACGCCCTGCATCACATGACTCCCACGTGCCGCACATCATGATCCGGGGGTGTGTCACTGAATGGTAGTTTATAAATGTGGTCACCCTAGTCATTAAACACAGCGGAAGCCGATTGGTGGGTGCTGGATACTTGATGTCTGCAGGCACCCACCAATCGTCAGGCTGAGAGACAGAACGTCGGTCTCCCTATGTAATAAAGGACGATCGCCCTTCTGACAGGAGGGAAGGGATGGGATTTGTGTCCCCTGCAAAGCATGGAATAAATTCCATCTCTTCCCTGAGTAAAAGCACATCATACAGTACACATAAACACTGGCTAGGCACACAGTTAACCCTTGATTGCCCTAGATGGTTAACCCCTTCCCAGTCAGTGTCTTTACTACAGTGACAGTGAATATTTTTTAGCGAAACCAATCAGCTTCTAACCTCAGATTGTTTAACCACTTCTGGACTGGAAGGATTTGCCCCCTTAATGACCAGGCCATTTTTTGTGATACGGCACTGCGTTACTTTAACTGACACTTGCGCGGTCGTGCGACGCTGTACCCAAATAAAATTTATGTCCTTTTTTTCCCACACATAGAGCTTTCTTTTGGTGGTATTTGATCACCTCTGTGATTTTTATTTTAGTTAAAGCTACTAATGGCAGCGATTATCGTGGGACAGTGATATTGCTGTGTTTTTCTTTGTTTCTCTTAAAAATTTTGCAAATAAATAATCTTACTTCATAAATTCAGGCAAAAATGTATTCTGCTACATTTCTTTGGTGAAAATAACCCAAATCAGTGTATGTTATTTAGTCTGTAGGAAAGACTGTCCACAATTTACTATGGTATATATCTGAAAATTGATTCGATTTACTGACGGTCTCATTTCTTGAGGCCTAAAAATGTCAGGACAGTACAGATATCCCTCAAATGACCCCTTTCTTAAATGTAGTCAGTCCAAGATATTTAGTAAGAGGCATGATGAGTTTTTTTTTTATCCACTTAAGCCCCGGAAGATTTTACCCCCTTCCTGACCAGGGCCTATTTTGCGATTCGGCACTGCGTGACTTTAACAGACAATTGCGCGGTCGTGCGACACTGTACCTAAATGAAATTTATGTCCTTTTTTTCCCACAAACAGAGCTTTCTTTTGGTGGTATTTGATCACCTGTGCGGTTTTTGGATCATGCGCTATAAACAAAAAAAGAGCGTCAATTTTGCAAAAATAACAATATTTTTCACATTTTTTAAATGAAATTCCCCAAAACAAAGTGTAAAAATCTAAATTTTTTAACATTTTCGGCCAATTTGTTTTCTGCTACATATGTTTGGTAAAAAAAATCACAAAAAGCGTATTTTGATTGGTTTGCGCAAAAGTTATCACGTTTACTAACAAAGGGAAAGATTTTTGTAATTTTTGTTGTTTTTTTTTAACGAGTAATGGCGGCGATCTGTGATTTTTTTGCGGTACTGCGACATTGCGGCGGACAGATCGGACCCTTGACTGACATTTTTGACACTTTTGGGGTTACCAGTGACATTTCTACAGTAATCAGTGCTATACATATGCACTGTTACTGTAAAATTACACTGGCAGTGAAGGAGTTAACTTTATTTGAGAGGGAGGGGTTATGTGTGTCCCTAGGGGCATGATTCTAACTGTGATTGGCTGTGGCTTGAGGTGTAGAAACAGTGATCAACGGTCCTACATAGTAGAACAGTATGATCACTATTCCTACACAGGGGAGAATGACAGGCGGCTTGTTTACATTAGCCGCCTGCCTTTCTCCCTCTGCACCGACGATCGCCGAGTGACCGGCGGACATCGGGTCTGCCGGTCACACGCGCGGGGGGGTCCGTGACCGCGCGGGAGTGGGAGTGCGCCTCCGGGGGCGCGCGCTCGCTCCCTAGACCCTCACAGGCTAGCGACGTAGTACTATGTCGCTCTGCCTGTGAGGGGCTGACTGCCGACGCAAATAGTCGTGCGGCAGTCGGCAAGTGGTTATTGTTGTTAGTTGTTGTTTAGTTGTCATTTTTTGTCATCATGTTTATTTAAATTTGAAAATTAAAAAAAAAAAAAAGTTTCCCAATTTTTTTTTTTTCTTTTACATACTGTGACAAGTGCAGTACAGCATCCTCATATAACTGGTGTAGCCGTGATTAGGGACCAGTACAAAAGAAAAGAAAAATAAATATATAAAAAATATATATATTTTCAGTGGCGGAACTATCATGGTCGCAAGTGCAGGTTGCACTTGCGACTGGGCCCTGGCGTTCTGCCACTGTGTGGGGGCCCCAAGACAGCAGGACGGGGGCCCACTGCAGAACAGTCCTGCTTATAATTAACCACTTTAAGACTGGAGGATTTGGCTGCTCAATGACCAGGCCCTATTTTGCGATTCGGCACTGCGTGACTTTAACGGACAATTGCGCGGTCGTGCGGCGCTGTAAACAAAATTGACGTCCTTTTTTTGCCACAAACAGAGCTTTCTTTTTGCTGCTATTAAAACAGATGGGCTGAGATTGGCCCTTTCTTTACCATGTGATCACATTGACCAATCACAGCTCACAATGCTACTGTATGTACACAATGGATGGCATGAAAGGAAGCCATGCATTGTTTACAACTGTCATGTGACATGCTTTGATTGGTCACAGCACTCACATGGTAACAGCATCAAGCCGGTACACTGATTAATCATTGGCTATGTCTGATGGACAGATCACGCCGCAGCACGACCCCACGTGAGGACGTCATATGACATCAGGATGTCAGATCGACGAAAGGCCCGTCTGGCTATCATTTTGTTATAGGCTGGGTGTGAATTGGTTAACTATGCCTCTTTAATCCACTCCATTGGTAACGCAATTTTGCCACACCCACTGTTTATCGCAGCTTGCTAAGCATGCCGTTTTACTACTCTCCTTGGACCACCCAAAGGTGTTCCAGGGCTTTTACAATTCTATAGTGCAGGGATCACCAAACTACGGCCCTCCAGCTGTTGTGGAAGTACATGTCCCATGAGGCATTGTAAAACTCTGACATTCACAGACATGACTAGGCATGATGGGAATCGTAGTTCGTGAACAGCTGGAGGGCCGTAGTTTGGAGACCACTGCTATAGTGTATACTACTAAAAAAATGCTGTGCAATGCCAAAGTGTTTGGGTTTGGCTTGAAGAAAAGATGGCAACCCTAAGTGGAACACAGATCATTGTACGAGGCCGCTTTGCACGTCCCTTGTACCATGTGATCACTGTGACCAATCACAGGGATCACATGTCAGTTGTAAACCATGGCTTTCATTCACAGCCATTGTGTATTATTGTGATGATCTCTGTGACTGGTCACAGTGATTACATGGTACAGGGCCAATCACAGGGGACCAGTACCATGTGAGGGCTGTGTCCAATCACAGTTATTATAATTGTACACAATGGCACATGAATGGATGCCATTTACAATTTTGGAGTGTAAATATGATTGCTTATACAATGATTATCACTGTACCAAGCAAGCATAGTGTAAAAAAAAAACCTAATCACATCCCTGCAGAGGCGTAACTACAACCTTCAGGGCCCCGGTGCAAGAAACCATGAAGGGCCCATGGACCCCTGGCCGGGGCCCTTTCCTTCAAGCCTGGGGCTCTTCCCACTGATCCTGTGGCCCTTTACTTTTGTTGCGGGCCTTTTATTACAGTATTAGAGTCCCGCAGGGGGACCCTTTCACAAGTTCTGCAGTGGAATGCCAGGACCCGGTTGCAAGTGTGACCTTTGCGATCCTGGAAGTTCACCCACTGGTGTCAGTAGTTTTTATTTTTTGGTATTTTAATTGTATTTTTTTTTTATCATTTTATTTTTTTTTACAATGTCACTGACTATGACTCTGTCCATTCAGAAAAGGAAGGAGCTGGTAAATTACATATTTAAGACCCCTTCTTGGTTCTCTATTGTGACACATCCCTGCAGCAGCCAGCAGGAGAGGGAAGGGAGCACAGTGGGGTGGGGGGGGGGACCAGGGGAGCACACAAGGGCCCAGAGACAGAGGAGTGGCGGGGGCAGCATACAGAGGAACCAATCTCCTCCATTGTCCTCCAGCAGCTCGTGGAGGAAAAAGGGGGACAGTGATTTCTCTACATCCTGCCCCGCCACCCCTCCTATCCAGGTGTACAAGGGAACTGCACAGGCCCCCTGGAGCATGGGGCCCGGTTGCAATTGCAACCCTTGCAACCCCTGTAGTTATGCCCCTGCCTCCCTGGAGCAATACAGTGTCATTATACCTCCCAACTGTCCTGGATTCTGCGGGACTGTCCTGAGATCTCAAGTAAGTCATGGGGTCCTGCCGATCTAGGATAGAGTCCCTGGGTCCAAGGCATGAACAAGTTCTGGCAGTGGGAGTATTCTCAATGGATGCAATACATACTCTCACACACTGCAACCAGGGAGCGTTCCTGCATGCCTGCGCTTTCTGCCTCTCCTCCCCCACTTCAGTCCTCCTTTCAGTCATTGGTTGCTTGGACTGCTGGCTTTCTAGCAACCATTGACGCACATTGCAGGCATACACATTAGGAAGGATCTACCTCCCAGCTCTGTGACTAGGGAGCGTTCCTGCAACCAGGGAGCGTTCCTGCAACCAGGGAGCGTTCCTGCAACTTGGGAGCGTTCCTGCATGCCTGCACTTTCTGCCTCTCCTCCCCCACTTCAGTCTTCCTTTCAGTCATTGGTTGCTTGGACTGCTGGCTTTCTAACAACCATTGAGACACATTGCAGGCATACACATTAGGAAGGAAGGACCTACCTCCCAGTCCTGCCCCCCAAATCCAGCTCCCGCTTCCTACCCTCCAGAGTCTCTCGCCCGGTAAGGGAACTCTAAAATGTATGCCCACAGCAGCAGCTCCCTGCTCTTCTGCTGCAGCAAATCCAAAACCAGCTCATGCTTACCCGCCACGCATGCACCCTAGTGACTGATATTTTGGTCCTCTCCTCTCTCCTGAGCTGAGCTGCAGTGGAAGGCAGCTCACAACTGCTCCCTGTCCACTCCAGGCTCCCGTCCTGCCACTGCTCCTGCTAGCCCGGCTGTCCACACATACTGAGACTTTCCTCTCCAGCTGCACTCTCAGGGGTTCACAGATCAGTGAGTGCGCCCCAGATTGTACCACACGTCTATCTGTCTGCACGCTCCACAACAGCCTGCTAACTCTACAGTTATCTCCCACTTTTTTGCAGGTATGACAAAAGGCAAATGTGCCACAAATACGCCTCGCCCCTTAGGCACTAACAGTTCTACTCCTAGATCTCCTAGTCTGCCAGTTTCCACATCCAATATGGCAACACAAACAACTTCCCTCACTCCAGGTGTGATTTGATTGCAAGGGCATTTGAGGGGGAAAAGAGAATTTGTACTAGAAGGGGTTCTTTTGGGGTGGGGGAATTTGGTGAGGAGGGGTACTTGTACTAGAAGGGGGAGAGGATTTGTGCTGGGAAGAATTTGGAGGGAAGAGGATTTGTGCCGGGAGGGGGAATTTGGGGGGAAGAAGGGATCTAGGGTGGAGAATCGTTCGGGGGGAATTTAGAGAAGAAGGAGATTTGTACTAGAAGCTGAATTTGGAGAGGAAATTGGGCTAAGAGGGGAGATTGGGATGGAGAAGTTCCATGCTAGAAGGGGGGAAATGATTTGTGCTGGGAGAGGTGAGTGTGCAGGGTTGTGTTGAATTTTTTTTTCTTTTGGGAGGAAAGAGTGCGTAATTTAGCTGAAAGGGTAAAGTGGGTAAACACCATTGCTTGAAGGGAGAATTTTGCAGTCCCCTGACCCCTACACTGACCATTACACACCCCCTGCAATCTTTTCATTTTGTTCTCATCCTACTGTGTGTCACACACTCCCATCCCCATGCATTCTGAGCATTACATATTACTGACTTCAGCACTCTATGCATTACATACTCTGGACCCCTGCACTATGTGCCTTACATACTCTGGACCCCTGCACTATGTGCATTACATACTCTGGACCCCTGCACTATGTGCCTTACATACTCTGGACCCCTGCACTATGTGCATTACATACTCTGGACCCCTGCACTATGTGCATTACATACTCTGGACCCCTGCACTATGTGCATTACATACTCTGAACCCCTGCACTATGTGCATTACACTCAGGACCCCTGCACTATGTGCATTACAAGCTCTGGACCCCTGCACTATGTGCATTACATACTCTGGACCCCTGCACTATGTGCATTACATACTCTGGACCCCTGCACTATGTGCATTACACTCTGGACCCCTGCACTATGTGCATTACATACTCTGGACCCCTGCACTATGTGCATTACATACTCTGGACTCCTGCACTATGTGCATTACACTCTGGACCCCTGCACTATGTGCATTACATGCTCTGGACCCCTGCACTATGTGCATTACATACTCTGGACCCTTGCACTATGTGCATTACATACTCTGGACCCCTGCACTATGTGCATTACATACTCTGGACCCCTGCACTATGTGCATTACATGCTCTGGACCCCTGCACTATGTGCATTACATACTATGGACCCTTGCACTATATGCATTACATACTCTGGACCCCTGCACTATGTGCATTACATACTCTGGACCCCTGCACTATGTGCATTACACTCAGGACCCCTGCACTATGTGCATTACATGCTCTGGACCCCTGCACTATGTGCATTACATACTCTGGACCCCTGCCCTATGTGCATTACATACTCTGGACCCCTGTACTATGTGCATTACACTCAGGACCCCTGCACTATGTGCATTACATGCTCTGGACCCCTGCACTATGTGCATTACATACTCTGGACCCCTGCCCTAGTTTAAGTACACATGCTGGACCCCTTCACTGTGTGCATTACTTTCTCTGGACCCCTGCACTATGTGCATTACATACTCTGGACCCCTGCACTGTGTGCATTACATACTCTGGACCCCTGCACTGTGTGCATTACATGCTCTGGACCCTGGCACTATGTGCATTACACACCCTAGACACCTGCACTATGTGCATTACACACCCTGGACCCCTGCACTATGTGCATTACACACCCTGGACTCCTGAACTATGTGCATTACACACCCTGGACCCCTGGGAGGTGTCACCCATCCCACCGCTTCTAAAATGAATCCCATGGTGAATTTGCCCGCGGTACAACTTTTATCTGAAAGAGAATCGCCTATGGTAAAAAAAGAAAATGCTGGGGTTATGGCAACTACCCGGTGTTTAACATCAAATAAATTATGAATTTTTACTATAAGCCTGTTGGTAACTGGATATACTGTACACGGATACACTATATTGTACATTGCATACTTCTTACCAAAGTGTTCATTGTCTCCACAGTTCCTGGATGCTGTGCAGTTCCTGACTCATTTAATGAAGTTCTTTAAGGTTGGCTCAGAGAAAATGTTCGCTTCAGTGTGAGTAAAGCCATATGTAATGGAAGTTTTTTTTTTTTTTTTAATGAGTGTGCTGAGGTTTATATGTGTCTTTGAGACTCCTGCTTGCTGCACATCAACCAAAGTACATTTTGTAGGTACAAGAAAGGCCAAGTTTTGTTTAACCATGCCCCTTAAGCCCCTCCCACTGGTGGCCCTAGCATAGGGAACAAACTTTTCAAAGAAAGGGAATTCAATAAGACACGGGCCACTTACTAAAACTAGAGGAAAAGCGGTTTAATCTTACACTGCATAAAGGGTTCTTTACTGTCAAAGCAGTAAGGATGTGGAATTCTGGGGGGCATAACTTGATGGCGGACCGAGCAGCACACTAAAATCTAACTCCTCACTTCCTCTTCCCATGCTGCATGATATCCTGCATTGATTACCTTGGCACTTACCTTGATCAACTCCTCTGGACCCCGGGATCACCCTGCCACCCAACTATGGTCAAGATTGGCCCCCATAAAGCCGCGCTGTTGGCCGGAATGATGGACCGGTTCCTCAGCAAAAATGGCGCCGATGACCTCCGCTCCTCCTCAGTCAGCACGGCCCCTCTGCCTGCCACAACTTCACAGGAGGATTTCTTCTCTTCCACGGTCCCTGGTCTCCCTGATCTTCACCCTCCTTCACCTACCTGTGAAGAAGATGCCTTCCCGCCGCCAGATGAGCAAGGTGAGCCCTCTGCTGAGCCTACCCTGGGCAGATTATGTCGGCCATTCAAGATTGCAAAGCCTTCCTCACAGCCCGGATTGAAACTATACATATAGACTTTTCCTTGCTGAAACATAACGTGCAGAATATGAGGGAGAGAGTGGGGGCTACTGAGGAACGTATTAGAACTATAGAGGACACTGTCACTCCACTGTCCATTACTGTGCGGGAACTTCCAGTGAACTCATGGCGCTGCGCGCCAAAATTGATGATCTAGAAAACAGGTCCCGCCGCAATAGCCTGCGCTTTGTGGGGTTCCCTGAGCGCTCCGAGGGGTCCACGCCTGAGAATTTTTTGCTATCCTGGCTGCAATCTACTCTGGGCCCAGATGTCCTCCCTAATTCCTTTGCTTTTGAGCGGGCACACCGTACTCCTCCTCGCCCTCCTCCAGCAGGTGCACCCCCTGCGCTCCATCATTGCTTGCATCCTTAACTTCCAAGACAAAGTGGCTATACTGCGGGCAGCCTGCCTGAAAGGTGCACTACAATTTAATGATCAGATCATCCGGATCTTTCCTGACTTCTCGGTGGATGTCCAGAAGCAGAGGGCCTCATTTGCATCAGTCAAAGCTAGACTTCACGATCAAGAGATCCCCTACTCCATGTTGTTTTCGGCCAAGCTTAAGGTTATTCATGCCCACAAACTCATATTCTTCAATACTCCTGGAGAAGCATCAACCTGGCTGTATGACACCTTTGGCGGTTCTCAACGACCTAGGCATCGCTGATTGCGATATCTTCCTTCTGCATTTCTGGACTCTAGGTGCACATTGATTTCCCAGTTTCACAAGGTGCCTCAGTGGGCCCACCCGGAGGCCCATCCTTGTTGACGGTACTCCCTGCCCTGTCTGTCCTACTCCTGAGATTGGGCACAAACTTCCTGAAAGGGCACCAGTGTCTTCCATCCTCCTACATGCTGCTATGTAGCCCCCTACTATTTCCTGGGTGCCTCAGTCGGCTTTCCATGCCAGCATGACTGTTTTCTTACCTACAGAGGAATGCTGAAGATGTGAATATGTTTATTTTTCCCCCTTTTGTGGCAGGATTTTTTTCTTGTCCTGCTCTCCCCATTTTTTTTTTTGCCCCTCTCCTGGGTTGATGTTCGCATCTTAAGGATACTGACTGCTGGTTGTTTATTTGGGATCCTAGGCTCTCTATGGTTGGGATGGAAGAGCGGGGTGGGGGGGTTGGGTTTGTTTCTGTTTTTTATCTGCCCTGTTTGGGGTTTTTTTGCTCCCTTTTGTTTGCTGGTGCTCCCCTTGTGTCGCCCCCATTGTGCAGTTGCCTCTGCTCCCCCTCTGTGGTGTCTGCGGCTTAGCGGCTGGCGAGCACCTCTGTTCATACAAAGGTCAATGTCAATATGTTTACTCCTTTGAAAGTTATCTCTTGGAATGTCAGGGGTTTAAACTCTCCTCACAAGCGGTCCCTGGTCTTCTTCCTCAAACAGCATAAACCTCATATTGTATGTCTCCAAGAAACCCATCTTATGGCCCCTAAACATTTAGCCCTGAAAAGAGCATGGATTGCCCGTTCCTATCATGCCTTTCATACTTCCTACTTTAGGGGAGTCTCGGTCCTTGTTGCTAGGTCCCTCCCAGTGGCGGACCCAGAGGGCAGATTTGTTCTGTTGTCCCTAATTTAATTAACCTATATATCCCTCCTCCGTTTTCAGCTGAAATTCTTAACAAAGTTACTTCCTATATTCTGGATTCCCCATTGGGTCACGTCCTCTATGTGGAGGACTTTAATGCAATGGTTGACCCTACCATGGACCGCTTGCGGGGGGAACGGCGTATTTTCCAGTCCCTTCTGGACTGGATTCAAGTATATGGTATGGTGGACGTGTGGCGCTGGAAACACCCTGACACTAGACAATATACGTGTCACTCTGATTCTTTTAAAATTATGTCTCGTATTGATATGTGAGTGTATCAATGTGCTTTAATGAAATAGTGATATCCCACGATACCAGAGACATACATTTCAGCTAGTGCCCAACTTACAATGGAATATGGTCCCTGGAAATTACATTAACAAGTCATTCATTGATAAGTACAGACATATTAACACATCTCATTCATACCTTCTGGACACTTAACAGTTAGACTTTGCATATAGATTACAGAGGACACCTGAATCCATTGATAAGTACAGACATATTAACACATCAGACAGCTGAGCATAGACGGGAAGGCCCTTCCACACAAGCAACGTCAGACACAAGATGTCTCACATTTACATCAATGTGTTAGGGACAACAAAACCTTTTCATGTATTATCTTAGTAGATATATTCTATTGTTAAACTGACCCATGGATTGTACACCAGTTTAAACTGTTTTTTCCCCGCTAAAATGGTCCATAAATGTGTGAGCTGTGAATAAACACATCAGATGTATTTCCATTAAAGCTTGAGTGCTGTATGCCTGTACATCTCCTGGCCAGAGAGGGAAAATTCACTGCACGAGGGAGTCAGAACTGAAGGGTCATAGGTCCGGGACCTAAATGCAAAATCATCTTGCAACTGCCTTTGACGTGAACGAGTTAACAATATGCTTTTTGCTCCCCCTCACACCCTTCCGCTCGTCACTGGGGCATCCATCCTTCCCCGCGGGATTTCGGATCATGCCCCACTGATGGTGGAACTCTCTATTCTTCCAGCTTCCAGCCCTCCACTGTGGCATCTCAATGCTCATTGGTTGACTGACCTTATGGTTCTGGGCGCTTGCACTAAGGATGTCTCGGAGTATTGGGAAACAAACTTGCTTACTGCAGACTCCCTAATAGTGTGGGAGGCGTTCGAGCCCTCTGCCCGAGATACCTTTATGTCTATTACGGGCATCCTCCGTAAGAATAATACAATTTGCACTGAGGAGCTTGAGACTGCATTGGGACAGGCTGAGGGAGCTTATACTGCTCAACCTTCTCTACACACGCATGCTCAATGGCTTCAAGCCCGCAGGAGTTATGAACTCCGCTTATTGCACCTCACCCAGAAACGTATGCTGTATACATCCCAAAAACTGTTTGAACATGGTAACAAGGCAGGACGGCTACTGGCCTATTTGAGTCGTCCAGAGTTCTCTCCCACCTCTATCCCGAGGGTTCGTGTTTCCCTGGCGGAGGTGGTAGACACTCCTTCGGCCATTCTGGACGCATTTGTCTCCTTCTTTACTGACCTTTATACCTCCACTGCCCACTATGACGACGCCTCCTTATCTCTCTATCTCACTGACGTTACTCTCCCTTCTTTGACGGCTCAGGATAGCGAGGACCTTAAAGCCCCACTCAGGATAGAGGAGATAGAGTTTGCAATTGGACAGATGCCCAAACACAAAACTCCTGGACCTGACGGGTTCCCCCCTGAATGTTATCATTCATTTAAACACCTTCTTAGCCCCCACCTACTGCACACCTTTGACGCCGCTCTAGTGGCTGGAGTGCTTCCCCCTTCGATGCGGGAGGCCTTAATAATTCTCCTCCTTAAACCCCGTAAGGATCCCCTGAACTTCGATTCCTATAGGCCCATTTCATTGATCAATGTAGATGTGAAAATACTTGCCAAAGTGCTGGCCAACCGCTTGAATAAGATCATCCCTTCTTTGGTGCAGGACGACCAGGGAGGTTTTATCCACTCGTATGAATATCCGCAGGTTGTTCCACAACTTACAATACCACATCCTAATTCCTCGACTCGAGTTATTGTTTCCTTAGATACCTGCAAAGCGTTTGACAGTGTAGAGTGGCCCTACCTATTTACGGTTTTGCAGAAATACAGGTTCGGTCCCCTCATGATTGCTTGGATCAAGCTTCTCTATACTGATCATGTTGCCAGAGTCAGGGTGAATGCTACAATCTCCCTGAAGTTCTCAATCTCCATAGGCACAAGGCAGGGGTGCCCTTTATCCCCACTTTTATTTGCCTTGGCCATTGAACCCCTGGATTTTCGTATCCGCACTGCTCCGGATATCAGGGGTCTGAATGTCGGTTCTAATGAGGAGAGGATATCCCTTTATGCTGACGATACGCTCGTCTACCTGGCGGATCCCTCTGACTCCTTGCGAGCCCTTCTCAGGGAGATGGAGAGCTTCAGGGACTTTTCGGGCTTTCGTATCAATTGGTCCAAATCCACTCTTTTCCCTTTGGACCCTGCGGCTGAACTGGCGATTTATCCGGGCTCCAAACTCCAGGTGTTCTGTTCCTTTCGTTACCTCAGGGTTATTGTCCAGTTACCACTACATTCCTATGTGTCCAATAATCTCTGTCCTCTCATTCATCTCCTCCAACAACGTACCTCTCAGTGGATGGACCTTCCTTTGAATCTGGTAGGGCGAGTTAATATGATCAAAATTACTTTCCTCCCGAAGCTTCTGTATGTTTTGGCTAACGCCCCATGCAAAGTCCCTAAATCCCTTTTCAGGCGGATAGACTCACTTCTGTTGACATTCCTGTGGCATAAAAAGCCCCCTAGGATAGCTTTAGGCGCCCTAAAATTACCCACGCACCTGGCTGGCTTGGCCTTCCCCAATTTCTATTGCTACTACCTCGCGTCTCAGCTGGTGGTGATCCATGATTGGTTACATCCCTCCTCACATAACGCCTGCATTACTACTGAGGCTGCCATAGTCACCTCGCTTGAATCTCTTCATAATATAGTATATCGTAGACAAGTCCCCTCGGTCCCAGGTGCCCTTATGATTCAGACCACCTTGTCCCTTTTTAAAATAGTGATACAGCGGCTTCCTGTGGATGCCTGGACCTCATCCCCTAAGAACCCGCTCTGGTGCAATCCTAAACTCCCTGAATTGATGTCCCACCCATGTTGCCAGTTTTGGATAGCCAGGGGTATTAAGTATCCTAACCACTTATATACTGCCCAGGGGTTCAAGTCCTTCCGGCAGCTCCGGGGAGAATTTGGACTACCTGCTTTGGCCTGGTTCTTTTATGTCCAAGTCAGGCATGCCTTGCAGACTCAATTTACTTCACTTACAGTTCCTTTGAGCATGCCTGCCTTGGAAAAACTGCTTAGAAACCCTGGCACTACGAAGCTAATTTCACAATACTACTCCTTTCTGATGACTGATTCCAATCCTAGATTTGCAAAGGCACAGACATGTTGGGTTAATATGGGTATTGACTTTAGTGAGGATGACTGGACTGAATTCTCCACTACTTACCATAAATCGGTTCTAGCCTCCAACGATCGCCTGATCCAGCTCAAGGCTGCATAAGTTAGGCATGCGTCCAACCCCTGATTGTTTTCGGGGCTGTGGTCTGCCGGCCGACTTTTTTCACTGTTTTTGGTCCTGTCCAGTAGTGGCTAAATTTTGGGCTGAAATTAATTCATTTCTATCCTCGGTTCTTGGTCTCCCTAATGTCCTTCATCCGAAAAATTGCCTGTTGCTTCCTAAGCTGGAAGGGTTCCGCGGGGCCCACTGTTGCTACCTGGCTTCAATTAGTTAACAATTGTCTCCCCCTTTATAAACTTACTTTTGAGTTGAGAGGTCGTCCACACTTATTTGACAAAATATGGCATGGCTGGATATCCAGTCCACTTACTCTGCCTCCTCCAAGTTTGGTGGTGCGGGATCCCATCTCTGCTACTCCATAGAGGATCGCTGCTGACATTCCATGCATTGTGTGTACTTCTTCTAGAATTGACCTGTGAATGTTTGTTATACTACACTGCTGTTGTTTCTCCTATACCACATGGATCGGGGAGGGGGGGTGACCGGGGAGCACCAGTGTTCATGGTAATGCTGGATTACGTTGTATTTGTTTCCCTTCTTTGCTAAGAAGGTCTTATGTTTGTTGGTTTTTTATCTTTGTATGTTTTGCTTACAAACTCAATACAAGTATCTTTAAAAAAAGAATGTGGAATTCTCTTCCACAAGCAGTGGTATCAGCAGGGAGCATCGATAGTTTCAAAAAACTATTAGATGGGCACCTTAAAGACCACAACATACAGAGGTATACAATGAACAGTTAACAGTTAACAGCAAACACATACACATCATAGGTTGAACTGGATGGACTGGTGTCTTTTTTCAACCTCACTAACTATGCAACCATGTAATAGTTTAGCTACACCCACTTTTTGGCATGGTGGATGGAACTCGCCGCAGGTTAACTCCACCCTCAAGTGCCCTCATTCTCAAGTTCTAAAGTTGGGAGGTTTGCTGTACTGCTCTGGTATGTTGAAAAAAAATTGCAAAAAATGTACTTTGACGAATGGCCTCGCACCCAGCCTGGGTTCCTCTGCCAAGGTACAGCTTCCTCCACTCTGGAACCAGGAAAAAGGTATTATAGCTGGGCATGGCACCCAAGAACTAGATGACACTAGCTTAGGTGCAAACTGGAACTTACTTTATTGTAAGTTCACCCAGAATTTATACCACACACAATCAGATATGAGTTAGATCACATTATCCTAATTAATGCAAACTTTAAACAGTAATATCATTGGTACATCTAATGAACATGTAGCAGCTAAGAGTAACCTAATAAAACAGTGACCTAATTAACAGTAAGCCTATCAACAGCTAGGCACCTAAAAAAAAAGGCTTAAATAGTCAAGGAGTTCACCCCCAAGACATTCCAGCACCGGTATTCAAGAAGACCCAGGGCTGTCCAAATCTCATTACCAGCTTTCTATTCACTTCCATCTTCTCACTGAGTTTCAAGTTGGCAGAGACCATCATGGCTTCCTTGACTGGTAAATGTGGTAATAACATGTCATCCTGCATTATATAACAGGACATCTTCCTGAAAGCTTGCAGCTCCCTCAAATGGCAGGGCCCATAGCAGTGGCGGCTGGTGAAGTTTTAAGATGGTGGGGCGCCAGACCCCATCCTTCGTTTTTGACCCCTCCCACTTCTCATAAGCCCCACCCACCCCTTATAGACTCTACCCACTCCGTTCCACCCTTCTTTTTGGTATTATATATGCAGGACTAAATGCACAAACAAAAAAAAAAAAATGATCTGCTATGGAATTAAAATGCTATGCATCTTCAATCATACTGAACATAACACCCTCTCTGGCATTGAAAAAATGCTAGACCACTGTTGTGCACAGGGTTAAACTATCAGCATCTGATAGGACTACATAGTAAACAAACTGGTACTTTCCTTGTCTATCAAACTGCAGCCCAGGGTTAAAACTAGAAAATAAATTACAAATGCTACTTTAGTATTATCAGCTCAGTCTTGAGACTGCATTTCACTGAAATATTAGACTAAAAGTTTAATAGGTCCTCTCTGAATCGGTCCATCCGACCCGTCCTCACTCGAGTCCTCAGCGTCCTGTGTAGCAGCAGCCAGCAGAGATGAGAAAGAGACAATGGAAACGTCTGTATGAGGTTAGGGAAGTAGTCAGAGTGACGCCGAAGCACCGCCCCTACGACGTCCTGGGCCAATCACAGGACGGCAATCACGAGTGGGAATTTTCGGAGCGCATCACTCTGCGCCCCGAGGACATTTTAGAGTGACGCCAATCAGCTTACAAGTAAAGAGGCACGTGATGCCAAAGCCCCCACCCCTCTCATTACGAGCAATGTGTCCGGCGCCCCGCTGCCATTAAAGGAATGCCTTTTTTTTTTATGCTGATGTTAAGTGTGACTAGCCTTGGGGGGGGGGGGGGCGGCGCCCCTGCGCCCCCTATTGACCAGCCGCCACTTTCCCATAGTCAGTAGGCAAGAGGCTACCCTGCAGTCCCCTCCACAAGCCCCTGTCCCAGTTGGGTCTGTCATATTCACATATTGTCACACAAGTCAGTGTCCCTGATCAACGCCACATATGGTGATATTACTGCTTTGGTGACAGTATGTAAAAAAACACATGTTATTTAATTTCTTCATTTTGCAAAAAATTGTGACAAAAAAAATTACAACTTAAAAAAAACTCACAATGTCTCTTATTAAATACCTTGGGGTTTTTTTGGGACATTTTGGAGGTATTTGTACTGTCCTGGCATTTTTGGGCCTCAAAAAATGAGATAAGATGTCAGTACATCAGGACTGATTGATTTTCAAATATACAGTATCTCAAAAGAGTACACCCTTCACATTTTTGTAAATCTTTTATTATATCTTTTCATTTGACAACGCTGAAGAAATTAGACTTTGCTACAATGTAGTAGTAGTTCTATCATCATTATTATTATGAATTCAATATTAAGCAATAGTTGTTAGTCTTTAGAAATGTATGCTATACTATTACATAATATAGAAAATCTACATTCAAAGTTGAACTCTTGACCACTACCAAGAAAAACACCTTTGACAAGAAATAAAATAAAACCTGGTGCTGTCTGCCTGAAGTGAATCACATAAAGCATGGGGAAACCATGTACATTGATTGAGTTGACAGATCCATAGATAAGGGTCTAACTGTAACCTAACTTATACTTTGACGTATATTTAAAAAATGAATACACTATATGTTTTATATATATATATATATATATATATATATACACACATATACTGTATATACACATTAACCACATAACGACCGCCCGCCGCAGTTTTACTGCGGCAGGCAGCCGCTCCTGGGCAAAGCGACGTTATGTTACATCGCTCGCTCAGGAGACTCGTTAGCTGGGAAGCCAGTGCGTGGGACCGGCAGCTCTGATGGCCGCTGGCCACTCGCGATCTCCCGCAGCAAGGAGAGGACAGACAGCTGATGTAAACACAGCCGTCTGTCATTCTCCCTGAAGTAATCACAGAGGCTATGTGATCCTGCTATATAGGATTGTATGTCTCTGTGATTACATCACAAGCCACACCCCCCCCCCACAGTTAGAATCACGCCCCTAGGGTCACACTTAACTCACTGATCACCAGTAATGTTAACCCCTTCCCTGCCAGTGTAATTTTTACAGTAGCAGTTCATATTTTTAGCACTGATTACTGTAGTAATGTCACTGGTACCCCCAAAAGAGTCAAAAATGTCAGTTAGGGGCCCGATCTGTCCGCCGCAATGTCGCAGTCCCGCCAAAAAAATCGCAGATCGCCGTCATTACTAGTAAAAAAAAAAAAAAAACAATAAAAATGACATAAATCTTTCCCATAGTTAGTGAACGCAATAGCTTTTGCGCAAACCAATCAAAATACGCTTATTGCGATTTTTTTTACCAAACATATGTAGCAGGAAACAAATTGGCTTAAAAATGTAAAAAAAATTTTGATTTTCACATTTTTTTTGAGAATTTCATATAAAAGAATGTGAAAAATATTGCAATTTTTTCAAAATTGTCGCTCTTTTTTTGTTTATAGCGCAAAAAATAAAAATCGCACAGGTGATCAAATACCACCAAAAGAAAGCTTTCGTTTGGGTACATCGTCGCACGACCGCACAATTGTCAGTTAAAGTAACGCAGTGCCGAATTGCAAAATAAGGCCTGGTCATTGAGCAGCCAAATCCTCCGTTCCTTAAGTGGTTAATATTTAGAAAAGATTCAATAGGAAAATTACAGTTAACTTTGCATCAATATAGTATTTCACAAAAGTGAGTACACCCCTCACATTTTTGTAAATATTTTATTATATCTTTTCATGTGACAACACTGAAGAAATGACACTTTGCTACAATGTAAAGTAGTGAGTGTACAGCTTGTATAACAGTGTACATTTGCTGTCCCCTCAAAATAACTCAACACACAGCCATTAATGTCTAAACTGCTGGCAACAAAAGCGAGTACACCCCTAAGTGGAAGCCTGTCAGTGATCAGACCATACGCCGCACACTGCATCAAATTGGTCTGCATGGCTGTCGTCCCAGAAGGAAGCCTCTTCTGAAGATGATGCACAAGAAAGCTCGCAAACAGTTTGCTGAAGACAAGCAGACTAAGGACATGGATTACTGGAACCATGTTCCGTGGTCTGATGAGACCAAGATAAACTTATTTGGTTCAGAAAGTGCCAAGCGTGTGTGGCAGCAACCAGGTGAGGAGTACAAAGATAAGTGTGTCTTGCCTACAGTGAAGCATGGTGTTGGGAGTGTCATGGTCTGGGGCTGCATGAGTGCTGCCGGCACTGGGGAGCTACAGTTCATTGAGGGCACCATGAATGCCAACATGTACTGCGACATACTGAAGCAGAGCATGATCCCCTCCCTTCAGAGACTGGGCCGCAGGGCAGTATTCCAACATAACGACCCCAAACACACTTCCAAGATGACCACTGCCTTGCTAAAGAAGCTGAGGGTAAAGGTGATGGACTGGCCAAGCATGTCTCCAGACTTAAACCCTATTGAGCATCTGTGGGTCATCGCCAAACAGAAGGTGGAGGAGCGCAAGGTCTCTAACATCCACCAGCTCTGTGATGTCTTCATGGAGGAGTGGAAGAGGACTCCAGTGGCAACCTGTGAAGCTCTGGTGAACTCCATGCCCAAGAGGGTTAAGGCTGTGCTGGAAAATAATGGTGGCCACACAAAATATTGACACTTTGGGTCCAATTTGGACATTTCTACTTACTTTTGTTGCCAACGATTTAGACATTAATGGCTGTGTGTTAAGTTATTTTGAGGGGACAGCAAATTTACACTGTTATACAAGCTGTACACTCACTACTTTACATTTTAGAAAAGTGTCATTTCTTCAGTGTTGTTACATGAAAAGATATAATAAAATATTTACAAAAGAATGTGAGGGGTGTACTCATTTTTGTGAGATACTGTAAATACCATAGTTTGCAGACTCTATAACTTTCACACAGATTAAATAATGTACACTGATTTGGGTTATTTTTACTAAAGAAAGTTAGCAGAATATATTTTAATCTAAATTTGTGAAGAAAAACTATTTAATTGCAGAAATTTATAACAGAAACTAAACTTTTTTCCCACATTTTCGCTATTATCAGGACTGTACAAAAAAACCCCATGACCCCTTTTTGAATAGTAGACGTCCAAGGTATTTTATAACAGGCATGGTGAGTTTTTTTACATTGTAATTTTTTTGCCACAATTTTTTGGAAGAAATAATTAAATTTAAAAAATTCACAGAGTTGTCATTTTACCAAATCATTTTTTTCTTACACAGCACAGCACTTACAATTACACACCAAAACACATTCTGCTACGCCTCACAAGTATGGCAATACCACATGTGTGAGACTTTTTTTTACAGTCTAACCGCATAGAGGCCAAAAATCTAAGGAGCAACTTCAGGCCTTATGGCCACATCTAATTTCCTGACTATCTATCACATTTTTGGAGGCCTTGGAGCACCAGGACAGTGGAAACATCCATAAAATGACCACATTTCAGAAAGCAAACACCCCAAGGTATTTTTTAGGAGGCATGGTGAGTTTTTTGAAGACTTCACTTTTTTGCTGCAAGTTTTTGGAAAGGCATACTTAGAATTACTCCCCAAAACACATTCTTCTACTCCTCTATAGTATGGCGATACCACATGTGTGAGACTTTTTTTTTACAGTCTAACCGCATAGAGACCAAAAATCTAAGGAGCAACTTCAGGCCTTATGGCCACATCTAATTTCCTGACTATCTATCACATTTTTGGAGGCCTTGGAGCACCAGAACAGTGGAAACAACCATAAAATGACCACATTTGGGAAAGCAAACACTCCAAGGTATTTTTTAGGAGGCATGGTGAGTTTTTTGAAGACTTCACTTTTTTGCTGCAAGTTTTTGGAAAGGCAAACTTAGAATTACACCCCAAAACACATTCTTCTACTCCTCTCTAGTATGGCGATACCACATGTGTGAGACTTTTCAGTGTCTGGATCGATTATATAAAGGACATTGTGTATAACACAAATCAACCAATTGTATAAAAAACAATTTACTGTCTCTTTATGAGTGACCAGAGAATATAGCATCTATAGCAGGGGTCTTCAAACTATGGCCCTCCAGTTGTTCAGGAACTACAATTCCCATCATGCCTAGTCATGTCTGTGAATGTCAGTGTTTTACAATGCCTCATGGGATTTGTAGTTCCGCAACAGCTGGAGGGTCGTAGTTTGAGGATCCCTGATCTATAGCTATAGCAGTCTCTATTCCGATAAGCCAAGCCTAATAGTAGATAGCTGCCCTCAGGAATGCCATGTTCACTGGCCTGGAAGTACAGGAGGCTAAAGAAAGGAAGAACAAAAGAGTTCCTTTGGTTCCAGGAGTGCAGTTGTCCACAAGGGATGGCTGGAACTGTTGTCTCTTAGAAAAGTAGTCAGCGGAATGTGCAGATGGGTCAGTTCAGGCTGCAGGCAGAGAGATGGTAAGCAAACAAAACAAAGGATTGGTCCAGGCAGCAGGCAGAAACGTGGTCAATATACATGTAGGCAGGTTGTAACATGTTGGTCTTAGTAAGTTAGTGGCTGGCCCAGGTCTGTGGAAAGGGTTAAGTCATGTGAGCTTAATTCCCAGACTTTTTGGTCGCAGCCAACCCACCTGTGCTAAAAGAAGGGGAAAGGCTGGGGTTGAGAGCTGTCCTTGGTTGGTTCTGTTTCCACTCATGGCTCATGGTATCAGGGCTGCTGCGTCTTGTAGTACGCTGAAAGCACCAGAATTTTCAGAGGACATCCAAGTCATGTAGAATACCAAGATGGACTATTACCTCACAGAGGTATGCCTGGCCAGCCACATAACTATTGTTAGATTAGGGACGAGGACGTCGCTCGTATTAAACTGTTATGTTGCAACTTGTTCAGTAAAGTTACATTAACCGTTCTGAGCCTGGTCCGAAGTTATTCAAAGAGGTAACTCGGCAAGACAAGGAAGAGGAGTTTAGTTGTTAAAGGTAACAAAGCACAAGTTCAAGACACTAAGAAAACAGTTGTTTGGCTTGGTATCTGGTCAGGGGAGGACTGGGAAGGGGGGCAGGGTGGAAATTGCCCCCCGGGCCACTCTGATGCCAGGCAAAAAGGCCGCACTCAGGGCTGGATTATTGTAGGGGCCAGACACTGTATACAGCTGCTGATCACCGCTACACAATATTATATTTGCAGGGCTGCGGTATGAATGTGCAGAGTATGAGTTACCATATTGCATCATGTTTATCTTGCTTGTCTTTATAAAACCAGGTGGGCATGAATAGTGAGCTGATTCAATGATTGAATGGGCCACTTGACTGGACTTGCCCCCCAGGCCTAAGGCTGCCAGCCCTCCCCTGTATCTGGTAAGGTGACAGGCCCTCTGGTAGCGAGGGGATCTTTTTCTGGCTCCCTCTCTAGCGGTCGGTCTCCAATAGCAGCCGTAACCGAACACGCGTTATGGAGATCTATGGCCTGGTCAGGAGGTAAAGGAAGGAAGGAGTTAAGAGCATGCATGAGGTCTGCGCTATGTGCTCGGCGAGACCCTATTCTGTTACTGGGAGTGAGGTAAGAGAAGTACACTAGACTGGTGGAGTGGACGCAGGCTCAGCACGTCCCTCTGAATGCAACATCTACCAAAATACAGTGTGGCAGTGATCAGGGACATTTTGAGTGGTGCAGAGGTGATAATGGACACTGTGAATGGGTGATGGTGATCAGGGACACTGACTGGTGTAGTGGGGGTTAGAGACACTGACTGATGTGGTGGTAATTAGGGAAACTGACTGGTAGCACTGGTCTGGTGACACTGTACTGCTGTGGCAGTGATCAGAGATAACGGCTGGCAGCAGTGACATACAGTGATATCAGAGCAGCCAGCCATTGCTTATGCTCACCGCCACAGCAGTATAATGTCACCATAGTGACAATGCAATTGCTGACTGGCAACAATATGTAAAAAAAAAATATGATTGATATATATATATATATATATATATATTTATATATATAGGGTTACTCCTGTAGGAGCTGCAGGATTACTGTCCAGGTCTTCACCACAAGCTTTTCCCCGCAGCCAGGCACACAGGCTCATTCGCTCATTCACACGTTTTTTCAGTGACCAGTCTAGGGGGGGGTGTTTTTATTTTTAGAGAACTTGGATAGGGTTGAGGGAATTAGGTGGGATAATCCAAAAACAAAAACTATGTACAACTTGAGGACTTAGGTAATCTTCAGAACAAAGTTATATTAAAGTTTTTGCTTGTTGCAAACACTAAACTTGAGCTTCAAGGTAGTAGTAGTAGTAATAGTTAACTTTGAATTCCTTCCTTGGAGCCACAAGAGCAAAGTACCTTTAAGTAGAAGTTTAGTTTAGTAGAAGTTAGCTCTTCAGGACATCAGCCGGTTTCCCCTTTAACTAGACCCACAGCTGACTCTCTAGCACCAGAGGGGTGGCTAAAGTACAAAGGTCCTCAAGATCTCTCAAAGCGTCTGTACTCACACAAGGCCTAAGGAACAGCTGGTGCCTCCTTCTAACCTCCAAGAGACACCTTACTCCAGTGATGGACAAAGCTCTTCAGGACATCAGCCCAGTGGCATAGCGTGGGGGGTGCAGGGGGGGCCGGCCGCACCGGGCGCAACATCTGGGGGGGCGCATCCTGCAGTGTCACTCTGTCTGACATTATACACAGTATCACACACTGTCTGCGGTTGCTGCCATCTTAAGGCTGGGTGATGTCCAGCGGGCGCCCTATGGATGAAAATGGCGGGGCGGGGCAGGTTGGAGCTGTACTGTGCCTCACCTGTCCATTGGCGTAGGGTGGGGTGGCGCATGTGGAAATGTTGCAAGCCACGCCCCGCCTGTGCTGCCTCTCCTTACAATCGGCCGCATGTTCAGAAGAGCTCAGTCAGCTCAGCGAGTAAGTCAGCAGCCTGGCACTGTCACAGAGTCAGTAATCATTCATCTATCTTTCCCTGTTGTCGTGACACTCAGCCAGCCGTTGTTTCTGGACTGACACACCAGGCATGGGGGGGGGGGGGAGCAGCCCGGACTGGAGTGGAGAACCCTGACTATGTATAAAGTAGTGTAGTGTAGTGGGCAGTGTAGTGCAGTGTAGTGGGCAATGTAGTTTACTAGACAGTGTAGTGGTCAGGTAGGAATCAGGTAGGTCAGTGTAAGGGTCAGTGTCGTGGACAGGTAGGTCAGTGTAGAGGTCAGTGTAGTGGCCAGTATAGGAATCAGGTAGGTTAGCGTAGTGGACAAGGTAGGTCAGTATAGGAATCAGGCTGGTCAGTAATATTGTAGGAAGGGACTCGGGGATAAAAGTCTGCAGGTTAGGGGTGCAAATTACTTGCCTTGCCCCGGGCGCTGACAACCCACGCTACGCCACTGCATCAGCCGGTTTCCCCTTTAACTAGACCCACAGCTGACTCTCTATCACCAGAGGGGTGGCTAAAGCACAAAGGTCCTCAAGATCTCTCAAAGCGTCTGTACTCACACAAGGCCTAAGGAACAGCTGGTTGCCTCCTTCTAACCTCCAAGTGACACCTTACTCCAGTGATACCAGACCAGATCTTCAGCAGATAGCCCCCCTTAGTCAGCTCTTTTTAGCTTCAGGATCTCAGCATCCAGGCCCCCAGGTCGCCCACCTAAGGCCAAACGACAGCAGACATAGCAGCTATGCCTAGGAGGGTGGGGTGCCCTCCAGGCTGGACTAATCCTCTCCAGGAAAAGACCCTGATCTCAGTGTGCTCACAGAATATATTCAGTCTTCCAATATGCCTTCAGAGCCTACCTCTCTGGGATAGCCCAGGGCTGTATCAAAATTCATGCTGCCATCTGCATAGCTCCACACCTATCATCCAAAAACTTTTCAAGTTCCCTGGATACAGACAGACAGACCACAGTGTGACAACTAAATTTTCCTATCAAAACATAAACTAATTCTATTTACCAAGATCCTTGCACCTATCTAGGAGGGCGATAGATAGATAGATAGATAGATAGATAGATAGATAGATAGATAGATAGATAGATAGATAGATAGATAGATAGATAGATAGATAGATAGATAGATAGATAGATAGATAGATAGATAGATAGATAGATAGATAGATAGATAGATAGATAGATAGATAGAAACAAAAAACTATCAGCGCAAACCTAATCCATGATGTACATACACTGTAAACAAATAAATCACTGTGGGTGAAATAAATGTGCTAAATAGTGCATAAAATGTACAAAACCTATAAATCATCAATGTGCATAAAAGAATGACCGGCAGCATACACCCATCGTGTCCACTCTTCACAATAAAGTCAAAATAAATCAAAACGTGATGCCCCAGAAGTGCACAAAATTATTCATAAAGTGATGATATAATAAATTAATAAAGTCCACATATACAATCCAATAGGATCGTGCTCAAATCCAATTGTGAATGTGTATAAGTGTCCAAGTGTCCAAATTAAAAACTTCAATCCTGTGAAAAATAAACACCGGTATGTGAAATCCCTCCACCTGAAAGATTGGCCTCTCACCTCAATATGAGACCCAAACGGGCCAGCATAAGCCTATATGAGAGTAATGGACTCCTGGGATGACTCTCCAGTCTCTCACCTCCGGAGATCGCGGGACATATAGTAAAAGATAAAGGCAAAATCTAGTGCTCTCTGCTTGTAAACGTGTAGGCTTTATTAAATAGATGAAAGCAACTCACATGATATGGGCACTCAGCCGTGCCTGCTAGTATGGCAATTGGTAGTTTAATCCACCCGAGAGACGATCGGCGTCAACCACGCAAGCTCCGCCCCTATACGCGTTACATCAGAGCGTAGGGCTCCGTTGACTACCGTCCATTACTCTCGTATAGGCTTATGCTGGCCCGTTTGGGTCTCATATTGAAGTGAGAGGCCAATCTTTCAGGTGGAGGGATTTCACATACCGGTGTTTATTTTTCACAGGATTGAAGTTTTTAATTTGGACACTTGGACACTTATACACATTCACAATTGGATTTGAGCACGATCATATTGGATTGTATATGTGGACTTTATTCATTTATTATATCATCACTTTATGAATAATTTTGTGCACTTCTGGGGCATCACATTTTGATTTATTTAGATAGATAGATAGATAGATAGATAGATAGATAGATAGATAGATAGATAGATAGATAGATAGATAGATAGATAGATAGATAGATAGATAGATAGATAGATAGATAGATAGATAGATAGATAGATAGATAGATACATACATACATACATACATAGATACATCTACAGTTTCTCACAAAAGTGAGTACACCTGAGTAAATGGGAAGCAGCATTGAATATTTCTATCTCTGACCGACACTGGTCAAATGCTTGTACTTTAGCTCACAAATGCTCTATCAGCACACGTTTTCAGGAAAAGGCCTATAAGCTTCTTATCCATTGGTATTTCACTCCAGACAGACTTCACAGATGGTTTCCTCAAGCCTGTAACTCGTGCTGTAGATGTGGCCAGTCTCCAGGCACCTTGTTTCACATTTGATGGCATTGCCCCAGGATTTCTGGCTTTTGGACTCAGATCTGGGACCTGATCCGAGAGATTACCAACACCTCTTTATCACTTACTCCTGAGTGCTGCATATCGCATATTACTGATCTTCAACCTCACTCCTACAAGAAATCATTAGTACGCTACTTACTCAATGCAGCTAAATCCCTAATACCCAAACATTGGAAATCCACTTCATCTCCGACTGTCAATGAGTGGTTGTTAGCCGTGAATGACATCTACAACAAGGAAGAGTCTATCGGGGTAGCGACTGATAGGCTGACGAACTTACACAGGCAACCAAAAAAGTCCTGGCGCTGGTCCTCCGTACAACCACCTATGGGAGTACTGGAGCCATAACCCACAACAGTGTAGTGATGGAGGCAATGACAGGAAAAATACTTTGAAATAAATGCCGCACGCAGTGCTGCCAAATCCCTTAGCACAGGATGAGTTGCATGAAATGGAAGGACTGGAAGGAGGGATGGCGCATAGCGATGTTACGTGGGACTAATACCTCTGGATAAGGAACAGTCAGTACATAATGACGATTGAAAAGTTTATTGGAAGTAATCAATAAAATCCACAAACCAACCACCGGTCAACTGGTCCTCGGCATCACATGAGGGTGCTGTGGGGGTCCCGCTCGGTCTAATGGAATGCCACTTGGCCAAATCCTGGGAGGGACAGGGAGTGGATCCCGAAGGATAACATAGACAGAGAAGGAAGTCAGCCCGGCGTGTGTGTCGGCCGTTGCACACAAACGCCGGACCTTTGGTCGAACATGAGAGGCCTGTTCTGAGTGGAACCTGTCCTGTTAAACCGCTGTATGGTCTTGGTCACCGTGCTGCAGCTCAGTTTCAGGGTCTTGGCAATCTTCCTATAGCCTAGGCCATCTTTATGTAAAACAACAATTTTTTTTTCAGATCCTCAGACAGTTCTTTGCCATGAGGTGCCATGTTGAACTTCCAGTGACCAGTATGAGAGAGTGAGAGCAATACCATCAAATTTAACACACCTACTCCCCATTCACACCTGAGACCTTGTAACACTAATGAGTCGCATGATAGTGGGGAGGAAAAATGGCTAACTGAGCCTGTGACGGGAGTCACTTTGGTTGGGGGGCCCGTGGAACACAGCTTACCTTAGAGAGGTTGGGAAATACCTCTCTCAGCCCCCTAGGCCCCTCTTATGTGTAAGTCACCCAGCCAGCAGTTTAGACATTAACCACTTTAAGACCGGAAGGATTTGCCGCCCTAATGACCAGGCCCTACCGTATTTTGCGATTTGGCACTGCTTTACTTTAACAGACAATTGCGCGGTCGTGCGACGCTGTACTCAAATAAAATTGATGTCCTTTTTTTCCCACAAATAGAGCTTTCTTTTGGTGGTATTTGATCACCTGTTCAAATTTTATTTTTTTTGCGCTACAAAAAAAAAGAGCGACAATTTTGAAAAAAAAACAATATTTTTCACATTCTGCTATATGACATTCTCAAAAAAAAAAAATTTAAAAATAAAACTTTTTTAACATTTTAGGCCAATTTGTTTTATGCTACATATTTTTGGTAAAAAAAAAAAAAAAAATTGCAATAAGTGTATTTTGATTGGCTTGTGCAAAAGTTATCATGTCTACTAACTACGGGAAAGATATATGTAATTTTTATTATTTTTTTTGTTTACTAGTAAAAAGTGATTTGCGATTTTTTGCGGGACTGTGATATTGTGGCGGACATATCGGACCCCTAACTGACATTTTTGACACTTTTGGGGGGACCAGTGACATTACTACAATAATCTGTGCTAATAATATGCACTGTTACTGTAATAATGATACTGGCAGGGAAGAGGTTAACATTATGGGTGATCATCGTATTAAATGTGAGCCTTGGAGAGTGATTCTAACTGTGGGGGGCGTGGCTTGTGAAATGACCATAGAGACCTGTGATCCTATATAGAAGAATCACATGAGCTCTGTGATCATTTCAGGGAGAAGAATGGTCAGCTGTGTGTACAACAGCTGACCGTCCTTCTACCTCAGCGGGGAGTGATCGCGGGTGTCAGGTGGCAATCGCAGCCACCTGACCCATGCATCGGCTTCCCCGCTGCTGATTGGGGGCGGGAGAGCCCTGCCGGCGGCGCGCGCTCGCCCCCTAGCTTCCCGCGCGCGACCGACGTAGGTCTATGTTGGTTTGCGTAGGAGAGCCACCCTGCTGCAGTAAAAAGGAGGCGGGTGGTCCGGAAGGAGTTAATGGCTGTGTGTTGAGTAATTTTGAGGGGACAGCAAATTTACAGTCTGTCACAGTAACTGTCACAGTCGGTTCACACTGATCCGTCTCGAAGTCGCCCCGACTTCGGGTGACTAATTAAGTCGTCTGTGCACCGCAACTTCGGTGCGGCTTGCAACGACTTCACATAATGGAAATCAATGCAAGTCGCTCCGCATAAAAAAGGTGCAGGAACCTTTTTCTAAGTCGGAGCGACTTGAGTCGCTCCTATTAGAACGGTTCCATTGCACAGCATGGGCCGCTACTTGTCAACCGGCACTTATACAAGGTGTACACTCACTACTTTACATTGTAGCAAAGTGTCATTTCTTCAGTGTTGTCACATGAAAAGATAGGATAAAATATTTACAAAACAGGTGAGGGGTGTACTCACTTTTTTGAGATACTATATATAATATATATATATATATATATATATATATATATATGTATATATATATATATATATATATATATATATATAGATATATATATAGATATAGATATACAGTACACTATATTACCAAAAGTATTGGGACGCCTGCCTTTACACGCACATGAACTTTAATGGCATCCCAGTCTTAGTCCGTTGACTAATATTGAGTTGGCCTAACCATTGCAGCTATAACATCTTCAACTCTTCTGGGAAGGCTGTCCACAAGGTTTAGGAGTGTGTCTATGGGAATGTTTGACCATTCTTCCAGAAGGGCATTTGGGGGGTCAGGCACTGATGTTGGATGGGAAGGCCTGGCTCCCAGTTTCTGCTCTTATTTATCCCAGAGGTGTTCTATCATGTTGTGCTCAGAACTCTGTGCAGGCCAGTCAAGTTCCTCCACCCCAAACTCGCTCATCCATGTCTTTAAGGGACCTTGTTTTGTGCACTGGTGTGCAGTCATGTTGGAACAGGAAGGGGCCATCCCTAAATTGTTCCCACAAAGTTGGGAGCATGAAATTGTTTAAAAATGTCTTGTTATGCTGACGCCTTAAGAGTTCCCTTCACTGGAACTAAAGGACCATGCCCAACCCCTGAAAAATAACTCCACACCACCTTGTGCACAGTCTTCCCAGAAGAGTTGAAGCTGTTATAGCTGCAAAGGGTGGGCCAACTCAATATTGAACCCTACGGACTAAGACTGAGATGTCAGTAAAGTTCATGTGTGTGTAAAGGCAGGCGTCCCAATACTTTTGGTAATATAGTGTGTGTGTGTGTGTGTGTGTGTATATATATATATATATACAGTATATATACTGAAGCACTTCACTATTCTCTCCTCTTTTAACTTGTTTGTTTAGTGTGGTGATTGCACTGTCAAGCGATAGCTGTTCTGTTTTTTTTTTCTTTTGTGTTTGTTCTTGTTAGTTGATATCCATATATATTGTATTTCAATAGCGCTCTCAATAGAGATCTATCTTTTATCTGCTTACCTTGTAGACTCTATAACAAAAAAAGCCCCTTTGCTACAGTTTGGGTAATTGTTTATATGCATCATACCGCCACATGGCAGATTTCTCTGTAACCTTACATATGTTGTGTAATGGAACCACCGACCCACACTGTGTTTGTGGACTTCCGTCAGTATACGGCTTCCTTGCAGTCATGAACATATATACCAGATTTTCCCAGCCGCCCTCATACAAAGCTAGCCAACAACTTTGTACTGGAATCACACTTTATTGAACAGTCACACAAAATTTATATACAGCATGGGCACATCCCCCTCCTGATCAAATTACCACACACAGGTCAGGGTTTGCCTGATTACATTATCATATGCAGATGAAACTGTATACAGAAAAAGAACTAACCCGAACTAATTATCTAGCCATCTGGACAGAACAATATGGGCTCATTAACATTTAACAATGGAACAGGCAGACTTAACACAATACACATCCCACCTCAAAACAGACAATAGGACAAGACTGCCAATGACAGTCTGTCCGTCTCCTACATTGAAGTCCATGGAATACACATCTACGTATTTCTATGATTATTTAGGAGTCACAGACTTCATGGCAACAGTCTATAGATCTCACAGTGTAAAGTGGGATTAAATCTTCATATTTCTCGAGAGATATTGCTGACAAATATTACTGTCCCACTTGAAGCAATCCAAACCATTAAGTATCTGTCTTTCACTCCCAGTGATGGTGAGTACCGTCACATGTTGCAATAATTATATGTTATCTTTAGAAAAAACTGAGCAAGTATAAGAACTCAAATGCCAATACCTACCCATTCAGCGCTTGTGGAGTCAACTAATGTTAGTGATATATATATATATATATACTGACAATACTCACTAACAAATCAATATGCAGCAGCTGCTATAATTGATACAAAATAAAACAGGGTGTGTATATAACACTGGAAGGTCCCACGTACACACTAGCAGCGCTTAAGGGTTACTCTCCATGAGCCCTACGTTAGACCAAAGATATCACCAAATCAAAAATTGGCACTGCACATGTGCAATAATCCCAAATGGTTGTAATATCTTGGCCACTTCACATATATATATATATATATATATATATCTATATATACACATAATAGTCCCAAATAAGTGTGATGAAATCCTCTTCAGTGTTTCAAAACGTAAGCGCAGATGGTAAACATCTCCACCACACCTCTGTGAGCCCCTTAGGTAGTGAAAACGTACCCTTATGACATATGTCTGGAGCTTTCTGTAATCATATGAACCTGGCTCTCCACATCGGTCTGCTTGCACACACCCCGATCAAAAACCTCAGTTGACGTCCGTGATGACGAACTGCGTCCGAGCGTGAGCACACGGTCACCTAGGCAACCCGCAAGCGTCCGACGTCACGCCCAGGAAACCCGGAAGTCCTGTGTGCTGGTACCAAGCCTCGGCTGCTAGAGGAAATTACAGTGGTGGTAGAACGTACGGCTGCAAGGGTGTCTAAGCTCTTTACATGCTATGAATACAAGTGGAGAAAATGTGACTTTGTTTTTTATTGATTTGATGTAATAAAGTTCCTTTTATAAAACGGATCTTACTATGAGTTCCCCTTTATGATTATATGTGGCCACGGGTACTGAGAGATATCTGGAGGAGTGCTGGCTTTCCCCATCGGTCTGCTTGCACACACCCCGATCAAGAACCTCCTCTGCAAAGTCGCCAGCACTCCTCCAGATATCTCTCAGTACCCGTGGCCACATATAATCATAAAGGGGAACTCATAGTGTGATCCGTCTTATAAAAGGAACTTTATTACATCAAATCAATAAAACAAACTCACATTTTCTCCACTTGTAATCATGGCATGTAAAGAGCTTAGACACACCCTTGCAGCCGTACGTTCTACCGCCACTGTAGTTTACTCGAGCAGCCCGAGGCTTGGTACCAGCACACAGGACTTCCAGGTTTCCTGGGCGTGACTTCGGACGCTTGCGGGTTGCCTAGGTGACCGCGTGCTCACGCTCTGACGCGTTTTGTCATCACGGACTTCAACTGAGGTTCTTAATCGGGGTGTGTGCAAGCAGACCGATGGGGAGAGCCAAGTTCATATGATTACAGAAAGCAGCGCCAGACATATGTCATAAGGGTACGTTTTCACTACCTAAGGGGCTCATGGAGGTGTGGTGGAGGTGTTTACCATCTGCGCTTAAGTTTTGAAATACTGAAGAGGATTTCATGACACTTTTTTGGTACTATTATGTTTATATATATATATATATATATATATATATATATTTGTGAAGTGGCCAAGATATTATAACCATTTGGGATTATTGCACATGTGCAGTGCCAATTTTTGATTTTGATATCTTTGGTCTAACGTAGGGCTCATGGAGAGTAACCCTTAAGCGCTGCTAGTGTGTACGTGGGACCTTCCAGTTTTATATACACACCCTGTTTAATTATATGTTATCTGACTTTACTTTAAAAAAAAAAAAAAAAACTGTTAATGGAAAAAAAAAAAAAAAGCCCAACAGGCAATTGAAGGGGCAGATACAGCAAGCTGACAAAGCTGCTGTTATTTTTTGGGCAAATAAATATGAAATTCAAGCCCTTTCAGGCCTATCGTTGGCTGCGGGGTGAGAGCTGAAGGGGTTAACGTTGGGCAGGCACAGAAAACAAAGCATGCTGGACATTCTGATTTTATTTTCTAATACAATTGCAGCCTCAAAAACATGAAAAATATCTGCAGGTTGTATTTAGAGGTACATAGAGCTCCGCCATTAGAGACAGCGTTTTTTTCCGCCCAGAAATCTTTATTTATATTATTAACATGTTACAATTTCTCAGGGCTGCTAAAGCAACACGGAGCTCTGCTTCCATCTTGTGGTCATTTCTCAGCAGTGCACTGTGGAGCAAAGACATTTATTACAGTAATAAATCCAAAGGCAAGCATTTATTATATCGCAGCTTACCAATTCTTAGATGTGATGGCTGCACTAGTTATCTTCTTCTTAGGTTTTATTTCCTTTATTTTCACCTAGTGATCTGGCCAGTACGTCTGTTGTTTTTCAAAAGAACAAGCTTTCCTGCAAATGTATCAATTTACAGTGATGAGACAAAACCATTTGCCACTGACAGGGGGGGCTTACGATGATCGGCTTTTAATTATACATGTAAAACCTTTATCCCAAAAGGAAAAAAATGTTGCTGTAATCTATATTAACCACTTTCCAACCGGGCCATAGCCGAAAGACGGCTACAGCGTGGTTTTCTAGTTCTGGGAGGGCGTACATGAACGTCCTCCCAGAATCGTGCTCCCGTGCGCCCCCTGGGCTGGGGCGCGCACACGGGAGTGTCCGTGCTCGCCGGGTCCCGGGGACCCGACGCATCACGGATCGCGGTAAAGGGCCAATGAGAGCGGTCCTTTACCACGTGATCGCTCCATCCAATGACGGAGCGATCACTTCACAACAAACCGGCGCATGTCCGGTTCATTTCTCTCCTCTCCTCGCACGCTGTACACAGCAATCGGTACAGCGTGCGAGGAGAGGAGAGAAACTGCAGCTGCACGCCTCCTCTGCCTCATCTGTTCCCTGGATCAGTGCCTCCTCTGCCTCATCTGTGCCCTGGATCAGTGCCTCCTCTGCCTCATCTGTGCCCTGGATCAGTGCCTCATCTGTGCCCCATAAGTGCCTCATCCGTGCCCCATCAGTGCCTCATCCATGCCACCTCAGTGCTCATCCATGCCACATCCGTGCTCATCCGTGCCTCATCTGTGCCACATCCATGCCACATCTGTGCCTGCCCATGCCACCTCAGTGCTCATCCATGCCACAACCATGCTCATCCATCCCACGTCAGTGCTCATCCATGCCATGTCCGTGCTCATCCATGCCACACCCATGCCACTTCAGTGCTCATCCATGCCACGTCAGTGCTCATCCATGCCACATCAATGCCACGTCAGTGCTCATCCGTGCCATGTCAGTGCTCATCCATGCCACATCCATGCCACGTCAGTGCTCATCCGGGCCACATCCATGCCACGTCAGTGCTCATCCATGTCGCGTCAGTGCCACATCAATGCCACATCCATGCCTTGTCAGTGTTAATCTGTGCCACATCCATGCCACGTCAGGCTGCTCATCTGTGCCTCATCCATGCCACATCAGGGCTAATCCATGCCACATCAGTGCTCATCAGTGCCACATCCATCCAACGTCAGTGCTCATCAGTGCCTCATCCGTGCCACATCAGTGCTCATCCGTACCACATCCATGCCATGTCAGTGCTCATCCGTGCCACATTCATGCCACATCAATGCCATGTCAGTGCTCATCCGTGCCACATCCATGCCACGTCAGTGCTCATCCGTGCCACATCCATGCCATGTCAGTGCTCATCCATGCCACATCCGTGCCATGTCAGTGCTCATCTGTGCCACATCTATGCCATGTCAGGGTGCTCATCTGTGCCTCATCCATGCCACGTCAGTGCTCATCCATGCCACATCCATGCCACGTCAGGGCTAATCCATGCCACATCAGTGCTCCTCAGTGCCACATCCATCCCACGCCAGTGCTCATCAGTGCCACATTCATCCCACGTCAGTGCTCATCAGTGCCACATCCATGCCACGTCAGTGCTCATCAGTGCCACATCCATGCCATGTCAGTGCTCATCCGGGCCACATCCATGCCACATCAGTGCTCATCCGGGCCACATCAATGCCACATCAGTGCCACTACAATGCTTATCAGTGCCCTACAGAGCCTCACAAAATTGTAATGGGAAGTCAGGAAATGACGGTGCTCCCTGCTTGTTGGGCCTCTGTATGTGGTCAGGCTGTGGAAAAGTGTCACACATGTGGTATCGTCATACTCAGGAGGAGTGGCAGAATGTATTTTGGGGTGTCATTTTTTGCTATGTACATTGTATGTGTTAGAAACGTCTTATAAATGGACAACTTTGTGTAAAAAAAGCGTTTTGGTTTTCTTTCCACATTTTCCAAAAATTTGTGTAAAAAAATGACATGTTCAAAAGACTCATTATTTTTTTTTTGTTTTTTTTTTTAGAAAAAAGACTCATTATGCCTCCTAGATCATGTGTTGGGGTGTTTTCTTTCCAAAATGGGGTCATTTTATGGGGGTTTTTATTGTCCAGGTGCTCCAGGGCCTTCAAAAGTGTGATAGGTCATCAGAAAATTATATGTGTAATTTTTGCTTCTAGAACGCCTCCCGGTGTTCCTTGCATGTTAGGCCTCTGTATGTGGTCAGGCTGTGGAAAAGTCTCACACATGTGGTATCGCCATACTCAGGAGGAGTAGCAGAATGTGTTTTGGGGTGTAGTTGCCAGTATGCCTATACTGTGTGTGAGAAATAACTTCGTAATATGACCATTTTGTGAAAAATATTTTTTTTTTTAAAAAAATCTTCATTTTGCAAAGAATTGTGGGAAAAAATGACAACTTCAAAAAACTCACCATGCCCCTTACTAAATACCCTGGAATGTCTACTTTCCAAAAAGGGGTCATTTGGTGGGTATTTTTACTGTCCTGAATTGTTAGGGTCTCAAGAAATGAGATAGGCCATCAGTACTTTAGGTGTGATCAATTTTCAATGATTGGTACCATAGCTTGTAGACTCTATAGCCTTCACAAAGACCAAAAAATGTATACTTATTTGGGTTATTTTTACTAAAGATATGTAGCAGTATAAATTTTGGCCAAAACTTATGAAGAAAAATGACTAAATTTGCAAAATTTAAAACCGAAACTAAGAAAAACGAATTTTTTTACAAAATTTTCGGTCTTTTTTCATTTATAGCGCAAAAAAATAAAAAACCCAATTATGATTAAATACCACCAAAAGAAAGCTCTGTTTGTGTGAAAAAAAGGACGGAAATTTCATATGGGGACAGTGTTGCATGACTGAGTAATTGTCATTCAAAATGTGAGATCACTGAAAGCTGAAAATTGGTCTGGCCCAGTGGGCAAGTGGTTAATAAAAGCCATGTGTCTCTGCGTCCGCTTTCCCTGTGTCCGTGGAAATGCGCTACTGCGCATGTGCCGCATGGACAGCCTTTGGGACGCAGAGCCTGGCGCTGGGTGGGCGTGTATATGAGCGGATCCCCGCCCACCTTTCAACATCCGCCTCAGTATTGGAAGGAAACGTACCTATGTGGTGGAGAAGGCCGCGGCTGTGGTATGGAGAAGGCCGCGGCTTCTGTCTGATGTCTGGGGATCTGGATAGAGCCGCTAGAGGCCATGACCGGCCACACACACAATCCGCACACCGACCGAACTCACTGACAGCTCCGAGTCCGGGCAAAGAGCAGCAAGACTACAACTACGGAGAGCGGCCGGAGACAAATCATTCCGCCTGAGGAAACCACCACCATCTACTGGCCAACTGTGAGTATTACAACTGGGAATTCACCTCACAGGGCTGAGGACAGAAATCACCTCATCATATATTGTGATATTCTACATACTATACACCCCAATATAATCACCTCATCATATACTATACACCCCAGTATCATCAGGTGATGATACTGGGGTGTATAGTATATGATGAGGTGATTATATTGGGGTGTATAGTATATGATGAGGTGATAATACTGGGGTGTATGTAGGATATCACAAGATGGCGGTGGTTTCCTCAGGCGGAGATGATTTGTCTCCGGCAGCTCTCCGTAGTTGTAGTCTTGCTGCTCTTTGCCCGGACTCGGAGCTGTCAGTGAGTTTGGTCGGTCGGTGTGCGGATTGTGTGTGTGGCCGGTCATGGCCTCTAGTGGCTCTATCCAGATCCCCTGGCGCCTTCCCCTTCTCCTGACCCATGACGGGGTGCTCCTGCCCAGCTACAGCATTCGGGTGAGTGTAGACTCTCCGGGGAATATGGATCTGGTCCGGAGCCGCCTGCTCAGAGGAACTTCCCTGAAGAGCACCATTATCGGGGGGTGACCCCCAACACCCGGGACCCGGCCTCCGACACAGAGGAGCTCCCCATCCTACACAGGTCAGTGTGACTTACTTCTGGGGCCCCTGACATGTTGCCCGCCCCCAGTCCCAACGGCTGTCCGTGGGGCACATGCGCAGTAGCGCAATCCCAATGTCACAGGTAAAGCGGACGCAGAGACACTTGCATATTATTAATATAGATTGATATCCTACATACACCCCAGTCGGGCAGCCGGACAAAACTCTTGAAGTGGCAGGTGTGCGCGGGCACGCAGCGGGTACGCGCTCGCACGCGAGAGCCGCTCGGTCAGCTCTGCGCGTGTCTCGTTGCTAGGGCAACAGGGACGCTATGCGCAGAGCTGGCTACGTCATGCGGCTCTCGCGTTGTTAGAAAAAAAAAGAGATAAGCGAGAGCCGCTCAGTTAGCCATATGTTCTAGCGCCCGTTAATTTAACGGGCTTAATGTCTAGTTGCTTATAAATTGTTAGCTAGAGCGTGGCCTAAATTTGTTATTGCATCTAAATCTGCTAGTCCACCTAACACTCACCCCCCCCCCCAGTCTGACAATGCTGCTATCCAAAGGGGCCCCCTGTGGTCCTTCATCCAGAGTGGGGGCGCGCTAATACAGGAGGTGTACATGGTGATCATATCCCCCTTATGTATTTATACATGGTGCAGAGGTGTAACTAGAAAATTCAGGGCCCCGGTGCAAGAAACCATGAAGGGCCCCCCAGACCCCTGGCCGGGGCTCTTCCCTTCAAGCCTGGGGCTCTTCCCACTGATCCTGGGGCCCTTTACTCTCATTGCGGGGCCCTTTATTACGGCCCCACTGTGGGATCCTTTCACAAGTTCTGCAGTGGGCCCCCTTCCTGCCATCTTGGGGCCTCCCCACGGTGGTGGAATGCCAGGGCCGGTGGCAAGTGTGACCTTTGCGATCCTGGAGGTTCACCCACTGGTGTCAGTAGTTTTTATTTTTTGGTATTTTAATTGTATTATTTTTTTATCATTTTATTTTATTTTTTTACAATGTGACTGACTATGACTCTGTCCATTCAAAAAAGGAAGGAGCTGGTAAATTACATATTTACCGACCCCTTCCTGGTTCTCTATTGTGACACATCCCCTGCAGCAGCCGGCAGGAGAGGGGAGGGAGCACAGTGGGGGGGGGGGGAGACTAGGGGAGACCACAGGGGCCCAGAGACAGCAGAAAACAAGTGAACTGGATGGGAAGAGTGGCGGGGGCAGCAGCACAGTAGGGGGGGGGGGGACCAGGGGAGCACACAGGGGCCCAGAGACAGCAGAACACAAGTGAACTGGATAGGAGGAGGGGTGGGGGCAGCATAAGAGGAACCAATCTCCTCCATTTTCCTCCTGCAGCTACAGGAGGATAAAGGAGCACAGTGATTTCTCTACATGCTGCCCCCGCCGCCCCTCCTATCCAGGTGTACAGGGGAGCCGCACAGACCCCTGGAGCATAGGGCCCGGTTGCAATTGCAACCCCTGAAACCCCTGTAGTTACGCCCCTGACATGGTGATAATATCCCCCCTTATGTATTTATACATGGTGATCATATCCCCCCTTATGTATTCATACATGGTAATTATATCCCCCCTTATGTATTTATACATGGTGATCTATCCCCCCTTATGTATTTTTACATGTTCATCATATCCCCCTTTATGTCTTTATACGTGGTGATCATATCCCCTCTTATGTATTTATACATGGAGATTATATCCCCCTGTATGTATTTATACCTGGTGATCATATCCCCTTTATGTATTTATACCTGTTCATCATATCCCCCTTTATGTCTTTATACATGGGGATCATATCCCCCCTTATTTATTTATACATGTTGATTATATCCCCTTCTCTTCTCCAGAGGGAATAAATTCAGTTCCTCTAATCTTTCCTCATAGCTGAGCTCCTCCATGCCTCTTATCAGTTTGCTTGTACTTCTCTGCACTTTCTTTGGTTCTCCAGGGTTGACCTCAGAGCCTAGAGGTCAATATTTGCTTGAGTATTGTTCAACCCCTATATAGAATTCAGGAATGGACCTCTGACAAAAATGTACAATAAATGAAAAAGAAAAACGCCATCTACATGTACTATAGTGATGAAATGCATAAGCAGAGCTTCCAGACGTTTTATCACATGCTGCAAGTAGTGTGGGTGGGTTTTATTTTTTCAATTTAATATACTAAAACCATTTATGATGAATTTTAATGACCCAATCTTGGATGATCTGCTCTATTTTTAGTTTTTTTTTTGTTTCTACGTTGTGGATACTAGTGGACTGATGCAATACTGAGTGGTACATTATCCCCCTTCGAATCCTGGTGTGTACGGCCCTTAGACTCGAAATATTTGCTATCGCACATGTACAAGTTGGTGCTTGGGGCGCATTTATTACAGATGACTCCATACTTTATTAAAGAATAGGAGAAGGTGATGGGGACTGAATTTTATCCTCCACAGATTCAGAAAATTATGCATGCAGCCAACGTTTCCTCCATCAGTATTCGCATTCAAGAATCCGAGTTTCTGACTAGGTGGTATAGCACACCCTCTCCTCTCGCGCAGATGTTTCCAGGGTCTGACCTCAATTGTTGGTGGGGATGCACACAACGTGGTACATTCCTCTATCTTTGGTGGGATTGTCCAAAGATTAGGGCTTTTCGGGACTCAATAATTCCTTGGATTCAGAAAACATCTATACGACCAGTTAAGCATGCATCACTTCAGTTCCTCTTCCATGATGTTAGGTCTTTCGTCAGGCGGTACAAAACAAAGTGTAACTCCCTATTTGTTGAACGCTGACAAATACCTGATCCCAAGATATTGGAAACAGGTCACTTGTCCAACACTAACTGAATGGAAGAGAGAAGTGAATTACATCATGGAGGCTGAATGTTGGGTGTTTACATGCCCCTTCCAGCTAAGAAACATGCCCCCTCCAGCAAAGAGACATGCCCCCTCCAGCAAAGAGACATGCTCCCTCCTGCAAAGAGACATGCCCCCTCCAGCAAAGAGCCATGCCCATTCCAGAAAAGAGACATGCCCCCTCCAGCAAATAGACATGCCCCCTCCAAGAAAGAGACATGTCCAATCCAGAAAAGAGAAATGCCCAATCCAGAAAAGAGACATGCCCAATCCAGCAAAGAGACACGCCCCCTCCAGAAAAGAGACATGCCCAATGCAGCAAAGAGACATGACCTCTCCAGCAAAGAGACATGCCCAATCCAGCAAAGAGACATGTCCCCTCCAGCAAAGAAACATGCCCAATCCAGGAAAGAGACATGCCCCCTCCAGAAAAGAGACATGCCCAATGCAGCAAAGAGACATGTCCCCTCCAGCAAAGAAACATGCCCAATCCAGGAAAGAGACATGCCCCCTCCAGAAAAGAGACATGCCCAATGCAGCAAAGAGACATGTCCCCTCCAGCAAAGAAACATGCCCAATCCAGGAAAGAGACATGCCCCTTCCAGCAAAGAGACAAGCCCCCTCCAGCAAAAAGACATGTGCCCTCCAGCAAAGAGACATGCCTAAAATCATCAGCTCAGCTCACAGGTATAAGAATTGTACAGCACCAAGAAAGCTCCCCTCTTTCTGCTCATCACCACCGACCAATGACACTCATATCCAGCCTCAGTGAAGCAACATGTGGTGACAGCAGCACTGCAGTGTCGGCGGGTCCTCCTGCTATTAAAGCCTGTGCTGTTCTGGGATTCAGGAGAGCTGCTCCATCCCCCGCCCGCCCCGCTTCGCTCCCCAACAATACAACTTATACTGCTGGGAAGCAGAGCGGGGCAGGGCTGGGGGGTGGAACAGAGCATTATGCAAGGATGACACTGCACGCTAAAGGGAGAGGGAGCCTCGGGTCCTTGGGTTGTGCACCCCCGTTTCTGCCCCTCTTAAAGTGCCGCCTGGATCCCATGGACCCACCGGGACCCATGGTAGGGCCGGCCCTGGAGCAGCATTTATTAGGTGCATAGCTAAGGATTTGTAAAATCTGGGACCCATAACCACGGAACAGAAACTGAACTAATGTGAACTCCAGGGTGAATGCAGAGACCTTGGTCACAACTCTATTAACAGTCTGCCAATAGAATTGTATATAGGGGCAACTCCACCAAATGTGGAGAAAAATACCCTACTTCGCTTTGCACCACCAGCAACAATTAGGCACATGGAGGAGGACAGGTACTCAAAGAAAATTGGGGTGGCCAATGCCTCCTTGCACTTTAGAGCACACGAGTTGTTGTAAACTAACCCTATGGTGTCTTTTAGCCCACAAATAGTTAGAAGTTAGTTTTCTGTAGGGTGCAAAAGAATGGCGCTAGGAACTTCAATGGGTACAGCCTGTAAAATATATACAATTCTGGGTAACACTGTCATGTTTACTATTGCGGCTCTGCCAAACCATGAAAAGGAAGGTTTGTTCCATGTAACTGTATCTCTCTGAAAGGCAGTCAAGAGAGGGATGTATGTAAGGGCCAGTAACTGGATGCCCAGATAGGTAATTGCGTCAGTCTTCTAGGAGAATGGGAAAAGGGATTTACACTGAGGTACTAAGGTTGGGGGGAAGAGACATTAAGCACGTGGATTTGGAGTTATTTTTAGGTTGGAGACAGCACCAAACAATTTGAGGTTGCGAAGGAAGTAGGAATGGTTTGTGAGGGTTTTGTGGAGGAATAAGAGAAAATCATCTGCGTAAGCTACCATTTTATATTCTTTGCCAGTAATCTCAATGGCTCGTAAACTAACATCTGCTCTAAGGCAGGGTTCCATGCTAAGGACAAATAGGGTTGAAGAGAGGGGGCAGCCCTGTCTAGTGCCCCTACTGATGGAAAAGATGTTCTATAGGTTGCCAGAATTCTGGAATGCATCCTCTCACTGAGGATCAGCAAGGGGAGAACTGCTGCCAAGTAATCCCAGGCCACACTATCGACATCTTTGTCATATCTAAAGAGAGAAAGAATCCCCGTCTGACCCTGCTGGGGAACCAGTGATGGACTTTAAGGGTATTTATGGTGTTGTCTTGTGCCTCTCTACCGGGGGTAAATCCCATTTAGTCCAAAGAGATCAAATGAAGTAGTAAAGGGAGGAGTCTGTTCATGAGAATTTTGGCATATTTCTTCAAGTTGATGTTAAGCAATAATATCAGTCTGTAATTGGTGACTTGGGTAGGGTCTTTGTCCTTCTTGGGAATCATGATTATGTGGGCTTCTAGAAGTTGGGTTGGAATGACACTGCCTGCAGCGACCAACTTAAAAGCTGCCAGGAAATGTGGGGCTAGGATCTCTAGAAAGCCTTTATATAATTGGGTGGTAAGGCCATCTGGTCCGGGGCTCTTGCCAAGTTTCATTTGTTTGAGTGCCTGGCCAAGTTTCCCAGGGGTAAGAGGATCCTTCATGGCAGAAATGAAAGTGCTGCGATAATATGGGCATGCTGTTGTTGGAGAGATATACGTGGAAATCAGATATTGGCGATTGGCCTTGCTCTGTTCCAAGGGATTGGTAGGGCTGATCTTATAAAGCAACCTATAATAGACAGTGATTTGCTTTGTGGTATCAACCGCCATGTGATAAGCTTTACCAGTGTATCATGGATAGAATGTATATCTAACTCAGCTCATTTAACTTGAGCCATTTTTGCAAGAAGCCTGCCAATTTTTTTGCATGCTCATAAAAGAACTTGTGACTCAAAGCATACCTACATAACGTCCCAGAAGTGAGTTCCAAGATCAGTGGAGTGAAAGGAAATTCCAGTATGGCTATTCACCACGGTGCTGCACACAAGTGACATGCATGTCTCCTTACCAGATAAAAAATGTAAATGAGCGTCTAATAGTTGATTCCTCGCATGGCGCCACTCAGAAAGGATCACAACAGCAACAAGCCTCCAGGACACAGCCAATAAGATGGTGATACCGATACTGACCACAGGATGGAGCTCAGTGCGCCATAGAGAAAAGAAGGGGACTGGATAATGTAATACCGTACAGCCTTTATTAATTAAATATTAAAATAACACTCACATGGTAGATGAGAAAGAATCGCATATAGAAAGCCGGTTGGCTCTCAAGTAGCCTGTTCCTCGAGGCTGCTCTCTTCCACATGGGATTTTGGAGGAAGGACTGCTGCATCACGTATTCCTACTAGAGCACCTGGCCCCTCGTGGGTCGCCGTTCTGGGATTCTCCTTGAAACTAGGACTTGACTTTAGCTAAATGGACTTTCTTTGGAGAAGCCTTACCCATTAGAAGTCTTTGCAGACGAGCGCGTAGGGTACGGCGTGCTGACGTCACTACGCTGCCCCGAGGAACAGGCTACTTGAGAGCCGGCCGGCTTTTTATATGAGATTCTTTCTCATCTACCATGTGAGTGTTATTTTAATATTTACTTAATAAAGGCTGTACGGTATTACACTATCCAGTCCCCTTCTTTTCTCTTTGGCGCACTGAGCTCCATCCTGTGGTCAGTATCGGTATCACCATCTTATTGGCTGTGTTCTGGAGGCTTGTTGCTGTTGTGATCCTTTCTGAGTGGTGCTGTGAGGAATCAACTATAGACGCTCATTTACATTTTTTATCTGGTAAGGAGACATGCATGTCACTTGTGTGCAGCACCGTGGTGAATAGCCATACTGGAATTTCCTTTCACTCCACTGATCTTGTAACTCACTTCTGGGACTTTATGAAGACTCTATATGAACTCTGTGTGTTTTTTATTCCTGGCCAGAATTAATTCACTGTGTATTGTGTAATATTCAATTATGTATAGGTTCATCCTCCAATGCATATGACCTAGCAGACGTTTGTTTTATTTATTTATTGCCTTGGGTGCTCACCGGGCACCTGATGCTATCATTGTCTTCTCCAACAGATTTTTATTATCAAATATTGTGATTGGCGTATCATACACCCATCAGGTCTCATTAGCGCAGCTTTTTTCTATTTATTACCTGTGTTTGGTGCTGTCTCACCTGAAGCTGCAGCTTTTTATTACATTGTTAGCGCGGTTATCCCCTTTATACTTTTTATACCTACATAAGGTTTGTATACCCAGCACCTCCTGGAGAGCTTTTCAGGGCTATGTTAAAGCTGTCAGAGTGTGTGCCGCTGGGGAGCGTTTATGCACTGCTTCTGGATTCATGTAAGCAGAGTAGTAGCGTGGGCTTGGTGGGCCTTATTCATTTTGGTCGCATTTGTGGGCCTCTCACCTAATCAGCAAAGAGATGTCAGAGGCAGTGTTATGCCAAAAGTAGTCAATGAGGGCTTGAAACAAGGACTGACGTGCAACAGGGTCATTCAGGAGCGACAGATTGAAACGGCATGTTTTAGAACAATAGATGACGTCAGAAAGGTGAGGCATGAGAGTAATTGGGTGATGGTCAGATAAAAACAATGACTCAATACTCACTTTCCGAACACAAGATAGGTAAGTCTGTGAGATGAAGAAGTACAGTGAGAGAGAGAAAAGTAAATTAAATCTTTTGTTGTTTGATATAGGAAGCACCATGTGTCATAAAGCATAAGTGACTGAAGCTGTCCTTTTATAACCCGTAGGCCTTGTAGGGAATGGAGGTGGCCCCATTGGATGTGTCCAACAGGGGGTTGAGCGGGACATTCAGGTCGCCCTCAAGAATCACCATGCTTGACGCGAAAAAGGCCAGCAGTCTTTCAACTCAGTGATAGAATGCGATGTGTTTGGTATTAGGACTGTAAATACTTGCCAGTGTAACAGGTTTGTTATCCAAGGTGCCTTTCGAGAACATGCGGTCAGGTAACTGCATCTGGATTTGGGCTTTGGGCCACTGCACCTTCTGGATACAAAAGATCTGTAAAGATTGTTTCCTGAAATTTTAGGAAGGATCCAGTTCTTCCAGTCGGTTTGCAAATAACAAAAGCATTATATAGAGCCAACTGAAATAAATATATAGATACTTTCTTGTACCGGTGTCTAGCTCTGCAGAACGCTAAATACGGCTCCATCATTTGGTTGTTAAAGTCTACTACTCCCATATAAGGACTATATTTGTGGGCAGAGAGAGGCTTTTCAGCAACAGCAGATGCTGTGCTAGTTGGGCCGTTGTTTCTTGATGAATGCAAGACGGGATGAATACATCCTGTTTGTTCTTCCACTTCACTGTGAGTAGTTCATCATTCCGCAAGCAGGCTTTCTCCCCCTTTCTAAGTTGGGTATTTACAAGCCGCTGGGGGAAGCCCCTGTGACTGGGTCATATAGGGCCACAGCAGTGAATTGCTTTAATGAACAAATGTCAAAAAAGTGGCAAGCTTGCATAAAAGTTGTCCACGTACAAATGATACCGCTTTAGGAACAAGGGTGACATCGAGTCCCATACTTTCATGCCACTGCTCCTCATGTAGTCTGGGCATCCAGGGGGCTCCAGCTGATTCTTTTCCCTTGAATATTCTAAAATAATATATATAGCCTGGGTATCTTTCACAGAGCTTATACAGTTTGACCCCATATCTGGCACGCTTACTGGGGAGATATTGCTTAACCACTTGACCTCTGGAAGATTTCATTCTCTTCCTAACCACAGCATTTTTTGCAATTTGGCATTATGTTACTTTAACTGGTAATTGCGCAGTCATGCAAAGCTTTACCCAAGCAAACGTTATATTCTTTTTTCCCCACAAATAGAGCTTTCTTTTGGTGCTATTTAATAACCACTGGGATTTTTGTTTTTTGCCATATAAACAAAAAAAATTTTGAAAAAAATGATATTTTGTACTTTTTGTTCTAAAAAAAACATCCAAAAAATTCAATTTTAGTCATACATTTAGGCTAAAATGTATTTAGCTACATGTCTTTAGTAAAATAAATCCCAAAAGGCGTATATTTATTAGTTTGTGCAAAAGTTATAGCGACTACAAACTATGGTGTATATACAGTACTGGAACTTACGCAGCTTTTACTTTCTGACTGCCTATCTCATTTCTTGAGGCGCTAAAATGGCAGGGCAGTATAAAACCCAATTAAATGACCCCTTTTTTTGGAAAGTAGAGGAATGTTGAACCCATTAAATATTTTATTTTTTTTTCCACGTTTTTAAAAAAGGACAAAAAAAAGAATTTGTCACTGAAATTATATATTGCTCACATATGCCATGGGTATATGTGGAATTACACCCCAAAATACATTCTGCTGCTTCTCCTGAGTATGGGGATACCCCATGTGTGAGACTTTTTAGGAGCCTAGCTGCTTACAAGTAGTGATGTCGCGAACCTAAAATTCGCCGTTCGCGAACGGCGAACGCGAACATCGGCAAATGTTCGCGAACCGGGCGAACCGCCATAGACTTCAATAGGCAGGCGAATTTTAAAACACACAGGGACTCTTTCTGGCCACAATAGTGATGGAAAAGTTGTTTCAAGGGGACTAACACCTGGACTGTGGCATGCCGGAGAGGGATCACGCAAAAAAAAGTTCTTAAAAATTATAATTTTTTGATAGAGAGCCAATTATTGGAAAAATTAAAAAAAAATAAAAATAAAAAATTTCTTTGGATTTAGCATCTGGGGGGTCTAAAAAGTGTACCTGTGAAGTTTCAGCTCTGTAGCATGTCCAGAACCCCTAAAAAACAGCATTTGTCTTATATTTCCAGGAATATGGCTTCTCTGCGGCTGGCTTTTTCTCTTGCAGGCATTTATCGGGCATTTTTTTAGGCAGGCATGTCATTTTTTGTATTTAGTGTCTGGGGGGTCTAAAAAGTGTACCTGTCAAGTTTCAGCTCTGTAGCATGTCCAGAACCCCTAAAAAACAGCATTTTTCTTATATTTTCAGGAATACGGCTTCTCTGCGGCTGGCTTTTTCTCTTGCAGGCATTTAGCGGGCATTTTTTTAGGCAGGCATGTCATTTTTTGTATTTAGTGTCTGGGGGGTCTAAAAAGTGTACCTGTAAAGTTTCAGCTCTGTAGCATGTCCAGAACCCCTAAAAAACAGCATTTGTCTTATATTTCCAGGAATATGGCTTCTCTGCGGCTGGCTTTTTCTCTTGCAGGCATTTATCGGGCATTTTTTTAGGCAGGCATGTCATTTTTTGTATTTAGTGTCTGGGGGGTCTAAAAAGTGTACCTGTCAAGTTTCAGCTCTGTAGCATGTCCAGAACCCCTAAAAAACAGCATTTGTCTTATATTTCCAGGAATATGGCTTCTCTGCGGCTGGCTTTTTCTCTTGCAGGCATTTATCGGGCATTTTTTTAGGCAGGCATGTCATTTTTTTTATTTAGTGTCTGGGGGGTCTAAAAAGTGTACCTGTCAAGTTTCAGCTCTGTAGCATGTCCAGAACCCCTAAAAAACAGCATTTTTCTTATATTTTCAGGAATACGGCTTCTCTGCGGCTGGCTTTTTCTCTTGCAGGCATTTAGCGGGCATTTTTTTAGGCAGGCATGTCATTTTTTGTATTTAGTGTCTGGGGGGTCTAAAAAGTGTACCTGTCAAGTTTCAGCTCTGTAGCATGTCCAGAACCCCTAAAAAACAGCATTTTTCTTATATTTTCAGGAATACGGCTTCTCTGCGGCTGGCTTTTTCTCTTGCAGGCATTTATCGGGCATTTTTTTAGGCAGGCATGTCATTTTTTGTATTTAGTGTCTGGGGGGTCTAAAAAGTGTACCTGTCAAGTTTCAGCTCTGTAGCATGTCCAGAACCCCTAAAAAACAGCATTTTTCTTATATTTTCAGGAATACGGCTTCTCTGCGGCTGGCTTTTTCTCTTGCAGGCATTTAGCGGGCATATTTTTAGGCAGGCATGTCATTTTTTGTATTTAGTGTCTGGGGGGTCTAAAAAGTGTACCTGTCAAGTTTCAGCTCTGTAGCATGTCCAGAACCCCTAAAAAACAGCATTTTTCTTATATTTTCAGGAATACGGCTTCTCTGCGGCTGGCTTTTTTTCTTGCAGGCATTTAGCGGGCATTTTTTTAGGCAGGCATGTCATTTTTTGTATTCAGTGTCTGGGGGGTCTAAAAAGTGTACCTGTCAAGTTTCAGCTCTGTAGCATGTCCAGAACCCCTAAAAAACAGCATTTTTCTTATATTTTCAGGAATACGGCTTCTCTGCGGCTGGCTTTTTTTCTTGCAGGCATTTAGCGGGCATTTTTTTAGGCAGGCATGTCATTTTTTGTATTCAGTGTCTGGGGGGTCTAAAAAGTGTACCTGTCAAGTTTCAGCTCTGTAGCATGTCCAGAACCCCTAAAAAACAGCATTTTTCTTATATTTTCAGGAATACGGCTTCTCTGCGGCTGGCTTTTTCTCTTGCAGGCATATATATCAGTGGTGGGTGGGCAGTGGCACAGTACACTCTCTGTGGACCTGACAGCAGTCACTGGCACCCAGGCAACTGCAATTTAAAAAATATATATATATTTTTTTACTTTGCAAGCTGCTGTGCCACTTTATATATCAGTGGTGGGTGGGCAGTGGCACAGTACACTCTCTGTGGACCTGACAGCAGTCACTGGCACCCAGGCAACTGCAATTTAAAAAATATATATATATTTTATTACTTTGCAAGCTGCTGTGCCACTTTATATATCAGTGGTGGGTGGGCAGTGGCACAGTACACTCTCTGTGGACCTGACAGCAGTCACTGGCACCCAGGCAACTGCAATTTAAAAAATATATATATATTTTTTTACTTTGCAAGCTGCTGTGCCACTTTATATATCAGTGGTGGGTGGGCAGTGGCACAGTACACTCTCTGTGGACCTGACAGCAGTCACTGGCACCCAGGCAACTGCAATTTAAAAAAATATATATATTTTTTTACTTTGCAAGCTGCTGTGCCACCTTATATATCAGTGGTGGGTGGGCAGTGGCACAGTACACTCTCTGTGGACCTGACAGCAGTCACTGGCACCCAGGCAACTGCAATTTTAAAAAATATATATTTTATTTTACTTTGCAAGCTGCTGTGCCACCTTATATATCAGTGGTGGGTGGGCAGTGGCACAGTACACTCTCTGTGGACCTGACAGCAGTCACTGGCACCCAGGCAACTGCAATTAAAAAATATATATATTTTTTTACTTTGCAAGCTGCTGTGCCACCTTATATATCAGTGGTGGGTGGGCACACAGTGGCACTGCAGTGGGCACAGTACACTCTGTGGACCTGACAGTAACTGGCAGCCCAGGCAACTGCAATAATAAAAAATTTTTTTTTTTTTCAATTTATTGCAACAAGATGCTGTGCCACCGTATATATATCAGTGGTGGGCAGTTCACTGCAGTGGGTACAGTGCACTCTGTGGACCTGACACAGCACTCACTGCAATTATGACAGAGGAAAAAAAAATATTTTTTAAAATGCAAGGTACTGTGCCTGTGCCACCCGAAATGAGTGTGGTGTGCACACATTACAGTCTGTGGTAGGTCTGTGGCCTCTCACACACAGCGGTCAGGCAACTGCAGTGTACAATAGATATATATAGATATATATATAAAGAAAAAACTCTATTACCTTACCAGCCCTTAAAAGGGCTTTTGGGGACACTATATATATATATATATGTATATATATAAATAAAAAAAATCCTCAATTACCAGCCCTTAAAAGGGCTTTTGGGGACACTAGATAGATATAGATATATATATATATATATATAAGAAGAAACAACTCAATTACCAGCCCTTAAAAGGGCTTTTGGGGACGCTAGGTATATATATATATATATATATATATATATATATATATATATATATATATATATATTTAAAAAAACACAAATACCAGCCCTTAGAAGGGCTTTTTGGGGTGCTGATATTACAGCAGTAGTGGACCAAGAACACTGCAAGACCAGGAACACTGACTAACTGTCCCTAGCTTAACAGCAGCAGCAGCAGCAGCAGCTCTCTCCCTACTCTCACTACACACACTGCTTCAGAATGATCTAAGATGGATGCTGCCCTTGCTTATTTATAGGAGGTGGGAGGGTGTGGGAGGGAGGTATGCTGATTGGCTGGAAATGTGTCTGCTGACTGTAAAGTTCAGGGTCAAAGTTTGCCTCAATGATGTCTTATGGGGGGCGGACCGAACATCGCATATGTTCGCCGGCAGCGGCGAACGCGAACATGCTAAGTTCGCCGGGAACTGTTCGCCGGCGAACAGTTCTATACATCTCTACTTACAAGTGCCGAAAACGAATCACCGTCTTCAGGACTTTGCTCATTTTACTTCCTCTCTACCTATCAGAGATTCGGAGGCCCTGAAATGCCAAGAAATCACATCCCCCCACCCCCCAAATGACCCCTTTTTGGAAAGTAGACACCCAATCTATTTGCTGAGAAGCATGTGGAGTCTATGGAATATTTTCTGCTGCTTCTCCTGAGTATGGGAATACCCAATGTGTGAGACTTTTTGGCAGTCTAGCCAGGTACAGGACCCGGAAAACCAAGGGCGTAAATTACTAATTTCACTTCCTCACTACCTATTACAGTTTCAGAGGCAATGAAATGCCAAGATAGCACAATACGCCCCAAATTACCCCTTTTCAGAAAGTAGACACCCCAAACTATTTGCTGAGAGGCATGTTGAGTATTTTGTAGATCTCGCTTTTTGTCACAAGGTTTTGCAAATTGAAAAAAGAAATAAAAAAATACATTTTCCTTTTCTTTCTTTATTTTCCAAAAAGTTGTGGCAAAAAATGAGACCTGAAAAATACTGACTATGCCTCTCAGAAAATAGCGCTGGGTGTCTACTTTCCTCAAAAGGGGTCATTTGGGGGGTTTTGTGCGATCTTGGCATTTTAGGGCCTCCAAAACTTATAGGTAGCGAGGAAGTGAAATTAGCAATTTACACTCTTAGAAAGCTGATGTTTTGGTTTTTGGGGTCCAGTATGCAGCTAGACTGCCAAAAAGTCTCTCACATGTGGTATTCTCATACTCAGGAGAGGTAGCAGAATGTATTTTGGGGTGTAATTCCCCATATACCCATGGCATGTGTGAGCAATATATCAGTGACAACTTTGTGTAATAAAAAAAAAATGTAATTTTCCAGAAATTTGTGGCAAAACATAAAATATTCCATGGACTCAACATGCCTCTCAGCAAATAGCTTTGGGTGTCTCCTTTCCAAAAATGGGTCATTTGGGGGTGTTCCAACTGTCCTGGAATTTTATGTCCAACATTAGAAGCTTATGCCACACATCACCCACTCTTCTAACCACTTAAAGACCAAGCATTTTCTGACACTTTTTGTTTACTTGAAAAATAGATTTTTTTTTTTTTGCTTGAAAGTTACTTTGAACCACCAAACATTATATATTTTTTAAAGCAGAGGGCCTACAGAATAAAATGGTGGGCGTTGCAGTTTTTTTTGTCACAGTATTTGTGCAGCGATTTTCCAAACAATTTTTTTTAATTTAATGCACGAAAAACACAATATATTGTCCAATTGTTTGTTAACATATAAAAGATAATCTTATGCAGAGTACATAGATACCAAACACAACATGCTTTAACATTGTGCACGCCCGTGCAGCGGTGACAAACTTCATACATTTTTAACCAGTTCTGGATCAGAAGGATTTGCCCCCTTAATGACCAAGCCATTTTTTGCGATTCGGCACTGTGTTACTTTAACGGAAAATTGCGCGGTCGTGCAAAATTTATGTCCTTTTTTTCCACAAATACAGCTTTCTTTTGGTTGTATTTGATCACCTCTGAGATTTTTATTTTTTGCGCTATAACAAAAAAAGTGCGATAATTCTGAAAACAAAACAGTATTTTTCACATTCTGCTATATAACATTCCCCCCCCCCCCAAAATGCAAAAATCAAACTTTTTCATCCTTTTCGGCCAATTTATTTTCTGCAATAAGTTTATTTTGATTAGTCTGCGCAAAAATTATCGCGTCTACAAATTAGGGGAAAGATTTATGTCCTTTTTATTTATGTATTTTTTTTTACTAGTAATGGCCGCAATCTGCGATTTTTAACAGGACTGCAACATTGCGGCTGACAGATCAGACCCTAAACTGACATTTTTGACACTTTTGGGGGGACCAGTGACATTACTACAGTAATCAGTGCTAAAAATATGCACTGTTACTGTAATAATGACACTGACAGGGAAAGGGTTAACCTAGGGGTGATCATACTGTTAAGTGTGAGCCTAGGGGAGTGTTTTCTAACTGTATGGGGGAGAGACTTGTGAAATGATCATAGTGACCTGTGATCCTATATAGCAGGATCACAGGCCCTCTGTGATCATTTCAGAGAGAAGAACGGTCAGCTGTGTTTAAAACAGCTGACCGTCCTTCTCTCTCACCAGGGAGCGATTGCGGGTGCCCAGCGGCAATCGCGGCCACTGGTCCATTGGATCAGCATTCCCGCTGCCTAGAGAGGGCGGAAGCACGACACCGGCAGCGCGCGCTCGCCCCCCCCCCAGCACCGCCCGTGTCCAACGTAGGGCTACGTTCACACAGACGAGCCAGCCTGCCACAGTAAATCTGAGGCAGGCAGTCGGCAAGTGGTTAAAATCATTTAAAAGCCTTTACAGGTTACCACTTTAGATTTACAGAAGAGGTCTACTTCTAGAATTATTGCCCTCGATTTGACATTTGCGGTGATACCTCACATGCATGGTGCAATTGCTGTTTACATACGACATGAGACCGATGCTTGCATTTACCTTTGTGGCAAGCACGGGGGACAGGGGTGCTTTAATTCTTTTTATTATTATTTTTATTATTTTTTTGCTTTTTTTATTTTATTTTTACACCATCACTTAAATGTTTTTTTTCTTTTATCACTTTTATTGTTATCACAGGGAATGTAAATATCCCTTATGATAGCAATAGGTAGTGACAGGTACTCTTTTTTAAAAAATATGGGGTCTATTAGACTGTAGATCTTTCCTCTGCCCTTAAAGCATCAGACCACACCAAGATCGGTGTGATAAGATGTTTTCCCAACTAAAAAACGGCGCTGTTTATATCTGGCGAAACCAAAGTGATGAAATATTCGTAGCCATAGAGATGATTGGAGCAGTTCTGATCTCTGATCAACTCTATGGTCAGTTGGAACCACCTGCTGCATTCTTGGGTTCCCGGGGGGGTCAGAAAAGCCAGAGAAAACCGTGAAAGGTGGCGGGAGGGGGGGGGGGCGTCCCCTTTCACTGCTTGAATTGCATTGCTTTTACATAAAAGTTGACCACCTACTGAAAAAAGAACAATACCAAGATGATTTCTAAACTTGCAGACATCATTTCAGTACAACCACTCAAAGTCCAGCAACGTACTAGTACATTGCTGGTCCTTGTTGGGCATATATTGAAATGTTCTTTTTTTATGCAGCCTGTAGGTTAAATTAAAAAAGAGAACCTAACAGATAACTCCATTCACATCGATTGATGTGGATGAAGAAAAATATGCAGAAGCATAGGGATGATCCGCCCTCTGTCCACCCCAACCCCTATGCTTCGGCATATATGCTCTTTTTTTTAACTGCGGTGGTGAAATCACCTCCTACAGTGCTTTAGTCACTGATTTACGTATACTGAAAGCAAACCCTGTTGCTGTCAGAATAAACAGATCAGTGCTGCTAACAAAAAAACACAGGAACAATAAAACATTACAGTATAGCAGTATAGTATGAGGTACAGTAAAACAGTAGGAACAGAACATAAACTCAATAAAACAACAAATATTTTTGACTTTTTATTTTTTACTTTTTACAGTTTTATGTTTTAACTGAAAAGAAAATGTAAACGTATCTATATATATAAAGAGGGCGGCTGCAGTGTCCTTAACAACCAATAAGGTCTAGCTGACAGCTGAATGTAAAAAAAAAATGCCGGCAATAAAACTAAAATAAATTGGTGTGGCCCCCCCCCAATCCATACCAGGCTTTCTGGATCTGGTATGGATTTTGAGAGGAACCCCACGCCAAATTCTTTTTTAAAAATGGAATGGGTTCCTCCTCAAAATCCATACCAGACCCTTATACGAGCATGCAACCTGGCAGGTCAGGAAAGGGAGGGGATGAAAGAACGTCCCCCCATACCATTCCAGGCCACATGCCTTTAAAGCACCCCCCAATGCTGAGGGCATGTGTCCAGGTATGGTTCAGGAAGGGGGGGGGCGCTCATTTGTCCCCTCCCTTTCCTGACCTACCTGGCTGCATGCTCAGATAAGGGTCTTGCATGGACTTTGGGGGAGACCCCGCGCCATTTTGAAAAAAAAAATTTGGTTTGGGGTTCCCCTCAAAATCCATATCAGACCCAAAGGGCCTGGTATGGATTTGGGGGAGGGGCACACTATTTTTTTTCTTAATTTTTATTGCAGGCATTTTTTCTATTTACATTCAGCTGTCAAGAATTGCCCGTATCTAGTCCTGGCCATGGCAGCAGAAAACACGGGCATATGGTGAATTGGGTCAGTGGACCAATATGACCACAACTCACTCTTTTTAGTAATGCCCATGAGGAGGGAAAACCCAACCATACAATCCCATATACACAATCCCCCCCACCCCCCCACAGTTGATCCAGAGGAAGGCGAAAAACCCCAGCAAAGCATGATCCAATTTGCTACAGCAGGGGGAAAAATTCCTTCCTGATCCCCCGAGAGGCAATCGGATAGTCCCTGGATCAACTTTACCCATAAATATTAGTACCCATTTATATTATGTGCACCTAGAAACTGGAGACTAAATCTCATTTCCCAGTGCCCTCTTGTCCTCTGTGTTGACCTTAAAGTGAATAACTCAACACCAAGTTCACTATATGGACCCCTTATATGTATTTATACATGTTGATCATATCCCCCCCTTAATCTCCTCTTCTCAAGAGAGAATAAATTCAGTTCCTCTAATCTTTCCTCATAGCTGAGCTCCTCCATGCCGCTTATCAGTTTGGTTGCCCTTCTATGCACTTTCTCCAGTTCCCCGATATCCTTTTGGAGAACTGGTGCCCTAAACTGAACTGCATATTCCAGATGAGGTCTTACTAATGATTTGTACAGGGGAAACATGATATCTCTCTCTCTCTCTCTGGAGTCCAGGCCTTTGTTAATACAAGAAAATACTTTGCTTGCTTTGGAAACCACAGCTTAGCATTGCATGCTTTTATTAAGCTTAGGATCTACCAGAACATCCAGCTCCTTCTCCACTATGGATTCCCCTAGTATTACTCCCCCTAGTATGTATGATGCATGCATATTCTTAGCCCCCAAGTGCATAACTTTACATTTATCAACATTAAACCTCATTTGCCACATAGTTGCCAAATGAAACAGTGCATTGAGGTCAGCTTGTAAGTTGGAGACATCCTGTAAGGAAGGTATTCCACTGCATAGCTTGGAATTGTTAAGGATGCTGCCGGCTGCCAGTTCCTTAAGTATCGCATGCTGGGACCACTACTTTTTTACCACATGTATATACAGTATACACCTCCTACCTCCCTTGTTTTGCTGTGCTCTGCTGGTCCCCCTATACTTTATTCTCCTGTCTCCCTGTACTGTTCCCTTCTAGCCCCCTGTACTTTTCCCAACTGCCTTCCATACTGTGCTCCCCTGCCCCCCCCCCTATACTGCTTCTTCCTGACCCCCTGTACTGTTCCCTTCTAACCCCCTGTACTGTTCTGTCCTAACCCCTTCCCCCTGTACTGTGCTGTATTCTCCTGAACCCCTATACTGTTTTCTCCTGCCCCCCCCATACTGTTCCCTTCTTGCCCCCCTGTAATTTTCCCTTCTGCCCCCCCTTACTAGGCTCTGCTGGCCCCCTATACGGTTTTCCCCTATATCTCCCCTCCCCCCCTGTACTGTGGTCTATTCTCCGGGCTCCCCTACACTGTAGACAAGATACAGCTGGAACTATAGCTCCAGTCGATCCAGGCCAAAAATCTTATAAAGCATGCTTTCCCGAAGGGAAAGAATTCCTTCCCAACTGCTGAAGCCGATCGTAGACTCCATGGGTCTCCTATAATGACTGGGTGCCGATTTAGACAGGCAAGCATTCGGGTCTGCCTTAGGTCTTGTACACTCCATGACGTGGATCTGATCTGATGACCCGCTGCTGCCCTCATCGGCAGTAAAATAGTCTGAAGAGTCGGATGAGGTGCTGAGTGATGCGGGTGAGACTGGTGGTGGTGACTCGGATGTTTGAGGTGATGTTTCCATCTTCAATGTTTCACTGGCAAATGAAAAATGGCTGTAGTGCTGTTGGTCTTCCAATAATACGGGACTATCCAGGTCTTCTGAGGACAAAAGATCAGCCATATCGAGTCTAATACTGAGTACTGGAGTCCACAATTCCTGAAAAGAAAGAAATATAAACATTAAAATCACTAGTTAATACAATTGATCGCAAACTTTAGTGCACTTCATATACCTGCTTGCGTTTCCTGTGCGATTCCTGTGCACTTTGAGTGCAGTGCACAGTCAGCCTATTTATTTGAATCGGCTGGAATCACACTGGACTGCACCAAAAGTAGTGCATGCACTAATATAAAAAAAAAAAACTCAATGCAACCAGATCACATGGTACTTTTGTACAATGCAATCTGGTACTGGAATATGTCACCTGCGCTTTGGGTGTCGTTAGCATTGCATTGACACCCGCTGCAGATCGCAAGTGCAGTGTGTTTTGAAGGCAGTGCAGGAAACCTGTGGGTTTTCCATGCCGTGCTCTAGTGTGAACGAGCCCTAAATCCTCCACGCCCCTTAAATGTGCCCAAACTTCTCTCTTAAATTTATACTTACAGGTCGTACATGAAATAATGCAGGTGACTTCCCCGCCTCCACCTCAATCCAGTTGATCTCCTTGAAAAATGGATGCTCTCTGATATCTTTCAGGAGCTTTCGCCTGCACAGCGGGTCTTTGTGAAGAAGCTGTAACGAGAGAAACATAATTATAAACATGAACTAGCAATAACTGGACAATATAATCCCTTTTTTAACATGGTCTCTAATACTTATTATTAACCCCCCCCCCCCCCCCGTCCATGCCTATCAGCCTACTTTTATATTATGACAGTATTGTACAGTATGGAAGACTTTCTATTAGGCCTCGGTTGGGGGGGCTATGGTACCTCACTGGTCTTCAAGTGGTTGTACCAGGGTGATGCCATTATATATACTGTGTATATATATATATATATATAGAATGTTTAGGGGTTCTAAGTATTTTTCTAGCAAAAAAGCTGATTGTTAAATGTAAAATAAAGTGCCAGAAAAAGCCTGGACCTTAAGTGGTTAAGCAAAACTTATCTCCACTGTCATACTCGGCAGGCAGTACAGTTCTTCCATTAGGTCAGTGCTGTATTTTGGCCTAGGCTGACAAGGCCCAGGCCTAGGGCGGCACTTTGCGGAGGGGGGGCGGCAAAATAGCCACCCCGCCTCCATCTAAGACTCTATTACCCCCTGGTTGCTAGAGCAACCAGTAATGTCACACCTTCTCCCACCCCCTCTCCCTCTCTCTCCCACCCCCCTCTTCCTCTCTCTCTCCCACCCCCTCTTCCTGTCTCTCCCATCCTCTCTCTCTCTCACCACCCCCTCTCTCTCTCTCCCACCACCCCCTCTCTCGCTCTCTCTCTCTCTCTATTCTCCTTCTCTCTCTCTCTCATCCCCTCCTCTCTCTATCTCATCCCCCCTCTCTGTCTCACCCCCCCCCTTTCTCTCATCCCCCCTCTCTCTCTCATTCCCTTCTCTCTCTCTTACCCCCCTCTCTATCTCACCCCCCCTCTCTCTCTCATCCCCCCTCTCTCTCTCTCTCTCTCTCTCTCTCTCTCTCATCCCACTCTCTCTATCTCTCTCAACACCCCCCCCCCCTCTCTCTCCCAACACTCTCTCTATCTCCCAACACCCTCTCTTTCTCTCCCTCTCTCTCTGTCCCAACACCCTCTCTCTCTCCCATCACCCTCTCTCTCTCTCCCCCACCACCTTCTCCCTCTCTCATCTCCCTCACCCTCCCTTACCCAACCCCCTCTCTCTCTCTCCCCCCCCCTCACCCCCCCCCCTCGTAAGATCTTAGGGGTTCTTGCTGGGACTTGTAGTCTTTCAATTTTGGAGGGAGTCACATCCGTTAAACAGGAAGGGGTGGGGAAAATTTACGTAGGAGGGGGAGGGGGGCGTCCAATTTTAGTCTTGCCTAGGGCAGCTCAAAACCAAAATACATCACTGCATTAGGTATGGGGTGCCACATATGCTATTGTTAGCTGGCCCTGCGAAAAATTCCCACAATGCTTCTTTTTCCATCTGTGTTTCCTTGGTATAAAGATCATAATTTCCTGTACTTACCTTGCTAATAAGGTTCCTAAGCTCGAATTCCATCGTTCGGGGATATATAGGATTAACTTCAGTAAGCGCAAACTTCAGACTTTTTCTGTTGATGCAAAATGGAACGTATGGGTATACGCTAACCGCCATTTCATATATTATAAGTCCCAGTGCGAAATAGTCGATCATGGCACCATACGGCAGACGTAACCAAAGCTGTAGAAAGAAAAGAGAAGAACGATGAGAAAGCTGTCATGCCAGGCATGGGACAGAGATGGTACTATGCTGGCATAGGTGATGTATTTAGCCTCCCAAGTGTCCTGATCTCCCCGGGTTTTTTTGTTTTTTTTTCTTATGGTTTTAAAGCCAAATTAGGTGCAATTTTTGAGGATAGGCTTGGAGCTTAAAGTGTATGTAGATCCAAAACTAGAAAAGTGACTAAAACCCCTGTCCGCTTTTTAAAAAATCTTTCTGAGAAATTTCCCTTTACTTCCTGTCCCAAAGACACAACAGGAAGTATGAGAATATCTCTCCAAAGGGAGTGCCTATCCCATCCTAGATGACTGTCACCAGAACAGATTTACCCATTGGAAGACTTTCCTTCACCTCCTGTGTCACCAGGACAAATAGAGAGGATAAATCTCCCCAGTGGGGGATATGAACAGCAATAAAAACCTGAAAGGGGTTCTAATCTTTTCCCACTCAATCCACTCCAACCTCAATCAATCCATTTTGGCTTTACGCACACTTTAATTGTCCCTTTGCAGAGGGAAGACGAGGTATACTGAGTCCAATGGCTCAACTTTCTTACCATGTTATAATAAGTAAGGACTGCAGTGAAAAGCCTCCACCTTATTTGTATCTCTAGCTTGGATCATTATCTGGCAAAGTAGATAACAATGGAGCTGATGTTGGGATACAAAAAAAAAGGTCTAAATGTACATGTAACCTCAATTTCCCCTGCAGAGGAACTCCAACGCTTCTTTAGGATTCAACACTTCCCACTTTTTGTTGGTTATTTAGTCCTAGCCCGGAAACCCAATGATATGGGACACCCAGGAAACGAAAGGAGACATTTTTCACTAAAAGCCCCTTTAACTCTTCTATACCCAATAACAAAGAGCTGTGTATCTAAATAAACACTAAAATGAAGTCAGCAGACTGTTTCTTACCTCTGGTGCCCAATATAATCGGGTGCCCTTATACTGTCCTGTAATACTCATTGGTTCAAAGACGCCCGTCATTGCCAGTCCAAAATCGCCGATCTTTGCATGGCCTATGCTGGTCATGAATATGTTTTCTGGCTTAATGTCCCTGTAAGGAGAAGAAACAGTTAGTACATATCACACAATATCGCAATTATCAAAAGTCTATGATCCTAAGGCAGGGGTCTACAAACTTTCCAAAGAAAGGGCCAGTTTACTGTTCTTTAGACTTGGGGGGTGAGAGGGGAGCAGACTTGGTCCAGTCTTAGTGGTCAGTGAGAATAAAAAAAATGACATTGCGGCTGTACTCAGTAGGGGGAAGAATAGTGCCCAATCATTGGAATATTTTCTCAATATTGGTGTCAGTGGGAGGAATAGTGCCCCATCATTGGTGTCAGTGGGAGGAATAGTTTCCCAATATTGGTGTCAGTGGGAGGAATAGTGCCCCATTATTGGTGTCAGTGGGAGGAATAGTTTCCCAATATTGGTGTCAGCGAGAGGAATAGTGCCCCATTATTGGTGTCAGTGGGAGGAATAGTTTCCCAATATTGGTGTCAGCGAGAGGAATAGTGCCCCATTATTGGTGTCAGTGGGAGGAATAGTTTCCCAATATTGGTGTCAGCGAGAGGAATAGTGCCCCATTATTGGTGTCAGTGGGAGGAATAGTTTCCCAATATTGGTGTCAGCGAGAGGAATAGTGCCCCATTATTGGTGTCAGTGGGAGGAATAGTTTCCCAATATTGGTGTCAGCGAGAGGAATAGTGCCCCATTATTGGTGTCAGTGGGAGGAATAGTTTCCCAATATTGGTGTCAGCGAGAGGAATAGTGCCCCATTATTGGTGTCAGTGGGAGGAATAGTGCCCCATTATTGGTGTCAGTGGGAGGAACAGTGCCCCATTATTGGTGTCAGTGGGAGGAATAGTGCCCCATTATTGGTGTCAGTGGGAGGAATAGTGCCCCATTATTGGTGTCAGTGGGAGGAACAGTGCCCCATTATTGGTGTCAGTGGGAGGAATAGTGCCCCATTATTGGTGTCAGTGGGAGCAATAGTATCCCCTCGGTGGAGTCAGTAAGAGAAATAGTATCCTATGGTTGGTGTCAGTGGGAAGAACAGTGCCCCATCACTGGTGTCAGTGGGAGGAATAGTGTCCCATTCTTGATGTCAGAATATCTAACTCTTTAATGATGGGGGGGGGGGCGATACAGCTTCTCACCAAGGGCGTTGGAGACCCTAGGTACGCCTCTGGCCCCCTCATTGGTATCAGTGGAAGGAATAGTGTCCCATCATTGGTGTCAGTGGGATGAATAGTGTCCCATCATTGGTGTTAGTGGGAGTAATAGTGTCCCATCATTGGTACCAGTGGGAGCAATAGTGCCCCATCATTGGTGTCAGTAGGAGGAATGGCGATTCCTTGTTGATGTCATCCGCAGGAATAGTGCTTTGCATCAGTGCCCCAAGGGTCAGATGAAGGTTAGCAAAGGACCACATTTGTCCTGTGGTCCACAGTTTGGAGACCACTGTCTGAGGGTAAAAGATAATATATATATATATATATATATATATATATATATATATATATATATATATCTACAGTATCTCACAAAAGTGAGTACACCCTTCAAATGTTTGTAAATATTTTATTATATCTTTTAGTGAGACAACAGTTAAGAAATGACAATTTGGGACATTGTAGGAAAGTGTCATTTCTCAAGTGATGTCACATGAAAAGATACAATTAAATATTTATAATTAAGAAAAAAAAAATATATATATATATATATTAAAATAATAAAAAAATATATATATACTGTATATATATATATATATATATATATATATATATATATATATATATATATATATATATATTTAAAAAAAAAATATATATATATATATACAGTATAGATACGGAAATTTAGTAATGGGTGGATCACAGCTTCTTCTATGCCACTGTGGTTATGGGGAAGTCTGACTTGCCCAGTTGGGATTTCATTCATCATTCATTGAAAATGAAACAGGAGCACTAAGACTTCTGTAGATTTTATAAGGGACAGGAATAGGAAATGCTGTCATTATGTTATCTATGAATCAGAAGAAGCCAGGGGGTGATTTTACTATTTTACCCATAACTAAAGATAGCAATTTTGGTGACGTCACCCTTCATTTACTCCATAGTTAATCATATGTTTCCAATCCTTACCTGTGTATGATACCCTCACTGTGGAGGAATTGCAGTCCACATAATATTTCTGATGTAAGGATTTGGATGGCTCTTGCAGGAAATGGTGCTACAGCTTCTATGACCATCTTTAGGTCTCCTCCGCTCAGATACTCCATCACAAATACGAGATAGTCCTGTGTGAAAATAAGGGATAAAGATAAGGGTTAAATTATGGACATTCATGATTTGGTGGGGTAATTTATGAAGGCAGACCATGCAGTGTGGTCAAGCCCATATAACATTCTCCTAATATGGTGAGAATGGGAAAGACGACTTACATTTGTCTGAAAGGCACCAAATAGATGGGTGAAAAAGACGTTGTGTCTGGTCTTCTCCAGCAATTGACGCTCCATCAGGACTTCATTTTCTTTTTTTCCAGCCAGATGTCTCTTTTGCACCAACTTGACAGCAAGCGGATGGTCATAGGCAGCATGAGACGCTAATACAACCTGTAGAAGAAAGAGGAACATAATAAGTATGGTGCAATAATAGTGCAGGATGGTGATTGCTTTTTGTCAAGTACCACATATCCAGCATGTGCTCCCCAAGTTGTCTAGGGGTAGCTAACCATGATCATAAGATATTAAGTCTATTATCTGCAGGGTTCACAGATATTTAGGGCTTAAGCTGTCCTTACATGGTTCAGCTTGTTTTTGTTCAGCCCCCCCAAAAAAACAGAACCAATTCCCCCATTCACGCATTAGAGGTGGATGAGGGAATCCTCCCTGCTTGGCTATTATTTTCTAACAGCGGGGTGACTCCTCCATTGTCAGAATACACAGATCAGTACTTCAGACTATTGCCCGCTTTTATGTGGTGGGGCAAGTGAACAGAAGCCGATCGGTAAAGCAACTTCTGTTAAACCGCAGTGGCCACACATGGATTGACATTCGGCCAGTCCATGCTCAACCAGCCGAATGTTGATTCATACATGGCCAGCTTAATACACACTAGATTCATGTATAGTGCATGCATGTTAAAAAGAAATAAGCTGCAAGGATCATTTCTAGCATGCTTTGGATCTAGGATCAAGTGTGAACAAGGAACATGCAGGAATGGGTACATTTTGCCATGAACATAAATCCACAATCCACATGGTGGACAAATGCATGACCAAACTATAGGAAAATCAGCCTAATAACTTACCTTTCCAAAACCTCCCTGTCCCAGTAAATGATGAAATATAAAGCTGTCCATGGTTAAAGGACCTGACCCAATGCTGATGAATGGGGCTGGTAGGGATGGTTTGCTGGTTCTGATAGGTTCATCAATTTTGTCTTTCTTGCTATCACTGGTGCCTGAAGCCAATGTCCTCTTGTCAATGATAGCTGGATCCAATGTCTGTGGAATTGGTATCTTGCCACTGATAGCTGGATCCGATGGCTTCTTGATGCTAGTGGATGAGGCATCCTTTTTTTCTAGGGAGAGAATGAAAAATTCACATTGTTAGCATTTAACTTAACTTTGCATCATATAAATCATCTAATTCATGTGTGTTACTGTATATGACCTGTTTCTGGTATGCAACATTCCATATACATGGGTAAAATGGTGGTTTTTGGACCTGGGAGCCAGATCTTGGAGTGTGGAATTTAAGCTAGCAGTGATCCTCGTATGTGTATATAGTAGGGATCCGTGTGTGTGTGTGTCTGTGTGGCAATGGTTCTGGTGTGTGTATATAGCAGGGATCCCAGTGTGTATATATCATTGATGCCAGTATGTGTATATAGCAGGGATCCCAATATGTGTATATAACTGTGATCCCGGTATGTGTATATAGCAGTGGTTATGGTATGTGTATATAGCAGGGATCCCAGTGTGTGTATGTAGCAATTGTTCCAGTATGTGTATATAGCAGTGATCCCGGTATATGTATATAGCAGTGATCCCGGTATGTGCATATAGCAGGTATCTGGGTATGAGTATATGGCAGGGATTCTGATATGTGTATATAGCAAGGGTCCCGGTATGTGTATAAAGCAGTGATCCCAGTATGTGCAAATAGCAGTGATCCTGGTATGTGTATATAGCAGTGGTGCTGGTATGTGTATATAGCAATGATTCTGGTATGTGTATATAGCAATGATCCCGGTATGTGTATATAGCAATGATTGTGGTATGTGTATATAGCAATGATTCCGGTATGTGTATATAGCAATGATTCCGGTATGTGTATATAGCAGTGATCCCGGTATGTGTATATAGCAGGTATCTGGGTATGAGTATATGGCAGGGATTCTGATATGTGTATATAGCAAGGGTCCCGGTATGTGTATAAAGCAGTGATCCCAGTATGTGCAAATAGCAGTGATCCTGGTATGTGTATATAGCAATGATTCTGGTATGTGTATATAGCAATGATTCCGGTATGTGTATATAGCAATGATTCCGGTATGTGTATATAGCAATGATTCCGGTATGTGTATATAGCAATGATTCCGGTATGTGTATATAGCAATGATTCCGGTATGTGTATATAGCAATGATTCCAGTATGTGTATATAGCAGTGATCCCAGTATGTGTATATAGTAGTGGTCCTGGTATATTTATCTAGCAGTGATCCCGGAATATGTATAAGGCAGTGACCCCGATATGTGTATATAGCAGTGATCTCAGTATGTGTATATAACAGGGATCCCGATGTGTGTATATAGCAGTGATCTCAGTATGTGTATATAGCAGTGATCCCAGTATGTGTATATAGCAATGATCCCGGTATGTGTATATAGCAGGGATCTTGGTATGTGTATATAGTAATGGTCCCAGTACATGTTTATAGCAGGGATCCTGGTATATATATAATGTAATTGCAGTGATTCCGGTATGTGTATATAGCAGTGATCCTGGTATATAGGAATGATCCTAGTATATTTATATATAGCAATGTCCATGGTATGTATACAGGAGTGACCCCAGTACATTGCAGAGTCTCCGATTATAAAGATAACACTGCAGGATGGGGGATGGTAATTATAGAAAAATGTCAGTTATTTTCAGTTGAGTCCAGTGAGATTTGAAAATGAGACTCCCATAGCTTTGTGAATGTTGCCTAAAATAGTAATATGTTTCTATAATGTGTGTGTTCTCCATTGGGACACATAAATGACATGTTTGGTGACATTATATATAAATGATGTACATTTCTGGTTTATTTTGTGTACAGATATTGTAATGGTAATGGTGGGGCTCAGTCAGTGGATGTCGGAGTTATTATTACATTTCACTCACCATCCTCACCTGTTGTAATTTCCTCCTTCTCTTTTTTCCCAAAACACGGGAAAACACATTTAAAAACTCTCCTTGCTCCGCGCTTAAACGCCCGCCACTTCCCCTTTTTTGGGGGGGTCGTAGCGTTTGGCATTTCAGCGGGCTGGTGATCCTCTAACAAGGAATCAATTCTATCTGCAGGTTTCTCTTTGGTGATGTTCAGAGAAACCTTTTCTTCCTTCTCTATTCTGCGATAAAATGTCATTCTTCAATTCTGAGCGATATCAGATAATAGAAAACACGACACACAGCGATCGCTTCCTCTCTGATCACAAGACACAGAGTGAATGACCACCAACTGACGCACAGCTCCTTATATAGACTCACAGTGCCAGTGGGCGGGGCTTAGTCACATGACCATGCAGTGGACGGGGATGTGCAGTGGGAGGGGCTTAAAGTCACATGACCATGCAGGTACCTTAAGTGTGTAAACAAGTCTGTCAACAGACTCAATTCAAAATAAGCATAACATTGTTTTTTTTTTTTTTTTTTTTTTAAACAATGTCAGTTATTTTGAGCTGGGGATTAAATCTGAAAATGACACATGGCTGAAAATTCAAATCTTTATATTTGTATAACAGCTCTATGAGGGTCTGCACATTGTATCTCTATTTAAAGTAATTTTAAATTACTTTAACTTTAAAGTAAATTGTATTTTTTTTTTTTTAAATGAGAACACCTCAATGCCATTTTTGGTACAATACATAGATTGGTGAAATGATGTACAATTGATATAAACATATTTATTTATTCTTTTTGCCTATGGATATTTTAAAGCGGTTGTACACCCTTAAAAAAAAAAAAAAAAACCTGCAAGACAAAGGCATAATGAGCTAGTATGCATCGCATACGAGCCCATTATGTGTAACTTACCTTAGAACGAAGCCCCGACACGGACCCCCGGACATCGCTGCGGGCGCTGCCATGATCCCTCGCCGTCTCTTCCGGGTTCGGCGGCTCCGGCGCAGTGATTGGCCAGAAGAGACGGCTCCGGCGCGATGATTGGCCGGAGCCGGGATGACGTCACTCCCGCGCATGCTCCCGGCAAGCTCCCGGCAAACTAAATTGAACTCGCGCGAGCGGCTGCATGCACTGTAAATATCTCCTAAACCATGCTGGTTTAGGAGATATTATTTGTACCTACAGGTAAGCCTTATTATAGGCTTACCTGTAGGTAAAAGTGTCAAAAAGCGGGATACTACCGCTTTAATGGTAATGATAATGGTGATTGGATGAGGGGGACTGGACTAATACACATACAGGGATCAGTGCTATGTATATATACCGGGTCACTCATTAAAGGCTCATTTACATCACAATTCTGCATTTACTGTACCTTTCTGCATGCAGGTTTGCAGTGCTTTTTATGGAATAATTGATTTGTTTATTTCAATTTATCTTTTTTTTTCTAAGTTACGTTTACATGTGTTTGTTCCTGTGCACCATGTCTGCAGTCTCTGAGCATCTCATATACCATTCAGGTATATTTTATGTGTGTACCCAGCGCTGTCTAACCATAAAGTGCTTAATTTGTATCTCTATTCATTATTTGTGCAGAAACATAAAATTTACATCACAATACATAATATTTATAAAAAAATTAAAGTGCAATCAGAGGAAAAAATGTGCATGAATGATAAGTGCTTTAACCACTTTAGCCCCGGAAGATTTGGCTGCTCAATGACCAGGCCACTTTTTTTAACTTGGCACTGCGCTAATTTACCTGACGATTGCGCGGTCATGCGATGCTGTACCCAAACTATATTTACGTCCTTTTTTTCCCACAAATAGAGCTTTCTTTAGGTGGTATTTGATCACTTCTGCGATTTTTATTTTTTGCGATATTAATAAAAAAAAGCGACAATTTTGTGAACAATTGACATTTTCTACTTTGACTGTTAAAAATATCCAATATATTCAATTTTTTTCATATATTTAGGCCAAAATATATTTAGCTACATGTCTTTGACAAAAACAATTCTCAATGAGCGTATTTTTATCCACTTTAAGACCGGAAGATTTTACCCCATTCCTGACCAGGCTATATTTTGCGATTCGGCACTGCGTTACTTTAACGGACAATTGCGCGGTCGTGTGACGCTGTACCCAAATGAAATTTACATCTTTTTTTTCCCCATAAATCGAGCTTTCTTTTGGTGGTATTTGATCACCTGTGCGATTTTAAATTGTTGAAAAAAAGAGCGACAATTTTGAAAAAAAAAAACAATATTTTTCACCTTCTGATATATAACATTCCCCAAAAAAGAATTTCAAAATCAAAATTTTTTAACATTTTAGGGCAATTTGTTTTCTGCTACATATTTCTTGTAAAAAATATCGCAATAAGCGTATTTTGATTGGTTTGTGCAAATGTTATCGCGTTTACTAACTACAGGAAAGATTTGTCATTTTTATTGTTTTTTTTTTTTTTTTTACTAGTAATGGCGGCGATCTGCGTTTTTTTTTTTTTTTTTTGCGGAACTGTGACAGATCGGACCCCTAACTCACATTTTTGACACTTTTGGGGGTACCAGTGACATTACTACAGTAATCAGTGCTAAAAATATGCACTGTTACTATAATAATGACACTGGCAGGGAAGGGGTTAATACCGTTGGTGATCAAGGGGTTAAATGTATGCCTCATGCTTACTGACATGTGTGGGGGGAGGGGGTTCTGTGTACAGGAGTGACCCCAGTACATTGCAGAGTCTCCGATTATAAAGATAACACAGCAGGATGGGGGATGGTAATTTTAGAAAAATGTCAGTTATTTTCGGTTGAGTCCAGTGAGATTTGAAAATGAGACTCCCATAGCTTTGTGAATGTTGCCTAAAATAGTAATATGTTTCTATAATGTGTGTGTTCTCCATTGGGACACATAAATGACATGTTTGGTGACATTATATATAAATGATGTCAATTTCTGGTTTATTTTGTGTACAGATATTGTAATGGTAATGGTGGGGCTCAGTCAGTGGATGTCGGAGTTATTATTACATTTCACTTACCATCCTCGCCTGTTGTAATTTCCTCCTTCTCTTTTTTCCCAAAACACGGGAAAACACATTTAAAAACTCTCCTTGCTCCGCGCTTAAACGCCCGCCACTTCCCCTTTTTTGGGGGGGTCGTAGCGTTTGGCATTTCAGCGGGCTGGTGATCCTCTAACAAGGAATCAATTATATCTGCAGGTTTCTCTTTGGTGATGTTCAGAGAAACCTTTTCTTCCTTCTCTATTCTGCGATAAAATGTCATTCTCCAATTCTGAGCGATATCAGATAATAGAAAACACGACACACAGCGATCGCTTCCTCTCTGATCACAAGACACAGAGTGAATGACCACCAGCTGCTGTGCAGCTCCTTATATAGACCCACAGTGCCAATGGGCGGGGCTTAGTCACATGACCATGCAGTGGGCGGGCCTGTGCAGTGGGCGGGGCTTAAATTCACATTACCATGCAGGTACCTTGAGTGTGTAAACAAGTCGGTTAACAGACACAATTCAAAATAGGCATAACATTGTTGTTGTTTTTTTTTTTTTTTTTTAAACAATGTCAGTTATTTTGAGCTGGGGATTAAATCTGAAAATGACACATGGCTGAAAATTCAAATCTTTATATTTGTATAACAGCTCTATGAGTGTCTGCACATTGTATCTATATTTAAAGTAAATTTACATTACTTTAACTTTAAAGTAATTTTTTTTTTTTTTAAATGATGACCCCTCAATGCCATTTTTTGTACAATACATAGATTGGTGAAATGATGTACAATTGATATAAACAGATTTATTTATTCTTTTTGCCTATGGATATTTTTAATGGTAATTATAATGGTGATTGGATGAGAAGGACTGGACTAATACACATACAGGGATCACTGCTATGTATACAGTCAGGTCCATAAATATTGGGACGTCGACACAATTCTAATCTTTTTGGCTCTCTACACCACCACAATGGATTTGAAACGAAACAAACAAGATGTGCTTTAACTGGAGATTCCAGCTTTAATTTGAGGGTATTCACATCCAAATCAGGTGAACGGTGTAGGAATTACAACAGTTTGTATATGTGCCTCACACTTTTTAAGGGACCAAAAGTAATGGGACAGATTAACAATCATAAATCAAACTTTCACTTTTTAATACTTGGTTGCAAATCCTTTGCAGCCAATTACAGCCTGAAGTCTGGAACGCATAGACATCACCAGAAGCTGGGTTTCATCCCTGGTGATGCTCTGCCAGGCCTCTACTGCAACTGCCTTCAGTTCCTGCTTGTTCTTGGGGCATTTTCCCTTCAGTTTTCTCTTCAGCAAGTGAAATACATGCTCAATCGGATTCAGCTCAGGTGATTGACTTGGCCATTGCATAAAATTCCACTTCTTTCCCTTAAAAAACTCTTTGGTTGCTTTTGCGGTATGCTTCGGGTCATTGTCCATCTGCACTGTGAAGCGCCGTCCAATGAGTTCTGAAGCATTTGGCTGAATATGAGCAGATAATATTACCCGAAACACTTCAGAATTCATCCTGCTGCTTTTGTCAGCAGTCACATCATCAATAAATACAAGAGAACCAGTTCCATTGGCAGCCATACATGCCCACGCCATGACACTACCACCACCATGCTTCACTGATGAGGTGGTATGCTTTGGATCATGAGCAGTTCCTTTCCTTCTCCATACTCTTCTCTTCCCATCACTCTGGTACAAGTTGATCTTGGTCTCATCTGTCCATAGGATGTTGTTCCAGAACTGTGAAGGCTTTTTTAGATGTTGTTTGGCAAACTCTAATCTGGCCTTCATGTTTTTGAGGCTCACCGATGGTTTACATCTTGTGGTGAACCCTTTGTATTCACTCTGGTGACGTCTTCTCTTGATTGTTGACTTTGACACACATAGACCTACCTCCTGGAGAGTGTTCTTGATCTGGCCAACTGTTGTGAAGGATGTTTTCTTCACCAGGGAAAGAATTCTTCGGTCATAAACCACAGTTTTTTTCCGTGGTCTTCCGGGTGTTTTGGTGTTGCTGAGCTCACCTGTGAGTTCTTTCTTTTTAAGGATGTTCCAAATAGTTGATTTGGCCACACCTTATGTTTTTGATATCTCTCTGATGGGTTTGTTTTGTTTTTTTCAGCCTAATGATGGCTTGCTTCACTGATAGTGACAGCTCTTTGGATCTCATATTGAGAGTTGACAGCAACAGATTCCAAATGCAAATAGCACACTTGAAATTAACTCTGGACCTTTTATCTGCTCCTTGTAAATTGGATAATGAGGGAATAACACACACCTGGCCATGGAACAGCTGAGCAGCCAATTGTCCCATTACTTTTGGTCCCTTAAAAAGTGGGAGGCACATTTATATCACCTGATTTGGATGTAAATACCCTCAAATTAAAGCTGAACGTCTGCAGTTAAAGTACGTCTTGTTTGTTTCATTTCAAATCCATTGTGGTGGTGTATAGAGCCAAAAAGATTAGAATTGTGTTGATGTCCCAATATTTATGGACCTGACTGTATATACCAGGTCACTCATTAACCACTTTCAGACTGGAGGATTTAGCTGCTCAAAGACCAGACCCCTTTTTTCAACTTGGCACTGCGTGACTTTAACTGACAATTGCGCGGTCATGCAATACTGTACCCAAACAAAATTTACGTCCTTTTTTTCCCACAAACAGAGGTTTCTTTTGGTGGTATTTGATCACCTCTGCGCTTTTTATTTTTTGCGATATTAATAAAAAAAAAGCGAATAAATTAGAAAAAATTACATTTTCAACTTTGTCTTTTAAAAAATATCCAATATACTCCATTTATGTCATATATTTAGGCCAAAATATATTTAGCTACATGTCTTTGACAAAAAAATTCTCAATCAGCGTATTTTTATCCACATTAAGACCGGAAGATTTTACCCCATTCCTGACCAGGCTATATTTTGCGATTCGGCACTGCGTTACTTTAACGGACAATTGCGCGGTCGTGTGACGCTGTACCCAAATTAAATTTACGTCCTTTTTTTCCCACAAATCGAGCTTTCTTTTGGTGGTATTTGATCACCTGTGCGATTTTTAATTTTTGAAAAAAAGAGCGACAATTTTGAAAGAAAAAACAATATTTTTCACTTTCTGATATATAACATTCCCCAAAAAAGAATTTCAAAATCAAAATTTTTTAACATTTTAGGGCAATTTGTTTTCTGCTACATATTTCTTGTAAAAAATATTGCAATAAGCGTATTTTGATTGGTTTGTGCAAATGTTATCGCGTTTACTAACTACAGGAAAGATTTGTCATTTTTATTGTTTTTTTTTTTTTTTTTTTACTAGTAATGGCGGCGATCTGCGATTTTTTTTTTTTGCGGAACTGTGAAAGATTGGACCCCTAACTCACATTTTTGACACTTTTGGGGGTACCAGTGACATTACTACAGTAATCAGTGCTAAAAATATGCACTGTTACTGTTATAATGACACTGGCAGGGAAGGGGTTAATACCGTTGGTGATCAAGGGGTTAAATGTATGCCTCATGCTTACTGACATGTGTGGGGGGAGGGGGTTCTGTGTACAGGAGTGACCCCAGTACATTGCAGAGTCTCCGATTATAAAGATAACACTGCAGGATGGGGGATGGTAATTTTAGAAAAATGTCAGTTATTTTCAGTTGAGTCCAGTGAGATTTGAAAATGAGACTCCCATAGCTTTGTGAATGTTGCCTAAAATAGTAATATGTTTCTATAATGTGTGTGTTCTCCATTGGGACACATAAATGACATGTTTGGTGACATTATATATAAATGATGTACATTTCTGGGTTATTTTGTGTACAGATATTGTAATGGTAATGGTGGGGCTCAGTCAGTGGATGTCGGAGTTATTATTACATTTCACTTACCATCCTCACCTGTTGTAATTTCCTTCTTCTCTTTTTTCCCAAAACACGGGAAAACACATTTAAAAATTCTCCTTGCTCCGCGCTTAAACGCCCGCCACTTCCCCTTTTTTGGGGGGGTCGTAGCGTTTGGCATTTCAGCGGGCTGGTGATCCTCTAACAAGGAATCAATTCTATCTGCAGGTTTCTCTTTGGTGATGTTCAGAGAAACCTTTTCTTCCTTCTCTATTCTGCGATAAAATGTCATTCTCCAATTCTGAGCGATATCAGATAATAGAAAACACGACACACAGCGATCGCTTCCTCTCTGATCACAAGACACAGAGTGAATGACCACCAACTGACGCACAGCTCCTTATATAGACTCACAGTGCCAGTGGGCGGGGCCTAGTCACATGACCATGCAGTGGACGGGGATGTGCAGTGGGAGGGGCTTAAAGTCACATGACCATGCAGGTACCTTAAGTGTGTAAACAAGTCTGTCAACAGACTCAATTCAAAATAAGCATAACATTGTTTTTTTTTTTTTTTTAAACAATGTCAGTTATTTTGAGCTGGGGATTACATTTGAAAATGACACATGGCTGAAAATTCAAATCTTTATATTTGTATAACAGCTCTATGAGGGTCTGCACATTGTATCTCTATTTAAAGTAATTTTAAATTACTTCAACTTTAAAGTAAATTGTATTTTTTTTTTTTTAAATGAGGACATCTCAATGCCATTTTTGGTACAATACATAGATTGGTGAAATGATGTACAATTGATATAAACATATTTATTTATTCTTTTTGCCTATGAATATTTTAAAGCGGTTGTACACCCTTAAAAAAAAAAAAAAACCTGCAAGACAAAGGCATAATGAGCTAGTATGCATCGCATACTAGCCCATTATGTGTAACTTACCTTAGAACGAAGCCCCGACACCGACCCCCGGACATCGCTGCGGGCGCTGCCATGATCCCTCGCCGTCTCTTCCGGGTTCGGCGGCTCCGGCGCGGTGATTGGCCAGAAGAGACGGCTCCGGCGCGATGATTGGTCGGAGCCGGGATGACGTCACTCCCGCGCATGCTCCTGGCAAGCTCCCGGCAAAATAAATTGAACTCGCGCGAGCGGCTGCATGCACTGTAAATATCTCCTAAACCATGCCGGTTTAGGAGATATTATTTGTACCTACAGGTAAGCCTTATTATAGGCTTACCTGTAGGTAAAAGTGTCAAAAAGCGGGATACTACCGCTTTAATGGTAATGATAATGGTGATTGGATGAGGAGGACTGGACTAATACACATACAGGGATCAGTGCTATGTATATATACCGGGTCACTCATTAAAGGCTCATTTACATCACAATTTCTGCATTTACTGTACCTTTCTGCATGCAGGTTTGCAGTGCTTTATAAGGAATAATTGATTAGTTTATTTTGATTTACCTTTTTTTTTTTCTAAGTTACGTTTACATGTGTTTGTTCATGTGCACCATGTCTGCAGTTTCTGACCATCTCATATACCATTCAGGTATATTTTATATTATGTGGCTGGATTTTGGTTACCAAAAATATTTAGCAAAATGCAAATTGAATTGAAAAGAATGGCCTGGTCATTAAGGGGAAAATCCTTTCCGGGCCAGAAGTGGTTAAAATGCTGGTTATCTTATTATGCCAGTGCCAGTATGTTCCAACAAGTGCCGTTGTGCTCCCCCCCCTTTTGTGCCCTTACTCACCGACTAGTGATGGGTTAAACACCTGTGTTTAAAAAATAATCCTCCAGTGGCAAAAAACATTTTTTTCCTTTCTTTTGTGACTCCAGGCAGGTTTACAGAACCTCATATTAGTGTAGGGAGATAGAATCAAGAGGAATCCGTAGTGTAATTCTGTTTTCTCTTACGTCCTCCGACAGTCGCCGCCACCTCTAAGTCATCACTGTTGGGTATTGACTTCCCATCCGCAGGAATAGCTAGGCATATAGACTTAGTCCAAAGACAAAAGGCATTAGCATATACACACCCATGGGGGCTGTCCCATCTGGTCAATACCCCCCCTGCATCACCACTCCCAACTTTTAATCTGCCTAGCGTCAGGAATAGTCAGGCTTCCCTTGTGCTGGGGCTTCAGTCTCAGCCTTCCTAATCTTTTATTTGATTTTCTTTGAAAATGTCAGTTTTTTTTCTTGCTTTACTAGCTGGTTATTTTGTCAGCTCTAGTGTTAGTCTTCTCTTCGGATGAAGATGGATCATGCAGTGCTGGGATTCGGACTGACCGCCCTGGTTTTCCAGGTCACAGAGGGTCAGATGGACCCCCAGCCAGCCATCGAGCGTTCAGCTATGGTTCGCTCTGGCATTACGAACGACCCATCCCTGTTCGCTACAGGGATGCAGCCGTGAGGTGGCTACCTCACAGGACTCGTCTGCGGTGCTGCAGCGTCATGTCCCTGGCTCGCGGCACTCCCTGTCAGATGAGGACAGAGGTTTTCCGTGCATAGAGGCTCCCCCACGCCATCTGGTACAGGTAAGTACTTTTCTGTGTGGGGTGTAGCTCCTCTGGGGCGCTCCTGCATGTCGTTTTGGTGCCATCCGCCGCCATTTTGTGGGCGGTGGAACGATCGGTCCGGCCGCATGTCGTCGGCCATTTTGGCGTGGCCTACAATGCATCCCTATGGGGCAGCCATTTTCCCGGGGTCTGGCTTATAGTCCAGCCCTCTCTAGCAGCATTTCCATCAGCAGCAAGGACACTGGTAGCAACGCTCTGCGGGCTCTGCAGGTTATCACTCTCATATTTCCCTCTGTATATCGCTTCTGGCTCAGTTTTCTCTTCTCCTTTGGGGGTCTTTCATCACTGTTGCAGTAGCGTTCTTAAAGGGGACAGTACACTGTTTTTTGCACTGTAGTTTGTCTGATAACTTGAGCCATGGATTCTCAGGAAAGCAGTTTCGTCCAGGTTTAGTGGGGGGCCCCAGTTCTCCTGTGGCCCCGCTGCGCCCCGATCTGGCTGCTGTGGCGAATATGGAACTGCTGATGTCTGAACGGGCTGCGAGAAAGAGTCCCAGGTTGTCTCTCTCTTCTCATTCAGATGGGGATATGGCTGCTGCTGCTGCGAGCGTGCCCTTTTCAGGGTCCTGCTCATCTTTGGACCCCCTGGGGTCTGAGGGGGATGCTGAGATGCAAGGGGTTGATGCCCCCTCCCCGGGGTCACCTGAAGAACGGGCGACCATAGATGGGTTGATGGGTTACATTTGGAGGATGAGCCCTGTCCTCTGGGCGTTGTGTCCCTGTTTGGGACGCACAGGACCCGCAAGTCTGTGTAGGTTTTTCCCTGCCCAGAAGAATTCCATGACACTGTTAATGAACAGTGGCACATGTTAAAACGTCCGTTCCTGGTACCTAGTCGGTTTAGGTTGCTTTATCCTTTTGATCCGGCTACGGAATCACGATGGTGTGTGCCTCCACAGGTAGATCACACTGTGGCCGTGCTGAACAAGGCTACCTTGGTTCCTACTGAGGATGCCCCAGTTTTCCGGGGTCCCACAGACCGGCGGTTGGAGTCCCTATCTCGCCATTCCTATACGGTGGAGGGTTCGTTGCTCAAACCCGTTTTTGCGTCCGTCCTGGTGGCTCAGGCGGCTGCTGATTGGACTAAGATGCTTAGGCGCAATCTTGTGTCTGCTGGTGTTACACCTGCCCGGCTGAAGTTGGTGGATCAGAGTCATGTACTTGTGTGATGCAGCCTTGAACGAGGCCCCCTTAGTGGCTCGCCTCTCTAGTGTCGCGGTGCTTCAACGGCGACTGATATGGCTGAAGAGCTGGTCGGCCGACCAGTCCTCAAGGGACACTGTTGCTGATTCTCCCTATGCTGGCTCTCGCCTTTTTGGCGAGGCATTGGACACCCTGGTAACAGGCGTCACGGGGGGCATGAGCACTATGCTGCCCCAGAACCCGAAGAGCAAGTCTTTTCGAGGCAGGCGGGGTTCTGCGTCTAGTTCCAATCGGGGGTCTTTTCGTGCCTTTCGGACCCATCCCAAGGGTAAGCCCTTCCAGGCCCAGGGCACCCAGAAGAAGCCCTGGGCGGATAAGCAAAAGTCCGGCAATGCCGGCTTGGCGGGGCAATCTGCCTCTACCTGAAGGGGCGCCCTCACCCATTTCAGGGGTGGGGGGACGTTTGCGCGGTTTCCTCCAACCTTGGCTGCTCCGGCTATCGGACAGGTGGGTTCAGGAAATCATTCGATCGGGTTACAAGATCGAATTCCTTTCCCGGCCGGCGGACAGATTCTTTCCCTCCATTCTTCATCTGCTTCCAGGGCGCCTGCGGGATTTGCATCAAGCGGTGCTGGACCTGCTTTCTCAGGGGGTGTTTGTCCCGGTGTCTCATCGGGACAGGTTTCGGAGGCTTTCTTCGAATCTGTTCACTGTTCCCAGGAAGGAGGGCAAAGTGCGTCCTGTCTGGACCTGACAGTTCTGAACCGCTTTGTGCGTGTTCGGAAGTTTGGAATGGAGTCTCTCCATTCGGTTGTGGTCTCCTTGAGTCCGGGAGATTTCCTGGCCTAGTTAGATCTGAAGGACGCGTACCTGCACGTCCTCATTTTTGAGGGTCATCGGCGGTACCTGCGGTTTGCTATCGCAGAGGACCTTTCCGGTTTTGTGGCGTTACCTTTTTGGTCTCGCTTCGGCACCAAGGGTGTTTACCAAGGTATTGGCGCCGGTTCTGGGCCTGTTGAGGGTCCAGGGCATTGCGGTCTTGGTTTGCCTGGACGATCTGCTTCTAAGATCACGTGCCAGCCAGGACCTTGTGCGCGTTCTGTCCATCACGGTACAGACGCTCCGGGCAAAGGTGTTCTTGCCGGAGGGCAAGCACCGGACTTTGCGTTACGAGCTCAGGTCCCTAAGGAACAGCCCGTCCTCGTCACTCAGGACCTGTATGCGGGGCCTGGGGTTGATGGTTTCAGCCTTCGAGGCAATACCCTTTACTCAGTTCCACATGCGGGCTCTCCAGGCGGAGATCCTGGCAGGTTGGGACGGACTGTCTCAGTCCTTGGATCTGGATGTCTCATTGAGTCGTCAGACCAGATTGGCCCTTCTGTGGGGGCTCCAGTCTCCGTCGGTGGCGGAAGGCAGATCCTTCCGTCCGTTGGTGTGGACGGTGGTTACCACGAATGCCAGCCTGCCGGGCTGGGGTGGAGTCCTGGGCAACCTGTCTGCCCAGGGCACTTGGTCGGGGGAGGAGTCCTCCTTCCCGATGGATGTGCTGGAATTGCGGGCGATCTAACTCTGCCTCTTCCAGTGGTCGGACCGTCTCCGGGGCCTGCCTGTCCGCGTACAGATGGACAATGCTACTGTGGTGGCTTACGTGAACCACCAGGGGGGCACCAGGGGTTCTCGAGCGGCCCGAGAGGTGACCGACATTCTGTCTTGGGCCGAGACTCATGTCCCGGCGATACCAGCAGTTCACATTCCGGGTGTGAAAAATTGGCGGGCCGCCTATTTGAGCCGCCAGACCCTGGACCAGGGGGAATGGTCCCTACACCCGGAGGTCTTCCTAATGCTGTGTGCGAAGTGGGGATCCCTGGACGTGGATCTGTTCGCATCCCGGCTACACCAAAAGGTGGAAAGGTTCGTGGCAAGACAGCGCGATCCGTTGGCGGACGCCTCGGATGCATTGGTAGCCCCTTGGAATCAGTATCATCTGATATATGCCTTTCCCCCGTTTCGTTTCCTATCCCGGTTCCTCCGCCGATGGTTTCGGAACCGCACGTGGGGATTCTGGTGGCTCCGGACTGGCCGCGCCGATCCTGGTACGCCGCCGTTGTTCACCTGGCAGTGGCGCCTCCGTGGCGTCTGCCTCTGCGGGAAGATCTCCTGTCTCAGGGTCCGATCTTCCATCCTGCTTACAGTCGTTGGCTTTAACAGCCTGGCTGTTGAGACCCTGGTCTTGAAGGACTAGGGTCTCTCCCCGGGGGTCATCCCTGCCCTGATCAGGGCCAGGATCTCCTCCTCTGGTATACTTTGTTACCATACCTGGAAAGGCTTATTTTGCCTGGTATGAGTCCAGGGGGTTCTCCCCTCGCTCGTACTCGGTGTCCAGAGTGTTGACCTTCCTCCTGTTGGGGGTGTACCGGCGCCTGGCGCTGGCCACGTTTGTAGGCCAGGTGTCCGCACTGGCCATTCCACGTTTGTAGGCCAGGTGGCCGCACTGGCCATTCTCACTCCTTGGTTCGCACCTTCATTCAAGGTGTGCGACGTTTGGCTCCTCCCTGGAAGGAGCCTTTACCTCCATGGGACTTGAACTTGGTTCTGTCCGTCTTACAGCGTGTTCCCTTTGTAAACATTAGGGAAATATCGTTGCCTCTGCTGTCTGAGAAGGTTGCCTTTTTGGTGGCGATCACTTTGGCTCGCAGGGGGTCTGAACTGGCAGCGTTATCTTGCCGTTCTCCGTACTTGGTGATTCACCGGGATAAGGGGTTTTGCGTCCGCATCCCTCCTTTCTTCCTGAGGTGGTCTCTGAGTTCCACGTTAATGAGGACATTGTCCTGCCTTCTCTTTGTACAAAGCCTAAGCATCCTAAGGAGGTTGCTCTGCATTCCTTGGATGTTGTCAGGGCGATCAGGGTTTACCTGTCGTCTACGGAGTCCTTTCGGAAGACGGATTCCCTCTTTGTCCTTCCCGAGGGACCTCGGAAGGGCATGGCTGCATCTGCAGCCACTATCGCCAAATGGATCAGACAGACCATTGCACAGGCTTACGCCTTGAAGGAACGGGTTCCGTTGTTCCCTGTTACGGCGCACTCCACCAGCTCTGTGAGTGCGTCCTGGGCCTATTGGCATCGGGCCTCGGTGGCCCTGGTGTGCAAGGCTGCGACTTGGTCGTCGGTGCACACGTTTTTCCACATTCTACAAAGTAGACGTTCAGGCATCGGCTGATGCTTCCTTTGGCCGCAAAGTTCTCAGTGCGGCAGTGCCATGATGGACCCTTGTTTGTTTCTGGGTCCCTGGCTGTTGGCATTTGCTTTCCTGGGCTGTTGCTCCTGTTGAGCGTATTTTTTATGTTGCCCAGTTGGTTCTCTTACAGTGTCTGTAAGGTTCCTTTTTCTGATGTGGGTACTGCGTTGCCTTTTCTACGGTTGCGTCTCCCACCCCTCATGTCTATACTGCTTTGGGACATCCCAACAGTGATGACTTAGAGGTAACGGCGACTGTCGGAGGACGTAAGAGAAAACGTAATTTTTGTAAAATTCCTTTCTCTGAGTCCTCCGACAGTCGCCGCCCCCGCCCCTCTTTTGGGGTTCTTATTACCTACTGCTATGATACCAAACTGAGTTGGGAGTGGTGATGCAGGGGGGGTATTGACCAGATGGGACAGCCCCCATGGGTGTGTATATGCTAATGGCTTTTGTCTTTGGACTAAGTCTATATGCCTAGCTATTCCTGCGGATGGGAAGTCAATACCCAACAGTGATGACTTAGAGGTGGCGGCGACTGTCGGAGGACTCAGAGAAAGGAATTTTACAGGTAAGATTTTACAAAAATTCCGTTTTTATTATTAAAAAAACATATAAAAGCCGATTGCGCACTTAGAAACCTCTCCTCTTGCATGTGAGCATGTAATGACGCCGCTCTGGAATTCAAAAGTCGCGGTTTGCGTTCCAAAGAGCAGGAGTGACTTAACTGGAAGTATCCACCCGCTTTCTTCCGGTTACATCACGTCCGCTCTTTGGAACGCCTGGAGGAGGATAAAAGGGACGACTCACTGTTTATTATATTTTTGTATGTGATATATATATCTGTCATATCTTTGTTTATTGATGGAAAATAATAAAAATATAAAGAATTAGACCCCGTTCACACTGGGGCGATCCGACTTGCCGGGGCGACCTCATAGGTCGCGGCGCGCAGCTCGCAGCGCGACCTCGGAGCGGCCGGCACGGACTTCATAACATTGAAGTCAATGCAGGTCGCTCCAGGTCGCCCCAAAGAAGCTCCGGACCCTTTTTCTAAGTCGGAGCGACTTGTGTCGCTCCTATTAGAACGGGTCCACAGCTTCTCTATGGCAGGCGACCTACGGCGACCTGTCAGGCGACCAAAGTAATCAGTGCTATATATATGCACTGTTACTGTAAAAATGACACTGGCAGGGAAGGGGTTAATTTTATTGGAGAGGGAGGGGTTAATGTATGCCTGGTGCTTACTGACGTGTGTGGGGGGAGGTGACTGTGTGAGCCAGGGACAGATCGGAGTGTTCAGCTATGCTGAACACTCAGATCTGTCACTCCCTGTCACTTGGGAGATCCGCCCGCTTGTGTTTACACAAGCGGGCGGATCTCCACACTAGATCCCCGACGATCGGGGCAGAGCAGCGGCGATCGCCGCTGCTCCTCCCCTGGCCCGACTCCCGCTGTGACTGAATACAGCGGGAGAGATCCTCCGGCGGCGCGCGAGCGCCGCCCACAAGGGGGAGTGTCTGACGACGTAGGTCTACGTCGTCAGACGATAACGAGCCACTTTGCCGCAGTAGTACTACGGAATATACACCTTACATCCCAGCAGCAGTCTAGTAAACGCACTCCACACACTACATAGCACGGGGATCACAATATTTTAATATCTCATATACCATGTCCGTAGTCTCTGACCATCTAATAAACCATCCCAAAGTCTATGGCCACCTCTTGTATCATGTCCACAGTCCCTGACCATCTTATATATCAGGTCCACAGTCTCTGACCATGTCGTATACCATGCTTATGCCATGCTTACAGTTTCTGATCAACTCTTGTATCATAAACAAGCAAAAAATTGGGGGAGCAAACCCTGAACATGTATATCTAAAGCCGGTGCAGCTATGGACCAAGCAACATGTATATTAAAAAAGAATAGCGCACACATGCAAAAGAAATGACTATCAAATATGGAGACAATCCATAAATAAAAATGGGGATTTAGTCCCACCATATGGCCATATCGTGCTCAAGCCCACCACTGCGTCAAAGTACCCCATTATCTGTGGGGTTAAATGCTCCATCAAGTCTCCCTTGCAATACTTGTTTTTGTAATTTTTTTGCTCTTCTCCATTTGGATACAGGGCTAGGGTATTCCAGGGGGCACCCGGATTTGAACCAGGGACCTCTCGATCTGCAGTCGAATGCTCTACCACTGAGCTATACCCCTTCTGCCCTTGAACACAAGTCGCACTACGGAAGGTTGACCACACATTTGACAGTAATGGGGTACTTTGACGCAGTGGTGGGCTTGAGCACTATATGGCCATATGGTGGGACCAAATCCCCATTTTTATTTATGGATTGTCTTCAAATTTGGTAGTTTCTTTTGCATGTGTGCACTATTCTTTTTTAATATACATGTCTCTTGGTTCATAGCTGCACCAGCTTTAGAAATACATGGGTATGCTCCCCCAAATTTTTTGCTTGTTTATTATGAACTCTTGTATCATGCCTGCAGTCTCTGACCATCTAAAATACCATGTCTACAGTCCTTGACCATCTCAAATATCATGCCCACAGTCTCTGGCAAACTCTTGTATCATGTCTTCAGTCTTTTACCATCTCCTATATCACATCTGCAGTCTCTAACTACCTCCTGTACCATGTCCACAGTCTCTGACCATCTCATATACCACGTCTGCATACTCTGACCATCCCATATAACATGTCCGCAGTCTCTGATATACCAGCCCAAAGTCTCTGGCCTCCTCTTGTATCATGTCTACAGTCCCTGACCATCTCATATATCAGGTCCGCAGTCTCTGACCATCTCATATACCATGCTGATACTATGCTCACAGTTTCTGACCAACTATTGTATTATGCCTGCAGTCTCTGACCATCCATTATACCATGTCCACAGTATCTGACCATCTGATATACCATGTCTACAGTCTTTGATAATCTCTTGTATCATGTCTGCAGTCTCTGACCATCTTATATGCTATGTCCGCAGTTTCTGACCATCTAAAGCAAGGGTGTTAAACTCAAATTCATTGGGGGACGCATCAGCAATATAGTTGCCCTCAAAGGGCCGGTTGTACGGAGTGTGGGGTTCATGAGTGCGCTGCGCACAGAGTGCGGGGTTCAGGAGTGCGCTGGGTACGGAGTGCGGAGTTCAGGAGTACGCTGGGTACGGAGTGTGGAGTTCAGGAGTGGACTGGGTACAGAGTGTGGAGTTCAAGAGTGTGCTGGGTACAGAGTGCGGAGTTCAGGAGTGCGCTGGGTACAGAGTGCGGGGTTGCGTATGGAGTGCGGAGTTCAGGAGTGCGGGGTTGCATACGGAGTGCGGAGTTCAGGAGTGCGGGATTGCATACGCAGTGCGGAGTTCTGGAGTGCGGGGTTGCGTGCGGAGTGCGGAGTGTAGGGTTGCGTGCGGAGTTTTCGTGTGCGCTGGGTATGGAGTGCGGGGCTCAGGAGTGCGCTCTGCTCCCATCCTCCCACCTGCCTCCACAGCCCTCGCCCCCCCCCGCTCGAAAAAAAAAAAATCTCTCACATCTTTGCTTTCTCCTGCCTTACTATCTGTCCCAGCTCTGGTACAACCCCTGCCTGTGTATTGGGCAAAAAGCCCGCTCTCAGGGTGCAGCTCACTGACAGGAAAAAAAAATCACTGACACTAACACTAGGGACACTAGGGACTGGGGAGAGAGTGCAGGAGACTGGCCAGCCGACCGGGCATGCGCTCAGCTCAATCAGCCGGCGCCCCTAGTATTGGTGCCAGTTTATGCAGTAATACCCCTAGTATTGATGTCAGTTTATGCAGTAATAACCCCTAGTATTAGTGCCAGTTTATGCAGTAATAACCCCTAGTATTGATGCCAGTTTACACAGTAATAACCCCTAGTATTAGTGCCAGTTTATTTAGTAATAGTCCCTGGTACTGGTGCCAGTTTACGCATTAATAGCCCCTATTATTGGTTCCAGTTTATGCAGTATATAGCCCCTAGTATTGGTGCCAGTTTACGCAGTGATAACCCTTAGGAATGGTGCCAGTTTATGCAGTAATAACCCCTAGTATTGGTGCCAGCTTACGCTGTAATAGCCCCTAGTGTTGGTGCCAGTTTACGCAGTAATAACTCCTAGTATTGGTGCCAATTTATACAATAATAACCCCAAGTATTGGTGCTGGTATGCACAGTAATAACCCCTAATATTGATGGCAGTTTACACAGTAATAAAGCCTAGTATTGGCGCCAGCTTGCACAGTAATAAAGCCTAGTATTGATGCCAGTTTATGCAGTATAGCCCCTTGTATTGGTGTAAGTTTATGCAGTAATAGCCCCTAGTATTGCTGCCAGTATTGGTGCCAGTTTACGTAGTAATAACCCCTAGTATTGGTGCCAGTTTACACAGTAATAGCCCGTAGTATTGGTGCCAGTTTATACAGTAATAGCCCGTAGTATTGGTGCCAGTTAATACAGTAATAACCCCTGCCTGTGTATTGGGCAAAAAGCCCGCTCTCAGGGTGCAGCTTACTGACAGGGAAAAAAAAACACTGACACTAACACTAGGGACACTAGGGACGGGGGAGAGAGTGCAGGAAACTGGCCGGCCGGGCATGCGCTCAGCTCAATCAGCCGGCGCCGCTAGAAGGACAGAAGGAGCGAGAGATATCACCTTGGAGACCGGCCGGCCGCGCACAAGCACAGGTGGCGCCGGAGGATGTATTTGTGTGCGAGAAAGTGATAAAGAGGTGGTAGTCAGCGGCCGCTACGCGGACCCCATGAAAAGGCCTGGCGGGCCGGATTCGGCCCGCGGGCCTTGTGTTTGCCACCCGTGATCTATAGTCTGCAGTCTCTGACTATCTCTAAACATTTGTTGTATCATGCTTGCAGTCTCTGACCATCATACATACAATGTTTGCAGTCTCTGACTATCTCATATAATATTTCTGCAGTCTCTGGCCATCTCATTTACCATTTCTGCAGTCTCTGGCCATCTCATGTATCATGTCTGCAGTGTCTGACCATCTTATATACCATGTCCACAGTCTTTGACCATCTCTTAAGTCTCATGTTTGCAGTCACTATCTATCTCATATACCATGTCTGCAGTCTCTGACCATCTCATATACCATGTCTTCAGTCTCTGACCATCTCTTATATCATGTTTGCGATCTCTGACCATCTCACTTACCATGTCTGCAGTCTCTGACCATCTCTTATGTCATGTTTGCAGTCTCTGACCATCTCATTTACCATGTCTGCAGTCTCTGACCATCTTCTTTATTATGTCCACAGTTTCTGACCATCTCTTGTGTCATGTGTGCAGTCTCTGAGCATTTCATATACTATGTCTGCAGTCTCTGACCATCTCATGTGTCATGTCTGCAGTGTCTGACCATCTCCTGTACCATGTCCACAGTCTCTGACCATCTCTTATATCATGTCTGTAGTCTCTGACCATCTCATGTGTCATGTCTGTAGTGTCTGACCATCTCATGTACCATATCCACATTCTTTGACCATCTCTTAAGTCTCATGTTTGCAGTCACTATCCATCTCATATACCATGTCTGCAGTCTCTGACCATCTCATATACCATGTCCACAGTCTCTGACCATCTCTTAAATCCTGTTTGCATTCTCTGACCATCTCATTTACCATGTCCGCAGTCTCTGACCATCTCCTTTATTATGTCCACAGTTTCTGACCATCTCTTGTGTCATGTCTGCAGTCTCTGAGCATCTCCTATACTATGCCCGCAGTCTCTGACCATCTCTTATATCATGTGGCTGGATGGTGCACTAAGTGCTACTAACATTAAGGGCAGTATATGCCCAGGGAAGAATGCTCAGAATGCAGACAGTATAGGTGGTGCCAAGGTAAAGAAAACCCACTGCTCCAGGTGGAATAAATGAGCCTGATGGAACCTCCGTATGAGTGCTAGCCTCAACTCGCCTCGTTGGATAGTATCAGGGTAAGAAGAAACAACTGCACATCACATTAGTTACAAATGCCTTTTATTTATATACCCAAGGTGGCACCGCAGGACACCAACAAATAGTCTAGGTAGATGCATTTCACATAATAAAGTTGTGATTAATCATTACACCTGTGCAGTGGCTACTCTAGGAACAATATATAGGGGGAGCACATAAGATACCTCAGGCAAAACTCAGGTGGGGGGGGGGCACTCATAATTTTCACCACTATATCATACCCCTGAAAAAAACCGAAATAAGTATATATAAAGAGGTTAAAAAATACAGTAATGCAGTATGTACTGATACCTTTTTATTGTACTAACCTAACACTGACAAGTTTTCAAGAGTTTTCTCCTTTCTTCCTCTTTCCGCCTTCCCCCTATCTTCATTAATAACCCCTAGTATTGGTGCCAGTTTATGCAGTAACAGCCCCTAGTGTTGCTGCCAGATTATGCAGTAATAGCCCCTAGTATTGGTGCCAGTTTATGCAGTAATACCCCTAGTATTGATGCCAGTGTACACAGTAATAATCCCTAGTATTAGTGCCAGTTTATGCAGTAATAACCCCTAGTATTGATGCCAGTTTACACAGTAATAATCCCTAGTATTAGTGCCAGTTTATGCAATAATAGCCCCTAGTATTGGTGCTAGTTTATTTAGTAATAGCCCCTGGTACTGGTGCCAGTTTATGCATTAATAGCCCCTATTATTGGTTCCAGTTTATGCAGTATATAGCCCCTAGTATTGGTGCCAGTTTACGCAGTGATAACCCTTAGGAATGGTGCCAGTTTATGCAGTAATAACCCCTAGTATTGGTGCCAGCTTATGCCGTAATAGCCCCTAGTGTTGGTGCCAGTTTACGCAGTAATAACTCCTAGTATTGGTGCCAATTTATACAATAATAACCCCTAGTATTGGTGCTGGTATGCACAGTAATAACCCCTAATATTGATGGCAGTTTACACAGTAATAAAGCCTAGTATTGGCGCCAGCTTGCACAGTAATAAAGCCTAGTATTGATGCCAGTTTATGCAGTATAGCCCCTTGTATTGGTGCAAGTTTATGCAGTAATAGCCCCTAGTATTAGTGCCAGTTTACGTAGTAATAACCCCTAGTATTGGTGCCAGTTTACACAGTAATAGCCCGTAGTATTGGTGCCAGTTTAGACAGTAATAGCCCGTAGTATTGGTGCCAGTTAATACAGTAATAACTCCTAGTATTGGAGCCAGTTTATACAGTAATAGCCCCTAATATTGGTGCTAGTTTACACAGTGATAGCCATTAGTATTGGTGCCAGTCTATGCAGTAATAGCCCCCAGTATCGGTGTCAGTTTATGCAGTAATAACACCTAGTAATGGTTCCAGTTTATGCAGTCAAATGTGTGCAGAAGTCTCCAAAATATCATCCACAATAACCATATTCCAAAATGTTATCAAACTTTTTTTCTGGACTTTTATCTTCAATCTGTCCTTATTTTTCTTTATCATATTTTTTTTCCACCTTCTTATGTTATCCATCACCATTTAGAGAAAAGGTTTCCCCAGTTTGGAAATAGGACTTTAAAGGCTCAAAGAGTAAACATTACATTATATTAAAAGGTGCACTGCTCAAAAAAATTAAAGGACCACTTTTTAATCAGAGTATAGCATCAAGTCAATTAAACTCCTGGGATATTGATCTGGTCAGTTAGGTAGCAGAGGGGGTTGTTAATCAGTTTCAGCTACTTTGGTGTTAATGAAATTAACACCAGGTGCACTAGATGGGCAACAATGAGACAACCTCCAAAACAGGAATGGTTTTAAAAATGGAGGCCACTTAAATTCTGTTTCCCTACTCATCTTTTCTGACTGTTTTTCACCAGTTTTGCATTTGGCTAGGGTCATTGTCACTGCTGGTAGCATGAGGCGATACCTGGACCCTATAGAAGTTGCACAGGCACTCCAGCTCCTCTAGGATGGCACATCAATACATGCCCTTGCAAGAAGGTTTGATGTGTCTCAAGAGCATTGAAAAGATTCCAGGAGACAGGCAGTTACTCTAGGGGAGATGGACAGGGTCGTAGAAGGTCATTTACCCATCAGCCGGACTGTCATCTGCTCCTTTGTGCAAGGAGCAACAGGATGATCACTGCTAGAGCCCTACAAAAGGACCTCTAGCAGGCCACTGGTGTAAATGTCTCTGACCAAACAATCAGAAAGTGACTTCATGAGGGTTTCCTGAGGGCTCGACGTCCTCTAGTGTGCCCTGTGCTCACTGCCCGGCACCGTGGAGCTCAATTGGCATTTGCCATTGAGCACCAGAATTGGCAGGTCCGCCACTGGCGCCCTGTACTTTTCACAGATGAGAGCACGTTCACCCTGAGCACATGTGACAGACGTGAAAGGGTCAGGAGAAGCCGTGGCGAGCGTTATGCTGATTGTAACATGCAGTGTTGGGGGTAACTAGTTACAAAGTAACTGATTACAGTAACTACATTACTTTTTTTGGTAACTAAGTAATGTAACTAGTTACAATACTAATATTGGTAACTACTCTACTTTACTAGGCTATAGGAGGTAACTACACTACTCTACTAGGCTATAGGAACGCGCTTTCCTGCGTTACCCAAGCCATGCGATACAATCGTTATTTCCAAGAATAGAGAGGGATGAAGTTTATGAATTTTTGTTGCACTTTATGTTTTATTCAGTTTTTTCAGCTTTTGTTCTCATGTTTCCCAAAGCCTGTGTTTATACAATAAACCCTATGCAGAAAGAGTGTCATATATCTTCTTCTACACGGTCAATTAAGAAAGAGGAAAGTAAAGTAATAAGTAGTGAAGTTACTTTTCAAATGCAGTAACTAGTAAAGTAATCTCATTACAATTTACAGAAGTAACTAGTAACTAGTTACATTTTTTGAGTAACTACCCCAACACTGGTAAAATGCTTCAGCATGACCGGTTTGATGGTGGGTCAATAATGGTCTGGAGAGGCATATCCATGGAGGGAGGCACAGACCTCTGCAGGCTAGACAATGGCACCCTAACTACTGCCGATAGGTATCGGGATGAACTCCTTGGACCCATTGTCAGACCCTACACTGGTGCAGTGGGTCCTTTGTTCCTCCTGGTGCACGACAATGCCTGGCCTCATGTGGCGAGAGTATACAGCCAGTTCCTGGAGGATGAAGGAATTAATACCATTGAATTGCCCTTACGCTTGTCTGATCTACATCTAATAGAACACTTCTGGGACATTATGTTTCGGTCCATCCGATGCCGCCAGGGTGCACCTCAGTCTATTCAGGAGCTCAGTGATGCCCTGGTTGACATCTGGGAGGAAATACCCCAGGACACCATCTGTCGTCTCCTTTAGGAGCATGCCCTGACATTGTCAGGCATGTATACAAGCTTACCATTTTGAGTTGCTGCAATGAAATTTTGGCAAAATGGACTAGACTGCTGCATCATTTTTTCACTTTGATTTTCGGGGTGTCTTTGATTTTGGCCCTCTGTAGGTTGATCATTTTCATTTCCATCAACCGATGTGGCATACTTTTGTTCCTAACCCATTACCCAATCCATATCAGTATAGCTATCCAGCATGATATTTTTCCCCATTGAGATCTGATGTGTTTTCAAAGTGTTCCTTTAATTTCTTTGAGCAGTGTATCATATTTATTCGTAGAAAACATCCCTGCAAATACAAAGGCACTTTCATATGCAGGGCATGTGGATACTGTAGATACATGCATAATGCCTCGTCCATTGAATAGCCCAATGGACACAACACTACGTTAACTGTACACAACACTACGGCACAACACTACGTTAACTGTAAATCTTATGGTGTGGTATACCTTTTGCTATGATTGTGGCTCATTCTATGTAGAGAAAACCAAAGTTGAATTTTGGAGAGGGGTCTTCTGGCACATTCGTATCATGCAAACTTGTAAATCAGAGCTGCCATTGGGCAGACATGTTACCGCTATACATGGTGGTATTTGTCCCAAAGTCAAATTTCTGACCTTGGATCAGGTACACCCCAGCCCCAGAGGAGGAGACTGGAACAAACTCCTCCTGCAGAGGGAGCCGTCACCTAAAGGCTACCACAATCCCAGGCCTCAATGAGGCGGTGAATTTTAAGTCTTTCTTGGAAGGCTTCACCTCGGGAGGAATGGAGAAATAATTTATCTGTGCGTCCAAACCCCCTCTGGGGATTGCCTTAACAACTGCTTTGTTACTGTGAAATTCCAATATGTCCATGAGATCCTGATATATGTTCCCGATTGTGACACTTTTATATGCCCCTGCTTTCTGTCGTGAGCAGTTAAACTTTTGTGTTTTTTCCTTTTTTTTTTTGTGAATGCATGCCGGGCGGGGGCATGCTTGGTGGCACCCGGCACGCGTAGGCTCACTGCTCCCAGCCTATGTCAGGAGCCGTTGACACGTGACGTCATTCCACATACGCTAACCGCCTGTGGGCAAGGAAGCGCTGCACGCCGAACATCCAGGAGACCTTACAATGGCACCAGTAAGTGCGGACAGATGCTGCACACATATAAGATTCCTCTTCTCCACACACAAACCTGGGGGGAGTTACAAACAAGCACTGTCCTACTTAAAGCCCTAAGAGAGACACACAAACATCATCCACCATTCTACACAGTGAGACTGAGAGTAATACGTGGAAAGGTAAGCTCCTTTACTATACTCATCTATGCATACTCTTTTTAAATACTATCATTATATGGAGGTATCCTTATGCCACGAATGTGTCCAATACTAATACAGAGTTGTCATACTTTATAGATCCATCTACAGACTGCTTCTTTACTTGTGCCTAGCAAAAGAAAATTAATGCATGCCTGTAACCTCTGTTATATACATCCTCCTGTGTAGTATGTCTCGGATATAAAATGACCGGGTATGTGGCTTGTAGTGTAGCATTTATGTTTTCAAACATACCATACCTTGCTCTCACCTACAGTATACTCTTTCACATTCACTTATATTTTTCCTTATATGTCTGATGCCAGGTGGTCCCAGTGCTTGCTTAGCGGCAGTGGCGGCTGGTGCTCAAAATTTTTGGGGGGGGGGGGGCGCAAAAAGAAAAATTTGCGGCAAAAAACGCGGTAAAATATTGCGTGACTTTGATGCCACACAAGTGTTAAAGGGGCCATCAGTAATCAAGGAAGAGGTCACGGACGGTGCAAGATTTATCAAGTTACCCAGGCCAGGCCCAGACCAGAGTGCAGATATCCTTATCATGGATGGACCCAGGCCAGGGGAAAAAAGGTAGGTACAGGCATGTGAGGTCATGGTGCAAGAAGAATAACATCAAGTTACCCAGGTCGGGCCCAGACCACAGTGTGCAGATATGATTATATATATATATATCAATCCATGGATGGATGTATCATCCATCCATCCATGATGATATATATATATATATATATATATATACAGTATATAAGGATATCTGTGCACACTCTGGTCTGGGCCCGGCCTGGGTAACTTGATAAATCTTGCACCGTGACATGCCTGTACCTACCTGTTCTGGCCTGGCCTGGGTCCATCCAACCATCCATGATGGATGGATGGACCCAGCCCATGGCAGAACAGGGAGGTACAGGCATGGATGGCATTGGTGATGGCAAATTCTAGTGATTTAGT